>NC_056425.1:12473947-13124572 GCF_905147365.1 Aricia agestis
TGGCATGCAGTTTACACTAATGTGTGAGACGCTATTAGTGGTATTTATTCATTATCAAGGTGATAAGGAAGTGATTAGTATTTGCGAAAATCGATTCGCACCAATATGCTACAAGTTACGAATAAAATAAGCTTAATAATAGAGTATTTTAGAGTAAGACAGACCGAAGTATGACAGAGTTATATATTTAAAGTTGTTGTTGAGCTGTTGTTAATAATAATAATACGTTTATTGATATCCAAAAAACTTACATCTTGTTTACAGGCAATGAATATTGTACACAAATTAGGATTTAAACTCGGATGGCACAGGTTGGTTGATCTCTGACTTCGAAACTATTATAATGTGATATCGGAGTCAGTGATTCTCACAGTTGAGGCGGTTGTAAAAGAAGTACAATCCAATGTTCATGTTATTATAATTTTATAATCTATCATGTTTTTGGGTTTAGTAAACAAATACTTTTAGATATTATATATTAAACGTAAAACATAGGCTAGAGTTAAGGATAAAAAGGTCATTTTGTGTGTGTGTGTGTGTGTGTGTGTGTGTGTGTGTGTGTGTGTGCGTGTGCGCGTGTGCGTGTGTGTGTGTGTGTGTGTGTGTGTGTGTGTGTGTGTGTGTGTGTGTGTGTGTGTGTGTGTGTGTGTGTGTTCAGTGTATTCGTGTGACCGCTGAAAGTGCGAGCCCCATAGCCCTACGACAGTGTCTTGGGTTCAGTAAGTAAAAACTGCTATGGTGCAAGAATTAGACCACATAAGACCTAATACATTGTGTAATGGTGCGAGTGTGTGTGTATGTGAGTGTGTGTGTATGTGAGTGTGTGTGTGTGTGTTAGAGTGCATATATGAACTCAGGCGGGGCATGCATGCATCACATGTTGTTGATGATAATCTTCCTATAATAATATTACAGCTTAAAAAGTAAACAAAGTTCAAAAGTTAAACACCTGTTTAAGCACTAATTAACATGTCTAACACAACGGAAACCGTACTAAAGCTACAAGGGTTTCACTTAACGGATATTAGGTAAGTGGCTAAGCGGCTTATATCGATTGCCCCTATAAGTTTATTACATTTGGATTAGAAATTGTGTCACAACTCACACTTTTCAAATTATTGTTAGGGCCGATTCACTTTTCAACAAAAAGCAGTATTCTTATGGAAACCTTGAATTTTTTGAATTGGCAGCCAAAAGTACAGATTTCTAATACCAATTATTATTTTTAAACAAAAAATTAAAACCGACTTCCAAGGTAAAGACAAAAGTAATATTCTTAATATATGAACTAAAAAGTGGCGCTAGTGTAGCGAAACAGTTCACATCGTCTCCGTGATTAAAATTGATTTAAAATATAATATTAAGTTATTTTGCTTAAAGTCATACGCGAATCAGTAGTGATACGTGCAGGGACGAGCTGGAAACGTTATCTACAAAAACTTTGATGTGTAAATTCATCTTCAGTGTTAATAAATAAAAACTTGTCAAATCTAAAAAAAGGATATAAAACTTTAAAATAGTGAGTGAATTTTCAACATACATTAACATTAAATACTATCCGTTATCAGTTCTACAATAAAAATAACTTTTAAGTGCTAAAAAGTGTTAATATAAAAAATTTTAAGACAAAGAAAGTGAACAAAGAACTATTCAAACTTGTAGTGAACCAATCAGAACTCAGCTCCCACTTCCAAATTTAACGGCAATCACAAAAAGATACCAAACCACAAAGTAACGTGCAACGTCACAAGAAGATTAGCTCAGTTTATACGGGTATCGCTTTTTGAAGCCCATACTGCCCCGGGTTCGATCCCAGCCGGCGCTTGTGCATTTTTTCTATAATTTGCACTCTACAAACAAGTCTGTTACTGACATGGAGAATATAACATTTCGACGCAAAATGCCAAAAGCAAAATCAGTTTCCGAACTTCACAACATAACTGAAGATAATATTATGAATGTCTCATACTCAACAGATTCAAATCTATCTATCAAAAGTCAACCGACATGTGACATGGATCTCGATTCAACCTTAATACATGATCTTAAAAACCAAATTCAAGAATTAAAAAATGAATTAGAAATAGCCAACGAAGAAATAAACAAACTACATTCAGAAATCACCGTTTTAAATAAAAACTCGCTAGAAAAAGATAAAAAAATTTACTTGTTAATGAAGATTATTGGTGAAAAGAATGAACACACACCGACGCCGTTAAGATATAGAACCAAGACGAAAACTCCTAAAAGACTACTGCCAAAAATAACTTCCCTAAATTTTTCAACCCCCCTACGCGAAGTCTGTCACAAAAGTAGCAGGAATGACAAGACTGGAACGATTTTAACTCCACGGACAAAAGATAACTCAATTGTGACTAACAACAAAGCAGAAGTACACACTCCAATAGATGGCGCTGTAGGGGTTATGAGCCCCAACATAATTGAACATCCACTTGAAGCCGATTCTTTACCACAATATAATAACTGCAACACAATTTTACAATCTCAAGAAGAACGCTCAATTTTCATTCTGGGAGACGAATCAGTTCGTGGCCTTTCAGCAGAATTAATGAACTCAAATCAATGGAATGACACATATAGAATCACATCCATGGTCAAACCAGGAGCCCCATGTGACCATTTATTTAGTTGCTGTGACGCTATTTATAAAAATATAAAAAAAGACGACATCTTAATAATAGGACTGGGTTCTAACGATAAAAATGCTTTCCATTTATATGCAATGTTATGTAATATTCTATTTAAATTTCACAATAATAAAATCTTTTTGCTCAACGTAAAATCTAACAATTTTATAGACACAGGGTTGATGAATTACCAACTTAAAAGATTAAGTGACTGTTATAAAAATTGTACTTTTATTGATATTTTTAACTATAAATTATTCTATTTATGTAAAACTAGAAATGTTGAGAAAAAATACATGAACGCTCTTATTTTTAAGTTAAATATAGAAATTAACTCAATCCATTACATAAATACTTACATTCATAATAAGTTTTATCTGAATAGCAATAACAAACCAAAAAAAAATAATTTAACTAATGACGAGCCAAAAATTATTAACCGATATGACAGTCAAAAAAGAGGAACCATTCCTTTTTATTTCAAGAAAATCGAAAATAAAAATTTAAGTAAGGAAAATAACCTTTTTCTTCAATAACAAACACACTACCGTTACGCTCTTACATCAGAATATCGCTGGCATACTAAATAAAAAGGATATATTTGAAGTGTGCCTACAAGACTTATGTCAAAACTTTAACTTAATTGATATTATCTGCTTAACGGAGACATTTATTAAATACGGATGTGAGTCAAATTTAAAACTACAAAACTACAAATTAGCTGCCAATTTTTCTCGATTCAGTCAAAGACGAGGAGGGTCCTGCATATTAGTGCACAAAAATATTAAATTTACTAAAATTAATCTCGGCATTCAGCCTTTAGTATATAGTTTTGAATATTGTGCGATTAAAATTTCAACTTTTGACATAGTAGTGATATGTATTTACAGAACTCCAAACTCAAATGTAAATATATTTTTAAATAAGCTTAAAAATCTTTTAATTCAGCTAAATAAGAGGAAAATTAAAAAAACTATACTCTGTGGAGACTGGAATATAGACCTATTGAAAGACACTACATCCACAAGAGATCTACTTGCCTTACTGTACAATTATAACTTCAAAAGTCATATCACTAATCCGACGCGCAATAAGGCATGTATTGACCACATTATTAGCAATATTATGGACACCAAGATAAAACCAAATATTCACTATCTAGGTCTTTCCGACCACGAAACTGCTCAAAGTGTGTCTTTCGAATGTAACATTTCGCAGATAAATTATGTAAAAAACTGTAATTACGTGATAGAAAGAAAAAGAGACTATAACAAAGAAAACATAGCAAAATTTATAGAATGCATCAATTCCTTAACATTTTACGATGTCTTAAATGAACAAAACGCTAGCAAAGCATTTTCTAATTTTTATGAAATATTTCGCCTATTCTATTATCTTTGTTTTCCCATTATTACTGTTAAAAAATTCGCTAAACGTAAAAATCAATGGCTAACAAAAGGTATAAAAAAATCTTGCGTTAAAAAAAGAATATATTACTTACATTACCGACAAGGGTCAGTCACTCAACACATAAGCAAACAGAAATACAAACTATACTCAAAAATTTTAAATAAATGTATCTTACAATCTAAAAAAATCAGTAACATTAAATACATGCTAAAGGCAAAAAATTTAGCCAAGGCAACATGGGACATCATAAAAAATTATACAAATAATAATTCTACAGAATGTAAATCCTCTGACATTACTCAAATTCGTAACCTAGAAAATAATACTATATTGACAGATCCTAAAGACATTGCCGATACGTTTAACTCTTTTTTTATTGACACAACTAGTAATTGCAACTTAAATAATTCCACGAATAAAACTAATCTATTACATAATAAATCAAAAAATGACATTTCTAATTTAAATTTTAGCAAAAATACAAATAATTTTAATGACAAAACAATATTTCTTACACCTATCACGGAAACACAAACCTGTAAAATTATCAGTGAATTAAAAAATACAAATTCTTCAGGCTTTGATGATATAAAAACTGACATAATTAAAAAATGTAAAACTAAAATTTGCAAACCATTGACTCATATTATTAATTTAACTATGACCCAAGGAATTTTTCCAGAGGAGCTAAAGTTCTCCATAGTTAAGCCCATTTTCAAAAAAGGAGACAGTACTAACCCCAATAACTATAGACCAATTACTTTAATACCCATAATTGCTAAGATTTTTGAAAAAGTAATGTTTGACAAAATATATGACTTTCTAGAAAAGAGTAAAATATTAAAAGAAGAGCAGTTTGGTTTCAAAAAGAAAACATCTACAGTTCATGCTTGCTTCTCACTGATTAAAATTATAACAGAATGTCATAACTCAAAGACTCCTCTTGTGGCCTTGTTTTTAGATATGACAAAAGCGTTCGACTTTGTCTCGCATGAAACCCTATTAAATAAATTGCATGCATTAGGCATAAGAGGCGTTGCTCTCGAATGGATAAGAAGTTACTTATCTAATAGACATCAGTGCGTGGAAATAACAACCACCAAGAACAAAATAAGAACTGTTTGTAAATCGATTTTTAAAAAAAATGACGTAGGCGTGCCACAAGGCACAATCCTGGGTCCTTTACTATTTTTGGAATACATAAATGATTTGCCAGATGAAATCGAACATGAAACTATTTTATTTGCGGATGATACTACTATTCTTATCAGGGGAACTAAAGAAAGTGACATCAAAAGCGAAATAACTAAAACTCTGCGGTGTGCATCAAATTGGCTAAAAAATAACAACTTACAAATGAATTTAAGTAAAACAAAACTAGTTCACTTCCATACTCGTAAACAAAATACAAACTATAAATTAAAAGTAAATTTCGGTGACGTTGAAATACAAGAGACAGAATCAACTGAATTTTTAGGCCTAACTGTGGATTATTTATGCACATGGAAGGAACATATCGATAAAATTTGTATTAAATTGGAAAAGTATATGTTCGTTCTATTCAATCTAAAACACACAGTGTCTGTTCAAGCAGCAACCATAGCGTATCATGGGCATGTTGCCTCTGTTCTTCGCTATGGTCTCGTTATATGGGGCAACTCCGTAGACATGCACAGAGTCTTCAAAATACAAAAGAAATGTATCAGATGTATATCGAGCGCTAAATATTTTGAAACATGTAAGCCGTTGTTCAATCGCTTCTTTACTAAAAAAATTAACTTAGCAACAAAAAGTAGTAGAGATAAACATAAACTTGTTATACCTGACCAAAGACTCAACATTTGTAGTAAAAACGCGTATTGTATGGCAGTTCGGATCTATAACAAATTACCTAACTGCTTTAAAGAGATGACCATAAAACAATATAAAAATAAACTATACATCTGGCTTCTAAACAAAATGTATTATTCAGTAAATGAATTCTTCGATGACAAAATATTATGAATGAGTTAATTTAAACAAAATTAACGTGTGATATATATATCTCTGAAAAATTATTTGACAAATATTATTGTTTGTATTGTATATTCTCTGTATGTTTATGATCTATTATTTATAGTATTCAGAATATAAAATTAACAATAACAATAATCTACAGAAACATAAATATAAATAATTTAACAATGATAATAATTAGACTAAAAAAAAAAAAAAAAAAAAAGGGAAAAACTAAAAATCTTAATCAAAAAGGCCACCCCGCAGCGTACCGTGCTCAAATGTCCCCATCACACTGGCCGCGTTACCGCGCTGAATGGCTAGGGAGACGTGTTGGGCCAGGTACGCCCCGGAGCGGGGATCTTTACCCGATTCCCGCAACCGACGTCCGAGCTGGCGAACGAAAGCTTTAGCTTCGTTACACCAGGTACCCCCTGTTTCCACGGCAAAAGGAACGAAAAGGTATTTCTGCCCCAGATCCGCATACTTAGTGTGTTTCTGCCTGGCTGCGTATTCGGCGGCAGACCCCGCGGTTCGAGCAGTGCCGGAAATGTGCGAAGCGGCGTATGTACTCACGCACGTGGCATCCCATAGGAGGCAACGACCTTTTTCCCATGGTATCAAAGTAAGGCCATCCGGGCGTTTGCCGTCGCTCCTACTCAAACCGGGGGGCTCGAGAACACACGGTACGTCTGCTGACACCAAAGCTCGACGAAGAATGTCATTAAGTGCATGGTGTCTAGCAAAACGGCCGGCTGCTTTAAAGCAGCTGAGTCCGTGGTGACCGTAGGCGTCAGCTTCAGAACCGCATGGGCAGCGGTGAGGCTCGCACACCTCGCAACCCAGTCTCAGTGCCACCGCTACTCGAAGGGTGTTATCATCGAGAAGAGTGCCGAGGTGCGGTGATGGTAACGCCTGGAGCCAAGCGCCTGATTCCGGGCAGCTAGCTGCCTTAATTCGGGCCAACGCTGTTTCTGAAAATGAATTACTTATTTGCACTAAGGTGGATCTGGAGCAGAGTTCATCCCAGGCGCGCTGGGAGGTGACATCTACGGGGGGGTTAATTCCGGGATAACTTTCGTGCCAGGCATTTTCGGCGTCGTTCATAAAGGGGATGCTGCATCTTGCACCTTGGACTTTTAAAATGCTAGTGACAAGATTAGCAACCCCATTCGACGACGCAAGGAATGCCGGCAAACCGACAGAACCCATAGTTCTGATACCCAGACCGCCGTATTTTACCGGTAATGCAGCTTGCTGCCATTGCAGATCATTGAGAGAGATATTAAGTATATCCTCCAGCGTGGACCGGATGATAGCGTCTATCTTCGAGACCTCCATATGGAATTGCCAAGTTGGAGCCGTTCTAATGATATATGTGAGTTTTGGTAGGGAAAAGCAACAGCGGTAAAGTATTAAGGCGACGTGGGAGGATAAGTTGCCGAGAAGCTCCCGGACTTGCGTAAGGGTTTTACTTTTATTTTCTAGGGCCAACGGAATGCCATTTGTGAATATCGGTGCGCCTAGTAGGGAGAATGTTGATTTGTTGAGGGTTTTTATTCCGGGGAGCAGGGAATCGAAGGTGGTGATTATCGGTAAGTCTATCTCGCCGCAAGCGAATAATTCGCATTTGTTGGTGTTAATTTCAAGTCCCAATTCTTTAAGACTACTAGTGAGAGTTCGGATATCTTCTGCGACTACCGCTGGACTTCCTCCAATTGTGCCATCGTCAAGATACCAGACATTCAGTGGAGACTTAATCGATGATATTTTTTTGTGAATGGCTAGGCTGAATATAAGGGGACCCAGGGGATCACCCTGTTGCGCTCCTACCTGTGATAAAATTTTATGACTGTCGTATGTTAAGTGACTGGGTGAAGCGTAGCACTGGTGAAGAAATGGATATAGAGAAGGGATTAGATCCTTAACCTCGTTTAAGATGGAATCCCTTTCAACAGAGTTGAAGGCATTTTTAATGTCCACCTTGACGATGACACAGTCGCTGTTGGCGGAGTTTAAAGCAAAGGCTCGCGTCGCGTGAATTGCAGCTTCGCAGCCGAGGGCAGTTCCGAAGCCAATTTGGATGGGCTGCAGATGTGACGCCATAGGTTCCCTGACGGCTCGGCATGCACACTTCGCCACGAGGCGTCTAAAGGTCGAACCTACGGCTATAGGCCGTATGCCACCGTCTTTTTTTAAGAGGGCACAGAGTGTCGCTCCATATAGGTATGGGGCTACATCTGGGTTTAATTCACCTTGCAGTAGGAAGTTGCAGAGATTTGCAAGTGATTTTAACAGACGCGAGGCGTTGTCGCCAGCGGAGGGCGACAATAATTCTTTCAGGTGTTGGGGGCGGATGCCGTCGGGGCCGGAGGCAGACGAGTTACTAAAGCTTTGTATAGCAGAAACGACATCCGATGGGGACAGCACTAGAGGGGATAAGAGCTCTACGGAGGACAGGGGGGGTATGGATAGTGAACGGGAGGGTGTGGGGTGTTTTTGGATCAGAGACTCAACGGTGCTTGTGTCGGCGGGGGCGATTTTGCAGTCTGAGACGAGCAGACGTGCTGCGCCTGCTAAATCACCTTCGTGTACTTTCATTTCAACCCTTTTGCATAGATTGAAGGGCTGCCGAGTTGGGATCTCGCAGGGCAAGGGGCAGGAGCTGTAGATGTTGTGTTTCACTTTCGTTGTGAGGGATAACTTGCTTGTCTGATCAGGTACTCTCAGTGCAGAGAAGGCAAATGTTAAAAAATCATACCAGGCCGCTTTGGTGTTTTTATCGACACAGGCATCGATGAGGTCCGCAAGTTTGCCAGCTGCGAGACTTCTGGCTCCTTTGGGCACGTGTTTCAGTACGCGAACACTGCGCTTGAACTTGGAAAGGCTGTCGAAATCGTAGGGGTCGGTATGGTTGGGCTGAGCGGAGCTGCCGGGGGATGGCGAGATACAGGATAAATCAGACGAAGGTTGCGGGAGCAGGTTTTTATGCTTGCGGCTGATATGTATATTCAACCCGTGAACGCCGTTGAAACGGCGACTTGAACAGGGGCAGTGCGGGCATTCAATGCCCTGGCTGCTGTTATTAACGTCCATAGACATGGTACTAAAATATAACTTAAACTAGAATCTTGGAATATATTTTACATTTACATACATTACAAAGTAAAAAATATAAAAAAAAAAAATTAAAATAAATAATAATAAGATTAACTAAAGAATAATTCAGATAAATAATATGTAGTAATAATATGTATACTTATTTAAACTTAGGACGTCGCTGCTGCTCCTTATTGTAACTGTATTCTGTACCTTTCATCATGCGGCGTAGACTTGGGCATTATACTGTCGCTAGCCATAGCTCGTGTGCTAATTCTCCGGACGGTTCCCAGTCAGCGTCATTAATATGCATCAGAGTGCTGGACCGCACTGAGTTACCCTGTACTCGTAGAAACAGCTCAGGCCTCTCTCACAGTGAGTTATAATCCATGATCCAAATTATCTTTTACCTTTTGTCGTTAACGTATCTTTTCACGACTCATTCTGACAATCAGGAAAGTACTTCTACAAGGCCAGCAGGCGGCAGATCCATATATTTTCGCTTCTTTATTTTTTCAAACAATGACAGGCTCCTCCTCCAAAGAGCACCTTTTTATATTATGTATTTATCACACCGGCTTTGTTCTAAGTTGTTCAGCGATTATTTCTTGAAAATAGATACAATTCAGTATATTTCAGTTCCAAAACATTGTAATATTAAGCAAATTTTAAATTTTAAAAATTTGTTAAGAAAATATCGATATTGTCTTCTTGACAGATCCGACATAATGACAAATTATAAAATGCACCTATCTATTGTAATGTAATAAATCAATAATTAATTAAGTATCGACATTTCTATTTCTATATAATAAATCTTGGTAATACATACGACTTGGTAATACATTAACCTTAGTATCTGGTAATAATATTTGCACACTCATTGTAGTAGAATATGTGGAAAATGAAAAAGCTAACACCTTATTGTACCATATTCCTAAGCAAATAAAATGATTTTGATTTGATTTGATTTGATTATTTCTGTTCTCAATCTTCATAGTTTCGATGTCGGTACCAGTCCTATAAGTTGAGTTATAATATTTTATCATAGAACTGGCCATTAGGTTAGCTGGTACAGAATAAGAATTATTTAATACTTTTTAGTTCATTTAAGAATATTACTTTTGTCTTTACCTTGGAAGTCTGTTTTAATTTTTTTGTTTAAAAATAATAATTTCACTCTTTTTAGTTATCCTTAAGGTTGTCTATACAATTTTGGTGTTTTAATCGATAAACAAACTACAGAATAATGATCGAAAACATCAGTCTCGTTATAGATCGAGACTATGAAACGTACCAAAAATATGGTCATAATGTAATGATGCACGGTGTAGTGATGATGATGATGATGATTAATATTATCAGCATAGTAGCTAATGCTTGTGGGTCCTTAAACAACGCCGAAATTCCCAAACATGTATCTATAAGGAATCAAGAGTTCTGTTCAGCACCTTCGGAACCGTGGTATACCATATGATTAAAATACATCACATAAAACCAAAATAACCATAGGTTCCCATTTCAATTTCAAGGAGTCCCCTCGATTCTTCATGGTTCCCATCATCAGACCACCATTTTTGTGAACATGGTACCAACTCGGAACAACACCCTGTACAACAAAAGAAAAATTTTGAAAATCGATCCACAAACGGCGGAGTAATCGTTGAACATACATAAAAAAACCACAGCCGAACGTATAACCTCCTCCTTTTTGGAAGTCGGTTAAAAAAGTGGCGTCTTCGCCCTTAATTGTCGCATAGGTAGATAGAATATAGTTTATTTCCTTAAAGCTTAGAATGTACTTAGTAATTTACTTTATTAGATAAGTTTTACAATTTACACTGTTTTCCTGAGACTTATAAATGCGTGCAAAATTTTACAAGCATTTACTATTAATAGAACTAAAGAAATGCTTGTAAAAATGGACTTAGGTTTAAACCTAAGTCCCCTCCTAAAGCTGAACGCACATATTTTGTCCGCACCGTACGCGCCGAACGCGCCGCGCCGTACACGCCGAACGCACCGCATAATACACGAAATGCGGCGCGTACGGTGCGGATGAATGTGCGAGGTTTCACATCATTTCATACAACGAATTATAAAATGCGGCGCGTTCGGCGCGTGCGTGCTGATAAATGTGCGATCACCTTAAAGCAGTTTAAACCTGGAATCTGGATGCACAACTTTAACCAGTGACCTCATAACTCACTTCTAATGTTAATAACACCGTGAGTTTCCACACGACATGGAGTATACCGCAGCTGTCATTAGTCATTGACTACGATCCTGTCAAAGTGTACGCTCGCGCACGCAAGCATAATTGTTTTGACAGACCGGGTAATGATGAGAAGCTAATCACAAGTAAACAAACTAGATATTATAATACTAGTTGATCTGGCAAACGCATTTGCATTATATGCTTGAAGGCTTTGAAGGAAGCGAAGGTTCTCAGACCAACAGGCACACAAAATTTTAAAACAATCGGTCCAGCCGTTTCTGAGGAGTTTGACAACTAACATCGCGACAAGAGAATTTTATGCAGGGTGCAACAAAACTAAGTGATAATACTTTAGGGTGTGTATGAGAACTCAGTATACAATTTACCGTGAAAGTAGCAGCTCTGAAAGACTTTTTTTTTTCTTCACTTTTGTATCTTCCACACAAATCACAAAAAAGTACTTTCAAAACTTTTTTATGAAATAAGGGGGCTTGCAAACGGGTCACCTGATGGAAAACAACTACCGTCGCCCATGGATACTCATCATAAGAGTTGCAAGTGCCCCTTCAATTACGTAAGGGTGTATCGCTTATGTTGAGTTCACACTCTAATGTAATTACGTCACAACTCACACTGCTTTGTTACAACTTACTCCCAGCCGGGCTAGCACGGCCACCAGTAGAAATGCGAAAGTATAGACAAACTGTGGAGATAAACTTAAGGTGAATTGAGACCTTTTTTCGTTCCGAAAAATTCAATTAAAATGCCACTTTATGACAGACTATAGTCCTAAAAATTCAAATAATACCCTACTTTATGACATAATATATTATAGTCTGTCATTAAGTGGCATTTTAATTGAATTTTTGTCAGTCGGAGCCCGCGGTAAAGATCGGAACGGACCTCAAGTTTATGTCCACAGTTTGTCCATACTTTCGCATTTCTACTGGTGGCCGTGCTAGCCCAGCTGGAATCTGGATATGTAAGATTTTATTATTCGTTATAATTTATTACGCATAACATATTATACTTAATTATAATATTTATACCGTAACAAAATACAGTTTATTTGCATTGTTATTGTATTCTTAGTTCTTACTTATTTTCGATAACTAGCACAGGAAATCGACTTCAAATGTTAATAACTTCATGATTTATTATGTTAATAATTGTTAATAGGTACAGGCCTGAAATAAATGGTAAATAAATGAAACATGCAATAGGCAGTGCCTACCATATTCTCATTATAATAATTATAATAATGGTAAGACATAAGTATTGAGAAATTCAAATTTCAAGCAACATAAAACTTTGGTAGTTACGAAACCAGGGCTGTAGCTAAAGTCAGATTTGAGGTAGGGCAGCATTGGTTACAGGTAGGGCGGAAGTAAAAAAAATCATAATTGATTGATTTTCTTGGGTTTTTTGGTATTTTTAAGGTAGGGCATTATGATTTTAAGGTAGGGCATTGCCCCACGATGCCCCCCCCTAGCTACGGCCGTGTACGAAACACGAAATACTATAGATACAGTAATTTGTAGAATCATTTTGTTTTAACGATGAAAAATGGGACTTTTAATGTGATTTGATAATTATGGATTTTGATGAAACATTTAATGCTGATCATTATAACTTGTGATTCTGTGTATTACAACGCGTCTTGTTTCGATAAAATAGTATATTATGTCGAAGTATGTATGTCAGTAAGATACAATTTTTATAGCTACAACGTCGATTCTTCAAAATAAAGCTATGTTATGATATTATAAAAAACGAGCTATATTCGTCTATAAGATAGGGATGCCACGAATAGTGAATTGGCCGAATACCGAATACCGAATATTTGGCAACGCTGTCGGCCGAAGCGCCGAATATTCGGCACGAAATACATAGTTTTCGGGGGCGCTGTAGCTGAATTAAGACCAGTCGCAACCTACTTTCCTTGTTGCGTTTTCAATCGGGCCATTCGTCAAACGAGTTGGATTTTTATTTGAAAACAGTTTTCCTAGATCGGAAGGCAGATCCTCACAAGCGGTAGTTAGTAAACTAAAAACAATACCAAAAACTTTCGAAATTTGCCAAACTTTATCTACTGGAAGTAGCGTGTAGAATGAGAGATTATTTTCTAAGGCTGGTAACATTTACGATGGAAAGCGTACTTAATCGTTTGCTACCAAAAAATGCTGAAAAGCTTGTTTTTATCTATCACAACTTAACACTGATCAATTTTAATTACTAAAGTGTTGTAATTTGGAAATAAATACATAATTTTAATTAATATAGCGCGTTTTTTACGTGATGTAGTATTCGGTATTCGGCCGAATACAGAATAGCAAAAAAGAGGCCGAAAAGGCCGAATACCGAATAGTTGCCGAATATTCGTGACATCTTTATATAGATCAAAATGAAGTCAAATAAAATCTCTAACGATCACACTTAGAAAGAAAAAAAGTCAACAATTACTTGAGTGACAGAAAATGCACGGTGATGTATATTATAAATTGTACATAAGATAGTCAGATGTATACTAAACTGGCTGTTACCCGCGACTCTGTATGCGTCAAGTGAGTCAACACAAATCACACGAAGATGAATATTTTTTTTATGAAATAAGGGAGCAAACGGGTCACCTGATGGAAAGCAACTTCCGTCGCCCATGGACACTCGCAGCATCAGAAGAGCTGCAGGTGCGTTGCCGGCCTTTTAAGAGGGAATAGGGTAATAGGGGAAGGTAGGGATGGGAAGGGAAGGGAATAGGGGAGGACAGGAAAGGGAATAGGGTAGGGGATTGGGCCTCAGCTCCGGTAAACTCACTCACTCGGCGAAACACAGCGCAAGCACTGTTTCAAGCCGGTTTTCTGTGAGAACGTGGTATTTCTCCGGTCGAGCCGGCCCATTCCTGCCGAAGCATGGCTCTCCCACGTCTAAATTTAATTTTTTTCCCGCTTTTCCACTTTTTTCACTAATTCTTCGTTCTATAATTGCTCTGGTAATAATTTTTAAATTTGTACCAGTAGTTCCTGTGATTGGCGCGCCGCGTGTTCATACAAAAAAAAAACAAACTCTTCAGCTTTATAATATTAGTATAGTTTTAAAATTTAACAACGCATTGCTTTCCCTGCAACTTGTAAATGTATAACAAAATTGTATACATTTTCCGGTTCTCGAAACCCGCGAAGTGTTATTTCCTAAACAATCGCGTCTCCTATTTCACGAGGAATGTTTGTGTCAGCTGTCACTGGCCACTGGTGTCACTTGGGTGGCCGCGGTGACACCCGATCTGTTGACATTACGCTGACACCGCTTAACTCTGACATAATGTACAGATGAGCACAAAAGTGTTTTGATACAGCTAATAAATATTTTCCTATTTTTTTCGTGTAAGGTGGCATCTTTTTCTTAAAATATTATAATAACTAATAAGCATTGGTCATTTATGGAATACTATTATGTAGCGATATAATTAAAACTCGTGTTCGAGAACAAAAGTGTTCACAGTTTTCTTTTTCTTGTTTATTGTTACACTTTATTTTTCTTGTTTACTGTGCCTTGAAAATATCACTGAGGTAATAAAAATATGAGTTCTTTTTTAAAAAGTGATTTTTTGGTTTTCTGGACGATTTTGTAAAATAGGTACACACAATAAACAATTTAGTAAACTTATCGTATTATTTGAATATTAAGACATTATATTTACATAATAAAAAAAATGTTAACAGTTAATATTATAATCGTTTTTCTTTACCTTGGTAATGTTTAAAAAACCTTTTTGTGAAAACAAACAAGAATTTATAGCATTTTATACGCTATAATAAGCATAAAAAGATAAACCATGTTTCGATCTGTCATATTTATTACGCCATAAAGGAACAATAAATCTAAGACAAGCTGCCGATTTAGATTAAAAAGATAAAAATCATGTTCAACACACTTCTAATGAATAGCCGTGTCCACTATCTACGGAATTTGATCTTATAATGTACGTTATAAATTCGGTGATGTTTAAACTAATGAACGCTTTCAGATGCAGTTTGTAAATTATATTTTTGGACTCACGTTTGAGGCATAACATGGAATCAAAACAAAGTGGCACAAAATTTTATATTTTATATGAACACATTGACATTTTATATGAAGTTTTGTGCCGCGATTAGCTGAAAAAAAAATACAAATATGTTTTTAATATAATATTTTTATAACTGCATTCTTAAGGGGAAGCTTTTGAAATACTTATTATGTTTAAATTTACTAAAATGAAACATTTATCCAGGCTGATCTGACTCGATATAAGTAACCAAAAATAACACTTCTGAGTTCTGACACAATATAGATAAATAAAAAAAGTATAAAGAGGATTTTTCTAAAACCATTGTACCATAGTGTACATTTAACAGCAACTTTAAACAAGTTAAAATCGAGTTAAACGATTTATAGTGAGGTTAAATCGATAAGGTTTACGACTTGCCAGTTAGTGTCGAAAACAACAGAGCGATTAATTTAAAACAAATACAAAGTATCATGTTGCATAGGCGTTAAGAGTACAAACACAATAAAACATCTGCTATTGATGATCACGTGGATTGGATTTACATTATTCCAATCCAGTGAATCAGTCCAGCAAAATTACATTCACTGGAATGCATTTGTATTTTCCATTATTCCTAACAAATCGTTAAACATTAAACCAATGCAGCGCTGTAATCCAGCGCTGCATTGGTTACTGGATTGGAATAATGTAAATCCAATCCACGTGATCATCAATTTTAGCAGACTGGCCATAATGAAGAGAAATAATTATTGATAAAATCATAAAGATTATATTTTGTTCTATTTTAAATTTTTTTTTTTTTACTTATTGTTTTTTTTTTGTTGGGTTTTGGCACTGAAATGGGTCTTTAATCTGCCAAAGTTATTCTCATATTCCTTTAACCTTTTTTTTATGAAAAGTTGGGTCTATGAACTTTTCGTCTGTATCCTTTTTTTGGTTCTTTAACTTTTTTTTCATATTTTCGCCGATGATGTGTCTAAGCTTTTATTCGTTTTGCTCTGCTATTTCCCTATTTCCCATTTATAATACTTGCTATAAATATATTTTATACTAGCTGTTGCCCGCGACTTCGTCCGCGTACTTCCCGTATACTTTAGTATATAGTTGTTCCCGTAGATTGATTGAGTCGTTTACGCGCAAATCAGAAAAGTATATTGTGTAGGAACCGCACATTTTTTTCCGGGACAAAAAACATTCCTTGTCCCAGATTCAAATTAGATATTTCACAGACAAATTAGTCCACAAAAAATAGCCTATGATCCTTCACGTGGTCTACTTCTTATCTGTGCCAAATAACAGAAAAATTGCTCCAGTAGTTCGTGAGATGAGCCCTTTCAAATAATTTCCCCCGTTTTTTTCCAAATTTTTCTCTATTTCTTCGCTCCTATTAGTCTATGTGTAATAAAATATAGCTTATAGCCTTTCTCGATAAATGGGCTATCTAACATTGAAAGAATTTTCAAATCGGACCAGTAGTTCCTGAGATTAGCGCGTTCAAACAAACAAACAAACAAACAAACTAACTAACATACTCTTCCGCTTTATAATATTAGTATAGATTAGATCCTGTTCAGCTACGATTGACGAATGATGACCTATTTTAATTGCTGATTCATTCAGTTAAGGATATCATCAGTTGCCAAGTAGATAAACTACTGGATTATGAGTTTCTGGCTCCCTGCCTAATAATTTTGGCACAAGTTAACAGGACGCAGGACCAGGGCGCTTAGAAAGTGATAAATTAGGAAACGCATAATATCAATGAGTTTCTAAAATACTTAGTAACATAGAATATCATTGCATAATATAAATAAAAATATCCATACTAATATTATAAATGCCAAAGTGTGTCAGTCTGTTACCTCTTCACGTCCAAACCGCTGGATTGACCGGGAGTCGCGACATAGGATAATTTTTATCCTGAAAAAATGTACTGTTCCCGCGCGATGAACGAATTTTGGCGCAACGGAGTTGCGGGCGTCAACTAGTAGCTAGATTATAATAATTTAAAGTTATAAAAATAAAGCTGTTTCTGTGGCTCCATTTTGAGAAAAATTTAGGTAAATTCCTATAAATAAAAATGAAAAGAAAGAGAAAGCAAAAGAGAAGGTGTCTAATCTTGTTTAATTCAAAGTGGTATAAAGACAATATTTTTTTTAAAGGGAGAAAAGTTAAAGATCAACTCAAAGCTACAAACGTAGACAAAATTATAGTTTTAAATACAGTGAAGACAGAATAATGTAATTGATTGTAGAATGAATATAGACATAAAAGTGGCCGACACAAAAAGGTGTAATAATCAATAAAAACTAATCCCTTAAAAGTAAAAGTACAGTCGTAAATAAAATTGTATGCGGCAATAAAAATAGTTTCAAAGGAGAGTTTTCAATAAGCTTTATTTATATCTTCCTGACTCTATTAATAAAGATATTATTTTTAAAATGACTTGATTTATATATTTTTACCTGACATGGCCATTTAGCCAAGACTTTTTCGTTATAACTTCGTTATAGAATCGCCGATCAAAATGTACCTATGGAATTGACATAAGCGTTCGTTTATATGACGTTGAGGTTAGATTCGTCTTATGTCAATTACATTTTTGATCGGCGATTCTATATAGAAGCGATAAAGAAAAGAAAAGATCTTGGCTCACCCCTAAGGTATGAAGATATTAAATTTTTAAGGACGATAAATATAAATATTTTAGGATTATAAAGGGTGTATGTAAAACTATGTGATAACACTGTAAGGTGTGTATGAGTCCCCTGTATAGAGTTCTTTGTGAAAGTAGCAGCGCTGAAAGATAAACTTTTATATGGGCTAACTTATGATGTAGGGGCACTTGCCGATACAAATCACCAAATAAAAATTTGCTTTTCAGCGCTGCTACCTACAAAGTTAACTTTATTTAATAGACACATCTTTACCTTAAGTGTCTTAACTTCGTTCATTTAACCTTTTAAATAAATATTTTACGATAAATTTATTTACTTCGTGTGTATGAGAAATACGTAAACAAGTTCTAAGATCTTTAATCATTAACAAGTTATGATTAATTAAAGAAAATGTGAAAACCCTGCAAACAGGTCTATTTGTCATATTTAAATAATGTGACATATAAATTTTATGATTTATAATCATGCACGAGTAATAACTTTCTTACGTACTTTTCATTGGCTGATGTACCTATGAATAATTTCTATGTTTTGACCAATATAATCTATACATATAAATAAAATTGGAGTGTCTGTTTGTAATATTGAAATAACCATTTTTTACTACATGCATATGAATATTTAGATGGTACATACACCAAAATAACAATTTTTAGAATTTTTGTATGTCTGTATGTCTGTCTGTTTGTTCCCGCTAATCTCCGAAATGGCCTTTTATTGGCAGATAGCTGATGTAACAAGGAGTAACTTAGGCTACTTTTTAACCGAATTCCAAAAAGGAGGAGAATATTTTTTACTTTTTTTTATGTTTTACCCTTTGTTGTCCAACTTATCACATTTTGTTGACGCGGACGAAGTCGCGGGTAGCAGCTAGTATTAAATATTTTACATTTAAACCACAACCTTGACATTGTTTTTTAAGCAAAATTTTAAGAGGATACACCAGGGGCGAGAGAAATTGAAAATAGGTATTTGAAAATGTATTGCTGTCTCACCAATCTCAAGTCTCCCACCGCAGAGCGCGATAGAGAAAATACGACAAAAGTTCTAATAAAAGAACAGAAAATCTTCGATTCGCTGTCCGCTGATTCCTTCTCCAAAACTTAACCAATTTAAGTACTTTTTTCATTAAGAATTAAAGCAAGGCTTGAGCTGTGTTCCTATGTTTTATTTTTTTTATATATTTTAGCCAGTTTTGTTTTCTGGGTGTTTGAACACAGAGGAAAATCTTGCCATTTTTTTGGGTCTTTGGACGTTCTTATCTTTTTTAATAATAAAATTATGAAAAAAAAGAAAACATAGAGACGTGCTAATAGTGGCCATAGATATTCAGGAAAAAAATCATAACTCTACCGGCATTATCCAGGGAGGAAACAGGGGACAGCGTTTGTATGGAAAAACGGCGGTGTGGATTCCTCTTAAGTAACTGTCGTAATATTATAAACATTATTCTTAGTCTGTTTTGTACCAAATTTAACCTGAACAAATGTAAAAACCATCAAATATCTTGTATTGTAATTTGTAGACTATAAATCGTCAAGATTTCACACATAATTATCTATGATTACCCAAAGTAATTTGTCTGAATATTTATGCAAATTCAAAAAACAAAAGTTAACATAATAATATACAAACACAATTCCATTTAGTTAGACAATTGTTTATTGTTTAAAATCACCGCTAATTTTCTTTTTGACGAATATGTATAATGTATTCGCATGCTTGACAAGAAACGTAATGTTTTGTTTGGCCTTAACTAGTTCTGTTGACTTCTCTATGGATATTTCGTTAAAATTATCAATTTTATAAACAAACTAATGATATAGTGCTGGAGATAAGGCCACCGCACCTGCAGCTCTTTTGATGTTGCAAGTGTGCGTGGGCGACGGGAGTTGCCCCCCTGATTTTATAAAAAAAAATCTGATCGTATTAATCATTTAACACTTGTGGACTCACCTGTACTGGCCATGTACGGCGCTAGTTGCTACTACCGTATCGAATATCGGTGACGTCATAGTACACCCGAATAGAAAAGTGCAATGACCTTTGCCTTTGTTTATATTGCGGTATAGAGGTCAAACAAGTAGAGAAGTTAAACAAAATGTTTTTAAGCGTGAAGAGGTAACAGACAGACAGATAGACACACTTTCCCATTTATAAATAATGGATCTAGAAATCTTTCGCGAATTTTTGGAGACCGTAAATGGAAGAATGATAAAGAATGATAATAATTACCAAAGATCGACCGTGTTGTCTTGGTGCTGGTGCCATGGGTGCCGGCAGGGGGTGCCAGGTGGTGCACTTGCACCCCTTGGGAATCACGGGATCAACAGGAATTATTTAAATAAAAAGCCGTCCATTGGAAATCATTGTACCATGCCGTACAAAGATAGTTCGTAATGTTTCGGCGCTGTTGACGTAAATAGACAGTCACTGTTGTTCGTAAAAAGTAAAAAGAAAAAAAAAACTGAAATCTGCACCCCTTGGAAATTATTTCTGCCGGCGCCCATGGCTGGTGCTGATAAAAACAAAGGCTAAAATAGTTATTTTCTTTAATAGAACTGCGTCTTCAAAATTATAGTGATCTTTGCTAAAGTTTCTGAAGTTAAAACTTAGAAAAGATACTGTAAAAATTTAAGAGGATTCCACACCGCCATTTTTTCCATACAAACGTTGTCCCCTGTTTCCTCCCTGGATAATGCTAGTAGAGTTATAATTTTTTTCCTGAATATCTACGGCCAGTAATACAATGTCCCTATGTTTTCTTTTTTTTCATAATTTAATTATTAAATAAGATATGAACGTTCAAAAACCTAAAAAAATGGCCAGATTTTCCGCTGTGTTCAAACGTCCAGAAAACAGATTTGGCTAGATTATACAAAAAAAAGCAAAACATAGGAACACAGCTCAAGCCTTTTTTTAATCTTTAATGAAAAAAGTACTTAAATCGGTTAAGTTTTGGAGAAGGAATCAGGGGACAACGAATCGTTGATTTTCTGGATTTTCTGCAGTTGTCTCTATTGCGTTCTGCGGTATAGGCTTGAGGTAAGGGAGACAGCTATAGATATTACACGTACTTTTTTTCATTTCTCTAGCCCCTGGTGTATCCTCTTAAAAAACTTACCAATGCGATTTGTCATTTGACATTGCTATATCTTCGCAAATTCCTAACTTAGCAGCGATGTCTTATGTTTCATTTCCAACTCCGACAGTTAAAATTAACGAAGTCATCTTGGCTACCCTTCTTTACCGCTTAAAATGTATGGAATTGATAGAACACCATTCGAACGTCAACTTCATAATATTATCGGACGCTTAGGTCAATTTCATACATTTTGATCGGCGATTCTATAAAGAAGCGACAAAGAAAAGGTCTTGGCTAGCTTAGCTAGCTCTTCATGATCACGATTTAAGAGGGCGACTAACCCCAAAAATCCAACATCGTCCTTCTCTCTTCACACTTACGCTCGTCTTTCATATGCCAGGTGAAAAAGAACGACGCGGATTCATCGCCAAATTACTTTTTAGGGTTCCGTACCTCAAAAGGAAAAAACGGAACCCTTATAGGATCACTTTGTTGTCCGTCTGTCCGTCCGTCCGTCTGTCAAGACCCTTTTTCTCAGGAACGCGTGGAGGTATGAAGCTGAAATTTATATCAATTACTCAGGTGTACTGTCCCTTGAAGCTGTGAAAAAATCAAACTTCTAAGCCAACGCAATCAAAAGATACAGCCGTTTATGCCGCAAATTTTCGACACTTGCAAGGGAATCAAAACCTACAGGGTGCTTCCCGTGAACTCAGAATCTTGAAATTTGGTACGAAGCAACGTCTTATAGCATAGATAAAGGAAAAATTACGAAAACCATAAATTTTTAGTTACATCACATAATATATTTTTTTTTAATAATTTTAAACTTACTACCCATTTCCTCATAAACGCGTAGAGGTATTAAATTGAAATTCATACCAAATACTCAGGTCTATAATACCTTTAAGCTGTAACAAAATCAAACTTCTATGTCAACGCAATCAAAAGAAACAGCAATTTAAGCTGCATATTTTGAAACTCGCAAGTACTCGCAAGGGAATCAAAACCTAAAGGGTACTTCCAGTCGACCTAGAATCTTGAAATTTGGCATGAAGCAACGTTTTATAGCACACATAAAGGAAAAATTCCGAAAACCTTAAATTTTTAGTTACATTACAAAATATATATTTTAATAAATATAAACTTATTACTTTTTTCCTCATGAACGCGTAGAGCTATCAAGTTGAAATTCATATCAAATACTTAGATCTAATTGCCTTTAACCCGTGAAAAAAAAAAAATTCTAAGTCAACGCAAAAACGCAAAACGCAAAAGTTGCGTTTTGCGTTTTTGCGTTGCAACCATTGATATTTTTGAACCAGATTTCTAAATAGTGACTAAAAACTTAGTAAATAAATAACTTTAATAAAAGAACTTTCGCAAGTCTGCTGCAAGGCTAGTATAAGTGTTTCAGTTATATTATAGATAAATGATATGTGTTAATATAAAATAAAGGATTACTTAAACGATAAAGAGATCTTTGTCTTAAATTTATGCTCCTCCATCTTTCCCCATTGTAATGTTATGAATTTCATTTTGCAATAAAAATACCATAGTTATGACTCGATTGTCGTAATGAACGAACTTTGTAAACCTTGCAGGTTTGTACGGAACCCTCGGTGCGCGAGTCCGACTCGCACTTGGCCGGTTTTTTTTCTCAATAACTCGATAAATATACAACATTTTCAAAATCCGCTAGGTCGATCTCTCAATGATAGAATTTTATACAATGTGTTAAAATATTAACTTAGTTCAATGCACGGTTATGGCAATAAATGAAAATTCGTGATTTTTAGATGCATCTTTGTGATTTTTTTCTATCGAGAAAATTTTAAGATATCGTGTTTTTGCTCAGATCGAATTCTCGGAAATATAATGTAGTATCTAATTTTAGAAAATGAAACAATTCGGGACCTATTTTCAAGTATAAAAATGAATTATATAATCGACACTTTAGGGTTAGTCACCCCCTTAAATATTATTATGTAGAGAACCTCTGGCCTATAATGTTGATTATGAAAAAGTGCGATGGGTTTCCTCAAAGGGCCCTTACTTACCTTTTGTACCTTTGTATGATGTGTACACCTTCAGATTCCTATGCAAGACCTTAATAAAATTTACACTTAACACGCTTATGTAAATTGGAAAACATACTTTATATCCTCACAATAAAGTTAAAATTACTTTATCACCACGTTAAAATAGGGTCAGCAAACGCAAGACGCTAATTTAATGAAAAAATATATTTCGTGTTCCACCACTAAAGATACTGAAATTTAAAGATAATGTCTATAATTTCAAGGTTCAATATTGCTTGTTTGAGACTGTATTCAAATGAATATGCTTTTAAAGCTGCAACATGTTTAACAATCCAATAATAGCCAAGGAATGATCTTACACACATAAAAGTTACAACTATAGGATAAAGTATTTAAAATCACTGTATAATGTAATTTGTAGCTATATTAAGATAATTTAATATACAATTTTGTTAGAGCGGCTATACATTCGCGATAAAATATTATAGTTTCGATCCGTCGTAAATAAACTGGTTTTCAGAAGTGGTTTCTTAGAAACAAGACGTATAAATATCTAATAATTGTCACTTAATCGGTCCTTAATAAGTATAGTTAAGTAGTTTTTTTTTCAAATATTAGTTCTTCTCGGGTTATTTTTCCTGATTAAATTACAGTAAATATATTTTATTACTTAGGTTCTCTAAATCAAAGTATTTAAAAGTTTTTAAAAATTTTGGAAGTTACCTGAACAGTCCATTAAAACATAATCATTATGTATAGACAACTGAAAAATAAAAGAAAAGACATCAGTTTTTCAGTGCAGTCATGTACATAGTTGTTAGATGCTTTACTATTAATTAGTATCTATCATCAACAGAATTAGTAAATAATTATGAAGAATGAAGATACATAAACTATGTGAAAAAGTAACTACCTACTAATTATTATAAAAAAATTTGCTTCAATGTTTTTTTTTTTGCTCACCGTACTGCATAGCGAATGCCCCAGTTCGTCGCTAATCGCAGAGGTAAGAGGGAGGATGTAATTGAGTCCAGCTGATGGATGTAATGGATCAATTGTATACCTTTATCCTCTATTACTAGATGAATGTACCGGCAATGGTGCTGACTGTTGAGTGCAAGTACTTGCCGTGAAGAAGCTATACAGGGTGGAACAAAAATAAGTGAATGAAGTGTGAAGTGAAGTAATAGTAAAATTATTTCAAAATTTTGAACCCCTCTACTGCAAAAGGCTGCACGTAAATTTTTGTATTTTTTTATAAACCTTACATACCACTAGAACTTTACTTGTTTCAAAAATGAACCAGAATGACCTAGCAGTTTTTGCAAAAAATTTATTTATAGATTCCTCCCCATACAACATTTTAGTAATTATTTTTTTTCACCTTAAAAAATACATTTTTATAAAAAACTTAACAAGGATTTATTGTTACTCTTTAGGACATCTTTCGAATAGTATTTTTTCCACACCTAAAAAGTTGTAAAATTATTTCAAAATTTTGAACCCCTCTACTGCAAAAGGCTGCACGTAAATTTTCGTAATTTTTTTTTCTAAACCTTATATACCACTAGAACTTTACTAGTTTCAAAAATGAACCAGAATGACTTAGTAGTTTTTGCAAAAACTCTATTTATAGATTCTTTCCCATACAACATTTTCGTAATAATTTTTTTCACCTTAAATATACATTTTTATAAAAAAAAACTTAATAAGGATTTATTGTTACTCCTCTTAAAATCTATCGGATGGTATTTTTTTCCACACCAAAATCAAACTTTTTTGCAAATGTCCACTATTTAGCGATTTCGGACCACTGTGTGGCGGTCCGGCGAAATTCAACTGTTTCTGATCAGAATTCGGACAATGTGTGGCCGGGCTTAATCCTTATGATGAAGGCTCTTATGTGGCAGCCACTTTCGTAATTTCATGAAAGCTGAAGATGGCCTCCAAACCTCATAGCCGCTGGTCGCTCTGAACTCTACATTTAAGCGACATGTACAGAAAAACTTTCAGCTTTTACAAAATGAAGGTCTGGCTCCCCCTGGCTCTTACTATATAAGAAGAGGCTAAGGATTTTATAATCTTCAAGAGGGTTATATGGGGATCAAATAAACTTTTATTAAAATAGATGACGCCGCGCCCGCAAATTCGTTGCACTGAAATTCGCAACAAAAACTATCCTATTCCTTCCCCGTCTCACAAAATATCTCCATAATATCTTTCATCTAACTTGGTTGATGGTTCAGTTTTAAGCGTAGTAAGACAGACACACGGGCACTCATATTAATAATAATAATAATAATAATATCTATGGACGCTTCACACCACGTCAGTCTGGCCCCGTGCTAAGTACCTAAAGGACTTGTGTTACAGGTACCAGACAACGGAAATATATTTAATACTTTTATACTATACATATATTTAAGATTTTTATTATATCATACACATATTTAATACACATCCAGACCCGGGAACTTTGAAAAATATTAGTTCCGTCGGCGGGATTCGAACCCGCGACCCCCGGCTTGAGCTACCGACGCGCTCACCACTGAGCCACAGAGGTCGTCAAATTAATATGCTTGTAAGTATTTCGAAGACGTAAGAAGCTATTTTCAACAATACCTTGTCTTTCTAAAACACTTTAACTAACGTTGAGTGATATGCTTTCGTTTTGAAGGCCGTAACAGATTTGTTGGTTTAACTTCGGTCACGGCCGTCAGGATGCACACGGCGTGACAGGTATTTTGTATTAATTACCATAATTCATGTAGGAAGATAGGTATTTCATTAAAAAAATAGTAGCTGGGAGAACACCAGAAGTGGAAACGACAGCAGGTATACATTTTCGCCGCTCGGTTGAAAGAAAGGTGCATATTTCTTCCTCTCCTACGCAACGAAATAGCGTTGAGTACAGTTCGACAAGGCTTTAAATGACAGTGGCGAGAAAAGGAAATAACGCTTCTATCATACAAAAACGCCATTTTTGACATGTGTTTGACAGTTCTCCTTTACCAGCAGCGCCTCGTCACATTCACAAGGGTTAAAACTTAAAAGCCTTGGAGCGCAAGCCCCAAAGGGCCGAATTACATAGGTAATCTCTGAATGTTTTGCCGCCGATGTTTGCGGTGCGGTGCCACAACTATTATGTCTTTCGGCTTTCCGCCCTAGCGACAACGCTCATTGCGTTTTTACAACTACATTAATTATTTTAAAGTAGCCAACTGACAGACACAACTTTCGATAACTATGATTGATACAATTCGCCATTTTGTTAATAGTGAAAGCATCGTAGGCGATCACAATTAGGACTGCGCCCACACAAGCGATATATCGAGTAAGATATAGCGTGGGAGCGAACATCTCTTTTGAAAATAACTGTACAAAATTGTGAAAGAAAGTAGAGTAGTTTTTCTATTGCGGCCAATAAAATCGACAAAGTCATCGTTACTGATTAAGTAACATGTTACATTGAAATACTTTGATTCGAATTCATGAC
This sequence comes from Aricia agestis, assembly GCF_905147365.1. Taxonomy (NCBI): domain Eukaryota; kingdom Metazoa; phylum Arthropoda; class Insecta; order Lepidoptera; family Lycaenidae; genus Aricia; species Aricia agestis. The sequence goes on from NC_056425.1 coordinate 12,500,667, forward strand.
AAAGATTAAGATACTTACAAAAAAATACGTGTGGCACTCGGGGACTAGTGACTACCGCGGCTGCAAAGCTATTGAATAGCATTTTTTATCAACTTACGCAATTATAATTCGCATAAGTCTTGTCTCACTCACACAAACGCGATGCCGAAGTACTGAAACGACGTTAGACGATACGAAACTAAACTTAACACAGTTAAGTACGGAATTTCTTGATTCGGTCACCGCGCTCATAGCCCGCGATAAAAACTATGCAGTAGCTTAAAAATATCTTAAATGCATGCGGATTTCCTATTTTAAAATAATAATCCTTGCCGTTCGGAGCAAAATGTGGAAATCGTAAAATAAGATAAGCATAATTCTGATTCCTGTGCGTCATTAGGCGGGTCCACGCCAAGCGAGCCACCGCGGCCGAGGCCCGCCGCGCGCGGCAAGCGAGCAGCCGCGGCCGAGGCATGCTCGCCGAGAGCGAAGCGGACGGGCGTACACAGCATGGTTGCCTCGCTCGAAAAGTCCGAGCCGTTCGAGCGAGGCAACCTCAGTTGAGCACAAAGACACGATGGTACCAAAACATGTGGACTTGGTGTGGACCCGCCTATTAGGCGGGTCCACACCAAGCGAGCCGCCTCGGCCGCGGCCCGCCTCGCGCGGCATGCGCCGTACGCTCGCTTGGTGTGGACGTTGTTCGCCCGAGGCGGGCGCATGCTCACGCTCGGGCGAGCGCGCGCGCGTCCGAGCCGAGCGGTGTCGGTTTTTTGAAATGCTCAAAGGCGCCTCAGTCGTTTGCCGCGCACAGTGTGGACGTCACATGTTTTGGTACCATCGTGTCTTTGTGCTCAACTGAGCGGCTCGGGCTGTTCGAGCGAGGCAACCTTGCTGTGTACGCCCGTCCGCCATGCCCTCGGCGAGCATGCCTCGGCCGCGGCTGCTCGCTTGCCGCGCGCGGCGGGCCTCGGCCGCGGCGGCTCGCTTGGTGTGGACCCGCCTAATATAATATCAACTTATTAGTTCTACTTTAATCCAAGCGCACAACAGTGCGCAGGCCGAGTTCCAGCAAAAAGCCGCCAAATTACCGTTTTTGTTATCAAACTCATCCAAAACGGCTGCAATGGACGTATTTTTATGAATTTTTGTGTTATCGAGTTTAGACCTAGACCTTACCCATCTAAACTCGATAGAATGCGTTGTTTTATCTTTTTGAACCATCCATACTAACACTATAGATGCGAAAGTGTCTCTATCTGCATTCTGCCTGTTCCCTCTTCACGCCAAAACGCTGAACCGATTTTGATAAAAGTTGCTATGGGGATACTTTAAGAGAATTAAGAGCGTCATATAGAGGATTTTATTATGATCCTTTAGTGTCCATTAACAATAACATCCTCTTTTCTTTGTCCACAGTTGCAGCGATATGTATTCTCCTGGAAGTCGGGGCGTTACCAAGCCGACGGAGCGGGTTCCGCTGCAACGATGTCGACCTCTCTTTCCCGCACATGGGAGACAGTATATCTATCTCCCTCATCGCTGCCATCACTGTCATAGTCCCCTTCTTAATTGTAAGTAAAAGAAATTAGCCTCTTAAGAATACGTTACACAGTGCGAGTAGCTGAAGTGACCGAAGGCAGCTACTGTGCCTGACTACTCGCACGAGAGCAGCTCGACTCGCCTCCCTGGGTACATCATGCACGCTGCTGACGTTGCAACTCGCAAGTCGCAACTCGCAGTAGATAGATAATCCATGTCACATGTGGCATCGCCTAGTCGAGTTGTGGCGAGTAGCTACCAACTTGTAGTAACTCGCACGCGAGCAACTGACCCACTCGCATATGAAAGTGACTCGATGCGGTCACACGGTGCAAGAAGCTGCACCTCAGTAACTGAGTAGGCCAGCTTGCATGTCAGCTCGCACTGTGTTACCAAGGCATTATAGTGCGTTCAGATTAGCGACACATGATTCGTGATGTTTGACATATTATAATGACATGACATGTTCACAAATCACAATCTACAGATAGTTACACACACTTCCATAATGTCACGATCACTGTCACGGTAAATGTTGATGTGACATAGAGAAAGAAATAATTGTCAAGTTGATGATTATTTCTTGTGTATACAAAGCGTATTTCTACGATACTAATTGTGCCTGCTAGCAAGTCAGACTTAATCTTTTCGTTTAAGTCTAAAATTGGCTATCTTAATCGTGAAAAAACTTTAAAATTGACTTTTGAAATTAAAGCTATCAAAAGAGGTTCGACGAATGATCGTTCCAATTTTGAATTTCATTATGCAAATCTGGAGGCAACCTATCAACACAAGCGCAATCTTTAAACAGGCCACTTAGAGCGAGGCCACAAAACACATTTCGATGCGTTGCGTCGTCACAACGAAATAACAATCACGCTCGTGCTGAAATATTACCGCATCAATTTAGCAATGAGAGCACAACAGTATCAGTTATCACAGGAGCTCTGACAGAGTTGCATTTGCTCTATTTTTATCCGTTGAAACACCGATTTCGATGACACAATCACAATAATTTGTAGCGTACCATAAAATATGTCTGTAAAACGAAGCAACATAACAATACTGAGTGGTGAGTTGATGAGACCCACTATGATAGCCATTACTCATAATATAATTATTAATTATTATTATGCTAAACTCATTTATGTTCTCCTACCGTAAAAAGTTGTAAAAACGCAATGCCATGCCGTGCTCCTAAAAAGTCACGCTTTTGATAAAAAATGCATTAATGTTTTGTAATTTCAGATGTGGACCGTAGAAACGATTCTACATAGAGATGACGAGTATACCCTTAAGAAGAGTAAACTCTACGCCAGCGCTAGACTAGCGGGCATCATATACAGAGACTATATCTACGGGGCGATAGTGAACCTGACAGTCCTGGAGGTCGTCAAATGTGTTGTGGGCTCTCCCAGACCGTCATTCTTCGATCTCTGTCAGCCTGACGCCGCGAAGACTTGTAATGGGTACGTATCGAAATAGGGAGGGGGATACGAAATCGTTAATGACTTGCAAAATAGGCATATATAATTTTTTTTAATGAAATAATGGAAAGCAACTTCCGTCGCCAATGGACATTCGCAGCATCAGAAGAGCTGCAGGTGCGTTGCCGGCCTTTTAAGAGGGAACAGAGTGGGTAATAGGGGAGGGTAGGGATGGGAAGAGAAGGGAATAGGGGAGGGTAGGGAAGGGAATAGGGTAGGGAGTTGGGCCTTTGGTAAACTCACTCACTCGGCGAAACACAGCGCAAGCGCTGTTTCACGCCGGTTTTCTGTGAGAACGTGGTATTTCTCCGGTCGAGCCGGCCCATTCGTGCCGAATCATGGCTCTCCCACGTCTAATATTATTATGATAACGTTTTAGCGTTACTAATACGCAACTGTCTTCTTCCTGCTTATTCCTATTTTCCTCCTCAGTATAATTTTGTTTCAGGATATTGGTTATTGTGGCTTCATCAGTCATGCGTGATATTAGTCACTGGACACGCAAATATCCTAATTCGAATGACTCTAGTACACAATATACAAAAACTCTATTAAGAGGGCGACTAACCCAAAAAATCAAACATCGTCCTTCTCTCTTCACACTCACGCCCGTCTTTCATATGCCAGGTGAAAAAGAACGACGCGGATTCATCGCCAAATTAGTTTTTTCCCAATAACTCGATAAATATACAACATTTTAAAAATCCGCTAGGTCGATCTCTCAATGATAGAATTTTATACAACGTGTTAAAATATTAACTTAGTTAAATGCACGGTTATGGCAATAAATGAAAAATTCGTGAAAATTAGATGCATCTTTGTGATTTTTTTCTATCGAGAAAATTTTAAGATATCGTGTTTTTGCCCAGATCGGATTCTCGGAAATATAATGTAGTATCTAACTTTAGAAAATGAAACAATTCGGGGCTTATTTTCAAGTATAAAAATAAATTATAAGATCGACACTTTAGGGTTAGTCGCCCTTTAAGCATCTACTGTGGTACTCTACTTTTCTCTATCATAGTACGCTTAAAATACACTATTAAGTATGTTCATCTTTGGTCTTTATTCAAAGCCAAATCTAATGGTCTTAAGCTACTCAAAATTCTATTAAGCACTCAGGAGTTGTCGACTTCCGATCCCAAAAACAGGAGGTTCTATGTTCATTTTTCGGCTATGAATATTATATATTTTATATACTCAGCGTTTCTACGCCATTTGGGAATCGATTTACAACATTTCTTAATAAATGTTCTTCCCCAGGTCGGAGTACATAACGCGGTACACCTGCACGTCCACCAGGTACTCCCGGTACCTGCAGATCGACAGCACGCGGAGTTTCCCCTCAGCACACGCCTCCCTGGCTGTGTATTGTGGGCTGTTCCTTGCGGTGAGTACACGAAGATTTTATAAGTTAGGGTCAGGGTCAGCAGTCGCCAACTTTTAAGCAGAGGATCAAAAGGTGACAAAATAAAGGTTAACACACTTGGGCACTATAAAATTTCGTGAGTGCCTTAGTGTGCAGTTACACAAAAGCACTCTTTTTAACTCTTATAAGTTATAACCTAGTAGGACAGATGACCGACACGACTGGCGGAGATCTCAGATCAAGCGCAGGAGTTTTCTACCCATGCGACGAATGGATCGTCTTTTTGCCAAAAAGTCTGATCAGCCTGTATTGCTCTAATCAAACTTAGATACAACGTCTTTCCAACCCGAGAATCGAACTCACGACCCCCGAGTTAATAGCAACGCTCTACAGTCTAAACTAATGGAGCACAGAGGCAAACCATTAACTTAACTAACTCAAACCCAGCACTAATGGGCATAAAAACGACGAAATAGCCATGACTTATGTACGTTATAAATGGCTGCGATGATTTTAATGATGATCGTCGTGATATTATCACGTCAGGTGATGTAACGTGGACGAGGAAGCGACTATTGAATTACATAACACATTCAGGACGTGATCAGAGTTCATGTACGATCTAGAATGAGAGTATGTTTGAGAGTTAGACTTAGAGTCGCATAATATAGATATAGTTGCAAAAACCCATAAAATTACAAGCATTTTAAGTCGCTTCTAGCTTCTTGAAATATGTTACAAGTTTGATGATGGCAAAAGACAATACCGCCATCACTGCAACTTGCATTTTTTAACTGCAATGCCTTTGTTTAACCACCAGTATTTAACTGGGGATAAAATATTATGTTTCATGGTTGGTTTAATGGCAGTACTTTGTGTTTTCAATGGTGTGAGCCACTCAAAAGCGTTAGTGTATAACTATAAAGTTTATATACCTAGCGGAATAGAGCGACAATCTCGATCTGTCAAACGAAACCGAAATTGGTTTCATTTAGGTGTGTAAAAATATGTGTACGTATACACTTACACAAGCATGATTTCTATGAGATTAAATTGTCAACATGCGGCACGCCGCACGTGCCGACTGGAGGTCAAAAAAAGAGTGCTGCTGTCATATTGTATCACACGTCTCTTTTTACCACGCAGTGTTACTGATAGTGACATCTCTCTTGCTCAGGCCTTTGTTTCTCTATTCCGCTAGGCTTTATGTGTATAACTAAACTAGACAAAGGGTATAGTCCTCAGAAAGAGTATTGGTCAGTTTTAGGACACTAACGTGATTCGTGAACTCTGGTATCTTGATACGCCGTGGTGACTGTTGAATGTGGTGATTTAATAATGAATACACACGCTCTTGTTTAAAAACCTGTTAACCAATAACAACGTTATGACACATCTATTGTACTTTCAAATGTGTAATAATAAATAATTATTTTCCGTTTGTCAACAGTGGTACCTCCAGCGGCGCGCGTTCAGCTGGCACAACCGCTCGTCTCTGGCGGTCCCTCTGCTCCAGATCCTGTGCATCATCTACGCCGTGGTGTGCCCCCTCACGCGGATCACCGACCACCGGCACCACTGGTGGGACGTGCTAGCTGGGTCACTGATGGGGATCTTCTCGGTGCTGCATACGGTGGGTTTTTGGAGATATGCCTTGGTATTGAGAGATCCTACTTGAGGAATATGTGTATTTGTTGACTTCTCCAAAAATGTAAGTGTATCTGTGTATCAGTCTCACGCTGTGCTTGAAGCGATTTTAGTAAAATTTGGTATTAAGATTATTTCAGCTTCGGAAAAGGACAAAAAGTTTTTATCACGGGTAAAATTCTACGGCTATCAGTTATCACTAACGCGTTACGCAACGAAGTTATGAGTAACTTCTAGCTTAATAAAAAGCTGGAAAATATTGTTCTTCCGATGACTTCTTAGGGCTCAGATGATCACGATTCACGCGTTGACGAAATACAGTCATCAACTGATCACTCTGCAGTCATCACGCATCACAATGGTGAAATTGTTGGAGAGCTTAAAGATACTGTTTACAAATGATAGCATAGCCAGTGACTGATAATATTAGTGGTTTCATCCGCAGTTAAAAATCCAAATAGCACGTTATTATTTCTTTTAAACTACGGTATTTATGAAAGTTTTTATTCCAGGTGCTAGTTCTCCTCAAGAACTTCTCGCAGCCGTCGGTGGCCAGCAGCAGCGACATCTCCAGCAGTGATAACAACCACCAGGCGGTGCGGCGGTTGCTAAGCAACCGGCCCGTCGTGCCCTAGCCGCAGGCCGTGTAGACCAACCCTGTGGCCTAATTCATAATAGAGAGGCCTGATTCATGATGGGCAGTTTGACTCGGATTTTTTGCACCAATAAGCGTCAATAGGCCAGATTCTAAATGGGCAGTCTGACTTTGATTTTTGGGCCAAGAAACTTCGACGGGCAAGATTCAATAACTTTAAACAAGCGAATAATAGATAATCTGACTGGCCTGATTTACACTAAGCAGTTCAACTGAGATACGAAAACTTCAAGACAAAGACTATAGCTTCGAAGGGCCAGATTCACAATGGCCAATGCCACTAGGATCCGACTTCACTGCGCTAATTAACTTCGATGGGCCAGGTACATAACAGGCAGTTTGACTTGAATTCGAAGATGAAATAAGTGTTATCAGATGTGATGAGCCATGTTGGGTTGGTTTTAAAAAGACTTTGTTTTGAGACTATTATGAAGTAACAAATTGTTAGCGATAATTTCTGGTTTGGTAGTGGTAGCAAATGGAAATGGTAGAAAAATCTTAGCTTTTTAGATGAAGAGAATATAGATTTGTGGTAATAGGCATAGTTGGGCACCGTTAATTAAATAGTTAACTTCGTTAATCGTTAATCGTTAATCCGCTACAAAAAAAGTTAGCTACGTTAAACGTTAAAGCGTTACATTTCGAAAGAATTAACGCAAGTTAACGTTAATCCGGTAATTTATGTAAAATTGCATTTTTATATCGTTGCGTTAGTGAACTTATTCAAAAACCTGTTGGTTTTGGTTCTGGAAGTTAACAGGTTAGAAACAAACAAAATATTCATATTATTCTAATGTGTTATTTAATATTCGGGCATAAGGTGCATATTCCCCTTTATGAAGTTGAAGTTCTCGTCTGTAAAGTGAGGCTCGTTTTGGTGTTAAAATGTCTTTACCGGTGGAAAAAAAGATAATATGCATTATTAAATTGAGATAAAATGTGCAAGGTATATTTAAAGTGTATAAGAGCGCGGAAAAACAGAGAAAAAAACAACTTTTGAGCGTGATCACGTTTAGAAAATTTTGTACTGCGTCTACTCTTTCTTGACAGACTGTGCGTTTGAAACTGTTTTTCGCTCCACGCCGCGGTGCTGTGCGGTAAATAGTAGGCATTGGATTAACGATTATCGGACTTCTACAAATTAACGGAAGTTAACGTGTCCGTTAACATTGCCTAAACTTAACTTAAAAGTTAATCCGTTAGTCAAAATGTTAACTTCGTTAATTAACGATTAACGGATTAACGAGTTAATGCCCAGCTATGGTAATTGGGTAGTATTTAAACAGCACAGTTATAAAAATAATGAAACATGAAATTCAAAGATCGGTTCGGTAGTTTTGGCGTAAAGTAAGGCTACTTTACGCCAAAACTACCGAACCGATTGTAATGAAATTCTGTACACAGATAGTCTAAAGCCTGAGAAAGGAAATAGGCTATTTTTAACTGGGAAAAAGGGTTATAAGGGGGTGAAAATGCGTAAAGTTCAAATTAAGTTAGTTCCAAAAATTCATAATAGATGGCGCCGTGCCGTCTCCTACATCGCACAAGCGCTTAATCTCATTTGGCACACATAAAGAATAGACCACGTGAAGGGGCATAGGCTATTTTTTGTGGAAAATTTTACGGTTTACGTGAAATTCCTAAGTTACCCGTGCGAAACCGCGCGAAACTTCTAGTACATAATAGCAATGGAACAAATGCTTAGCCCCAATTTCACCAACGTCTGTTAGTGCTAACAGCTTGTTAAAATGTCAAGTCTTCTCTTTCATTCATATGAAAATCGAAAGAGGTAACGTCATACTAATTCCGGCGTTAACTTTAACAGTCGTTAGTGAAATTGGGGCTAAGCCCCCTATTATTAATTTTACTAAGAGATCATGATTATAGTTTGTGCGTTTTAAGATGATATGGGTGACACTTCTCATATTCCTTGCTACGGGTTTTTTTACAAGAAAACAAAAAAAAACAAAATGTAATAATTGTAAATGAATAAAAATGAAAAGTTGCTAAATGTTAACTTATTAATATAAAATTATAAATTTTAACTGTGAAAATTATTGTTACGAAAATATTTGAAACAATGTCAGATGCATGAAATGGAACTTATGCCAATAGAGATTGACACTGTTGAATCGAAATCAAATCGATAAAAGGGCGGCCATTTTAAATCGCCGGCGCCACTCTGAAACGTCAGTACGAAATGGATAATTTCGATTGCAATTCCTTTACGAAGTGATTCGATATTTTTAAATTATCGATTAATTTTCTTAGGTAACTTCCCTACTATTGTCAATTATAATGTGTCACCCATATCATCTTAAAACGCACAAACTATAATGAATTTAAATTAATATTGCTGTATAGCCCGTCAAGAAAGTGAAGAAATTAAAAGGTGGCAAAATCGTAGTGTCATCCCTTTTTCTTAGATTGATTTGAAAGGGATGACACTACGATCACTTTTTAATTTCTTCACTTTCTTGACAGAGTACTGTACTTTTAAAGTTAGGACTTTACTTAAATAATAATTTCTGGAGCATATCAATGAACTTATAAATTATTGTGCAATTAAAAATATCAACTTCATTAGTGACCATTTTAATCCGTGTAAGTATATTTTGTAATTGTAAATATTAAATTGATTATTTAATAATTTTTATTTTTAAGTCGGAAAACCCAGTGTACATATTTAATTTTGAACGGATTAACCGCAATTTTAAATTGGGAAAATAATTAAAAATATTACTTCCTTTAATAAATTAGAATTGTATTTTAGTATCAAGGGCTGCTAAAAATATCAATAGGGTAACATAAAAAATAACACCATTTTTATAATTTATATAAAAAAAGGAAAATTTTTGTTCGTTTGGGCGAAAATACATTATCTCAAGAAAATGTGAAAAAAACCTATTTTTGCATTGAAAACGGAAAAATTCAAATGAATCCAATAAATTTTATTTAATGTTAATTCTTATTGTCGGATAAATAGTTTTATAATAAAAGTAATTTATTGCTACCTAGTATTTAATGCTAATTTGTAAAATTAAATGATATTTTTAACAGTTTCTCATGCGAAAATTATGGGTTTGGAATTTCTATGAGAACTTATTTATTATATGTAATTTTATTCTGAGAATTAAATTTATTTTTATAATGTAACATTTTAAATTAATACTGATTTATAATTATAACTTTAATGCAATATTTTTTAATAAAATGAAGCATTGTTATGCAATCAAAAAATGTTTGGATTTTAAAAGGTAAAAAATTGATTTTAATTTAAATTTCCTTATTTAACCCACTTAATCACCAGAAAAAGTATTTATTTAGCGAACCTGTCTAGTCTTAAGATAGTTAACAGTATTGTTAGATGTAAAATCGATAATTACCCACCTATATGACCTTGATCAAAAAAACCTTATTAGTTAATATTTTAACTGAGTAGCTGGTACTTTATTAGATTAGCTGGTACTTTGACGGATAAGCTCGTACTTTGACGGGTTAGCCGGTACTTTGATAGATGATCCGGTACTTTGACGGGCCACCTGGTTCTTTGATAGAACAGTAATTTATTAATTTTATATAACAGTTATATATTAATTTTGACAATTTTTTGCAAAATGTAACCAAAATACGTCAAAATTACGCTTAGGGTGGGTTGCACCAACTTACTTTAACTATAACCATAACTTTAACTACAATGCAAAATGTCAAATCTTTGGTTAAAGTCAAAAATGGGCGTCATATTTAACCATAATCATAGAGCTCGACAAGGCTTTAAATGCACGTCGCGAAAAAAGGAACTAACGCTGTCGTCATACAAAAACGCCAATTTTGACAGTTCTTTCAGACTTTACAAGCAGCGCTCCCGCCCACATTCATTTAAAGCCTTGTCGGACCAGCAACGTTTTCTGTCAAATTCTGTGGTCAAAGTTAAGGTTAAAGTTAAATTAGTCTAAACTACAACCATAACTTAGACGTTAACTTTAACCACGCCTCTGGTGAAACCCACCCGTATTATTTATTATTTTAATTTTTTGACAAGGTCTCATCCGCATATTGCAATCTTACCATACATTCCCATGCATTTAGTTTGTAGTACTGATGGTAACTGTAAATATAGAGTTAAGTTTTTATTGCTGAATAAATTAGTTAAATTATATTCGATTGTTTTATTACTAACCAAAATCTTAAGTAGGTAGTAAGTATAGTAACTAGTACTCGGATAATAAATATAAAAAAATATTTAATCAGTAAGTATAATAAATATTGTAATTTATTATCATATTTTTAAAACAAAATTTTGATTATTATTACTTAACTCAACTAGTAAAAATATTTATAGAGCCAATAAATATACATAGATGCAAAGTTTACTTGTCTAACTGTCGCACTCAGAGTGGAACATTAATTACTTAAATGTATTTATAGTCTAGGAAGTTATGCATCGCTCCTATACAGAACCTTTAAAAATTGTATTAAGTTATGAGCTTCATCACATAATATGTTCCTTAAGTGATTCTAAGCATTTTCCGCTAGCCACATGTTTCGTTTTGCCCCCCGGACTGAAAATGCTTAGAATCACTTAAGGAACATATGTGATGAAGCTCATAGCTTAATACAATAGTAGGGAGTTATTGGGCATTCTGTCCCACCTCCGTTCGCTCGCGCGCTCGCTCACTTTGGTGAAGGTGGGACAGAATGCCCAATAACTCCTGTTCGTTTATGCATCAACTGATGGTAAATGAAATGACATGCTCACGACATGCACCTCTGTCCGCTCGCGCCCTCGCTCACTTTGGTGTGTCAGTGTGCCACTTACGTTTATGCATCAACTGATGGTAAATGAAATGACACGCTCATGACATGCACCTCTGTTCGCTCGCGCCCTCGCTCTCTTCGGTGTGTCAGAATACCCAATAACTTCTGTTCGTTCATGCATCAAGTGATCAAAAATCGCTTCTCATCGATGATTGGACGGCTGAAAAATCTAGAGAGCTATTATAGGAACATTGAATTTCGTATGTTTGAAGCTATCTGTTTATATGAGTCAACACACTGCATGATTATCATTTTGTCATAATCCACTAATCACAGTGGTCGATTGGATTAAACAGATATGAAATTTCTGAAACAAAAAGAATCACTTAAATTAGAATGTGTCTGTCCTGCAGTTAAAAATGAAGTTAAGCGACATGGAAATTTACTACCAAATACCATTCGCAGTATTGTTTGTGGTCCCTCAAACTGTGGGAAAACAAATTTAGTAATCAGTTTGTTACTACACCCGAATGGTCCACGATTCAGAAACCTTTATGTGTATTCAAAGTCTTTGTATCAACCTAAATACGTCTTTTTAGAAAAAGTATTGGAAAAAGTTGAGGATACATCGTATCACAAGTATAATCATAACAGTGAAATTTTAAGTCCACAAGAAGCCTTACCTAATTCTATCATAATATTTGACGATGTTGCATGCGAAAATCAAAATAATATACGTGATTATTTTGCTATGGGTCGTCACAAAAATATTGATTGCTTTTATCTTAACCAAACTTATACTAAAATACCGAAACAACTAGTAAGAGATAATGCCAATCTCATCATATTGTTTAAACAAGACGAGATTAATCTAAGACACATCTACGATGAACATGTAGGGTCTGATATGACGTGGTCGCAATTCCGTGAAATGTGTTCAACTGTGTGGAGTAAACCGTACAGTTATGTGGTAATCAATAAGGATTGTGAACGAAATAATGGTTGTTACAGAATGAAATTTGATACATTTATAATAGTGGATTAATTTATTCTATAAAGCTTATACGTACCCCACTACGTAGTAGTATAACTTGAGACATCAATCAGAGTAGAATTCTTAACATGGAGCGGAATCTTAAGGAACAAATTGTGAAATCAGCGTCTGCAGTGAAAAGAAAGGTAGAAATGATAAAAAATACTAAAAACACAAATGACATGGCACTGGAGACGATATTTCAACCGATCGTCAGTCCGCTAAAATTATTAGCAAGCAAAACTGAAAAAAAACGTCATGAAGAAGACGAAGAAGAATCTTCAAATCGTTCACATGAAAAATTTGAAGAATCTGAGACGGATCTTGATGATGAAGAAAATTCAGATAATGACGACTTTAGTTCTAAAACACCTGACAAAACGCTTACTACATCACCTTCTGAGGATAATGATATCCATGAGAACTCATTTAAATCTATTCAATCATCACCGAGTATCGCAAACGATTCTTTGTCTTGGTCTGTATCGTCTGAAGCGCTGAAAGAAGATATACCATATGGAGTAAGAAGTGAACGAGGAAAACTTTGGCTAGGCAAAACCCGTTTACATGATGATGGAAAAGTTCTGAAAATTAGAAGCCGCTCTTTAAAAAAAACTTCTGGTCTGGCAGAATTGTTGTACAAAAAAAAACCTAATTTAGATATTATTACAGAGGAAGACTTACAAAATTATAAATTGCTACTCATCGACACAAATGCACATAAACGTAACTGGAAACCATCGAACCAAATAAATGGTAATAAAGGGTTCAAATATACTCACGTGATAAAGCCACTATTTAAATTCGCTAGAAATAATACCAGTAGCGTAGAAAGTCTTCAGCGAGGTGAAGGAATCAACATTTTGAAAGAAGTTAAGAAAGACACTGATTTAGTATACTGGAATGATCCTAATGAGTTAGTTGAGAGACTAAAAATATTACTTGCATCTCGGGCAGCTGGTAATACGGGATTAGATAATGAAGTTAATGCCATACTTGAAGAAATGAAGGAAGCTGGTATCATTAAAAAAATGAAATATATAAGGCTGCCATCAGGAAAATTTAGCAGTTCTATTACACTGCAGAACCCAGCAAGACGGCAATGAATATAGACAAATTTGGTCATCACGTTCATAAGCGTTTACGATTATCTGAATTTTCTGAAATTCTTAGCGATACATTGGTAAGGTCCGATACAGGGGAATTCGATTTAAAGTCATCGAAATTAAAAGGGGTGCAAATTCCAGAAAAAGACGACGAGGCTGTGAATAAAGAATACGTAGATAAAAGTGTCCAAGCCCTTAAAAATGAAATGATGAAAATCCAAAGTAATGTCAGAAACTTTCTTCATAGTTTAGAAAAAATTACTACTACAAATTTTAGTAAAATCTACTACACAAAACAAGAAATCGATAACATGATTGCAGCAAAATCTGTTCAGAATGAGTAAACAAGATATAGTGAATGAACTACACAGAGGAGCGAGACCAGGGGCGTAGCTACCGCCGTATCAGCCGTATCAATTATACGGGGCCCCGACCTACGAGGGCCCCCCAAGGTGCGTAAGCAAAAATTAATAATAACTTCCCAAATTTTTTAAATTTCAGAAAAGAGAAAAGTAAAAAAAAACGATTTCTTTTTTCCCGAGTAAAGCGTGCGTTCAAATTTTAAGAACTTCGGTCAGACCTGTCACTATTGTCCATAGAGGCAGAAACTTTAGAAAAACTAAAGTTATCATCAGCTATGAATGATTTAATTACTTAATCAGTTTGCCGAAAAAGGGCAAGGAGAGTTAATATTTAATTTGAATTGTTTTTAAATAATGTGACAGATAGATAAGTAATTATTATGATGAATAAATATTTCTTTTAATTTTATGCAAAATATGTTTTTTTCTTTTTTGAGAAATCTTTACCCTTCCTATGGGCCCCCAAACAAATTTTTATACGGGGCCCCGCCAAGGTACGCTACGCCCCTGAGCGAGACGAAACTTCGCTCGTCGACATACAGTCATTAAAGGTCTGGATGATTTATGGCAAGCTGACCTAGTGGACTTACAAAAATATTCGTCGATTAATAAAGGATTTAAATATGTTCTCATAGTAATTGATGTTTTATCAAAATACGTGTGGGTTAGACCGTTAAAATCAAAATCTAAAAAATTTGTATCAAGTGCTATGTGCAGTATATTATCAGAATCCACACGAAAACCTAAAAACTTACAAACAGATCTAGGTAAAGAGTTTTATAACGATTCTTTTAAGCATTTAATGAAAACTTATAACATAAATCATTATTCCACATGTTCTGTAAAAAAAGCTTCTATCGTCGAACGAGTGATAAGAACTATAAAATTACGTCTTTACAAATTATTTAGTTTATGTGGAAAATATGAATGGTATAAAAATAATTTGAAGTCCGTTGTGCAGAATTATAACAATACTCTGCACCGCATTACAAAACATAAACCAATAGACGTTAACAGTTCAAATCAAAATACAGTTCGATTGAATATTATCAAAAGCCAACAGCCAAAAAAAGTACGCAAAGAATCGTCTTTTCGAGTTGGCGATTTTGTTCGTATAAGTAAATACAAAGGAGATTTTTATAAAGGCTACACCCCTAATTGGTCAACGGAAATATTTCGCATCATAAAAGTCAACGAAACTAGTCCTCAAACGTATCAATTACAAGACAAACATAAACAAAACATTGTTGGTTGTTTTTATGGAAAAGAATTACAAAAAACTAAATTTCCTGATATTTATCTTATCGAAAAAGTTCTAAAGAAAAAAGGCAACAAACTTTTTGTGAAGTGGTTAGGATTGAGTGCCGAAGAAAACAGTTGGATAGATAAAAGTGAATTAGTTATTTAGATATATAAAGCACATAATCAGTGCTATATCACAATACATACTTATCAATGAAGGAAGGTAGTGGTGTAATCAATAACTTGATAGACCATTTACCGTTTGAGTTGCATTTACCTGGATATCAATTTTGCGGTCCTGGGACGAAACTTCAAAAACGAATACTACAAGGCGATCGAGGAGTTAACAAATTGGATGAAGCTTGCATGCATCACGATATTGCTTATATAAATAAAGATCCTAGTGCTCGACGTAAAGCTGATTTAGAACTTTTGAGTATGGCAAAGAAGAGGTTGAAATCAAAAGATGCTGGTAAGGGAGAAAAGATTGCCTCGTGGATAGTAAAAAATGCTATGAAAACAAAAATCAGAGCTGGAAGTGGTATTAAATCATTTAAGAAAGGTATTAAAAAAATACATGCCCATTTAAAAAAACTTAAATCCAAGGATCATCACTCTGCTATAAAATATGCGTATGCAGCTGCGAAAAAACTGTTCAGCAAAAAGAAAGGAATATGTTTACCACGTATAATTCCACTTCCAAAATGTGGTGGACTTTTACCGCTTATTCCTATTTTTGCGGGATTGTCGGCGTTAGGTTCATTAGCAGGAGGTGCGGCAGGTATAGCCAAAGCCGTAAACGATTCTAAAGCGGCACAAAAGAGTCTCCAAGAATCTGAAAGACACAACATAATGATGGAAGCGGTCGCTCTTGGAAAAGGATTATATATTAAACCTCATAAAAAAGGAGCAGGGTTATATTTGAACCCATCAAAAAACTAATTAGGCGGCTGCCCAGGCGTGCGCTCACGAATTTAGACATATTGGAGTATGCTAGTGATATTCCATACTTTCGCGGCGTTTACATGAGAGATAAGTTGCCTTTAAAACCTAGAAAAATAGAATGTGGAATTGTAAATTTAGATAGTAACGTGAATCCTGGCACACATTGGGTAGCCTATGTAAAACAAAACAGCTACGTAGAATACTATGATAGCTTTGGTAATTTAAAACCACCATTAGAACTGATGAAATATATGTATAATTTGCCCATAAACTATAATTATAACAGACATCAAGCATTTGGAACAACAAACTGTGGTCATCTATGTATTAAATTTTTAAAAAAATATTGGAAGAAACATTTAAATAATATTAAAAATAAATAAACGTGTCAGTATCAAAATGTCTTTCACTGTATCTATAACCGGGAGCGGAGCCTCTTTGACGACAAACTATTCTCCGACGTTGGAACTTCTTGGAGACTATGAATGTGGTCTTTTGCACTTTTCAACTTTCAACTCTATACCTAATATTGATGGACGAAACAACAAGTTTTATTACGGTGATAATGAAATGATCGAAATTCCTGAAGGGTCCTACGAGCTTCAAGATATTTGTGATTATTTGAAAACTAACATAAAAAATACACTGCTTAAACTAAGATGCAATAATAACACATTGAAAACAAATATATTTTGTTCTAAAGACGTTCATTTTAATAAAGATGATTCAATTGGCAACATACTAGGCTTTGGAATGGAAACAATAAAAGCTAATATAAGCACTGATTCACAGTATCCTGTCAGCATTCTATCAACAACTATCGTGAGGATTGAATGTGATGTAGTTAGTGGTTCATTTGTGAACGGAAAAGCAAGCCATATTATTTACGAATTTGTACCTAATGTACCTCCTGGTTATCGAATAATAGAAATACCAAAAAATTTAATTTATTTTCCAGTCAATCAAACTTCTATTAGTTCCATCAATATACGACTGTTAGACGCTGATAACAAAGAAATAAATTTACGAGGTGAAGAGGTACAATTGTATTTACATTTTAGAAAAAAATGATAAATTTTCATAAAACCCCTGCCATATCAAATGTCCAAGTCAGTCCTAAAAGATCTTCTCACAAAGACACACGACAGCAGTTAAAAAAGAAGCTTACCAAAAGCAATAAAGAATACCTCAAGCTAATTGGTTTAATAAAATGAATATTTTAAACATATCTCAACAAACCTCATACGACAACAGCATCGAAAGTTTTGAGTATCATTCGTACAGACCGTATGTAACAAGTTTCAACAAGAATGATGAAATACGAATCCCCATCAATCAACAAGACCTATATGTGCTGCCTTCGCTCAGCAGTTTGTATATCGAAGGCAAAGTAATTGTCTACAACAGGACAACTAAAGAAAAGGTTTCAAATGTACATTTCGTTAATAATCCAGCGTTATTTCTATTTCAAGACATAAGATATGAATTAAATGGAGTAGAAATAGATAAAATAAAAAACGCAGGTGTAACTACGACCATAAAGTCTTATCTGTCCTTAAATGAAAACGAATCAAAATATGCTCGAGTTTGGGGGTGGTCGCCAGAAGGTATAAATAATACAAGTGGTGGAGAATTTTCTGTATCCATTCCTCTAAACAAGATTTTAGGATTTGCGGAAGATTATGAAAAAATTATCATTAACTGCAAACATGAGTTAGTGTTGCTTAGATGTAACACTAACCTTAATGCAATCAAGTTGAAAACAGGAGAAGTTTTGGAAGATATTGTTATAAGTAAAATTATCTGGAGAGTACCTCATATTAAAGTATCTGACCGCGAAAGAATAAATTTACTAAAACAATTAGAAAAAGATCGAGCTATTCCATTAGCATATCGTAACTGGGATTTATACGAGTATCCATTATTACCCAAAACTCGTAAACATACTTGGTCCATTAAAACTTCATCTCAAATAGAAAAACCGCGATTTGTTGTATTAGCTTTACAAACCAACCGCAAAAACAACAGTGAATTGTCGATGGCGGAGTTTGATCACTGTCACGTACGTGATGTGAGAGTGTTTTTAAATTCGTCATACTATCCATATGAGGGATTAAACGTCAGTTTTACAGAAGACAAATTTACTTTATTATACGAACAGTATGCCAGATTTCAACAGTCGTATCACGGACGTCGGTCAGAGCCGTTGATGAGTTTGAAAGAATTCAGAGACGTTGCTCCCTTATTCGTTATCGACTGTTCGCGACAGCACGAAACGTTAAAAGGCTCAATCGACGTGAGAGTAGAAATCGAAACAGACCAAGAAATACCTGATCAGACAGCTGCATATTGTCTGATTTTAAACGACTGCATATTTGAGTATAAGCCTTTGAGTAATATCGTTAAGAAAATATCATGAATAGTAATACAATAATCGTTGACTTACAAGGATTTAAAAATAATAATAACGACTTTTTAGTAAAAGAATTATGTATAGCCACTCGACAGCATACACATACATTTTATGTTAAACCACCATACCCATTCTCAGCGCTAACCGATGATGAAAAAAAGAATGTTCGGTGGTTAGAAAGAAATAGAGGGTTTCGATGGAGCGAAGGCTATATCGATTACAGAGAATTCAGAAGAATTATTAAACCTTACTTAAAAGACCGAAACATTATCGTAAAAGGTGAAGAGAAAGTGAAATGGGTGAAAGAACTGTGTGATCATAATAATATTGTAGATATAAGTTACAAAGACATTCCAAGATTTAACATTCTGTACGATCTGTATTGTAAGGAAGAATCGTATAACTGTTTTATTCATAAGAAGTATTGTGCCTTAAAAAATGTATTATGTTTAAAAAAATGGTGTTTAGAAAATAATGTACACTTTCAATAAAAAATAACTTATATTTATTGCTTTTTATTTAAATAATTAAAGTTGAATGAAATAGAAATAAAACAAATATATTCACATCACACATACAATTTATTTAAGCAATAATTACGTACACATTAATTTACAAAACAAACCCTAACTTATATTATTTTCATACAAATTATATATCTTGCAATTTTATCGACTTATTCATTCTAAAGTCTATTGCGACCCTACAGCTAAAACAAATACTTAATACCAAAGTAAACTAAAACCAACTCGTATAACTGTAATTACATATTTTTTTTGATATATTACTGACTAACTTCTCGGTTTGGTCCATTATTTCATCACCGTTTTCATTCACAACATATTGTGCGGATAACAAAAAATTATCATCGTCTATACTGTCACAATGTTGCTGGGATCCATCTAAATCAAACACTGAGATCTTTATCAGTCGGAAACCTTTTTTGGGAACGCTGTTTATCACAAACGAATGAACTGGGATATTATGTAGTTTACTTAGTGCACTTTTAGAAACACATTTTTTTCTTAATTTTGCTGGACGACGTTCCCGAATCTCAGCGTTCGGCTTTTGCTGAGCTTTCATTTTTAAAAACTCTTCAGTAAATCCTTCCAAAGGATCTTGACTCTTGAGCATACTGGAAAGTATCCCCATATTCATGTCGGTAGACATTGTCTTCGGATGTAGCAGTCAAATCTTCTACGCGTTCCATTATCTGTAAAAAAAGAAAATATTTAACACCAAATCAGCAATCTTTGGAATTAACGATTATTTTTTAAATGTATTTTAATGACTTAAATCAATAATAAATCAACTTACCGTTGTGTAGTCAGGTCCAAGACTCTATTACCAAAAAATACGTAAATTATGTACACGTGAGTAACTATAATATAAGTTAAGTTTTGTTTTGTAAATTATGTAGACGTGAGTAACTAATTACAGTGCTTATCGACGCAAGAATGAATACTAAAACAAAGTCTTCACATTATTATAGTGATTGCATCATGTAGGTGGCATTATTATGAATGAGGACTCATGTTACAAACAGTACCGCGCGCTCATATATACGTAGCGTAGGTTGTACTACCTGTAGCCCTAGCATGGCCACCAGTAGAAACGCGAAAGTATAGACAAACTGTGGACTTGAGGTGCCATTCCGATCTTTAACGCGACTAATTGCGACCGACAAAAATTCAATTATAATGCCACTTTATGACAGATTATAGCCTATGTCATAAAGTAGGATATTATTTGAATTTTTAGGACTATAGTCTGTCATAAAGTGGCATTTTAATTGAATTTTTCGGAACGAAAAAAGATCGGAATGACACCTCAAGTCCACAGTTTGTCTATACTTTCGTATTTGTACTGGCGGCCATGCTAGGGATATTGGCATGCGCGCGCGGCACGTGTGGATTCAGATTACTCAAGTAAAGCATGTTTCAACTTGATAAAACTTTACGTTACTTGAATTTAGCATCAGCCTGCAGGTTTGCTTGCAAAATCTATGTAGTTGAGAAATAATAAATAAAACAAATTTATTTAGTAAATGATATTTTATTTCTAAATCTACATAATATACATACTAAATACACAGGTTATGCTAAGAAAGTAAATAATACAAAGAATTTCTTAATTAGGTACAGCTTATTAAATCTAGTTAAAAGTTAAATATACTAGTATGTCCCCATGATTTAGTTGAAATTTTATCTTTAGATATGACTCTCTTGTCATCATCACCAGACAGAGCAACTTTCTTCACAGCACATGTGTACAACTCGTGTTTTATTGACTTAAATAAAACATTTGTTTTATGAACAATGTTGCCTTCGTACAGAGTTTTTTGGTAATCAGTAACATTGAAATTGCTGACAATATTTTTCTTAATTCCTTTCGCTTTTTTGATTGTGCTATTTATGGTTTTAATACAATATAACTTTGAACGAAGGCCTACAAATTCACTTATGATTTTACCCGCCATTTCATCCTTGAACAAACCAGGAACTTTTTTATTTTGAATGGGTAAATCATATTGATTAGTATTACAAAAATTACTAGTATCAAAGTAAGGCAAAAAATGTTTTTTTATGTCATCATAAAAATCATGGGTCCGTATATGATATACAAAACTATCAGTGTCCGTGTAACACATCTGTACATTATTTTTATAAAAAGGTTTAATAACAGAGTAATGAAAGTTATACATATGACTTTTTGACAATTCTAGTACGGTAAAACCAATGTATATTGGTTTATCCAAAATTATTTGATCAGAGTTTAATTGTACCGCAACTAGATTTTTACTAAAAATTGTCACGCTATGGAAATTTGGACGAGCGATAAGCTTTTGTGCACATTGCCTTTTCTTAGTCACATTATTATTATCAACCCACTGATTAACTAAATGCACATTGACCCTCTTCTCATTATTTTCTAAAGTTTTTCCAAACACACTGTTATTCAAGAGTTTGAAAAAGTCTTGTTCAAATGTTGAGGAACTTTTTTGTCTCAGAGCAGTATTCAAATCAATGTATTGTTTCAAATACGGGCTTTGTCGAAAACTAATCACTCGATGAATTTTCTTTAATATTAAACCATGTTTTAAACATGTTTGCAAGTGAATGTAATGTATAACATACTTAAATTTATCATATAAATTTGGAACTAGTTTGAAAGTTTTCCCCCCGGGTGGAATGCATTTTTCAGAACAAAATGGTAAATCATTATGTAAGTTATGTAAATGTTTAGGATATTGTAAATCCACTTCTAGAATATAACCACACTCTGCATCAATCGGTATTTCGGTTACATTTAATTTGTTGATTTCTTGTTCATTGAGAAATCTGAAATCTGATAATGGTAAATATTGACACATACTATATCCATATAAATTATTACAATCAATATAAGTGACGTAGGAAGGAGATTCTGATGGTTTGTAATTTTCTAAGTAAGGATTATTTGCTTTTGCATGTCTATGAGAGCACAGACATACTCCTCCCCTGATACCACTCTGTAACATGCGCACCATCGACAAGTCATCGATAAGTTCCAATTGTATTCCTGTTTTTAATAACATCGCATCAAAAGATAAACTGGGTGCTGTTAAGTAAAAAGCTGGGTCTAATTGATAGTGTTGCTTGCAAGTCTGTCTAAAATTTTCAAAGATATCTGCCAGTAAAAGCACATCAGTTTTTAGATATAAATCCGTATAACTACCTAAATCTTTGATTTGAAATGTTGACCAAATTAAGCACGCGTGCTGGTAATCCTCATCAGAAATATCATGATCAGTTAGGGAACTATAAAAGCATTCTTTTGGGGGTAGACTTTTTTCGTCATACCGCTTCCACGAGTTCATATATTCGTATGGATAAATGCCTTTACGAGTGAGTAACTGAAATTCATCTTCATCGGGGAAATGATTTTGTAAGTTTTTAAACATTTCCGGTTTTAATGTCTCTGACAATTTACTTAAGCTTGTTCCCAAAAACTTAAATGAATCCACGAATCGAAGTTGAAAAAACTGATTATTCGTAACTGGTACAAATTTGGTAAATGAGATGTAGTTTTCTTTTGTTTTAGGTATTATTTTAATATTACCAGGAACCTCACCTAACGCTTTTATAAAAAGATGACAATCATAACCAGCTAAGTTATGAAAAAAAATGGGGACGAATGAAGGGCGTTTATACTGTAAATTACAAAACGGATGCGCAGCTCCGCGGTAACGACCAGTAACGTGGCAATGGTCACGGACTTTGTCCCAAAAAATAAAATTTTCACAAATATGACAACGTGTGGCATTATCAAAATCAGACTTATCCGCCGTAGAAAATATCATAGGGACTGGTGTACTAAGTATATCAAATATTTTTTGTACGTCTTTAAGAATCGAATCTACAAACTGCTTATCACAACCAGGTCCTCGATATGATACGTACCGATTGTAACTAGGGTCATCACGACAAACAATATAATAACCAAAAGCTATAGGTAAATGTTGGTGCAATGTAGTCGTATTTTTGCTAGAAGAACAGTTAGCTTCAGTATTGGTTTGTAGCATCGACTCAAAATCTGCGTAAATACAAAAAGGCATGTTTTGTTTTCGAGCATAGTTTTTAAATTTAATTACTGAGCCCTTATTTGGGAGGACAGTTACAACGCCTCCACATAAATGGTTTTCAACTTCTTTAGAAGTACTGAAAAATATCAAGCACAAATCACAGAAGTACAATTTGCTGTGATGAGATGTAACTTGGCTTCTAAACAGTCTAGAAGGTTCTTTGATCAAACAATAATGAGAAGTGTTATTATTTTCTAGATACAACAAATGTATAATTTTCTCGTTGCATGTTTTATTAATGTCTGATTTATACAACGGCCCAACAATAGTTTTACTTTTTTTTAAACCATAAATTATGAACTTAATATTAGGATTATTTTTTTCAAAAATTTTAATGTCATGGAAAGTTACAGGAAAAAACATTCCATTTATATTAAATAATTCACGAAAATTAGGATATGATGAAATTCTTTCAGGGTGATTTTTAGCTGGATATAAGGCTGCTGTCACACTCCATAGAAAGCAATGCTGATCTTTATTCATAATATTTAAACACGCCTTTTTAGCCTGAATTGATTTGGGTAAACTGATAAAACTCGAACCGCTAAGTGGTTGATATTTATTGATATTAATCTCAATGTATAAATTATTTAAAAATGTCCACCCACTGTCACGATCCTCAAATTCCTCTATACTAGTTTTTAAATAACTAACTGTTTCCAAATATATTTTTTCAAAATCATAATTACTATGTAATATTTTATTCTTGGTTCCAAAAGATTTTATTTCTTGTGAATTATTGTTGAACTTCAAAAACGTCCCAAATAGTTCGAAATTAACCTTAACACATGAATGTTTAATAAGGTTTTCATCTAAAAGAGATTTTAACTTGTTACGAATTTCGAAAAAAAATATATCTACTGAAGCTAACTGAAGTTGATCAAGAGGTAATATCTTATAAGTTACAATACGATTACGAAATGCAGAGCTGACGATTTCTACACCATCACTGTATTCTATTGTCTTACTACTTTTTCTATGTGAATTACTTCGCAAATGACCTACCCATGATTTACTATGTACAGATACGTTACACGTCGTACAGAAAGGCATTTTTTTATATTAAAAAAGGCAATGCTATCAAAACAATAATACAGTAACCGATATTAATGTAAAAAAAAATAAAAAGGTTATAAATCTATTCTAGTATAATAAAAAGAAAATTAATATCTACTATAAATTGATTAACTGTAAACCTACTTAGTAAATTTTATTTTTTGTCACTGTAATGGACGGGCTCTGACTCCTCAAACTCGGTAAAAGCTTGTCCTAAGAAGCCTTGCAGTGCCTCCCAAGACGATGATGACTCGTCGCACTGGAGCTTCACACTTACCAGCGCCGTCTTGTATCGCACATTAGCAGCGTGAGACACGTAGTCCGATTTTTTGTAGATCTTGAGGTCCACAAAATATTCGCCACCGGTCTTCGCAGTCCGACGAGACGTTCCCGTAGAAACTCGGCTGGAGAAGCTTGATATTATTTCCCCGCCACGAGATTTGGGTTCACTGCAACTAGCTTCCTCAGCCCGCAAGATATTGAATAAGTCCGGTCTCCTTGTTCTGTAAAAATACAAAATTAACATATCATTAAAATACAATAATCGAGAAAAAATATTAGCAAAAAAACAAACAAAATAGGAATAAGTGTATTGCACATTCACTTTTGACTGTAAACAATTAGGTGCCTAGTTTTATCAGACTTCAACAGGATACTGAACTAAGTTTTGATAAATAATAAAAAGTAGGAAATCATTGTATGCAAACTGAATTATGGTGGTTGGGACTGTGTTGACTATTACAGACACTTTGTAAGTAATTAAAAACCAGCAGAATCAGAAATAGAATTTCAGCAAACGTAAAGTATATAATAATCGAACTTACCGTGTAGTTATAACTTCGTGCGGCGAGGAGTATTTTCGCTTTCGTTGAGCACTTTTGTCTGATGAGGTGCGGGTCAACTCCAGCGGAGGCGATGAGTCGCGTTGCTTTTCGGGGCCGGCCTTGCGTTTGCTGCTTGACGCCTTTGACTTCTTTTTCGGTGCTACCGACACCACAGATGGGGCCTCAAACTCTGAATCGGACCTATTAAAGAAGAAATATAAATTATTTTCCCATCTTGATGAATTAATCACAAAAAAGAATAATAATATTAATTCTATACTCACTGACATTTTATATTCTTTTATTTCTCGTTGAAATTGAAGACTGGTGCGAAGCCACTTGAAAAATTGTGACTTGTTCCAACGTGCATCGCCTTTTATGTTGGAAAAAGGTCTTTGTCATCAAAAATGTGTAAAAGTTATCAAGCGCGAGTTGATACGTATGTGCGTATGTTTGTCCGTTTTAATGTTATATAATTTTGCTTGATTTTAAATAACAATTACTTAATAATAATTAATCCGTTTTTCGTTTAATTAATGTTTAGTAAAGTTTTTTATTTATTGTTATTTATTCTACATAATATAGTTTATTCTACATTTTTAGGAAATATACTAATATTAATTATATATTATAAGCAATTCTTAGTTGTTTACTAACGTTATATGGAATGTAAATTTTCTGAAATAAATGGTTTGATTTGATTTGACTGATCATGCATCCAAATTTTCAAAATCTAGATAAGTATCTTTATACATCTGTGCATTTTTTTAAGCATGTTAAATGTTGCATACTTTTATAGCGAATTTAATCTTGAACCAATACCTAATTCCCAAGAAGAGATTAAATTAAATAAATTATTTTGTTTAAACAAGCAAGTAAATCCGAATATTTAATGTGTGTATGTGAATTGTGATAATATGGTAATTATGAAATATAAACGCTTCATAAACGTTATTTAAACTAATGATGCCTTAAGTACAACTTTCGACCTTATTATTGATCAATGTAGCTGAATATGGAATAAAATTGAATAAAGACGAATCTACGTGGCGCGCTCGCTGCGGCGTTTCATTGAAATGCTTTGTAATTGTATCTCTGCCGCTGTCCATAGTAGGGAGGCGAGCAAGCTAATTTTGTAGTTACTCGAGTGACATGGGGACCTAGTAGATTTCGTAGATTAAGTAATGAGGAGAAAAAAATATTATGACAGTGGGGCAATGACAAAATGCAGCTATTTAGAAGTTAAAAAAGTAATTATATATAAAAATTGTCTTAAAAGGGAATTTATTATTCAATTTAAGGAAACAAACATGTAATCGTCAAGCAGCATTAAAAAAATAAATCAAGAAGGCTTTGTTTTTTAAATATGGACTTTAATTTTTGAAAATTTCAAATCTTTATATCTTTCCCTTTACTTTAAGTGCTTTAAATAAAAGCTTATTTGGGGTCTACACAACGTTCTCTATTTTAATCTGACAATTTGATACTTAAAAATATTTTTTTTAACGCCCCACTCAGATAAGCTGATTTCTATACCACGTTAACTAGAGACATGTGGGAAGCATACACAAGCTTAATATAATTAGCTTAATTAAATAAGCTGACGCGCTCGAGCAACTGCAGAAATCCTCTCTTCGGCTCCCCTACCGTAAAACGAGTGTTGGTTTTACAGTATGTATGTGTAATATTATATTCTTGTTTGACAGCTTGCACTTTTTTCCAGATCAGGGATGTGAACTAGAAGCGAGAACTCGATTAAAGAGATAATTTAAGAGGCGATCAGTTTTTACCCTATAAGTCCAATAAATTATAAATGAATATTGTGGGTAATAAACATGATTATTTTACCTCCAATCAAATTATGAAAATTATCATCCTTTAAATTCATTTACGCATATATAATATGCGTAACGACATCAATGTGACAATTATTTGTTTCAAAAATTATTTACAAGCACGGTCTATCGATGTTTATAATTCCTTATTTTACTTAGTTATGAATTTGACGCATGGTTTAATTTTTATTGGATAAATCTTATCGAATTTATTCATGTCTTACTGATTATTTGTATAACTATTAATTTGAATTATCGCAACACTATGTTGGGATGGATAACTTCACGTTTCAACACAGGAACATCGTGTGTGCATGTATTTGCGTGCGACTAATAGAGTTACCAACTTTTTTCTATCATATATAATACTTATTTATCATATATAGTTATCAACTTAAAAAATATAGTAGATGACAAAAAAAGAAAAAATAAAATAATCACGTGGCACGCACACAATACAATACAACGTTTTTGGAATAAGATTCATTTTAGCTTGACTGCGTTCTGCTTTACGCAAAATATAGTAGTTTCGCCTACTATTTTTTAGAAATATAGTATTTGATCACTTAAAATAGTAGGATACTATAATATTATATAGTAGGTTTGACAACCCTAGCGACTCAGTCGTTCTGCAGTTCCTATGATTTCCCGTCTTGGCTGATGGCTCATTCATTTGCAACGCAGTGCGCAGAGGTATCATCGTGGTTTCAGCTCAGTACATCAAAAGTGTATGGGAAGATAAAGGAATAGTTAAAAGTAAGTGTAGTAGTTATTGTATTCATTATAGATTTAATTCATTACACAATTATTTAAGTTTTGATTTAAATTGATAATATTTTAGTTTTTGAAATAGATTCATTATTAATAAATAATATTAATAATGTATCAATGTAATAACATTGATACATTTTAAAATTAAATAATTACCAATATATTTATTCGTTACCCATCAAATATTTAAATCTAATGTGGTAGTCTTATTGAATAGTATTTTCCTAAATTAGCTTCATGATTTTATTGCATTAACTTTTTTACAGAGTAGGTATGGCAGGGATGAGTTATAAATTTAATTGAATAATGTAATATGATATAAATATCTTACCTTATTCATAAAACACTATTATACTTTTACGTGTGTTGTTTGATGGAAAAAAAAATATATATTTATTTTTTTCATTTTTTCAGATGCTTGAAAATTAGAGAAGTTCATCAAAAATCACAGCGGAACGCAGAAAAAGGATTAGACCAGGCATTATTTAATTGTAAGTAAATTTGAATCTAAATGTATCTAGTTTATTGAATGAGGTTTATCTAGTAGATACCATATTAGAGGTAATTATTTAATCAGAATAATAATTAATAACCGATAGTTATTTTAATAATAACAAATTTAAATATAAAAATTCATAATATATTTCCTGTAAAACTGTTATTGCATAATATAACGTTAAAATTTTCGAGATTATTTGAATGCCAATAAGTCAAAGAAACATAATTAATCCATAATTTTTAGATGAAACATTACTCAAACATCCTTAATCGTCGTCGTAGTTTTAAAGTACTCGTGACTCTAAATGGTGATTTTATGTAAGTGTGGATGTACATAACATTCGGTTTTCTTTTTCCAGATCGGATGATCAATGACGAAGAATTCTACATGACACAAACGAAGACATTATTTTGTTTATTTGTATAAATGCATAAAAAACTGGTGTTTAATTATTGATAAGATCCTAAATTCCTATCCCCTGAAATGTAAGCTTAAACATACTAAACATCATAGTGTGTTAGTATATTTAAGCCGAGGTATGTTTTTTGGTAAAAAAGTAGGTGATCTTACCATGGGCCGTAACCGATCACGAGTTAGGAGTATGATCGGTACGTGATCTTACCCACGGTAAATGGCACACTGACACACCGAAGTTAGCGAGGGCGTGAGCGAACAGAGGTGTATGTCATGAGCATGTCAATTCATTTACCATCAGTTGATGCATAAACGAACAGGAGTTATTGGGCATTCTGTCCCACCTTCACCAAAGTGAGCGAGCGCGCGAGCGAACGGAGGTGGGACAGAATGCCCAATAACTCCCTACTTACAATTTTTAAAGGTCAACTTCATAACTGCTCCCACTATTAAGTAATTCAAAATTTTGACATAAGCCCCATACATTATCTGTCAAACTCTTCATTTAATTGAAGATTAATCGTAATTAAATGTCTCTGAGTACGGCGGTTTGTCCCTTATATTAGGAAAGTCACATGACATCGGATTTTGAATAACACTATGTAAAAAAAATATATTTATTAGTAAGAGGGTAAAAGACTTCGGTAGAAGGTAAATTGTTCGGAATCATACATAGGTGACCCGTTTGCTCGTTTGCCCCCTTATTTTATAAAAAAAAAGCATTTAAAAGCTTTAACAAGCTTTTAAAGTTCATTAACATTTAAAATAGAAGTTTTGTGTGGTCTAACCTACGTTACAAATTAACATTATTGTAACAATAACATAATTATTATACAATAATTACCAAGTGGCAGCTAACTCAAAATATTATTGAACTATTTGTGAATGGTCGATGCGGGTGGAGCATTGAACTCTGGTTGTGTTACTAATAACAATATTAGTAAAACTAACTAAATTGCATACAAAAGTTTCCGATATCACTGTTATTATGGATTTTTTAAAGCGACAAGTATTAGGACTTCAAATTCCTTTAAACTAATATCATAACAAAACGAAGTGCGGAAGGCATCCAAGTGCGAAAGTGTGTCTGTCTGTCTGTCCGTAATCACTCCGTATGTTCGTCTGTCCGTCTGT
Source organism: Aricia agestis (assembly GCF_905147365.1). Lineage (NCBI taxonomy): Eukaryota > Metazoa > Arthropoda > Insecta > Lepidoptera > Lycaenidae > Aricia > Aricia agestis. The sequence continues at coordinate 12,530,362 of NC_056425.1, forward strand.
CCGTCTGTCCGTCCGTCCGTCCGTCTGTCTGTCTTTAACATCTTCACGTTTAAACCGCTGAACCGATTTTGCTGAAATTTGGCATGGGTCCCGGGAAAGGACATAAGATAGTTATCATCTCGGAAAATGTACGGTTCCGGCGTCCGAAAATCGAATTCGAAACGATTCAATAATGAGTATTCCAGTTCATTTATTACGTCTTGATACTTGAGCCCAAGCTAAGCTTCTTGCTTGAGCCCTTTTAATTACAAGAATAATAAGAACTAAGCCCTGCTTGAACCTATGATGTAAGGGTACAGGATTATAAATTACCACCCCGCCCACTGCGGGCTTGGAATGTTGTTGCGAAACACCTGATTGTAGTGGATTAGTTCATACTTGATGGTGATCGTTAAGCGCGTTCTACACAGTCAAATGTTTGTCCAAACATCGCACTTGAAGTTTTTGCTACAGGGTTAAAGATTAAACTGCTTTGAGTAATTGATCGATTTGATTCTATTTAAAATAAGTGTTTCATTTTGATTGACCTTACGACTAGTTTAAAATGTTTATTTAAACATTTTGGGGTACGATAATAATCATAAAAAATATTACAAGGAAATTAAGGATCGCTTGTGGTAATTAAACATCATCTTTTCTCGCGTTTTGAATAATCTTATTCTCAAGTCTCAACAGACTGGTCCTATTTGATCAACCTTTTAATTTTTTCTTCTTTCAAGTGCTTAAAGTCAGTTTCATATTCGTAATGTTTGTCAAAACATTTGACCGTTTCGGGACCGCTTTACAGTTTTGCCAGCTGTTTTTCGTTCGAATTTAGTTAACGTTTCAATGCTGACTTGACTGCTATTCACAAATTTAAATTTATTCACAATCAAACGTTACTAAATTGAAAATTAGATAATAGAATCGGCTACTTGTAGGATTGACGACTTACTTAAGTAATTTATTATTTAAACAAGTCTTTATAGTTAATGACTTGAATAGGATTGACGACTTACTAAAGTAATTTATTATTATAGACTTAAATGGCAGTCGTCAAAACAGAATTCTTAGTAAAGTTATATTACTAGTAACTCTGTACTACCTAATGACATAAGGACATACAATTATAGGAGTAAAACATAGGTAGTTGTAGATACCTACTAAATTTAATACCCCCTTACTAATAAACGTTGTATAAGCTTTGAATAGTTATACAGTGTTTTGTTCAATCCAATTAAAAATGTCACTTGTGTGACAGGAACAAAACGCTGTATAACTATTCAAAGCTTATACAACGTTTATTAGTAAGGGAGTATGTATATAATATTGCTGCTATGTTTTCATGCTAGAGCTGGCAGCACCCACAGACAAAGTTTTGTTCGAAATTTTACAACGTTTCTGTCAATGTAACATATAATATAATAATAGCTCCCACCACCACCACCACCAAACCAGTCCAGCTACGCAGGAGTAATTTTATAGTGCCCAAGTGTGTGCGCAGTATACAAGAGCACTCTCTATTCCTTTACTTTCATAGCCCAGTGGGACGGAAGACCGACACGACCGGCGAGAGATGAGGCGCAGGACCGACTTTTTACATGCCCATCCGACGCCCGGATCATCTTACTTGTCAGACAATCAGGTGATCAGCCTACATTGTCCTAACCAAACTTAGAAATAACATGTTTCCAACGCGGGAATCGAACCCACGAACTCCCGAGTCAAGAGCCGTTGTCTATACCACTAGACCACGGAGGCGTTAAGAGGATACAACAGCGGCTAGAGAAATGAAAAAAAAGTACGTGTAATATCTATAGCTGTCTCCCTTACCTCAAGCCTATACCGCAGAACGCGATAGAGACAACTGCAGAAAATCCAGAAAATCAACGATTCGTTGTCCCCTGATTCCTTCTCCAAAACTTAACCGATTTAAGTACTTTTTTCATTAAAGATTAAAAAAAGGCTTGAGCTGTGTTCCTATGTTTTGCTTTTTTTGTATAATCTATCCAAATCTGTTTTCTGGACGTTTGAACACAGTGGAAAATCTGGCCATTTTTTTGGGTTTTTGAACGTTCATATTATCTTATTTAATAATTAAATTATGAAAAAAAAGAAAACATAGGGACATTGTATTAGTGGCCGTAGATATTCAGGAAAAAAATTATAACTCTACTAGCATTATCCAGGGAGGAAACAGGGGACAACGTTTGTATGGAAAAAATGGCGGTGTGGAATCCTCTTAATGCATATCAAATGTCAATGTATACGACATGCAGTGCAACATGTCGGATTTTGGTCAGATTATTGACTGGACGTGCTAGCGGACCCTTTGCTTGGACTTTGCGTAATATTGCCTATTGGTAATTCGTTGAAACAGACAAGATTAAAGATAATGGCGATGAACGATCACAGTGATAAAGTCAGCAATATTTAGCCTGAAGGTATAATTTACAATGTGCAACACTAATGCACACCCTGAGCCCTAAGGACTTGCCGCATGTTGTAACAAAACGATCACGACAGGACACGATCTAGAGAGTAATTTACACGGCGGGTTCTATGACAGATTGAGATATAAGATTACACATAATTAAATCATTTGTACATTCATAAATCATAATACAGATTACAAACATAAGTAATAATAAGATAATATGTATGTACAAATGTACACGTAACACAAGGAACTTCAAACTTTGTTTTTGGATCTCGGTTGGAACGAAAAACTTCACGTACAATTCTTCATACATACCAACTAAAGTTTATAGAAACTATGGTAAAATCTTTCATATTTTTGCAAGGTTAATCTTTTAATATTACCTTAAGAATTATTGTAAATATTGAAATGGCACAGCAGTCACGATTTCACGAAAAGCAAAATTGTAAAACAAAAATTTTAGATATTGTAGGGCACATGTATTTTGATGGGATTTTCACCCACTAAAACCCCATATTAGCTTAGATTGATGCTGTTTTAATTCAAATTCAAATATTCTTTATTGTGCACACAATACAGAGAGAATATAAAACAATTTAAACAAGATTACATAGGTGTCACAATGGCGGCCTTATTACTAGGTAGCAGTGCCGTAAATAGGGCGGTGCCACCGGTGCCCAGGCACAGGGCGTAGACTCTGGGGGGCGCAAGAATGGCCAGACCAGACAGAACCTTATTTTTCGAATTGCTCCCGATAAGTTCCCGCTGCGCCCCAGAGATGTTTCCCAATGTAGTAAAAAAACACATAACCTCCTCCTTTTTGAAGTCGGTTAAAAAACAAAGGTGCAGTTATATAGAAGCTCGCACAGGGCGCATTTACGGCACTGCTATGTAGCAATCTCTACTATTTAGTTGATATTGTTTTTTTAGAGGCTACAGGACTTAGGATTAGTAGTACCCTTTTTTTTTTGTTATGAAATAAGGGGGCAAACGAGCAAACGGGTCACCTGATGGAAAGCAACTTCCGTCGCCCATGGACACTCGCAGCATCAGAAGAGCTGCAGATGCGTTGCCGGTCTTTTAAGAGGGTATACGCTCTTTTCTTAAAGGTTTGCAGGTCGTATCGGTCCGGAAATACTGCTGGTGACAGTTCATCCCAGAGTTTTACAGTGCGCGGCAGAAAGTTACGCGAAAAACGCACGGTGGAAGACTGCCACTCATCAAGGTGATGAGGATTGTATGTTTTGCCGGTTTGAAGTGCGTTGCCGGCCTTTTAAGAGGGAATAGGGTAATAGGGGAGGGTAGGGAAGGGAAGGGAATAGTTGAGGGTAGGGAAGGGAATAGGGTAGGGGTTAGGGGATTGGGCCTCCGGTAAACTCACTCACTCGGCGAAACACAGCGCAAGCGCTGTTTCACGCCGGTTTTCTGTGAGAACGTGGTATTTATCCGGTCGAGCCGGCCCATTCGCGCCGAAGCATGGCTCTCCCAAACCCTAGTCCTACTAACCTTAGAACCTTCACCTACACTCACTAATCGACGAACCGTACTCTATTTATCTTGCCCACGATAATTGCCGTCATAACGAAATCAAAGCAATGCTAACTTATATTAATTGTAGCTTCCTTCGACTATTTACGGCGTTGTTTAACGTGTTATCAACGTAAATTAACGGTGGCATGAGAAGGTATAAGGTATATTATATAGAAGGTACTGGCCAAGCAAAACATTAAGAGCGCTCGGAAAAAGTGAGAAAGAAGGATCGAATTTAGGACACACTATATTAGCTGTTGATATTTTTTTTTCGAAGGTAGGTCATTGCAGCCCTAACGTAATGCCACCTTTGAGGATCTATTGTGACTTCTTCGTACTACTAGAGTATACGGTCCCCAACGCAATACTGCTCATACATTTAGGGTGGGTTGCACCAGAGGCGTGGCTGAAGTTAAAGCTGTTAAGGTTAAAGTTATGGTTATAGTTAAGGCTAAATTTAGCTTTAGCTTTAACCTTAACTTTGGCCGGAGAAATTGACAGATGACAGCTGGTCCAACAAGGTTAATAAATGAACGTGGGCGGGTGCGCTGCTGGTAAAGGAGAACTGTCAGAAATGGCGTTTTTGTATGATGACAGCGTTAGTTCCTTTTTTCGCCACGTGCATTTAAAACCTTGTCGAGCTATATGGTTATGGTTAAATATGGCGTCTTGATGGAGTCCATTTTTAACTTTAACCAAAGATTTGACATTTTACATAGTAGTTAAAGTTACAGTTATAGTTAAAGTAAGTTGGTGCAACGATGCGGTTGGGGACTCGTGTTGGTGCTACTTTCCTTTGTAGATGAGTATTCGTAGCGCCCAAGGTGTTTTTTTCTGCTGTGTAATAGAGTCAGGACAGTCAAGACCAGTCGTTATGCGACTTATCGTATTCAAATATATTTTACTTCTGTGCTTAATCTCTTTATGATTCTCCACAATCTACGTAGCTATTCAAGTAATGAACAATAATGAACCTTAAATCTAGCCAAACCACTAAGCCTACTAGAATACCTTGATCTTTTCATAGAATGTCAACATGCGAACTTTATTGGATGTATTAGATCTCATTATTTAGGCATCAAATAAGTACCTATTAAAGGTAATTTTATATTGTTTATTAGTTCTAATAAATCATGTGGATTTATTATTATAATAATGCAAATATTTTAATGTTATAATGCATAATATTTTAGGCTGATCATAAAAAAGGAAAAAATAATTATTATTCTTAGCCTGCTGACTGCTCTTTAAAAAAAAAGAAATACATACAGCCGAACTATTACCTAAACTTTTTTGGAAGTCGGTCAAAAATTCAAAATCATCGACAGTGGTCAGTGGACAGCAGCTGTGGCCTACCAATTTAGTCGAGCTTAGTGATGGGTAATTTTCCGAAAAATTTCAAAGCTCGGAAATTTTTCAATTTATTTTTCAGAAAAATTGAAAAATTGGAAAAATAATGGAAAAATATTTATTTACTGAAATTATTAGTTTAAATGAAATAGTAAATAAGTAGTAATAATCGGCCAAGTGCGAGTTGGACTCGCGCACGAAGGGTTCCGTACCATTATAGAGCACAAATAGTAAACATTTGTGTTTTTTGTATGGGAGCCCCTCTTAATTATTTAAGTATTTTATTAAAATTTTATTATGAACTATTAAAGTATAAATACAGCTGAGTATTTTGTGCACATTTCAAGTGCCTACCTGCTGTCATTATTGGTACCGAGCAAAAAATGTTTGAAAAATCACGTTTGTTGTACGGGAGCCCTCCCTGAATATTTAATTTATTTTGTTTTTAGTATCTGTTGTTATAGCGGCAACAGAAACACATAATCTGTAAAAAATTCAACTCTTCAAACTTGAGTTACAGCCTGGAGACAGACGGACAGACGGACAGACGATGTCTCAGTCCCGGGTCCCGTTTTTACCCTTTGGGTACGGAATTGTTGGATACATAATCTTGGTTGATATTTCAATTTGGAAAAATATTTGAAAAATTGGAAAAATATACTTATTGGAAATTTTTCTTTTTTCTTTTCTTTTCTTTCGGAAATTTTTCCATTACCCATCTGTAGTCGAGCTACACGTTTTTACATCAACTTCAAAATGTATTGAAACATAGCAACATATAAAACAACCATCCAGTTGTCTATATATTATTTTATCGCACTATAGTGTAAAGTCGTGTTAACAACCAACATAACTGTAACCCCACGCGTGGGCAGCGGCTACTTTCGCCCACTATGGACAAATTACACTTACTGCCACTTGTAGTGTCATCCAGGTGTGGAATTTGGAACTTCAATTATTGTAAAAATTGTGCCTAAAAGTAGCGTTATGGCGGCTACAAATATTTACAAATATTTGGACAAATGTTTGTCAAATAGAATATAATATTACCTACATGCAATTTTCACGCTAGAGGTAGCATCAGCATAGACAATTATAGGCATAACATAGAGTTACATATAATAAGTATTCTATATTAAGATTGATATTATTATCTTTGATTTTAAAACTCTATTTTCCTTAAGAACCGTGAACCAGCCTCTATAAAAGTCAATGGAAACAGCAAATATCAACAGACGTCAGCAGTTTGATAAGTGTGTCCAGATTAATTTAGTATTATAATGAACACTAACTACCTAGACAACCTAGTATTAGTCGATGTGCTATCATGTTCTACAGTCAGTAGCGGCGTTTGTAGGCGGCAGATCTGAATCTGGCGTTAGAGGGACTATACACTACACTACATCCGATTTCTTTATTTAGTATCGGCTTGTACTATTGTCTATTCCAGGGGTCACTAAATGGCGGAACGCGGTCCGCATCCGGACCGCCGACCCATTATGTGCGGACCAAACATGTTCTTCTTTAAAAAATAATTTCAGTCTCGACATACTGATGAACTTGTAGCAACAAAAATTGAAACTTTTCTCAATTAATACAAATAAACACCTTCGTAATTTCCGTAATTACATTTGTTTAATAAATATTCCTTTTAAATGTGTGGACCGCGGAGGTCATTTTAATTCTTAAAACGGACCCCGAACGAAACTAATTGGTAACCCCTGATCTATTCTGTGGTATCGGTTATACCAAGCTCGAGGGTTATGTAAAAGAATTGAAGAGCGACTATTCATTTTAAATTTTGTATAATTACATATTATGAAATAATGATAATATAATTAAAAAATATTATTAAGATCGATTATTTCTGTAAATTCTGTGCAGAATTGCGATTACCGTAAAGCTTAAAAAACGTCAAGTATTAATGGGGGCGTTGTCTTTTAAAGGTTCTTAAAGGGCTCGAGGGCTGCTTAAAAGTCAAAAGGTGCCTAACTTCATTTATAATGCAAGAGTAGTGTTAGCAGTCAACTGTGTACAAAACAATTCTTACTAACCTTAGTACCTATACTGTTTGGAAGAAAATTGTAAGAGATTACAACCATAATATTATTATTATAATATATTTTATTGTATTTTCTAACACTATTTTTCTAGTTTCTAACAGATCGATCATTGGAGCTTACTGCAACTAGTTAATACATATTTTTGAGGCTCCAAGATGAGGCCCAAATCGTAGGCCCCGTCTGTGTGCAGTCTCCTTTACTCAGCTGTCATCATTATCGCCTCACGTGTATCTCCAGTCTCCACCGACGCTATTTGAGTTTTTCTCGTAATTAAGTACACCCCAGATTGTAAGAAACCGTTGCAACATTGTAGAGAGCTTATTAGATTAGCTAGTGTTGATGTGAAACTTCTACTATCATACTTCTATTTAAATCTTAATATTATAAGCCTATACTGCTAATAAATCAAATGTCATACATCGGCCACTTAATAAAGTACTTCACTTTGTTAGTCCGAGTTATTTTTTTTTTAACTTTCATATTTAAATAGGAATTGATTAAAATGAAGACGTGGCAAATTTATATGTAACGCTTTTCCGAATTTTCAGTTATTTCTAGCTTTAGGTACTTATTTTATATTATTATTACTTAATATTACATTTTAAACGACGATGAAAAATGTGACAACGATTATTACATTTTGGCGACCTCTGTGGCTCAGTGGGTGGGCTGTCAGTAGCTCAAGCCGGGGGTCGCGGGTTCGAATCCCGCCGACGGAAAAAAAACCCATCGGTCGTGGAATAACGAGACACAATAGCTTATCTATTGTTATCGCGGCCGGATGCGGCCGCTTAGGGCTTCATGAATTAAATATGTGTATTATATAATAAAAAAAATTAAATATATGTATAGTATAAAAGTATTAAATATATTTCCGTTGCCTGGTACCCGTAACACAAGTCCTTCAGGTACTTAGCACGGGGCCAGACTGACGTGGTGTGAAGCGTCCATAGATATTATTATTTTAAACGGATTGTTAACAACGAATGAATGTTTAATATCGGAAAATCAACTTTCTTCTATGATCTTACCAAAAAAAGTTATAAAACCCACGGCCCATCATAAAAACGTCACAACATGACACTAACTCCTGTGACGTCATAATATGGACACGCCTCATAACTTACATTGATACAATCATTAAATTATAGAACCCAATAAATAAGGGCAGAGCAGTTGATATAGAGCTATAAATCTATTAAGGTTCCAAATTAGAACGGACAACAATTCTTTGTGATTCACTGTGTCCGTACTTTAAACCATCTATTGACTAATATAAATGCAACTTGAACGTCTAGTAAATAAATACATGCGAAAGTGTTTACTGTGAAAGTGTCTGTTACGTTTAATTAGTATAAAACACTCAACCGATTTTGATAAGAATTGGTCTGGAAATAACCATGGTTATTGTTCTCCTTCTCCATCCTATGTTCTTTTCTATAATATTATGCATGATATTATGGTAAAGACGATATGCATGATCATTTTATTTTGGTGCATGTCTCCCAGTTAAAGGAGTTACTATAACGTTAACTATAGTTTTTAAATTAGCCATACTTCAAAAACGATACTTAACAATAAAGTTCTGTTACATATTTGTCTGTTACCTCTTCACACTTAAACCGCTAAACCGATTTTGATGAAATTTGATATGGAGATAGTTTGAATCCCGATAAAGGAAAATAAGTACCGGGCGGCACCTACTTCTAAATAAGTAGGCTAATTGTTAGTATCCAGTAAAGCGTATGAAATCAATTAATTTTCATTGCTTCCTAGTTTTATGGATAATTAATTTGTATCGTAAAATTAATTTTACGCCATGTCTAATGTTCCTAGGTCTCTGCAAACTAATGAGCAAGTAATTATTTTTAATGACATCTATAAAACGACATAAAATATGAATAACATTAGTTGTAATAAGTAATATTTAATCGCTAATACGTTGTCATTTTCTAACTACGCTTCCTACGTTTAATTACGATAATATTGTCAGTTTAGATACGAGTATCAGAAGAGACAGAACTCAGAAGTGATTTCACAATAATGTATGAATTAATTTGTGATGAAATATCATATTCTGTTCCAAGTCCCAACTCATATTTAAATGTAAATAACAATAATTACTAAAACTTGACTAAATAATTATTGTGTCATTGTATTTTATTGTTTCGTTCATTTTTGAATTGTCATTTTGTGTGGAATTTTTACGTTGGTCAATCTTAGACTAATACAATTATTATTAGTGTATTACACGAGCGTGTAAAGACAGCTTTACAATCATGTTGGTGATCGTGGTTATTCGTCTTGGCCCAACATTAAGACGGGTCTTAAAATCAAAGTTACGACGTATGAAGTGTAGATGGAGGAGAACTATATATTATGTATGTAAAAAGTGTCCACTGAAATGCGTTAAATTAGCGTGGCGCTACAGTAGCAACAGGGTAAATTTTAAATCATTTAGCAGCTTTTATTTCAGCTATTTTAGGTTATATTTTTCAAAATATATTGTTATTAACCCAGTAATTCTGAAACTCGGCTATTCGGCTAACTTCAATTTATATTTTGTCACCAACGGCTACATTCATTCCATATACCCTTTGCTGCAGCTGGCGCCACTCTTGGAGGATTTTTCAACTTTTTCAAATATCCCCCATATAAGATAGTTCTCCTCCATCTACCCTCCATATTACGACGGAATAAAGATGATAATTTTTTAATGTTTACAAATTAACAAACAGTACCTGGATGACCGAGCTTTGCTCGGTACCTACCGTATAACAAACACTCATTGACTTCGTGTTACTTAATAACGCCATCTGCTGGTCGTTAAAACAATTAGTTGCTGACAAAATAGTATTATTATTCGCTAATAGATGTCAGGAAGAGTCATATTTTTCAGTTTATCGATTATCGATAAAACACGAATAAAAAGACATTTCTGAAAAAATGATTCCTAGCTAGATCGATTTATCGCCCCCGAAACCCCCTATATAGTAAATTTCATGAAAATCGTTGGAGCCGATTCCGAGATTCCAATATATATATATACAAGAATTGCTCGTTTAAAGATATAAGATGTAAGTACCTAAATAAAATACATTAGGCCACTGGCCAATGCCACTAATAGTCGACAGTTGGCCCTGCAGGGCTCACGTGCAGTCAAAACTACACAGGCAAACATACACCTTGATCTTGTGTTGATCTTACCACCTTGTCTATGTTGCGGGTCAAGTGTGAAGAATGGGTAAAAGTAATAGTGCCTAATGTTGTAACTTGTGTTTTTAATATACATATTTTATAGGTAATTATTTCGTTTTTATACAAAAATAGTAGGTACTTAAATACTACACATACAATAATATTATGTTTACGTATGTATCGTATTAATAATTATAACAAATTTTTACGCATACGGACAGCTTAAGAAAGTCAACATTAATTCAAAATCTTACCTTTTCTTTGCTCTGTAGCTACTTACACAAGATTAGCCTACACAATATAATATATAACAAGATTTGACGAATCACCTAGACTATACTTATTAAGTAGCTCTATTTTATAGATAAGTCGGTATATTAAACGGATTAGTATAATATGATACCAAGGCTTTAAGGTGTTAAATATATTTGAGTAGGGATACAAAAACCGGGTCAGTGCTGTTTTGAAATAAATGAATTTTTAACATGAGTTCACAACGTTTTGCTTAATGAAATTTAATACAAAAAGATAAAAATATTTTACATTTCTGCGCTCCAGTTGTAGCTTTGGTTACCTGTATTCACAAAAGCTTATTAAAAAAACAGCACATTCTGTCTAAATCATGAGAAGATGAAAGACGATGACGACAATTATTAAGAATGTAGAGAGAGCGCTAAAACTTAAAAGGCTGTCCTCAGATAATATAACGATTTGGGGTCCATTTCTACGACGTTGGAATCACGATTATATTTACATAAAGTATTTAAAGTTACAGTAATAAGCAATACTTAATAGGTAATATTTAACTGCAAAAATGCGACGTACCTACTTAGAAAAAAGAAGCTAAACAATTAGCTGTTCACTTTAGTTGGTTTAGTTTTTTTAAGTATAACTTTAATGTTTTACTCCAAATAGTGCACTCGAAATATGGGTCACCTTGTTTCAGTTTATCTGCGGGTAAGTTGACCTACTAAACACAACTTGACCCAGCTATCCTAAATTTATTTATTTAAGTTTACAATTTCTATGTTATTCAGATTTTAAATCTGAAAATAAAATGTCACTTATTATATTTTAAAGATTTAAAGAAAATTACATTCTAAATGAAAAACTTAGGTAGGTACATATTTTTGTTGTTATAGAACACTAGATCTCTCTTCTTCACCTCGTATATTTTAAGCATTAAAATAGTAGACTATATTCATACCCTACTAATCTAACCGATCTGTGCCTTTTTTTAACAGTGGACACTGTTAAAAAAAGTTACGCATTCCCGGCAGGAATTCTCGGGGGAAAGGCCGCCGGGATATGTGGGACTCCCCAGGTGCTGCGATAAGGAAGAGCGCCCAGGCTTACCCACTAAAACCCACCGGTGCCTCCTCCTCCGCTTGTTGCTGGACCGCCGGACCCGCCAAGGGCGAAACTGCAGCGGCCCCGTTTGCTTCATAGCAACAACCACCATGCGAGTGCCTGCAGCCTGTCTATGACAGCTGCCGCTACCTCCGGGAGAGTAGTCTGACGCACCGGACGCTCTTCAACCGGTCGAGCTCGTGCGATGGGCGGCGGATTCCCCAATCCGTCGTCCGAACCCATCTGGAGTTGGCACTCGTATCGAGCGCGCCTACGCCCTCCACGCCTTCTTCTCATGGGGTCGACGGCTTCTTGGGCCTCCCGATCCCTCTCGCGTCGGCAGACTCCTTTTGCAATAGAACAGATTCATCAAATCTGTGCCTGATCTTCGAAACCTATAATTATGAAGCTGACAAACTTTTCTTATTTATAAAAATAATCAAGTACCTAGATAAGTATAGACATAAATATGAAGAAATAATAATGGTTGAAATACAGTAATATTACCGATTATAATATTTTATTTAGTATTTACTTTTAAAATATTATTACATAAGTATTAAGTATCTATGTTTTATGTGTCAGTTATGTTTTGTTTTTTTAGGACCGGACATTTTCAACTTTTTACATATTTCTAACATGCCCGCAGCATAATAATTGTTCTGTCAAACACAACGAATGGACAAACATTGGGAAACCAAACTAGTTGCGATGAACTGCATTTACTCGTTTGTGTTTACTAATCGCTGGGCTATGACAAATAAAAGTTAAATTAGCATTAATTTGGACGTTAGTAGTTTGAATTGTAATTTTACACAGCATGAGTTAACGGTATAATCTAGTTTTAATCTTACATGAATGATTGGTCTCGCGCGTGCGCTACGACTAGATACCGTCGGAATACTTACTTGAAAAATGCGGCAACAAATCATACGCCTGATGCAGCGTAACCGCGCCAGTCGCGCCGCAAGCTGCGGGTGAGGTAGATGTGTCGATAATTTTCGAAATTTTAAGTTACGTCCGTAGCAAAACGCCAGTTTGCGTAGTAAGACTACGCAATATTAACACTACAAGAAACAAGAAAGATACTGGCATCACATACCATCAGTAAATATTACGTAAATCGTCATAAACACAGAAAAATAATATAAACCTGAAAATTCGGATCGGAGTATCGCTTGATATTCAGTGTTGCCAATTGCCATAAACTAAAAATTCCCAAATTTTTCTGAGATTGTGATTTTTATTTATTTATTTATTATATCTTATTTTTTATATATTATACATAGTGGCTGAGTGGATGAGCGCATTGAAATCTCTAGCTAGGGTAGCTGGTTCGAATCCCGCCAACGAAACAAAAAGTTTTCAAAGTTCCTGGATCATGAATGTGTATTAATAAATATGAGTTATGAGTATCATACTAGACGTTCCGCGCGGCTTCGCCCGCGTAAATTAGATATTTCACAGAACAATTAGTCCACAAAAAAAGCCTATGATCCTTCACGTGGTCTACTTCGTATCTGATCCAAATAACAGAAAACTGCTCTAGTAGTTCGTGAGATAAGCCCTTTCAAATAATGTCCCCCGTTTTTTCGACATTTTCCTCTATTTATTTGCTCCTATTAGTCCTAGCATGATAAAATATAGCCTATAGCCTTTCACGATAACTGGACTATCTAACACTGAAAGAATTTTTCAAATCGGACCAGTAGTTCCTGAGATTAGCGCGTTCAAATAAGCCCTTTCAAATAATTTTACCCGTTTTTTTCTTATTTTCCTCTATTTCTTCGCTCCTTTTCGTCTTAGCGTGATAAAATATAGCCTATAACCTTCCTCGATAAATGGGCTATCCAACAGTAAAAGAATTTTTCAAATCGGACCAGTAGTTCCTGAGATTAGCGCGTTTAAACAAACAAACAAACAAACTAACTAACAAACTCTGCAGAATTATAATATTAGTATAGATTATAATAAAAATCTTAAATACAGTTTATATTTTATGTATGTACACAATACAGTAACAAATGAGAAAACAAATTTAACATTTGCTTTTACCATTGTTTTTGTATTGTTTTCTCATCAATATTGTACCCATTATATTTCGTTGACCTAAACAACGTTGTTATTTTATCGCATTCTTTTCGAATGGACTTTATTCCAATGGTAAAGTTTATCTGGTGATTGAAAAATCAGCACTTACTATACAATAATAATAAATTACAAGACCACAGCAACTAATTTTTCCCCATTGATTGGGCACCAGTCACGTATCTGGCATCCCGATTATCTACGTTCACAACAATATTTGTGCATATCATGGGAATATTTTTTTATCAATGAACTCAGACCAAATACCTAAATGAGTACTTACCCACAATATCGTTTGCGCTAAAATTAGTATTTCTTGTAGGTAACCTTATATTATTTTTTCGTGATTTACCTTTATAATTATACCGTATTACTTATTATGTTCCAAAAGCGTAAATATAATACAAAACTAGTGAGGCATTCTAACGACCAACATTACTTAAAAAATATTTTCATATTTTCTAAAATCTACAACTGCAGGTCAAATCAAGTTGTTTATATGTTCAATATTCCCTCGATTGAGTTTATATAAAAACATAAGCTTCCTAAATCATAAAAACCATAAAATATTATCATGGGGCTTTTAAATTAGCCCTTCATTAGTTTTATCTGTTCGTTCCCATTATAAATTAAGTACGATAAACAAGAAGGATGCTCATAAGCTGGCTGTGGCCACACTAGGCCACACACGTTGGCAAAATATGTGGCTGTGTGGTCGTCTCGGCTGTTATATTATAATATGTGCCAGGTTCATAGTCTTATCAATAAAGTAAAAAATATATGCGGGTTTTTTTATAACTATGAAATAAAACGCAAGGACCACCATTAAAGAACCTCCAATATTATAATTTTATAGGTACCTACCTATTGAGTTCAAGATATATTTTGATTAATGATTTTTTAGGGATAAGGCTGCCCTTGTCCACATTTTTCTGTAATTTTGCTATGTTAGTAGAACTAGTTAGTACCAATAATTTGTGAGCAATATTTAAAAGAGTTTTATGTAACGTGTAGCGTGCTTATACAATATTTTAATTGCTGTATTATACGATCAGTGGTAAGAAGACCATCGGGTAATCTGTATGCTCATTTGCAGCTTGTTGAATTCTCTGTCTTCTGAAATTTTTTAACTATTTAAATTACCTACTTTAACTCTTAGTTAAAGCAATAATAACATTTAAAAAACCAAAGACCTTTAAACTAGTGGTGGTTTATATTAAAACGTAGCGCGCTATTTCTTCACAACGAATAGCGGGCGCTATAAATCTATGCTTAAGAGTTAAGACGCTACCTACGTAACCTACGTTATTTAAGTTATAACGTATCGCGCCGTCACTGACCTCATTCGTTTTAAGTTATAACGTAGCGTCAAAAAATAAAAATAACGTGCTTGAAAAATGTAGCGTATTCCTTACAGCGCGCTATGAAAATATAGCCGTTACTCGTTAGGTTAGGTTAGTTAAACACCACTGCTAGTACAAACCTATATTATGATCTTATGTTTTTCGAATATACATTGGAAGTCTATGCATAGGTCATCACGATGGCCTAAAAAAAATATTTGTCAACTGTCATTTATGACATATTTGACAGTTGACATTTATTTGACCAATGACAGATTTGTCAAATGCACCATTTGTCAAATAAGTCAATTTGTCATCACATCACTCAGATCTACCTACTATAAACTAGTAATCTGTGTCTATCATTAATTTATGAAATCTCGAATAGTATTTTATAAAAATCTGTGTAAATTGATTTACCTTAATTATATTTTATTTGAAATAATATTTTTTTACAAGCTATGCACAATTAAACCTGTCACGCTATAGTAGCAAAGTTATAGAGCTATGTATGACGCAATGTAAATACTTAGATATTTTATTAGCGTATCGCGAATTATACTCTTGATTCGTGAATTTTTAGTTACGGTAAGCGAGTTAAATAATAACCACAATCCACATCGAGCGGCAGTGCTATAACTAAGTTTTGTTCTTGGAAATTCGTGCTGTTTAACTATGGACAGGATAAAAACAATTTGGGCGAAAACTAACCGGTGGCATCGAAGTAAGTATTATTTTATTTTAAGCGGCGAAAAAGGATACGAAATTATAATATAAATATTTATTTAAAAACTAACAGTAGTTGCCTCAATCATTTATATTTAAAACTAAAGCTAGGTTCACTTTTATTTTTAACACCTCTATTATTCTGTTAAAAATAATTTAAATTGTTATGTAATTGCGATATTTTTAAGTAAGTATTTATTACATCAATTTCAGCTTTACTGCTGTTTTTTATTGTGGAGTCGCGACTTCTTCCTGGAGGTCAGGTCGGCTTTGAATGCAATGATCCTGCTCTGTCATACCCGTTCACTGGTGATACCATTAATTTCAAATGGCTGTTTGTTGTCACCATCTTTCTACCACTTATAATGGTAAGTATGTTGTTAACTCTATTATAGTGTAGTGTTCTGAATCTAAACTTTTTGCTCATATAAATTGAAGAGTCCACTGCAATATTGATGAATGTCCTAAAATGTTAGTTTTGGGATAATTGGGTTTTTTAAATTTAGAACGGTATATGGAAACTTAAAATTAAAAATCTATTGTGTCTGTGATTCCCACAATCGAGGTATTAAAAAGAGTTGTAACATTTGATGCTATAACCAAATAAATTACTAATTCAAAATTAAGATGGAAAATATGACAAAGTTTCCAGTGTACATTTTCTCAGTTGATGTAAAAACCCATGTACTTTGCTGTGTGACTCAATATCACATCAGCCTGGGGATTTCATTGCTATGACAAATTAATGTAAATATATAGTTGAATGTAAAAACTTAAGGAAACATTACACAGATAAATATTATGTCCTATTATTTACCTTATAGTCTGTTTTTAATTCATTTGTCATAAAAATTATTTGAAATTGAGTAAAGTGTCGAATTAAAAAATAGGAATCTGTAGGCTTAACATGAGCTTTAACAGTGGCGGATTTACCAATAGGCTTAGTATGCTGGAGCCTAGGGCGGCAGATTTAGAGGGCCGGCAAATTTTGCTCCATTTTTTGAAAAAAAAAACCCACCAAAACATTTCTTGTAAAATGTTGCCGAGACGACCACTTATAGTTTACGGTTTACCTTGTGAAAAAGATATGAGGTCTCATGTAGAGCCAAGCTTCTGAATCTACACGGCCTAATTATTCTACCCTAACTTAAACAAATTCTACATACCAGGAAATATGGCTTTGGTGGGATATGATTGTGAACTAAACTAACATATTGAATTTCAAAGGTCAGTTATAGGGGCGGCAAAAAATTGAAAAGCCTACAGGCGGCAAATTTGTAAATCCGCCACTGAGCTTTAATCATTATCACATCATGACTACAAATCAAAGACATCATGATGACTGAAAGCTAATATTAGGATTTAGGCCAGAAATCTGTTCGATAGTCACCATGACAAATCATTTTTGATCTCAACAATCTATTAAGTATGATAGATAAACAAATTTAATACTTCTCTGTTCAAAAGTAAACCTTGTAATATAGCAATAGGCTTTAAAATTTGATGACGTAACTGACAAATTTCTGGTCTCTTTTACATAACTCAGGGCTATAATAATGTACTAAGCATACATTTTTATGATCCTAATATCCATAATATTCAATGAATTTTATGTATGATCATAACTGTGTAATGAGTGTATAAATAGAATCCTTTAAATTACAGATTCAATGTGAATTTTATAATTACTGACTTTAATGGCTAAATTCTCAAGTAGTACTTAAGTCGCAAAATTAACATATTCATTTTATTTCTTTATTAAGTACAATTTTTTTATGTCTCAAAATTGTGCTGTTTGCTAGCTCTAAAATGAGGGACCATTGCTTACAATTTATGAAAAAAATAATAGCAATTTAGTTGTAATAAGTCATAAATAACTATGGAACATGTGCACATCACAGACGGAAAAAAATACTGACGTAGCATTACACTATAAAGAGGTGAAGCATGCAAGGTACGACAATTTCGTTTATTGTACACGTGACCGACACTCACACATGCAACTAGGTACTACAACCCGCTGTCATTGTACATTGAGTGACGGCACCAATGACACGCACACATCCTACACGGGGACCATAACTATGCTTCACTCGTGATTAGACTAGGTTACGTCCGTATTTTTTTTACGTCCGTGGTGCACATCTTAATTTTAATATTTTATGTAAACCAAAAAGTTTTAAATAATAAATAAGAAAAAACTATCATTGTTTATAATTTTTAACATTTGCCTTTTACTTTTCAGATTCTTCTAGTGGAAAGACAGAAGGACAGATCGGAGTCGAACAGGGAGCAAGCTTTACAGTGGTACCGAGAGTACCTGTTCGGCTTACTCATAAACGTCACTGTGGTGCAGATGTTGAAGCTTATAGTGGGGTCCCCGAGACCGCACTTCTTTGAAACCTGCCAACCACAAGAAGCTCTGACTTGTAAAGAGTATGTTTCATTCGACTTTTATTTGATTTTATTTGATTATAATTTTATTAGTATTCATTATGTTGGATATACAGGATATAACGAGAACTAAGATCTTGAACATCCGACTAGATTTTGGGCCTAACCTATGTTTAGATTTAGACTTAAGCCTAAACGTTTCGAGGCCCAAAATAAACTTCCAAAAAAGGGATTGATGTAAAAAGCTCTTGTTTAGATATCCAGTTATCTCTGTCGTTTCATATTTATTATTTATCTAAAGAAGTAAAATCATTTATCTCAATGTTAGCTTTACTTATATCGATCTGTACAGGACTTTAATATTTTAAACAAACTTCCAAAAAGATGATAAAATATTTTCAGTTCGGAGTATGTGCCCTCATACACATGTACTCAAGCTCACTGGCTGAAACAGTCCGACAAGAGTTTTCCCTCCGGACACACCTCACTGGCTGTGCACTGCGCTCTCTTCGTCGCTGTACGTATTACAAATTACAATATATATATTTACGACTAAAGGCCATATGAAGAATCAAGGCACAATTAAAAGGTCCACTATAGTCTCTGCCAAATTTTATCAAAAACCGTCCCAGTACTTTTGGAACATATTCGATGCAAACAAACTTTAATCTTTTATGAGGCAATCTGACCAGAAGCGTAGTGCTCCTTATTGTTAAAAAATTGTTTGGGTCCCTTTTTTTTTTGTTAGCCTATAGTGTCCCACTTCTGGGCAAAGGCCTCCCCCAGGATCTTCCACTGTTCTCGCTCCTGCGCCACCGATGGGTCCCCTAGGAAGGGTAAATTACGCACGTTGGGTGCCCATGTAAACCGTGGACCCCGTCAAATACGGCAGTAGCTACGCCCCTGAATCTGACCATATTATATTATTATCTTTTCAATTAGCATTTACTTAAAGTTATTAACTGTTACATCACTGAGTAATCTCGGTATAAAAGATAATAAATACAGTATGATTCAAGTATCCCCATTTCTAATAAAGATATACAAGGTGTAACAAAACTAAGTGATAATACTTTAGGGTGTGTATAGTGTAATAGTGTATTAGGGTTGTTGAGGAAGTGATTATGAGGAAGAAGAGGAGGAAGAGGAATTTTCACGCGCAAATTTAGAGGATGCGGATGAGGAAGAGGATATTTTTTGAGGAAGAGGATGCGGATGAGGAAGAGGATGATAGGAAATTATAAATACTAGCGGACCCAACCCAAAAGTCTTTGTCCTGTCTGTACATAACTAGCTACATACTACATAGGTACATTACACAAAAATTAATTAAAAGGGCATTTTCCAGTGGACCAAACTATGAATCTAAACCATTCTCAAAACATACACAATAAAGAATCATCAAAATCGGTCCAGCAATTAAGGAGGAGTTCAGTAACTAGTCTTAAGAAAATTAGTTTCAAAATCGACGATCAGACCGAATAATCCGTGTACTTTTGAAAGTTGGTACAGTTGTTCCTAATGGTGTCAAGATGAATATATACTAAAACTCCCCGAGGGTGGGACAAGAGCCGGCGGTGGGGGAGGGGGGGACAGGTATCTTTTTCAAGGTTTTTGCTTGTGACTCGAAAACTTCTACATTAATTATCTACATTAAATTTACTATAAATTACGTCCAAACATTTTTACTGTACGATCATTACTTTAGTAAATACAGAGTATCAAAAGGGTACGCTTGCACTGTTTTTCCATACAAACGTATTCCCCAATTAATTCCCTGGACAATGCGTTTAGACAAATGATTTTTATACAATACTATGATCTGTTAAAGCTACGTTAGATTTTTTCTAAATTTACTAATAAATAAAAAATAATATGACCCTTAAAAATTGCAAAAAAAAAAATGAATGCCCCGTACCCCGCCAATCGACCGACCAAAAATAAATTTGAAAGATGTTTACGATAAAATAAAAACTAGACTCATTCTTCCTGAAGATATTAAAAAGAATAAATTTAGATAGGATCAACTTTGAAGGAGGAATCACGGGAATACGTTACCTCGATTAACTGTACCTAGAGACAGATACAGTAAATCGGCGTAACGTAGTCCCCTGATTCCTCCTTCAAAATAGAGTCTATTATATATATTTATATATATCTAATTTTATTTATTTATTATTATTTTCAGAAAGAGCTTTCCCCCCCTCCCCCACTGCCGGCTCTTGTCCCACCCTCGGAGACTTTTATTATATATTCATCTGGACACCTTAGGAACAACTGTACCAACATTCAAAACTACACGAATTATTCGGTCTGAGTTTCTTAATTTTCCCAGGCTAAACATACACAACAACGCACACAAAAAAAAAATGAGTGAATGATATAATTCTCTGGCTCTGGCGTGTGCGTTGCCATGATTGGATACGCGACGCGCATGCGCAGTGAAATTCCTCATAAATTTTGAGGAAGCGATAGCGGAAGAGGATTTTTTTATTTTTATTTATGAGGATGCGGTAACGGTTGAGGAACCCAAAATATTGCAGAACTTCCTCATTATGAGGAAGCGGAAGAGGAATCCTCAGCAACCCTATAGTGTATAGAGTTCGCTGTGAAAGTAGCAGCGCTGAAAGAGCAATTTTTTCACTTTTGTATGGGAAAACCCGTGACGCTGGGGCACTTGCCCATACAAATCACAGAAAAATTTGGTCTTTCAGTGCTGCTACTTTCACAGTGAACTCTCTACAAGGAACACATACACACCCTAAAGTACTATCACTTAGTTTTGTTACAACCTGTTTATTATTTTTTATTTAATAAACAATTCAATATTACAGTACTACCTCCACCATCGAGCCACAGCTGCCCGCTGGGTGACATACACGCAGGTGTCCAGCGTGCTGGCGGCCGCGGTGTGTGGCGTCTCCCGGATGACAGACCACAGACACCACTGGTGGGACGTGCTGGCTGGGGTAGTGTTATCGCTACCGATACTGGGGTATACGGTGAGTGTAGCACTTTGAGTTGATTGGGTGTAGGACCTATGTAATTTGGTCGGGTTATGTAAAGATAGATCACCACTTATATAACAATTCGATCAAATAACGTATCAGCCATCTACATTATTCTGTCGGGTTATGTCAAGCCGACAGTGGTCTGTTGGCTTGACATAACCCGACAGAATAATGTAGAATCTAATATACTGACCCTAAGTTTTTTTCTTGATGTAAAAATGATGCTACAATGTTTATTTACAGATGTTCTATGGATGCAGTAACTTCAAATGCCAAATACGGAAAGAAGAAAAATGCGAAGACAAACCTCAGAAAACAGAGGAATTGAAAAAAGAAGTTGCTTCATAACGTCATACACTCTTTTCACCAGTCACCACAAGATTATTTAGGGCTTATATTTAAAGTTGAGGACTACTTGAATCTCGAAATTAGTACAATGTCAATTTAAGTAGCCTCTCACTTTAAGCAGTGTTTGAGATTTTGGGATTAGGTTACGATAGCCAGGTCATCGAACATGCATAAATTCGTTTATCGTTATGTCTGTACGCACGCAAATATCACATAACTGAAAACGCTATGGCTAGTACATATATGCGAGAGAGAGAGAGAGTGAGAGGCGAAGAGCGAAATAGGTAAATGGCCGAATTTCTGCATGTTCAGTGCCTGGATATATAGCAAAAAACAATTTCTGTGACACCTACTTCACCGCTAGTCTATAAGGAAATGTGATATTATTTATTTTCCGTGTGCTCCTAGAGTTTGACCAAAAAGCGTCTATGTAAGAAATGTCAGTATTCAAATGCAATTATTTAATAGATTTTCTATTTTTATATTTTCTATATATTTTCTATACCTATTTAATTTACTTTCACCTGTTTTGGATTTTGTTGCTTGTGTCTTAGACGAAATTTACCTTCATGATCAAAACTCGATACCATAGAATATGATTCATAAATAAGCGAAATAAAATCAAATATTTTTAATACTACCATATTAAACTCATGAAAGTCAATGAAAGTATGTAAGGAAATCAACTTATTATTATGTTAGTCAAATATACAATTTTATTTTATGATGCAATAAATATAAATTTCGCTATTTCGTGTTTTATTTAATGGTAAATTCTTCCTTCAAAAACCTTCAAAAACCCCTGCTAGCAAAAATAGCGAATAACTAGAATATCTGCTTGTATACCGTAACCTCACCGTAACCATTCAAGATCCGTTGGTTTTGTGACATGTGACGTTTATAATGTGCTATCGTCTAGCACATAGAGTTAATATTACCTATCGGTAGGTAATATTAACTCTATGGTCTAGCATATAAACTTATTTACTTATTTATTCAAGTTGTCAAGTAACAGTTGTGGAAATATTTTTTTTTAAAACACTCATACAAAAAGAAAGGGTTTAATGAAACAAATACAGGTATTTTGTGGTATTTTATTCCACTCATCTTATCAAGTTATCACCGAATGAAAACATAAATTAATATTTTAAATGCGCACGGAATAAGAATGATGAATGATGTAAAAAACGCAAAATAAATAAAAAATATTATGTCAAACTGATGAATTGTTATCGTGATAAGTACCAAAACGTGGATTTTGAACGAAAAATAATGAACCAAAATAAATACTACAGCGAATTTAATAAATTTTATATTCACCAGTTTGCACATAAAAAACTTAATTTTATAACATGAAAACAAAATATATGCAGTTACACTGTTAAGTAAGCACTGGAAACAAGACTTCATACCTTTTTATACAGCTGAAGATCATTTTAAATTCAGTAAGGTCCAGACTGGTGTGACCTATAGTCCGGTTGCAGGAAAGACAAATTCGTACAATGAACTATCGCTATTTGTCTTTTTCAATCGCACACAAAAATATCAGTATTTTGTTTCCACGCGCACTTTATGTAAGCTGTAGAAAGTGCGTTTAAGCACATGTGACTATAGTTCAATGGACGCTTGTCTTGGTAACCGGATTGGCATGAATGTGTATAAAATTCGTATTCAAGTTTAGGATTCACTGAGTAAATATCTCTTTACTAACGCACGATGCAGCAGTCGAGATGTGCACACACAACATTAAAAAGAAACCAATGTTATGTATTATAAGCCTAAACTGTCCCACTGCTGGGCAAAGGCCTCCCCCAAAGGCTTATAATAATAATATATGTATTAAACTAATAATTGCTTGATAGGAAGCAGACAATTCTAAGAAATAAGACAATTAGCAGCGCAATGACCCAGTATTCACTATTCAATGTGTTGTTAACGCGACCATAATATCAGCTACATCGAATGTAACATCAAAATCATCATCGTCATCATTACTAATTTATAAATCTGATCGCACATTTGTCAGCGCCGTACGCGCCGAACGCAGCGCATGGTACACGAAATGGGGCGCGTACGGTGCGACGAATGTGCGAGGTTTCACATTCATACAACGAATTATAAAATGCGGCGTGTTCGGCGCGTGCGTGCTGATAAGATAAGAAAAGAATATGTTTATTTTGAGAATCACACAACACAACATTTAATATATATGATAAATGTGGGTCCGTACTCCGTTCAGAACACAACGCGACGCGTAGATGCGTTTTTAAATTTGTATTGAATTGACAGATTTCAATTGCGTGAGACGTCTTGCAAATCTGTCAAATCCATAACCCATAGGCAAGTATTACACGCATCAATATTATCATGACTCTAGTATCACGCGAGTCACAAGTACTACTGCGATACTGCGATTCGGCTTATTACACCATCAATATTATCATGGAATCATGATAATATTGATGAGTGTAATATGCCCCATAGTGTGCACGTCTCGTATACTCCCGTCTACTTCATCTTCTCTTCTTCTACTTCATGAGCTCGCTGTCTTCGGACAGGGTCTTCTCGTCTACCAGCTTCTGGAGATGCTGTATGAGGCCGTCTATCGTCATCTCGCCGTGCACCTTGTTGTCTCGCGTGCGCACGTTCACTGTGCCTGAGGTCTTCTCGCGGTCACCCACAACTGGAAATAAGGTATTATTTGTCATTTTATGTAAAGCCATCTATGTCCCTATTTTAAACTCTCGTGTCCCGTAGATGTCCCGCTCTCACAAAAAAAAGGTCACGTTAGGTATGATGTGCTCACCGAGGATGTAGTTGAACTGCGCGAGTTGGGCGTTGCGCACCTTCTTGTTGAGCGTGTCGCCGGCGTCCGTGTCCACCTCCGACATGAAGCCCGCCGCGAATAGCTTCTCGTTCACCTGACCACAGATGATATTTTTATTAACTTTTGGCTACAAGCAGCAAAAACTTAAGTCATTTCACCAAAGTTAATTAATACCATAAAAAGGGACAAAACTATGTTTTAGGATTATCCACACACCTAAGCACAAGCTTCGGTGCGAATACACTTAGTTTGCGGATATTATCAATTTTCATACATGTCGGTTACTAGTTGATCTACGCAACTAGTAACTGACTGACTGTAGTTACGGCGTACGTTTGTCTGTCCGCGTGTGCGTGAGAACGTGCGTGTATGCGTACATACCCATATTTTATGAGCGTCTGTGCGTGCATGAATGCGTACGTACACGCGTCTGCGTGCGTGCTTGCTCACCTGCGTGGCGTAATCGTCGAAGGCGGGGCCGACGGGCACGACGCGTACTTGCCGCGGGCTCAGCCAGAACGGCCATTTGCCGGCGTAAGACTCAGTCAATATGGCGATCATTCGCTCAACCGAGCCGAGCACCGCGCGGTGGATGATCACCGGTTGCTTCTTGTCGCCTGTCTCGCTGGAAAGTGACATGCTTAGTTAGATAACAACATTTTAATAAAGATTAAAGATATTTGATAATATTGATTATTTGATGGCAGGGCTCTAAAACTATTGGACCGCTTTTGGAGACCACTAGGAGGGATACAAGCTACTTTTTACTATGGAAAAATAGTTTCTAATACACTTCCTTGTTACCAAGAAAAGTTTCTAGAGTAGATTATTGATATTAGATTCTTGAAATATTTAAAACGTGCAACAAGATGTTTGTCCGTAGTAACTTAACTAGTTGTAGTTAAGTAAATTGCTTGTGATACAAAGTTCACCGGGTCATGTAGTAATGAATATCAACGTCAGATAACCAAATTCATTCGAAAAATCTTTCTAAGTTTTTTAAACATCTGACTAAACAGTAAACGTACCTCACGTAGGACAAATTGAACCGCTGCGGCAGCTGGAAGTCGAGCTGTATGGTGGCGCACTGGTGCGAGCGACGCAGCGCGTCCTGTATCGTGATGTCGATCTTGGGGCCGTAAAACGCGCCGTCGCCGGGGTTGAGCTGCCAGGGACGACCGAACTTGTTGAGGGAGTCTTCTAGAGCCTGAAAGTATATTGTTAATGGTCAAAAAGATGAGTTTACTCGGCCGTGAAAGTGTGTATCAGTGTTGCCAGATATATTGCTATCTTGGTCGAAAACCCCCTAAATCTAGTGGGAAATCCCCTGATCTGGCAACACTGGTGTGTACAAAATGGTCATTAAGGGTAGTTTAAGCCTCAGTTTCCAAAGAGTGCGATGGGCGAGGAAAAATAGTAAAGAGGCGCTGTGTTAAGCAAGGGGAATTGCTAGTCGCTAACGTACGTTAAAATTTGTGACCATTATTTTAGTTTTTTTGTCTTTTTTGTACTCGTAGAAATATTATTGCATTAAAATTAAACATGATTACATTTGCAAAGTAGGTAATAATTCGCACATTCACCAAATCACGCTGCTTCTCAATTCTCATTCACACTATCTTATTACGCACACACAGGTACAGCGTGTGTTGCCTTATTACCTACAATGCAACTTAGGTAATAATGCAACTCTGCATCTTTGATTAATTATTACTTTCGAATAATGTAATAAAGTTCAGTTCACGACGCGACATCTCACCGAGCGCGTGACTCGATCTCATATCCCATTTTAGTAATAGTCTGATCTATGCAATACAGGAATATTCTTGATCTCTTGATTATCTATACCAACCCTGAACAGGCACGGAACATCAATATTTTCGTACGCGAGTAAGCGAGTAAGATATACAGTGTGTAACAAAAATAAGTGATAATACTTTAGGGTGTGTACGTGTTCCTTGTAGAGAGTTCACTGTGAAAGTAGCAGCTCTGAAAGACGAAAAAAAATTTTCACTTTTGTATGGGCAAGGGTCCGAGCGTCACGAGTTTCCCCATACAAAAGTAAAAAAATTTTTTCGTCTTTCAGCGCTGCTACTTTCACAGTGAACTCTCTACAAGGAACACGTACACACCCTAAAGTATTATCACTTATTTTTGTTACACCCTGTATAAGATGGGACGAATAGTGCCTATCTTATATATCTTTAAATATTCTAAGTTTTTACCTTTTCAGCGTGATTCCAAGCTTCAAGATCACCGAGATACTTCTCCGGCCTCGTGGACAGTTTCAGCTGGAACGTGAACCCGAAGGTGCCGTACACTTTGTCCAGGAAATCTAGGCAGCCCATCTGAAAACATACAAAATGAAAATTAAAAACCTCATATTTTTTATGTAAAACTGGCACCTTATAATAAAGCTTTATAATATTATGTTACGCTTAGTCTTAACGCGTGATCTGTTATCACACTATGAGCTATCTCTTTTTTTCATGGAACCATTACTCGAGTCCCCCAGCTCCACCCATATGGTGCCGTCTCGCTCTGCCGCGTCTCACACCAATACGCCTTTAGTCTGAAAAATCTGCGCAACAGGAACAGAGCGAGATGCAATATAAGCCATTGTCGTGTGGCGGGTGAGACAGTAAATCGATTCGGCGCTGTTTCGCGATTCGCAGTGTCAATATACTAGAGGCGTTAAATACACGAAACATTTATTTCATGGAATGCGCGTGAGGCGCGCTATCTCTTTCTGTCTCGGCTCCACCTGTATAGTGCCGTCTCGCTCTCTCCACTCACACCATCTCACTCTGTATGTGCTGCGGCGCGCAGAAGATGTGGGCGTCGTCCTGCTGGAAGCGGCGCACGCGGGTGAGGCTCCACCTGTATAGTGCCGTCTCGCTCTCTCCACTCTCACCATCTCGCTCTGTATGTGCTGCGGCGCGCAGAAGATGTGGGCGTCGTCCTGCTGGAAGCGGCGCACGCGGGTGAGGCTCCACCTGTATAGTGCCGTCTCGCTCTCTTCACTCTCACCATCTCGCTCTGTATGTGCTGCGGCGCGCAGAAGATGTGGGCGTCGTCCTGCTGGAAGCGGCGCACGCGGGTGAGGCCGGTGAGGGCGCCGCTGAGCTCGTTGCGGTGCAGCACGCCGAAGTCCGCCAGCCGCAGCGGCAGCTCGCGCCACGAGCGGGTGCGCATGTCGAACATTAGACTGGAGAGGAGAAATTAACAATGCGTTAAATTTGGAACAGAAATTACAGTCCTACGACAATCATACAGCTAAAATAACTCGATCACTGCTGTTATATGTCTACCAGAATCTGATGGCAATTTTTGACAGCAGATTTTCAAAAAGTATCCTTGATCATTAGATAAATTTTTACATATGCATGTTTAACATAAAGAATCAGCCGCTATAAGAAAAAAAAGGATCAAAATGTTTTATTCCAATTACCCCGGTATTGCCAGTCAATTTATTTTCTCACTTTTTGCCATCACATTCTGGTAGACCTATACACTCTATCTTATTGTTTGCTGAATAAACTTCATATCGAGTGCATGTATGTGTACATAAATAGCGAACCAAATATCATGTTGTTTGAGTCAAAATAAAATTGAGTGAGTGAGATGATTGTATTGAAACATAGACTGCACTCAGATACATTTAATGATAATAAATAATAATCAAACTTCAATTGAATGAAGAAATGAAAAGAAAAAATATTTTATTTCTAAATCATTTAATTTACACTTTTAGAAGAGTATGACAGATAACATATGGGGCCTAGTAAATAATATTCGTGTCTGAATGCGGCAGTTAGCTGCATTCTGATAGGGATTTAAACTCACCAGTGTCCTGGGCAGTTCATGGGTTTGAGCGCAAAGGTCTCTTTTTCTACGTCGAAGCTGAACATGTTGTCGGCGTAGTGCGCCCAGTGGCCGGACGTCTGCCACAGCTTCGCGTTGTACATGTTCGGTGTCACTACTTCTTGGAATCCGCGTTCCCTGGAATTTAATTGCTGATTTTCATGGATACAATAATAGCTGTGTCAGATACTTCCAATTGATATTCAGTAGCGGTTTTTAAAAAGCTCGCTTAAACAAGAAATGGATCCACAGATACATCAGTATATTTTTTCGAGAAAAAGTTATCAATTTATCATTGATAACTCTTTCTAATTAAATATTAAAACAAAAATGTATTCATCAGAGTGTATTGACATGCTCAGGTTATCCTCATAAACTAAGCATCTCATAAGCATGGCCTTTTATAAGAATTTGACTAAAGACACTATTTGCTTCTTTGCCTTGTCGAATTATATGAGCGAGAAAATGGCGTTAGACCTTTTACAAAATTTATTTCTTTGTAATGAGCAATCGGACTTACATCATTGGCGCATGACGTGGTCTATTAAACAATTATTTCAATAGGACCACTTGCACCAATCAAAATTTTGTATTAGCCCATTAAAATATCATACCTTCTCTTTCACACACACAAACAAAGAGCGAGATAGCATGCTGTACAACGAACCTGTACTGTTCTCTAATGAAGTTGACGAGTGTGTTGTATATGTGTGCGCCGCGCGGCTGGAAGAAACACGACCCCGGCGACAGCTCGTGGAAGAAGAATAGCTCTTGTTCCTACAGGATATAACAAACTATTGAAATAATATCATACATACCTTTATTTAAATATAATAGGTCAAAGACCAAAAACGGTCAATGAGCGGAAAAATAGCTCACAACGGGTACGACAACAAAATATTTTGTAGTCCGCGAGGTAATTTAAATATAATCTTTGCTCTATATATTTTTGGTATATATATATATATATATACCAAAAATTATAATAGTAGTTTACTTAGGAAGAAAAGAGAGGCAGTTATAGGTTCGACTATAGTGCTAGAAAACACTACTATAAGTGCTTGTTCAGACACAGCGGGAACCGCGCGTTTCCCGTGTAGAAACCGAGCAGTGTGAACGCTGTAATACAACTCCTTGATAATAAGCTGCGAGCGGTTTAAACGCGCGAGTCCAAACCGTATAAACTGTGTGTGAACAAGTACTAATAGAAAAGATGTATCATTAAGGTAACTATACATAAGGAATAGTAAAGATTTCTCCAAAAATGTAAGTTTTAATTATTTTTATAAGTGTTGCTTTTATGACTCCAACTATAACTCACCCGCCCAATCTTCCTATGGTCCCGTTTGGCTGCCTCCTCCTGTATGTACTCCCACTCCTTCATCTGTTTGGGCTCGGGGAAACTCACACCGTACACTCGCTGCAGGCTCTCCGCTTCCGCCTTACCCTCCCAGTATGTGGCCGAATTCTGAAAAATTGTGATAAATGTTAGATATCTGGAATATCTAGGTGGATAATTTAAAAAAAAAATATATTTTTAAATTATATCTACCATATTCTCATCTTCACATATTTGCTAAACATACCTTAGTAACTTTGAAAGCTTTAACCTTCCCCGTATGCCTCACATGTGGTCCTCTACATAGGTCTATCAGCGGCCCACATCTATACACTGTGGTGGTCGGTGTATCTACTTTCTCCTTGAGAATTCTCACTTTGAACGGATTGTAGTCAAACATTTCTAACAACTGCTCCTTGGTCAACTCCAGCCGTTCAAATGCCTGTTTCTCCTTTGCTATTTTCTTCACAAGACCTTCGAGAACATTGAAGTCTGATGATGAGATCTGAAATTTTTGTGCTATGTTAAAAATGCACACATTTATACTCTTCTTAAATCACAGTATGGGCACTGGAGACTATTTATTAAGGCTGAAAATTTAAATATCACATAAGAATTGTTAACCATGCAACAAACATAAGTCAAGTTTCATGCTTAATTATTAACATTTGGATCAAAATATGTTATAAGAGTTAGTAACAAATCACAATATTCTGTTAATATTGCAAGGGCAACTTACCCCCTTTTCTGGATAGTACATGTCGTAATAGAACCCTTCGTCTATAGGTGGACCATAACATAAGCATCCTCCATACACCTGAAATTAATGAAAAAAAAAAAAACACCAAGGTAAAATAAATAGTCAACAGTGCTCTTGGTTGAATTTATGGGGAATATTTGCAATATTTGCTACCATATGTGCAATGTGTGCAATGCACACGGGCACCATCCTCTAGGGGCGCCAAATCGCCATCTTTAGGGTCGCCAAAACCAAGGACCCAAAAAAGTTTCCTAAAGGGGCGCCAAAATCCTTTTTTTGCACACAGGCGCCACTAGCCCTTACTGGCCCTGAATATTTGTCGCATTTATGTAGGAAGGTCAGAAGCAAAAACTTCTTTGTTTACCTTTTATCTTATTATTTAGGACATTCTTACCCTCTCCATAGCTTCACCCAGCATATGCGCAGAGGAGTGCCAGAAGACGGCCTGGGCGTCGGTGTTGTCCCACCGCAGCAGTTCCAGCTTGCAGTCACCTTCCAGCGGTCTGTCCAGGTCCCAGAGTACATTGTTTACTCGGGCGATGATGGTGGAGTCTGCTAAGCCTTGGCTGAAATAAAAAAAATGAAATTTATTTATAGTGAATATTATTACACCTAGCTTGAAGTTTTTTGCGACTCCATACATGCAAAATTAAATCCTTTTACAATGATATATTTTTGGGAAAGAAAGGTTCCCTATGTCATTGTACTGTACTGTATATCTAAAGCGCCATTTATAATCAGCCCTGTTGGGCAGCAAAGTGAGCAGAGAAGAAGATCAGAGCAGTGCGAGAATGTAAATAGTCACTTGTAGTTTGGATTTTAGAGTTGCAATAATATTATAGACTAGATTTTTAGATATTTACATTATTATAAGTTTTGAGACTGCAAATGATGTAAGATGAAAACTGCTCAGCCCTACTAGACAAGTGGCAAGCGAATATCGTAAACGCCAACAAAATGTATGCGATTTGACTTAAGTCATCGCTTCGCTAGCAAATACTAATGTCAAATCCCATACATTTTGTTGGACTTTACGATAATCGCTTGCCACTTGTCTAGACCCTCAGATATTATCTATTGATACTTACTATTCATTCCAAAACTCGCTTGTCAGCAAATAAATAGGGTGTTAAATTTAATGAGTTGCCAACAAAAATATTATTGTGTTACAGCTATACAGCATGGCATAATATAAATAAAGCAAACAAGCCAATGAACACACATTGATATTATACATTGTGATTAAAAATGCTTTTAAAAATGTAAGAACTATCATTCAGTTTTATTTATATATCATAGTTTTTTATTGATGGTTATTACAAAACTGGGACTAAGAAATCAAAATTAAATACAACCAGGTAAACCCAAATAGAAATAATATCAGGACTACTTATAAATCATAGTTGTAGGTTAAGAAATAGGACAGAATAATGAAAAATAATTGTTTCTTAGAAATGAACAGAGTACAAAATGTAATTCTAACCAAAAATAATAAGTATGACACATTTTTATAGATGTATAAATTCTGATGTGCAACAAATAGCTTTATCGTGTTTAATTTATTGTATTACACTTACCTAATACCCTTTGCAACATCATATGGGGTAGTCTTCCAAGCTTTAGCTTCAACTGTTTTGCCGTCAGGTAAGGTGACAACTATGCTCAAATCTGGTTTTGCTGCTAACTCTTCAGCATATTTAGCTTTATATTTGTCCCATAGATCCAGCCGTTTCTGGATGTATTCCGGCCATGGGTTCAGCTCTGATACGCCACCAGAATTCTCTTCTTTCTTTTTCTTTTCCTTCATAGCTTTAGTTTTGGACTGAAAGTTCAAATAACCAATTAAAAATGGATCTTTAAACCAACAAAACCACTGTGCTATTTGCACAGTTGGTATAATATACAGTAGCGAATGTCGCAATTACGCTATTTTGTGTACCTAACGATCTAGTGAAGTTGCGCTGACTTGCGGAACTCTAAAACAATGCATTCTCAAATCGTGACGTGTCGTGTAAGGTTAATATTATAGAAATAATTAAGACATAGAAAGTATGTATAAAAGATGTCACAAGAATACAGAGAAGAATATAATGGACAAGATTCAATGACTAGGATTAAAATAAATTATTTCATTTCTTAGAAATCCTACAAACCCATGTGGCATAGGTTTCTTTGCAGCGGACCAAGTAAACTCTACGAAAGTTGAATAACTTAAGCATCACTCAGAGAACGTATAGTTTTGATATTAAAACTGTAAGATATTGTTTAAAATCCTGCCTTTTCGTTTATATTTAAGTTTTGAATTCCTTCTGGAGCCGTATCACCCATGTTGTCCAAAATACAATTGACGTCGACTGTCAAAGTCATTAGTCAATGTGACGGTACGAAAATAATGACAGTAAGTTCTTTTACGTTTTACTTATTAATTAAAGCTTTAGCCATTTAAACGAGTAGACAAAGTAATTATTATTTTTAACAAAAAATTAAAACCGACTTCCAACATCCTTATACTTAATATGAACTAAAAAGTATTAAATATTTTTTCTTATCTAATAGTGCCTTTTTCCGAATTCGGCTAAACCTCAACTATTTCTGTACTGAATCTTCATAATTTTGAAGTCGGTGCCAGTTCCAAAAGTTTCAAATATTCTGTCAGAGAACTGAAGATTCAGCTATCTGGTACCGACTTCAAAATGATGAAGATTGAGTACAGAAATAGTTGAGGTTTAGCCGAATTCGGAAAAAGGCACTATTAGATAAGAAAAAATATTTAATACTTTTTAGTTCATATTATATGGATGTTATTATTGTTTTTACCTTGAGTCGGTTTTAATTTTTTGTTAAAAATAATAATTTCACTCTTTCTAGTTACCTAGTTAACCATCGTGTCATATCGCGTACTATACCACAGAACTCTACGGCCGCCCGTGGCCGCTCGTGGCCGCTGGCGGCCGCAATTTCTCAAGCGATACTATGTATTACAATAGTGAAGATAAAGTTTAAAATCATAATATGACACTGAAAGTGCTCGTCTCGCCGCTGCCATTCCGGTGTGGCGCGGCTCTTAATCTATGTGTCTAAACACACTAGGCCGAATTACGCCGACGTAAATTCCGCCGGGTTTCAAACGCATACAAAATACGGACGGAACGCGATGGCCGAAATTCCGTCGCGAGCGGAACTTCCGTCGAGCCGAGTCGATCGTAAAGTTCGGCAGCGATTCGGCGGAAGCGAAGTATCAAAACCGCACATAGCAAATCCAACCTTAACTCTAAATTGTTAACGCACACATTACATCTGAGAATTTTAAAATTACGCGGCGGAATTTCTCAGATTCAGTAAATTGACCCGTAATCCTAGAACAAAAAAAAAACGAACATAATACCTCCCCCCATTTCGAAAGTCGGTTAAAATTGTAGCCTATGTGTTATTCTGATGTTCAAGCTATAATCTATATTATTGTATTATTTTATTAAAATCCGTTCAGCAGTTTTTGCGTGAAAGATCCATTCATACATACATCCAAACTTTAACAAACATTACTGCCGAATCGCTGCCGAACTTTACGTCAACTCGGCTCGACGGAAGTTTGGCTCGCGACGAAATTTCGGCATAGTGTGTCGTCCATCGCGTTCCGTCCGTATTTTGTATGCGTTTGAAACGCGGCGTAAATCAGCCTAGGCCCTAGTGTGTTTAGACACTAACAGATTAAAATTGTATAAACATTAAACTTACATAGGAATTCAATCTGTATATGTATGGCAATAAAGTGCAAAATCGTGTAATTATAAATAAAAATACAATTACGAAGTATTTTTATTTTACTCATAAATGCGATTGTGTTTCTTATTCCTATTACGATGTAGATTGTTTTTCAGTTTCCTTTCAACTAAATACTAGTGCAATTAGGTATTATCGAAGCAACTTACTTCTCAGAAGAAATGTCAAATGTGTTATGTGTGCCTTACGCTCTAGAGTTAAGGTTGAATTTCTTATGTTAAATTTTGGTGACATTGGTGATGGTGATTGGTGACCCTGACGTGGTAGTGATGATGATGAATGTAATTTGCATAGTAGCATATGCTTTCAGTTCTTAAAACAACGCCGAAACCACCAAACTTGTATCTATTAGGAATCTGGAGTTCTCTTAGTATCTTAGGAACCATAGTATATACTTTGGTGCCAAATCTTGCGTTTTGGTAGCATATGCTTAGGATACTTCTCAAAAAACCAAAATTACCATAATATGTTTCTTTAATCTTTATATATTTTGAGGACTTCCCTCGATTACTCCTGGATCCCAAAAAAAAAATCTCCACAGCCGAACATATAACCTCCTCCTTTTTGGAAGTCGGTTAAAAAGTGACATCTAGTAGGCCGTGAACAAATTTTATTTTGTAATATACTTAAAGGGATTAGGGACATCTAGCGGGTGATACATTGAGGTATTAATTTATTACTTGCAATGACATAAGAAACAGATTACTTGTGAGTTGTGATAGATATTTTTTTTAAATAAGGGGGCAAACGAGCAAATGGGTCACTTGATGGGAAGCAACTACCGTCGCCCATGGACAATCGCAAGATCAAAAGAGCTGCAGGTGCGTTGCCGGCCTTTTAAGAGGGAATACGCTCCCTTCTGGAAGATTTGCAGGTCGTATCGGTCCGGAAATACTGCTGTGACAGTTCGTTCCAGAGTTTTACAGTGCGCGGCAGAAAGTTACGCGAGAAACGCACGGTGGAAGACTGCCACTCATCAAGGTGATGAGGATGGTATATATTTCGCGTGGGACGATGGTGAAAAGGTGCAGGTGGTATGATTCCGAACAATTCCTCAGAGCACTCCCCGTGATACAACCGATAGAGGATGCAGAGTGAAGCTACATCTCGGCGTAATTCCAAGGGGTCCAAGCTGTTTGAAACACTATGGCAGTCAACAGTTCGAGCAGCCCTTCGTTGGATACGATCCAGAGGTAACAGTTGGTATTTTAGCGCTCCTGCCCAGAGATGAGAACAACATTCCACATGAGGCCGAACCTGCGCCTATGTTGTAGGCAAAATGAATGCCGTTGGTCTGTGACATGTCATTGATATTATGCAGTATGAATAGGGTAGGCGATAGCAGTGCTATCGCCTACCCTGTCCCTCAGGGCTGAGGGACACCAGCATCAACAGACTGAGTTTCCGAGCATTCGCCGTCAACTACGACCTTTATGTTTCTATCTGCTAAGAAACTTGTGACCCACTTGCTTAATTTCTCGGGCAGCCCGTATAATGAAAGCTTTCAAAGCAGCGCTTTATGTCAAACTCGATCAAAGGCCTTCGCAATGTCCAAACTAACAGCCAATGCCAATTGAGGTGAAGGGAGAACCCTTTGACTCAATTGCCTGAGCCCAACGATGAGTTAGGTACGCCAAGACTCAAGGGATCACCAGCCGAGCCTTACGGAACCCGTAAGGGTCGCTCGGCTGGTGATCTCGTATAGCGTATGTGCGCCATTTAATAATGAATAGTGAAAATATACAACTTATTAGTTGTATGCTTATTAATAAGCAACACTAGTACTTCTTGTAAAGCAATAAAGGTTGAAAGTACTCCCTAATTTTTAATATAGGTACCTATTAAGTTTCTTCTTTAAATTCTGTAAATGTGCATTGTGCACGCAATGCGCCTTTGAACCTATTGATTAACAAGCATTTAATTTGTGTGCTGTGCCTAGGGTAACTAATAATTAGTAGGTAGTAGGGTGAATCGTTAAAGTAACAATTACATTTTAAATAGAGGCAAATTAGCTCTTTACGAAATACAGACTGGAATTTGCTGCTGCACAAGCTGACCGAATGCTCGGAAATATGAAATTTGAATTTTTTATTGCTTTTGTAGTGTTAATTAAATACACACAATCAAAAGATTTATTTACAATCAATTTTATTACAAATTATATCGAAAATGAAAATAAGCCTACCGACCTAATCTGTGATAATCTAAAATGGGACAAGAGTAAGTTTAACGTTATTTTGAAGTAACATACTTAATTAAAAACTTATTATACATCTATTACATTTAAATGTAAGTAAGTATATATAATATTTTTTAATATTTCTATTCCATTTCCAGATGTGTATAAAAAGCTGGCAAAAGAACTATCGCGTATGTCAGTCAAAACTGCAACGTTATACAATAGCTCTACATCCTCTGCCGATGTAAGAACTTTATTCTTAGTAGATTTAGAATCTTCTAACCTGGATATTCTACAAAATGTGAGTGTAGTTAAAGCTTCAATAAGGTAAATAAGTTACTGCAAAGAATAAAAAACTGACACCGCCCGTACTCAGAGATATTTAATTATGATTAACCTCCAATTTAATGAAGAGTCTGACAGATAATGTATGGAGCTTATGTCAATATTTTTAATTAATTACATTTAAGTAGCATTTAAGTTATTATAAATGTTCCACTCTGAGTGTGGCAGTTAGTCTTTCACTTTTTTATAATTTTTATGCAATTTTAGTAGAGATCATAATAGAGCTAACTGTTCATGCTAGCAATAGTTTTGTTATATACAGGGTACCGGCAAGTAATGGTTGTTTCGTTAATTTAATTTACACGTGTATGGTAATGGTGTAAATTAAATGGTGTAAAAAAAAACTGCAAAGTAAACTCTCAATTTGATAATATCGTACTTGTCGTACGAGTAGTGGGTAAGTATTTGGTAATCTGTGCTTGTAGTTTCTATTAGGATTTAGTTACTTATATATAGTTTGATATGCCCAAACATAAGCTTTTTAATATTATAATATTTTGTGTAGACGCGATATTTACGAGCTCCATTTCGCTGGTTGGTACTAAGTGATACAGACGACGATAGAAGCAAATTCCTGTGGGATTTGCCTTTGCTGCTGGATGCAGATTTCGTTCTAGCAGAGAGAAATGGAAACAGCTTTAATATGATCGAATGTGAGTACTATAATCATTTTCATAGGTAATTAAGGCCAGACGTTTATACGTGAGACATGCTTCGGCACGAATGGGCCGGCTCGACCGGAGAAATACCACGCTCTCACAGAAAACCGGTGTGAAACAGCGCGGTGTTTCGCCGAGTGAGTGAGTTTACCGGAGGCCCAATTCCCTACCCTATTCCCTTCCCTACCCTCCCCTATTCCCTTCCTTTCCCTACCCTCCCCTCCCCTTTTACCCTATTCCCTCTTAAAAGGCCGGCAACACACTTGCAGCTCTTCTGATGCTGCGAGTGTCCATGGGCGACGGAAGTTGCTTTTCATCAGGTGACCCGTTTGCTCGTTTGCCCCCTTATTTCATAAAAAAAGAGACTGAATTGGGGAAACTACACTGCATCCGAGCGACGCGACATTTCATGTGTTGCGTCGTTTTGCTGCAGACTGCAGTGCAGTGTGATGACTTTTTAAATCGTCACACTGCATTGCAGTCATCAATCACTATCCCCAAGTGGCAGCCGGCTGCCGCATAATAATAATTGAAAATCTATTATGTCTGCAATACCCACGATGGAGGTGTTAATTGGCCATTCTTGGAACAGGCAGTTCGATACCGCAAGCGGCCACTCCGTCAATTCATTGTGTATCTTGTAGTGAATAAAGTTCAATTTTAAATCTTTCTTGCATAGCAAACAAAGTTCAATTCTAAGTCGCCGTAATGTTTTCTTCTCATTATGGTATTTTAGTGTACAAGCCATCCCCAAACGGGCCGACCTACTCCCAACCAAGAGGCCACTACAATGGAACCTTGCTGGACACCCGCCCAAGTAGAGAGCTGTATAGACGGCGTGGCGACGTGATGGGTCACCACATGGTGATGTCCCACGTGATCCAGGAGAGCAACGCCACCATGTACCATCTGCCGAGGCAGGATCGACTGTACGGGTTTTAGGCACTACCAACGTTGTTTGGTCGAGTTATGGCAATAATATTAATTATGTAAATTGTGATCTGTCGATAGGGTTGGTTTGACCCGACTAACGGCCATTCCCAATATTTGATCTATCTCTGGTTTTGCCCTACTGGAGATAGGAATAGCTCACAATTGACATAAAATATATGTCTCTTATGTCTAATGTGAGCTATTCCTATCTTTAGTAGGGCAAAACCAGAGATAGATCAAATATTGGGAACGGCCGTACTAGAACCGACAGTACCACAGACATAGATCAAGATAGATACCGCATGTCCTTGCATTTGTATGAAAAGGAGCGTGCCACTTTTCGCTACAGGCTACTGTGACGTACCGATGATAAGAAACGTGTCCATTATCTAGGCCAACGTTTCTATTCGAATTTCTACAGCTCAATACGGCACAATTAGGCATTTAGGCATTTTTTAAATTCCGATTGACGTCCGATTCCGATAGCAGACTAAAGAACAGACTTTCGAAAGACGAGCATTGCTCGTCGTTTGGGAACGCGATATGGCACGCGAAGTACATACACATGCGGTATCTATCTTGATCTACGTCTGTGGATAGTACCATCGAAGAAATTGATTCATAGTCAGTTGACGGACCTTCGTCATTTGGTCCGATTATGCCAATTGAATGTTAGCTGTGATTTATCGGCTGGGTTTGACATAACGCGACCAAATTCTCTGATAGTAGGTACACTACAATTTTTTTCTATTTCCTGTCTCCCGAAGCTATGGATGATAATGATGATGATAATGAAGGGGGTGATAAAGGTTAAGAGGGTGATGACGTTAAAATTGGTGTAGCTTCTAAGTGCCTATTAGATAATTTGTGGATAGCCTATCAGTAAGTGGTGAAACAGGCTCAAAGACTAGTTAAATAAAGACAACAAAAACATTACCAACTAAAACAGTGTCACACAATATAAAACATGACCATTCCAGGAACCTGCAATACGACAGCGTGGCTAAGATGGCGTGGGTGGTGGTGAGGTTGGCTTTTGAAATGGTCAACGCCACACCAGGGTACATCTTCAGCACCAGATACGGGTACAAGCGGAACGGGTCCTGGTCGGGCATGATCAACGATTTGATCACAGGGCAAGCTGTGATCGGTAAACGGAAACATAAATATTGAAAAGCCATAATATACAGTGTGTAACAAAAATAAGTGATAATACTTTAGGGTGTGTAACTGTGTACGTGTTCCCTGTAGTTCACTGTGAAAGTAGCAGCGCTGAAAGATGATTTTTTTTTCACTTTTGTATGGGCAAGGGCCCGAGCGTCACGAGTTTTCCCATACAAAAGTGAAAAAAAATTTTGGCCTTTCAGCGCTGCTACTTTCACAGTAAACTCTCTACAAGGAACACGTACACACCCTAAAGTATTATCACTTATTTTTGTTACACACTGTATATAAGTAGGTATTGATCAGAATTGAAAGATTTTTTCTGGTGATACGCGCAATTTAGAGGTCCGTTTCTACGCATTGAATACCTACGTCACGGTATCTGTGGTTCCTTACTAATATAATAATCTAAATTAGACTGGACATGAAAACTCGGTATGGATGATGACGGAAAAATTTAACCACCAAAGTGCAATTAAGGCACACATGACAGCTATAATGTACCATTGAAGAAATTGATTCATAGGCAGTTGAAGTCCTACAGCTACGTCATTTGGTCGAATTATGTCAATTCAAAGTTAGTCGTGACCATAAAGGTAATATACCTAGCGGAATAGAGCAACAATCTCGAGCTGTCAAACGAAACCAAAATTGGTTTTCATCTGTGTGAGAAATATGTGTACGTATACACTTACACAAGCATGATTGAACATGAATTCTATGAGATTAAATTGTCAACGGTGCGGCACGTGCCGACTGGACATCAAAAAAAGAGTGCTGCTGTCATGTGTCACACGTCTCTTTTTACCACGCATGATAGTAACATCTCTCTAGCTCAGGTCTTTGTTTCTCTATTCCGCTAGGTATATTAACTTTATGGTCGTGACTCGTGACTCGTGATCTGTCAGCTGGGTTTGATAGGATTGATATAACACAAACTATAGTTTGTGCGTTTTATGATGATATGCGTGACACATTATAATTGACAATAGTAGGTAAGTTACCTAACAAAAATTAATCGATAATTTAAAAATATCGAATCACTTCGTAAAGGAATTGCAATCGAAATTATCGATTTCGTACTGACATTTCAGTGGTGCCGGCGATTTGAGATGGCCGTCCTTTTTTATCGATTTGATTTCGATTCAACAGAGTCAATCTCTATTGACATAAGTTCCGTTTCGTGCATCTGAAATTTTTCAAATGTTTTCGTAACAATAATTTTTCACAGTTAATATTTATAATTTTATATTAATAAGTTAGCATTTAGCTACTTTTCGTTTTTATTCATTTACAATTATAGGAAACATTTGTTTTTGTAGATGGAATATAATTTATTACATTTAGATTTTTTTTGTTTTCTTGTAAAAAAACCCGTAGCAAGGAATATGAAAACTGTCACCCATATCATCTTAAAACGCACAAAATTTACTTAGGTCCGCCATCTGCCTTTGATCCCTCCTGAAGTAAACATATTTTATTTTATTTTTATTAATTTTACAGGCACAAACTTGCTTATGAACTTGGAACGTCTGGAGGTCATAACTTATACCGACACCATCTCTCCCTTTCAACTGCGGTTCATCTTCCGTCAGCTTCCCCTGACTGACGTCTCCAATATCTTCACATTGCCCTTTTCCGTCAACGTCTGGATCGCTATTATCGTATGTGCCATCATTTCCAGCGCAGCTTTTTATTTGAATAGCAGATTGGAGGTTTCTTCGAAGGTTTGTGCGGGTTTGTAACTAAAGAGCAAAAAAAGAATATGGGCGTAGAGCCCATAGACGGCCCCAAATTAAATAAAGAAAAAAAAATAACTAAAGAGCTGTAGCAAAAAAAATTCATTGGAGTCAGATGCATTGTGTTTTAGCAGCCGAAGTATTTTATTATAATTAGTATATTAAGAGTTATTATAATAAATTACAGGAAGCAACACCTCTAGATGGAAATATCACTGACGCCATGTTAGTAACTCTGAGTGCTTTAAGCAATCAAGGCAGTTCTATAGCACCGAGGTCTTATTCAGGTACCTATTAAGAAATAATCAGTACCTATTGAAATTCAGAAAATGATCTCGGAAGCTGTATTCAATTTGAGTATAGTTCAATTAAGATTTAAGAACATCTTAATGAAAACGCTTTATCCATAGAAATGCTATGGCCCTATTTTTACAGGAGTACTGCAAGGGTCACTTTTCATTCCTCTATATTTCAGGTCGTATGATTCTGTGGTTGGTGTTTCTGTCAATGATGTTAATTTACTTTGCATACAGCGCCAATATTGTCTCATTGCTTCAAGCACCTTCAAACGCCATCAGAACATTTGATCAACTCACTAATTCTAAACTCATTTTGGGAGCTGAAAATTTGGATTATCATTATTTCTTATTTAGGGTAAAAATATTTTGGAATTTAGAACAGAATTGTTCTTTTATTGACACATTTGGGCTATAATTTCTTTGCATTTACAGAACAATAAAAAATTACACGAAAGAATAATACCTCAGCACGGCAAGAAACAATTATTTAGCGTTGAAGAATGTGCAAGAAAAATAAAAAAAGTGAGTGTTCTTTGATCTTTTTGGATGAAGTCTAAAATCATTAGTAATATTCAAATGGTCCTGAAACAGCCCAAATGTCTTACATATTTAATTTCTTAGAATTCCAAATAGGTTCATGATATAAAAATTTAATCCTGTTTTCAGGAATCATACGCAATACACTGTGTGTTAAACCCTATGTATCGTCGCATCGAGCAGACATTTTTGGAGACGGATAAATGTGACTTGACCATAATAGATTATTTGAATGCCTTCACACCGGGCACACCTGTAACCAAAGAGTCTCCATACTTAGAGCTATTGAGAGTCAGGTATTTCCTTGCGTTTTCTTTACTCACTTGTCAAAGTTTAATTGCTGATAGAATCTTAGCTTATTGATTTGAAACAGCCAATGGTCCACCAACAGAAGTGGTATGCAAACCACAAAACCCTAGATGATCTCAAGCTTAATGACAACAAAATTATTCCTATAAAGCTTATAAAATAAATAATACAACTTCGCTTACCAAATCACATAATATTTGCTTAAAGGGGCAGTTACATTTAAGGTTAGCTTAGTAGCTAGCTGATCATAGCCCTAAGCTCCACTTATTCTCAGCCTAATTCCTTAATTAGAGAAGGGGCATATAAAAAACCTATTTAGTATTCAAGAGTCATTCTTCTTCAAGCATCAAACGCATCAAGGAAGCTGGCATCTACTCGGCGCTGGACAGACGCTACAACATCCCGAAGCCGAGATGCGACGGGAAGGTCGCAGCGTTCAGCTCCATAAGCCTGCAGAATGTAAAACCAGTGCTGATGCTACATCTGCTGGGAGTGGTAGCTTCGGTGGTGATATTGGTGATGGAGGTGGTGGTACATCGAGTGTGAGTCTTGATAATACTTTTTTTTTAAAATGAAATAAGGGGGCAAACGAACAAACGGGTCACCTGATGGAAAGCAACTTCCGTCGCTCATGGACACTCGCAGCATCAGAAGAGCTGCAGGTGCGCTGCCGGCCTTTTTAGAGGGAATAGGGTAATAAGGAAGGGTAGAGATGGGAAGGGAAGGGAATAGGGGAGGCTAGAAGAGGGAACAGGGTAGGGGATTGGGCCTCCGGTAAACTCACTCACTCGGCGAAACGCAGCGCAAGCGCTGTTTCACGCCGGTTTTCTGTGAGAACGTGGTATTTCTCCGGTCGAGCCGGCCCATTCGTGCCGAAGCATGGCTCTCCCACGTATTTCTCTATAGTATGTAGTAATCAAACTACTACATACTATAGAGAATATGAGATTTAATTGTAGAGGATATAGATTCTATAGGATTTGTTTTTTGAGAAGGCAAAAGGTAAGCTGCCAGAAATATTAGGTGGCTAAACGATTACTATCAACTATTTGTAGAAACAGAGATACAATAATTTAAATGGTGGTTTAAGGTGTTAATTATTTTGGATAATTACCCTATATTAATAAAATACTTAATGGCAGTAGATAAAGATAATATTAGGACAGTCGAAGTAAAAAATAATAATCGTTTGTTTCAGTTCGCTGAGAATAAATCACAGCAGAAGGTATAGAATGGAATAAACTTGTGAAATTAATAACCGGAAAATACAATTGTGGCGGTACCTACAATTCGCCTAACATTCCTGCATCGCACTATCGAAGTTTTCTGAGCGCGTCAGTATATATACGACATCTGAAATGTATCACGTGGGCTTCGGCCTGACCGAGCATAACACCTCGCCCGGTCGGAAGATCTTCCTTTGGCCTCCACGCACATATTCCCACATTGGTGACCCCGACGTGATTACAAATTATAATATCATTAACTTTAATAGTTTTTAGACTATGTAATTCTGCTTATTTCAATGTGTTGTAAACAATAAGTTATCTCAAAATACATTGTTATATTAAACTATTTGTACTTAATTAATTGAATAAAAAATATAAGTACCATTTTACTTCTCATTTATTATTATTAAATAAAAATAGCATATTTCTAGAATTTGTAACTACTTAGCATAATAAATTATTATGATAATATGTACTACAATTATTAAATAAGCACGTGAGACTTTTAGCTAGTTACTGCGTTCAACTTTTATTTTCTTTGAAATATCAACGAACTTGTTAGATCCTTCATGTATTAGCGGAGCTCTGGAACACAGTAAATATTGTGATTATAAATAATGAGGTTTCTAATTTTTAGCACTATTACAAAATATATTTTGATGTCATCAGTA
Organism: Aricia agestis; assembly: GCF_905147365.1. Lineage (NCBI taxonomy): Eukaryota > Metazoa > Arthropoda > Insecta > Lepidoptera > Lycaenidae > Aricia > Aricia agestis. Next base: position 12,574,816 of record NC_056425.1, read on the forward strand.
TTTCAGAATTCAGACGCCTAAACTCAAAATTTATATTGACGACTTCTTGGACATTATTGTAAAAAAATATTGACACCTAATATATAAAAATTGTATTACAAGGCTTAAACACTTACGGATTTTGTCGCGGAACACTTTTATTAATCCCAATTCCCAACGTTTCGGCTACTTTACAGCGGCTGTGATCACGGGGTGTAAAGTAGCCGAAACGCCGAAAGTGCTCCGCGACAAAATCCGTAAGTGTTTAAACCTTGTAATTTATTGAGTGATACTCGCGTAAACTTAAGAAATCAATACATAAAAATTGGCTCAGTACTTGAAGAACTACGAAAACCAATAAGTAATAGAGACAAATTATATTTGTTTCTGGCATCCCCATAAAAGAGCACTTACAACTTATAAACCATAATCTCCAAGCCCAATATCACCAAAGCGGTCCCGACTCCAAGCCCCATCAGCGCCAGCACTGGTCTGACATTGTCGACACCAATGCTGCTGAAAGCCGAACCCTGGTCGGTGCAGACTGGCCTCTGGGTGAGGAAGCGCTTGTTGAGAGCAGACGTGATGCCAGCCTCGCGGATCCTTTTGTAGCTGTGGAATTATAGTTGGTTTAGGTGGAGATATATGAAAAAAAGTCAAATGGAGATGTTCCATCCAAGGTAAAATTGAGGCAATCGCTATCCAGATTCCAAAGATGGTCTGAAGTCTCAACAATGTACCAAGATACATAACATAATACCAATTTTGGCATGCAATAATAATAAATATGTGGCTTGCCTCATGCTTTAGAGCTTGATGTGATATAATTCGTTTTGTGTTAAAATATATAAATGCTTTGGAGAAAAAACCTCAACGACTCCTACCTCACTCTAAATAGTTCCAGATACGGCGAATGCTTGTAAGTCGGGATGTGCTGATCGAAGCCGTTGACATAGTCCACCTCCATCAGATCACATTTCTCCGATTCTAGAAACGTCTGCTCTATCCGACGGTACACTGGTTCTAGAACTCCGTGGAATGCGAATAAATTCTGTAATATTTGAGGAACTTTATTTTACCTTTTATGTTTGTACACGTTTTCCTAAACCTTGAGTCTAGATTATGGTGATCTAGAGTCTAGACTCAAGGTTTAAGAAAACTTTGACATGAGAATTATCAGAAGGACCTGTATGCTGGGCAAGTCACAGTCATTACAATATTCAAGGAGTATGGTTAATGCATGGTAAAAATATCTAAGTTATAGCTTCTCTCACTTAAACATGAATATTTAAGTTATTTTTTTAATACGTTTTTAATTCAAGAAGCTAATTCTTCTGTACTTCTATATAATATAATTATATTTTACTTAACCTGTCTCATATTCTTCACGCATGCATCCAAATCGTAAAAATTCTCGTTTCCTTTTTCCGGTACAATCTTCTCGTAAATTTTCATTCTGTTGCGATCGGTAGCGTGCTAAAATCAAAATTAAACTTCTCAGTTATATTTAAATTTATCCCTTTCTTCTATTGTCATTGTAACTTTTGTATGATGTTGCTCTGTAACGGCCGTTCCCAATATTTGATCTATCTCTGGTTTTGCTCTACTAGAGATAGGAATAGCTCACAATTGACATAAAATATATGTATCTAATGTCTAATGTGAGCTATTCCTATCTCTAGTAGGGCAAAACCAGAGATAGATCAAATATTGGGAACGGCCGTAAGTTGGTGGGTTTTTCGTTGAATTATTTCACCTAGTTACATAGGAGTTTTATTTAAGCTGTTGCCATTAAGATCCTACCAGAGATGTAATATCTCATGCCATTTCGAGTTTCTAACGCAGGTCTTTCTCGTCGGGTTAGTTCCTGAATCAGTGGTAGGTACCAAGTAGAACATTTGGAAAGTGTTAGTTGCTAACCAATCTACATAAATTAAAATGAATTTTTATTTATTAGCCTTGTTCAGTCTAGAGAACGACTGAACTGATTTGGCTACTTTTAGTCTAGAAATATCCGGGAAGTCTAGGGAAGGGAAGTGATACGAAGTTTATCGTGTCATCTGATTTAGAAATAAAAAGATTTTCATTTCCAGTACCTTTAGCATATTCCTATTGTTCTCTGTATCGACAGCGGCCAACGCCATCTTTGAGTGAGCGAGCTGTTCCAGTGATGTCACAGCAGTGGACGGTGCCTGCAGCAGCACGAATATGTTGGCGCTGTACGCCACGTATGTCGCCATCATCGACGTGAATGTCACGAAGGCTATTATTCTACCTGAAAAGTAGAGTAACAGTAAAGTTTTATGCCTATAGTGAGAAGACCTTATTTACTTCAATTCCTTATGCAAAAATATAAAGGTAAGGCAGAATTACTAAGTATGGCATAACTAAACAGACACAGGTTTGTATGGTAGCTGGCTTCATAAAGGTAAAAATATTAAGGGGACTGAGTATTAGAATAAACTATTAAATTATTATCATTTTATCAGGCTAATTGCGAAAGAGGATTATCGAATTGCCAGAAACTATAGCAGAAATCACCGGACAGCCTCCTCGGTTCCATGTAACAGCCCTGCTGACTCAACGCGCTCATTGTGAGAAACAAAGCGTCACTGGCACTTCCGTCTAGTTGAGAGGCATCCTAAAAATGTTAAGACATTTTAACATAAAGCTTGAGAAGGCTGTAAAATTGCAATAAATAGTAGCAGAAACTATCGTTTACAATATAGTATACTTCTTTTGAGTGCGACAAATATATTATGACAAAATATGCAGTCTTTCTAAACCACAAAAGAGTAGGTATTTCATATAAGCATGCGGCTTTAAATGACGATACTAAATTTACCTTTCCAACTTTCGGTTCCAATTTACTCTCCAAATAAATAGAAATAGTCGCAAGCGCAGCACAAACAGTAACAGCAATCCAGACTTTAGTAGAGAATACGAGTATGTAGATGTTGGTGATGTATGAAAGAGGTGGTTGACGGAAGATGAATTTTTTGTCCACGGGTACGACGGAATCGGTGAACGTTATCACATCCATTCTTTCTACATCCATGTCACAGCTTGTACCTAAGTACAGTAAAATTCATTGGTGTACCCCAAGGTTATATTCTCAATCCGATACTTTTTTACAATTGACTTAAAATAAACTGAGCTTTGATGTCAAATACATAATGGAAATATATTTGTATGTTCAACATCACTATTGTTATTAAGCATCATTATTTATAGCCATATTTTAAATCATAATTCATAAGTTAATAAACTTAAGAGTTAAGTCCAAAGTTGCTCACCCAAATCAGCTCTTTCAGTAGCCAAATCGTTAGTCATTCCTGTCCAACCTTCACCATTTCTTTTACCATAGGAGTAACTGAATATATGTACTGGAGTAGCGTTCAACATCTCAAACACAAGTTGTGATACATACCAACTTACTTTTGATACTAAATCATGTGGATCTCTAGAATAATATTTTTAGTTTTGAATGTTACAGACTAAAGTGCATCATTAAAAGTAATTTATAATCAAAGGCTTTTAAGTTTTATAATAAAACGTAGATAGCTTACAGTCTGTCCTCTTTTACGAAATGCTTCTTCGAAGCGTTGGTTTCTTCTATAATATTTGACATAACTATTGGGTAGCCCATTAGGTTGCCCCGATTAGCGAATACCACTCTCCTTGGTCGAACATCATAATATAGAATACCATCATAACATCCGCGTGTCTTTGAGATTGTGGTGGCTCTTATTGATGGTTTGTATACTGTTAGACAGATTTTATAAAAATAAGTTTTATTTAAAACATCAACGCTAGAAATTGAGTATTATGTTTAAATAGAAATTCATAAACAAAAGAAATCTAGGGTACTAATTGTTATCGAAAAATCATTAAGTATTTTTTGCAACGAATGACAAGAATTAATATACATACATTCAGTGAGTCTAAACTTGAGTTTAGTTGGTACTGCTACAACAAAGTCACTATCCAGCGTAATTGGTAAGTCCTGAAGACCTCTGTCATTGGTTCCATCATCAAGCACAAGCCAGCGGTATGGGGATCGAAGATACTCTGTTGCCTGTGCAAGAAATCAGGACGTAAGTTGTGATCGAAACCCAGTGTTTGTAATGTTTAGATCTTAATAAAATGAATATAATTAAAAGATGATCACATTGAGTTTTTGCATACGTCAAAATTAGTGGAATTGGAATATAATTGTTGATCTTATAAATAAAACATTGCTCAGTCAAGCATTATATAAATGAATACTTACATTATCAAATACTACCATGCCGGTTGCTCTTAAATCAACAACAAACAAAGTGCCAGAATCGTATGAAGCTTCATTAGTGAAAATAGATCTTACAGATGCGTTTGATAAAGCCTTTACTAAATTTAGTATTTCTCCTAAAATTAAAAGTATAAGCTTAGTAAAACACATCCATACTAAACATTAAAATTCGCAAGTGTGCCTGTCTGTCTGTCTGTTACCTCTTCACGCCTAAACCGCTGAACCAATTTTGCTGAAATTTAGTATGGAGATACGCTAAGTCCTGCGAAAGTACATAGAATACGTTTATCTCGGCAAAGTTCTTGAGCTAATTTTGGCGCAAGGGAGTTGCGGTCGTCGTCCAGTGCTAAACTACTTGCTTTAGAGCCTTATTGTTTCTAAAGTAAATTCAATTTTCAATTTCGATGATAATCTCTTGTTTTATTACCAATATAATAATAATAGCTCCCACACCGGTTTCGGTGACGGTGGCCGGTTTCATTGAAACCAGGCCAGCTACGCAGGAGTAATTTTATAGTGCCCAAGTGTGTGCGCAGTACACAAGAGCACTCTCTATTCCTTTACTCTCATAACCCAGTGGGACGGACGACCGACACGACTGGCGAGAGATCAGGCGCAGGACCGACTTTTTACATGCCGATCCGACGCATGGATCATCTTACTTGTCAGACAATCAGGTGATCAGCCTGCATTGTCCTAACCAAACTTGGAATTAACATGTTTCCAACGCGGGAATCGAACCCACGACCTCCGAGTCAAGAGCCGCTCTCTATACCACTAGACCACGGAGGCGTTACCAATATAATAATAATTCATTATCAAAAATAATCATATTTGCTTACCTTTTGGCCATCCTAATTTGCTGAAATTAACTTTAGGGATCCTCTCGTATTCGATGTAGCTTTTGATAAAGTTAATCGTAGAAACATCTCTAGCTTGTATATTGTGAAATATCATTAGCGTTATGATAAACGACCTCATGTTTATTACTCGTCTATTTTATTTATTAGATTGTTTGATTTAGGACTAGAAAGTCCTAAATCAAACAATCTAAAGAATTTATCTAAAAAGTCTATTTTACCTCCTATAATCTGAGAACTAAATCAGTCATCAGTGAAATCAATATATCATCACGTGCCACTAACAAGCCATGAAAAAGGAATTGACAAATTAATTGGCATACAGAGTCAATAATTTAGAAACGTGTAATTAAGTAGAAATAGGTAGTAGTGGTAGTACTTACCTCTTAAAGTTCTGATCGGTATTAATATTTACCGATACATTTTAAAATATACTTAATTTGATGATTTACTTAATATTTCTATGTTATTTAAAAACTAAAACAATTCTAGAGCAAGTATAGAAACTATCGAAAAAAGTGCGAAATATGTATAATAATATTATAACAACAATTTCAAATGCTGTAATTTTCTTTATCCCTTAGAGTAAAATCGCACAATATTAAATGCATTCAGAATAAATTTTGATACACGCTATATTTTCTGATTCAAAGCTTTGCTACAAAAACAGCAAACGGAACTAATATTCAAAGCAAAACTAGGCTTTTTGCTTGTTAAGCCATTAATAATAAAGTAACAAATTATAAACCGAACCGTTCAGTAAACAGCCATTAAAATAATTCGATAATTGATATGTCGTGAACCATTCTTTAGTTCTAATTGTTTACTAAATTTTACCGTGACTCTTCTTACTTTTAGAACTACTGTTAAATTACTATGTTATGTGCTTTTGACTTTACGGTTCATTCCTCTGTTGCATTATTTTCCTCTTTTCTCTCAGGACAGCTCTGAAAGAACGTTTTAATATTTGAATTCCAGTAAAATTCTAATATAATTCATGACTAATTCATATAATTTTTTTTTATGAAATAAGGGGGCAAACGAGCAAACGGGTCACCTGATGGAAAGCAACTTCCGTCGCCCATGGACACTCGCAGCATCAGAAGAGCTGCAGGTGCGTTGCCGGCCTTTTAAGAGGGAATAGGGTAATAGGGGAGGGTAGGGATGGGAAGGGAAGGGAATAGGGAAGGGTAGGGAAGGGAATAGGGTAAGGGATTGGGCCTCCGGTAAACTCACTCACTCGGCGAAACACAGCGCAAGCGCTGTTTCACGCCGGTTTTCTGTGAGAACGTGGTATTTCTCCGGTCGAGCCGGCCCATTCGTGCTGAAGCATGGCTCTCCCACGTATAAAATATAAAATTTTAGATTATAAGTTTTTTTTCTAAATTTCCATTTTCTGGGAAACAACAATCAGACCTTCTAAGCCTTTTGTACTACAAAAATCTATTAAACCATTAACTTACTTTTTTTAAACGCTAAAAATATAATATCTATTAACAATTTCAAAAATTTCGATAATCGTGCTTTCAAAAAGTGACCAACTCAAGACGTCTTGATTTCTGTCTTGATTTCTTTACTCACATTCTCTTAAACATAATCTCCAATAACAGCACTGCTGGGGCCAGCAACATCCCATACAACGTTGCTATGATGGCAGGATACATGTCGGTGAAACCCACACTGCTGAAGGTGGAAATGCTGCCGGAGCACTTCGGCTTGCCGACATGCAGACGGTGGTGGATGCACGACTGTATGCCGGATTCGCGGATTTTGATGAAACTGCGAAGGTGTTGTTGATTTGGAATTTGGATATTGTATGTTTTACAAAATTTCTAGATATTGCTCGTGAAATTTAATAGATTTTCATTGCAAAAATCCGTCGAACCTACAGTTTGATGATGAACAAATAAGAGAGACTGGTGCGGATTTGGTCGGGTTGTGTAAAGTCAAAGCTATTCGTGATCTGTTGGCTAGACTTGAGATAACTCGACCAGATAATTTAGGTCCACCATTTGCATATGAATCAGTTTCTCCGATAATGCAAGGGTATGTAAAATGACTGCCTCGCTCTCACTTGATATTGAACATGTTGTTATACTGCCAGGTGACACTTCTCGTCTTATGTCCTTTCCCGGGACTGAAAGTATCTTCAAACCCAGCAAAATCGGTTCAGCGGTTTGGGCGTGAAGAGATAACAGATAGGTAGACAAACACACTTTCGCATTTATGATTTATATTGCTGTGATGATAAATAGGAATATCATGGCTTTGCTTACTTGATTTTAAACATGTCGTTATAGGGCGACCGCTTCTGTCCCGGCACCCAGGGGTCTATCTCGTTGATGTAGTCGATCTCCACCAGGTCGCACTTCTCGTCCTCGCGGTATGTCTCCTGGATCAGCCGGTACCCTGGGTTCAGCTCCATATGGAACGCGAATAGACCCTAGGAAGTGGACGTTATTACGTTGAGCATCTCAAGTCACGGTGTACGCGATCCTGAATTAATTTTTGTTGAATTGTTAATAAATTGTTTGATAATTTTGGATTCAAATAAATATATGGATTACTAGATGTCCCGCGCGGCTTCGCCCGCGTAAATTAGGAATTTTACAGAAACCGTACATTTTCCCATAAAAAATATTTCCCCCGTTTTTCCCACATTTTCCTGAGTTTCTTCGGTCGTATTAGTCTTAGCGTGATAATATAATATAGCCTATATTCTTACTCGATAAATGATCTATCTAACACTGAGATAAGTTTTTAAATCGGACCTGTAGTTCCTGAGATTGACGCGTTCAAACAAACATACTCTTCAGGTTTATAATATTAGGTAGGTATAGATTTTTTTAAATTATCGCTTGACAAACTCGAGTCTCGATCTAAAAGACTATGAAATGGTATAATATGGTAGTGATGATGATGATGAATGTAATTTGCATAGTAGCATATGCTTTCTGTTCTTAAAACAGAAAGCATATGCTACTATGCAGGAGTTTGCGAATCATGAGTTCTCTCAGCACCTTCCGAACCACGGTATACCAGGTATACCTCGGTGCAAAATCTTACTTGTTGGTAGCATATGCTAGAATACTTCTCACGAAACCGAAGTCACCACATGTTTCCCTATAAGTTTTGAGGAGTTCCCTCGATTACTTATGCATCCTTCATCAGATCACCACTTTTGTGAATATAATACCAAATTGGGATGATACCCTATATACCAAACGAAAAATTTTGAAAATCGGTTAACAAACGGCGGAGTAATCGTTGAATATAAGAAAACGAACATAACACCTCCCCCATTTTGAAAGTCGGTCAAAATTGTAGCCTATGTGTTATTCTGATGTATAAGCTATATTATTGTAAGGTTTCATTAAAATTCGTTCAGTAGTTTTTGCGTGAAAGGGTAACAAACATCCATACATCCACACATCCATACATCCATACATCCAAACAAACCTTCGCCTTTATAATATTAGTAGGATTTAGACGTAGTCATAATTGTTATTACCTTTCTAATTCTCTCGACTCCTTCCTTCATGCTGTAGAAGTTCGGTTTCTTGCCTTTCGGAGCAATTTTCTTATCGTAGATGGTCTTTCGAATTGGGTCGTTTAATTTCTGAAATTTTATTTATGTTAATTTTCATACAGTTTTATATTTTGTACTAAAAGACTTTTAGAGAGGAGGTTACTTATACTGACCTTAAAGAAATATCGGTTGTACTCGAAGTCACTGGCACCTAGTTTCAGTGGGGAGGTGAGGAGGTCTGGCACCGAGCGCACTGAGGAGCTTGGGGCCCGTAGCAGCACCACGATGTTGGCGCAGTACGCCGAGTACAGGATGGTCAGTGCCACGAATAGCAGCAACGTCACGCAACGCCCTATCGATCAGAGAGGCAGTCAGAAAATGAAAAAGAGAGAAAGAAAGACCAAGGTATGTAATGAGTTCCAGATAAGAGGCATTTAAATAGGAAACACTCGCGTTGGAAGGAGATGGAAAATTAATAATGGAACACACGAACTATCCGAAAAATCAGGAGATATTTGGCATATACCCTAAGAATAAAAAAAATATCTAAGCATTTAGAAACAATAACTTAGACAAATAATGGGTGTTTCATAGACATATAGGGAAACTTACCTGCAGCATACCGGGGCTCCAGGTTACAGCCCTGCTGCAGAACAGCTCCGATGATCAGAATCAGTACGTCTGCCCATGACCCGTCCAATTGCAATGGGTGCTACAAAAATATTGTGAGATACTTTTTGGTAAAACTGAAATGCACGAAGAAGAATCATCTTTGCATAACCTGCTGATAAACAATAAACAAACAATAAACAAGTCTTTATTTTCACTTGATATTTTCTACACACTAATCTTACACAATCACTGATCTCTACACTAGGACTCCCTGTGTCGTGGAGACCAATCTCATCCATCATGCACATAAACACTAGAAACAATAATATACAGATAATATGAGAGTCGTTTAAAGTTATTTTACTTAATTTATTTTATAGATTTTATATTATAAGATCGCTTAAGATGGTTGCTCGTAGACCTATAATATTATGTTTTTCATACTCTCACTAGAACACGATAACAATGTGTTTTCTCAACATATTTTTTTCTCAATATGCCAACATTCATTTTCTTTTTTTACCATGCCAACGGAAGCCTCCCACTTGGATGTGATGTAGAGGAACAGGGCGCAGGCGAGCACGCATACGAAAATCGCCAGCCATACCCCCGCTGTGAACGGCAGCGCAAATATGTTGGACAGTAGTGCCAGGGGAGGCTCACGGAATACAAACCTGATGATGGAGAAAGAAGCTTACAAAATTATAATATTGTTTTGCTTACGCTTTGCTTAAGACCGCTTTAGGATGTTGGAGGATTTACTATGGGCTGCACACAATTTTAGCATTATTCGGTGTAACCGAAGGAGGCAATAATTGTTTCATTTGTACCATCAAGGCAATTTATTCCTAAGCAGTTGACAGACAAACGTCATTTGGTCGGATCATGCTGGGTTTGACGTAACGCGACCAAACTACGTAGGTCCCCCATCTGCCCAGGAATCAACTTCTCTGATAGTACAATAACTACTAATAATACGTCACAGTTTGTTCGCTGAAACACCACCATCAGGCGCGTAAAAACGCTCTCTCCATAAATTATGACCGTCTCGCTCATCAAACTTTTTACTTTGGAGTAGACCATAATCAAACAAAGCACATTTTTGACAATGTTGTGCACGGCCTAGACATAATACTGCCTATAGATTCACGAACCTGACAGCAGTAGAGCCAACCATGGCTATGTAGTCAATCACCTTCAGCCGCTCCTGGGTAAAGATTGTCAGGGTACCTGCAAGGAAATCATCCATTATTAGATATTATGTATTCTCGAATACATTGATGAATATGTCAGTCATACTCATCACCTACCCAAATCCGCCTCTTTCTTCACCAGATGATTCACAATGCCGTTCCAGTTCCCCTGCTTATCCTTGTACCCCCAGGTGTTTGTGAACAGCGGCTGTTCCGTCGCGTTCATCATCTCGAAGCAGATCTTCACCATCATGTACGTCATCTTGGTGATTGAGTCCTGGTGGAGGTTGCTGCAAGTAGTTTTATTGGATTGGATCCACTTTCACTGGATTATTATACTTGCTCTTTCTGCTTAACAAAAGAGACAGCTTGATATTTAGCCCAGGGTTGACTTTAACCCAGATTTGAAATCCGGAGGCAAAAATTTATAAGTTAAATCACACATAAACTTTACATATTTGCAAAACCTTTAATAGCTATTCAGTAATTACTATAATAAGTTTAGTGTATAAAATTAACCGTGCATTTTAAGTACACAGTTTTGTTGAAGCTTACATGTAATTAACTACGTATATCAGAATGTCTACAAGATAATGCTGTCTGCTTAAACTGTCAGCTTTATAGCCCGATGATAACGCTGCCGATATTAATACTATCTTTGTGCTGCAGAAGCGAGCTATACGTTCGATTTACAAAATGTCTACATTTGAATCTTTGAGAGAAAAGTTTAAAGAAATTGGTATTCTGACAGTAGCTTCTCAATACATTTTGGATAATGTAATACATGTTAGAAAAAATATATGTAAATTTAAAGCCAAAGGTGACATTCATTGTAGAAACACCAGAAATAAGTACAAGCTAGATTTGCCAGTGATCAGACTTAGTAAAGTCAGTAAATCTTTTAAAGGTCAATGTATACGCCTTTTCAATAAAATCCCAGAAAACCTGTAAAATCTTTCCATTAATAAATTTAAGAAAGTAGTCAAAGAGCGTTTGTGTGCCAAAGCCTATTATAAGGTCAATGATTTCATAAATGATGGCACATCTTGGGAGTAGGATGGCTGCTTACAAGGCTACTTCTACATTATTGTACATGACTTACTATGTATGTACATTGTATAATTTGAAGTTACAGCATTGTAAATTTTATTTTAAAAGATTAATTTTTTTACCTCACTTTTTTTTGGTAAAAAAAGTGGGCCCCGTGCGAGTTTCTTACGCCGGTTCTTCTCGCCGGGATAGTTCCCGAACCGGTGGTAGGCACCGTAGCTATTATTAATATTCTGAAAGTATTTTCTTAAAATCTACTCAGAAATAAAACTTTTTTTTTTAATTTTATAACTGGGCTTTTAACCACACCTTTTCGCACCTTAGTGTGAAGTATTACGATGGCGGTAAAGTTACATAATACAGGAATGCGATCTTTTATTATTCGCTTGTATTTTAAGAGGTTTAGGTTCAATTTTATCAACGTCTGTTGTTAATGCTCGAATTAGTATCACATTACCTCTTTCGTTTTTCGTAATAATGAAAGAGATTACTAGTAATGAATAATAGGACAACAAATTGCAAGAAGGGTGTCAAAGCCGGTTGTTTGTCGGTCTTATTGAACCTGATATCCACGTCTCGTTTTAGGACATCCATCATTCATCCTATCCTATAACGGCCATTCCCAATATTTGATCAATTTTTTACCAACCAATTGACATAAAATATATGTTTCTAATGTCTGTGAGCTACTCCTATCTCTAGTAGGGCAAAACCAGAGATAGATCAAATATTGGGAACGGCCGTAAGAGTAAAGCTACAGTCATCACAAATCTGCTATTATTCTAATACCATTGGCTTCTCTTACCTCGCAGAAGTCAATAAAATATTTAACTGTTCTACCTCTACAGTCTATGGCTTCCGCTGAGGAAGATCCATACTGCACCATTAATGTCCCAGCTATACTCACAGTCTGTCGTCCAGGTGTCGCCTGGTGTCGTTGCTGTCGACGATCACGTTGACTACGGTGAGCGGATGTTTCCGGATGTTCCTTCTCCGTACTGACAATACCCTGCTTTCCCTGTAGTCCACCATGCGGCTTCGTTGCTGTATTTTAGATAATACAGAATAAGTAACCTTTTAGATTAGACCAAGATATGCGAAGGAAGTTTTATAATGCTCGAGTCTGTGGTCTGTGCATTAGAGCTTTCTTTCTTTCTTTATTCTTGTAACCTCATAATTGACACGACCAGCAAGAGGCCAGGCTCCCGTGATCTTATCCATCAGGTGATCAGCCTGCTGTTCAAGCTAAAATTGGAAAGAACACATCTCAACGGGGGGAAGGAACAAAACGAATCCCGCATCCTCCAACTCCAGACTCACGCTCTAAGCCACCAGACCATAGAGGCGTTCTTACACCATTATTACAGCTAATGTTGTATAATATTGTCATTATACCTTATTGATATTTTGGCTGTCACTACCATTGATGATAATGATTTCGCTTCCCTGACTGTCTTCCCCCTGACCGTCCAGCCACACAGCTCGCGTAGAAAATACGACGTCCGAGCCCGGAGCGATCTTGTATACTGGAAAATAGAAAAAAAACCTCTACAAAGACAAATGTTAGGTACTGTCAGATAAATTGATTCTTAAGCAGATAGCGAGCATTCGTAATTTCATCGGGTTATGTTATGCGAAAACAAGTCGACAGCTTACGAACATTGACACAACACTAATGTAATAACAAAGCTGAAAAGACGAGCGAAGCGAAGCACAGGGGCAAATATGTATGGCTTGACTGATTCGTTACTTCCTTCAGATTAAAAAACTAAATATTCTCATCACCTCCACGACGGTTGCGAAACGGCGTGCCATACATTTATTGATTATGTAGAATTTGTTGAAGTTAGGTTCGGTAGAGTTAGCCCGTGTAGATTCAGAAGTTTAGCTCTACATGAGATCTGATGTCAGCTTTTTCACAGGGCAAACCTTATGTGGTCTTAGCAACATTTTACATTTTTGGTGGGATTTGCCTCTTTTCTACATTTTTCACTGATTCTTTGCTCCTTTAGTCACTGCGTGATGTTAAATATCCCTAAGTACGATAAATACGAGTATAAATTTGGACTATCCAGCAGAAAAACAATCGAACAAGTAGTTCCGGAATCCAGATAATTACAATGAGTCCGTTTACGGTTTAAACTTTAAACAAACAAAATAAACAAACTCTTCAGCTTTATATTTTAATCCATATCCATACTAATATTATAAATACGAAAGTGTGTCTGTCTGTCTGTCTGTTACCTCTTCACGCTCTAACCGCTGAACCGATTTTGCTGAAATTTGGCATGGAGATAGTTTGAGTCCCGGGAAAGGACATAGGATAGTTTTGAACCCGGAAAAATGTACGGTTCCCGCGCAATAAACTAATTTTGGAGAAACGGAGTTGCGGGCGTCATCTAGTTATATATAAGTATAAATCAGTATAAGTAAGTGTATTGTTAGTAAGTACCTATTAGTTATTTAGTATAGATTAATAAAATAGGAAGTTAATTAGCTTAGCACGCCTACAATGAAGTGCCTATTGTTAATTAAAAATTGTTACTTACTAAAAAATAAGTACCATGACTAAGATATCAATTTCTGATTGCCTTACAAAAGGTGACCTTCGATGTCAATGGGTTAAGAAACAAAACAACTCAAGGAAAAAAATCACATCTAAAACTGATTGTGCTATTTTAGCCCGGCCGCACACTATCCGAATTTTTGATCAGAAAAATTCGGACGTCCCGCCCCGCTCATACATTTTGACACGTCAGATTTTTGATAGTATGAGGGGAATATCAATGCTATGCGATGTAATGTCAATGCTATAGAACCAAGAAACTTAGAACTATATATCAACAATATGCAACTGTATGTCATGCATCCCACTCAATTTCGTAAGCAAATAACTTCAGCAAAACAAATTTGCACCGAACACTCCGCGCGAAGCGTAGCAAAATGGTGAAAAGTAATATAAAATAGATGTAGTAAGGAGCTTTAAATAAATTATGTAATAGATGTGTCAAGTCCCTTCGGAAGGGGGAACAAGAGGTTCCGTATAAGGGGCCGAAAAAAAAAGATAGTATGCGGGGTCCACAACAAAATGTATGAACAGGGCGCGTTCCGGTGGGCGTCCGCGGTCCGAATTTTTCTGATCAGAAATAACATCGAAGTTACAGAACTCTGCGTATCATCTCTCGTCAACTGAAGTTAAAGTGGGATCGTGACGTGATCGTGAGTGACGAAGTAAATAATGCTCTCTTAAAGATTGTACATTGGTTTAGCGTTAATAATCTTTTACTTAATTGTAAAAAAACAAAATGTATTAAATTCAAATTGCCCAATGTAAGGCAATGGAAACCAATGTGCTTTTAAATGGTGTTGATATGGAGCTAGTGGATACAGCTGTATTTTTAGATATTACACTAGACTCCAAGCTTCAGTGGGGCCCTCATATTGCTGGGTTGGCCGACAGACTCAGTTCAGCAGCATATGCAGTAAGTAAGATTAGACAATTTTCAGATGAAACAACAGCACGTCTAGTGTATTTTAGTTACTTTCATAGTATTATGTCCTACGGCATTTTGCTGTGGGGCAATGCTGCAGATATAAATACAATTTTTGTGCTGCAGAAGCGAGCTGTGCGGGCAATCTACAAGTTGGCCCGTAATACTTCACTTAGAGAAAAATTTAAGGAAACTGGAATCTTAACTGTTGCTTCTCAATATGTCCTATCAAATGTATTATATTATGTTAAAAAGAATATATATCAATTCACGAAAAAATGTGATACCCATGGGAGAAATACTCGTAATATAAACATAAGCTTGAAATTCCGGTGACTACTCGTAGACTTACTAAAGTCAAAAATTCTTTTAAAGGTCAATGTATACACCTTTATAATAAGATTCCAGAAATCGTTCAAAATCTCTCAATTAATAGATTTAAAAAAGTTGTTTGTGTACCAAAGCGTACTATAAAGTTACTGATTTCATGAATGATAGTACACCATGGGAATAAGGCCCCCCTCTGCAGAGCTGTTTCATTATAATATGTATAATAATTGTACACTCGTTGTATTTTATTTAGTCATAATGACACTGTTATTTTATAAAATATTTTTTGTAATTTTACAATTTTTAAAAAAAAGATGGCCCCGTGCGAGTTTCTTACGCCGGTTCTTCTCGCCGGGTTAGTTCCCGAACCGGTGGTAGGCATCTGTGTAGCCCCGACGTTCAGAGAATATTTGAAAAAAATTATTCTGAATAAAAAATTTTGAGTTTGAGTTTGAGATCTACCCTAATAAATGAAGCGAAAGTCTGTCTGTATGTCATTACCTCTTCACATTGAAACAAATTGGATGCTTGGTATGAAGATAGCGACGCCCGGGAAAAACTCTTATATGTAATTTACATAGGAGTTTTCATAGCGGAAAAATGTACTAATCTTAACTCTTAAGAATTCCTTTGTATTGTCTCGACAAAAATTGATATTCTACTAAGACATTACTTCCAGGATTAAGCTAATTGAGCCAAAGCACAGATTTAATATATCCGTCGTTAACTTACGGCCGTTCCCAATATTTGATCTATCTCTGGTTTTGCCCTACTAGAGATAGGAATAGCTCACATTAGACATTAAAGACATATATTTTATGTCAATTGTGAGCTATTCCTATCTCTAGTAGGGCAAAACCAGAGATAGATCAAATATTGGGAATGGCAGTAAATCATAGACAAAATTCTTTAAAATCCATACTAATATTATAAATGCGTAAAGTGTGTCTGTCTCTCTATATGTCTGTCCGTCTGTTAGCTTTTTACATCTGAACCACTTATCCGATTTTGCTGATATTTGGTATGCCAGAGATATAGTTCGAGTCCCGGAGGAGAACAGAGGATACTTTTCGTCCCGGAAAATGCTGCGGTTCTCGTGCGATAAACGAATTTTAACACAACGGAGGGCGTCATTTAGCAAAATATTAGTGTCTAAACACACTAGGCCGAAAAAACGCGGCCGAAGTTCGGCATGATTACGCCTGCAATGCGCTACGCATACAATATAACGTAATTTCGGCATGGTGTGTCATCAGTAATTTAAAATACATTGCAGGCGTAATCATACCGAACTTCGGCCGCTTTTTTCGGCCTAGTGTGTTTAGACCATAAAGTTAATACACCTAGCGGAATAGAGCAACAATCTCGAGCTGTCAAATAAAACCGAAATTGGTTTTCATCTGTGTGAAAAATATGTGTAGGTACGTACCTATACACTTACACAAGCATGATTGAGCATGAATTCTATGAGATTGAATTGTCAACGTGCGGCACGTGCCGACTGGACGTCAAAAAAGAGTGCTGCTGTCATGTATCTCACGTCTCTTTTTACCTCGCAGTGTTAGTGATAGTGACATCTCTCTTGCTCAGGCCTTTGTTTCTCTATTCCGCTAGTATATTAACTTTATTTTAGACACTAACGGTCTTATCACAAAAGATTAGGTAAACATCTGTTGAACAGTTGTTTTGAGACCAAAAATTTGTACTGAATTTTTCTCTAATCAACTGTTCAACGGGTGTTAAAATCTTTTGTAGTAAGACAGTAAATATTCAGGTTGTTTAGAATGCCTTACCTTCGACAAGCTGGTATTCCGTATTGCTCCTCCGTTTGGCGACGACCACATCACTGTTTATAGGCATATCCAGTTTGCTGAGCAGCTCATACTTGTGGCCACCTTCCAAATCCAGAAGCAGCCATCTTAGCGGCGACCGAAAAAAACCATCGCCACTCACCTAGGATGGTCAAGCGCGAAATGTAATTGGGTGGTTCCGCAGAAAAAAATTATACTGATACTGTAAATGTATTCTGTCTGTATATTACTTTTCACGCCCGAACCAGTGATTTTGCTGAAATTTGAAATACTTTGAGTCCCAGGAAAGGACATAGGATACTTTTTATCCCGGAAAAATTTACGGTTACAGCGTGACAAACGAATTTTTGTGCAACAAAGTTGCGGGCATCAACTAGTTTTCCTATTATTTGTAATGAAATTATTACAAAAATACGTATCATTTTCTAAGACGATGTGTGAGTTATGCCAGAGCTGACTGAGCTGAGAAATAGACTGGTAGATGAGCAGACGTATCGGTTGATCGTAAGTGGTTACAACTACGATCTTTTGTCTCAAATCCTCTATTTTTATCCGACTACAGAAAATCTAAATCCTAAATCAATAATATCACACATTACTAAATAGTGACAAATGGCAGTATTCTTCTGTTAAACGCCTCTTGTATTGCTGATTCAAATATTTCACCCCATGACATAGGCTTATTAGACTCCCCAGTCTTGGTATTTACCTTGATCAAGAGGTCATCTACTCCCGGGCAGCTCAGATCTGCCAGGAACAGCACATGGTGCAGCTGGTGCTCGCTGGTGTTGGCTGCTGAGGAGATCTCCACTCCTTGGGAGAAGAGGGACTTCGCCAGACTGGTTTGTTCGTCTGTAGTTATTTAATAGGTTCAAAAAAAAGTTATGGCAGGATAAAATTATTACATCTAAAATAAATCTCTAGTTAGAAAGTAGCTTTCTCAAAGTCGAAAAAACTACCAAACAACCGGTAAAAAAATAAAATACTATGACCTTACAAACAATTTTTTTTATAAAATATTTATTTAGCTTATTACAGTTCTTCTGTTGTTACCTACTATTTACTAAAATATTAATTACGGATGATTATTGCACAAATTATTAAGTGCGAATTTTAAATTACTACCTACCTAAGTCCTAAATAAGAAACAGAAGAGAAGAAAATTAGAATTTAAATTAGGAACGAAATCCCAACCAATCAGAGCTTTGCGCGGGTGTCCTTATTTTTTTTTATTCAGACGCGCGAATGGCACAGACTATTTTGCATATACAGCCAGACGAAGGAACCCAACTTACGTTGACTCCAGCAAAGGTGAGGTGTCAATAAAGATGTAGGTCTGTCATCAGATGCTATAAACGATTTGATCAAATTCCTCGCCGGATTCGAACCCCGCACCGCCGCTACACATATAAGGAGGTAGAGCAGCATCGTCTACGAGTTTTATGGTAGAAAATCATGTTTAACTGGTATATATATTACGGTTTACCAACGGTTACGGTTTACGGTAATAAGCTTAAAAATGACCTAAGCTTTTTATTTTGGTACAGTCGCCAGGAAAATGGTTTAATGAATAATTGACATTTATTTTCTGTAAATTGAAAATTCCGATTTTTTGTTTCACTGAAATTTTCATTCTATTTAACTAGGACTTTTTTTAGGAAACCACTTATAAATTTTTTTATTGTACGCTGTATTAAACATTATCGGTGTTAAGTATAAATTATTGTTAATTGTTTTACAGCGAAGAAGAAGAATTTCAATAATTTGGGAAAACCTAGAAATCGTATGATATAGTGTGTCAAGAAAGTCGTGACAGGCGGGAAAATTTTTAAATGAATTAAAAAATATGAGAACTTTATTAATTTGAGATAAAAATGTGCAAGGTGACAATATTTAAAATGTAATAAGCGTCCTCTGTGAAAATACAAAGAAAAAAATACACCTTTTAAGCGTGATTACGTTTAGAAAATTTTCCCGCCGGTCATGACTTTCTTGACAGGCTAGGTATAATTAATATTGTCAATACTATATAATATTTACAGAATTATTCAGTTAAAAGGTCGTTGAGTTATCTCATTGATAAAAATATTGTGAACGACTCAGTAATCTCAGGTCAGATAATAATTAATAATGGTTACTTTTATCGGCAATCGGCATAGATACGTGGGAGAGCCATGCTTCGGCACGAATGGGCCGGCTCGACCGGATAAATACCACGTTCTCACAGAAAACCGGCGTGAAACAGCGCTTGCGCTGTGTTTCGCCGAGTGAGTGAGTTTACCGGAGGCCCAATCCCCTACCCTATTCCCTTTCCTACCCTCCCCTATTCCCTTCCCTTCCCTACCCTCCCCTATTACCCTATTCCCTCTTAAAAGGCCGGCAACGCACATGCAGCTCTTCTGATGCTGCGAGTGTCCATGGGCGACGGAAGTTGCTTTCCATCAGGTGACCCGTTTGCTCGTTTGCCCCCTTATTTCATAAAAAAAAAGATAGAAATCGGCATTTCTTATTTACGTACAGTTAAATCAATTACCAAGAGATTTAAAGTTACAAAATATCTCAAATTCTTACTTAAATTATATTACCTGTGAGCACTGATTTCAAGAATTAAAAAAAACATAAACAACTGAAAACTGTGCAGATTTCAAAGAAAATACCTACCTAACTAGATCGGTTTTTACTCCAAAATCAATACTAAATTTCATACAAACATTAGCCAATCCATACTTTTATAAATGCGAAAGTGTGTGTGTTTGTCTGTCTGTCTGTTGCCTCTTCAGACCCAAACCACTAAACCGATTTTGCTGTTTGGTATGGAGATACTTTGAGTCCCGGAAAAGGACATAAGTAAAACAATTTTTATAGCGGAAAAATCTACGGTTAACGCGTGATAAATTAATATTGGCGCAACGAAGTTGCTGGAGTCATCTAGTAGTTACTAAATTTCATAGAAATTCTTACCTACAACAGAAGTTGTTCCTTAAAGTCCGACTGTTATAGGTATACAATATAATATGTAGATATATATCAAAGTATCTCGTTAAAAAAATATTAAGATTTTTACAGAAATGCCTGTATTAATCATATTACAGCACTTTTGATCTCGCCTGTACCCTAATATATTCTGTTTAGTGAAGTAATGACATACGTTTGAAACGCACTTACGTGACATGAGGCTGGTAAATATTTAAATTGATATGGAATATTAAATTGCCTGTCCCCTAAGTTAAATGTGGATAATGTACTTTACATGAGTCGTTCCGACTTCCAAAAAGGAGAGAAGAGAGGTTCTATGATCAGCTGTATTATAATATGTTTTTATTTTTATTACTTCGAAAATCGATAAACTTCGAAGTGAGCAATGGAATGCGTACTCTACTTACTTAGAATCTTGGGTCTGGGCCCAAGATTCTAGAGCAAGATTTTTCGGGAAATGTTTATTGCTAGCCTGTAACGAAAAATATTATACAGGCTGTTCGGGTGAACACCGTTATCCTTAAAACCAGAAAAAGTTGTTCATTTTGACGGGCTCATTTGATGGTTTTAAGCTGGTTTTTAGGATAACGGTGTTCTATGTTCACCCGAACAACCTGTATAATCAAGGGCGTCGCCAAGGGGGGGCAGGGAGGGACAGCTGCCCCCCCCCCCCTAGACATTCTAAAAAAGTTGCCAAAATAATGCAAACAACAACCACTTTTCTTTTTCTTTTATCTCTACTTTTCATCTAAATCGGTATAGCCGTTTGAGCCAAATGTAGACTCATCACTCAAGATTATAGTCTTAAGTCTATATTATGAAGTAGACACGCCAGAAAGTAAATATTATGTGGTATTTATTGAAAATAATATACGTGGGAGAGCCATGCTTCGGCACGAATGGGCCGGCTTGACCGGAGAAATACCACGTTCTCATAGAAAACCGGCGTGAAACAGCGCTTGCGCTGTGTTTCGCCGAGTGATTGAGTTTACCGGAGGCCCAATCCCCTACCCTATTCCCTTCCCTATCCTCCCCTATTCCCTTCCCTTCCCATCCCTATCCTATTCCTCCTTAAAAGGCCGGCAACGCACCTGCAGCTCTTCTGATGCTGCGAATGTCCATGGGCGTGGGAAGTTGCTTTCCATCAGGTGACCCATTTGCTCGTTTGCCCCTTATTTCATAAAAAAAAGCAGTATAATAATATTAATTGCATTAAATTATTTTCTACCTCTTGACCTAAAGCCTACCTCCTCAACATGAGCCTACCTCCTCAACATGAGCCTACCTCAACTATTAATACCAGAATATGCGTCATTCGAGTCGGAGAAACTCAAGTAAAAAGAGTCTGAGATAAGTAGCCGCAGGCTCGCCTTGACCGACTAACCGACAGGCAGACAGCTTTCTTGGAATATTATAATGGGAATATGGGAGCATTTCAACATAAGTGAGTCAGGTTCGTGAATTTTAAGGGGGAAAATTTGACTCTGGCCATGGATATTCAAGTTACTATACAGAAAAGTACTCCGTTGCGCCAAAATTCGTTTATCGCGCGGGAACCGTACATTTTTCCGGGACAAAAAGTATCCTATGTCCTTTCCCGGGTAACCCCTACCAAATTTCAGCAAAATCGGTTCGGCAGTTTGAGCGTGAAAAGGTGATGAATTTAAGCAAGGTTAGTATTTTACTAAAGTAATGGTTCCCAACCTGGAGGTAATTACATCCGCAGGCGTAAAAATAGCTATTCTAAAGGGGTAACAGAGGTGGTACCTAAAATAGATGAATTGGCAGAAAAAAATTATAAACTCTGTACATTTTGGAGAAAAACAGCTACAGAATACCCTATCATTGCAAAAAGAGATCTGAAAATGTTGGTACCGTTAGCTACCACTTGTAAATGCGAGAGCGACCTCTCAACTCTGGTAACATAAAAAAAAGGCAAGATACCGTCTGAACGTGGAGCATGATATGAGATGCGCGTTAAGGGAGATCGCAGACGACAGACTTTTTGTGCGATCGAGTCTACGGCGCCCATACAGTCGGCATGGAGCGGCCATAACCCTAAGTGTAACTGAAGTCTGAACTCTGAACCTAATTATATTAAAAAACTTGCGAATGAGAACCACTGCACTAAAGCATTCGACACTATTCCTTTACTCTAGTAACCCAGTGGGACGGACAACCCGTTTTTTTATACGTGGGAGAGCCATGCTTCGGCACGAATGGGCCGGCTCGACCGGAGAAATACCACTTTCTCACAGAAAACCGGCGTGAAACAGCACTTGCGCTGTGTTTCGTCGACTGAGTGAGTTTACCGGAGGCCCAATCCCCTACCCTATTCCCCTCTCTTCCCTCCCCTATTCCCTTCCCTTCCTTACTATATTAACCTATTCCCTCTTAAAAGGCCGGCAACGCAGTTGCAGCTCTTCTGATGCTGCGAGTGTCCATGGGCGACGGAAGTTGCTTTCCATCAGGTGACCCGTTTGCTCGTTTGCCCCCTTATTTCATAAAAAAAAAAAAAAAAAAACCGACATGACTGGCGAGAGATCAGCGCCATTGTGCCTATCCGACTTATGCATCATCAGTCTTGTCATCAATGTTAGTTAGAAAACTTTTTTGTTGCTCTAACTCGGTAATTGATCTCACGACCTTCGAGTCCAAAGCCAACCTCTAAACCAGGGGTTCTCAAACTCCTTTGTTTCGTGGCCCACTTTTAAGGTGTTGGCGTATACTGCGGACCCCCTGAAGCAGCTTTAAGGCCTAAGGGTAAAGCCAAACGAGAGTAATTTGTGAGTCGTGAGTCGCAGAATTTCGGCTGGCAGAAATTCTGCTGCATTCAGTTTCATACAAAAGTCCTGTTTGATTCACATGAGCGTAATTTTGTGAGTCTTGATTTATATGAAAATATATTTCGCGACCGAAATTATGCGATTCACGACTCACAAATTTACGCTCGTTTGGCTTCACCCTGACTGTTTATGGAACCTGCGCAAAGAAGGTGCTGCAAATTAGAGTCAAAAACAATATGTAAGTACTGTATTATTTCCTTGCCATGTGCTGCCTATTGTACCTGCACGTTCCCGATGATAGTCATGATTTAAAGTAATTTACCTCATGATAACGCTCTATTCATATTCCCACAGTGCGTGATTTCTGTTGACAGGATATTTGGATTATTTGACCCCATTCTTAACATTTTCCTTATGAGAATTGACCATACATCAAAACTTGTGTTATCTGTTAGTAGGGTGACCAAATAACAGGTCTTTATGGGATTATCAAGAAAAAAACGTTTGAGGATGAAAGAAGTGGCAATAGGCTACTTGACCTATATTCAATTTCATTGAACAAATGCATATTTCTAGTAGAACTTGGCCTAGGAAACCGTATTTCACCCTTATCATCAAATAAAAGCTTATGATTGATAAATAAAGTCGATTTGAAAATATGATTTTATGAAAATAGGATTTGTACTGACGAAAACGCTTTTGCGGTACTTCCGATTTGGATGTGACGTCATCAGACTCCTAATTTAATATCTTTTATGTATCGCGCTCGTTATAAGTAAGTTTATTTGATCATAAATAATAAGAATAAGCCTAGAAAGATTTCTAAAATATATTTTCTTGAATAATTCAAATAAAACATCATTTTTATATATTATTATCTCCATTCATTGTAGACGGGAAATGAAATGGCCAACACTTTTCTCCAAAAGTTTTCAACATTACAAATTATTTCTAATTTCTTATTTAATTAATTTATAATTTTTGGGCACATAAAATGTACGGTTACTACTTTGCTACTTTGTGGACAAAGTAATAACTACTTCTACAGGTTCTACTATTTACATGGTCACCCTAACACCCAAAGGCTAGAGAATAGTAAATACATAATTATATACACGTTACCCGCAGTAAATAAATTGTGATTTACTACATAATGATAAGTGAAGCCGGTATGGCGTTATGGCTGAGTTGTAACAAATGTGGTTTAATTCTGTACAGCTTTAGCAATTGTACATAAACGATTTTTAATGGATTTGAGTCCTTATATTATAGTCTTTAGTCTTTTCTGGTATTAAAAGTCATCATTTGTCCTTTCCCGGGACTCAAAGCATCTTCCTACCAAATTTCAGCAAAATCGGTTTAGCGGTTTGGGCATGAAGAGGTAACAGACAGACACACTTTCACATTTATCATATTAGTATAGACTAGCCATTTGACCGAGCTTTGCTCGGTACTCGGAACGGTACTCGATAAAACACGAATTAAATGACATTTTCTAAAAATTATTCCTAGCTAGATCGATTTATCGCCCCCGAAACCCCCTATACTCGATCGGCTCCAACGATTGTCATGAAATTTAGTATTTCATGAGCAATTCTTGTATATACAGGGTGTAGTATTTTTTGTATGGGGAAACTCGTGACGCTCGGGCCCTTGCCCATACAAAAGTGAAAAAAAAATTCGTCTTTCAGAGCTGCTACTTTTACAGTGAACTCTCTACAAGGAACACGTACACACCCTAAAGTATTATCACTTATTTTTGTTACACACTGTATATATACAAGAATTGCTCGTTTAAAGATATAATATTTTGTATTCTTTTGTTACAAATTTCAATGACTTTGATTTTTTAAAGAAATGCAAGACAAGTTCTGTCCAGTTTGCATAATAATAAGATGATGATCATTTTCAGACGACTTGATAACAATCTAACTCATCTTGCATACTATAAAGAGTTTATTTATAGTATGCTAGGAATACCGAGAATTATTTATTACTTAAGCCCACGATAAGTTTAATTTACGTGACATTCTGATAGGCATGTTAGGTGTTAGCTAAGTTAAATTATTATATTATGATTTGCAGGTTGAAGTAAAATAAATTACTTATATTCATATTTATTCAAAAACTTTTCTGATACCGCTGGATCTATTTTGATGAAATCTTGTGTGCTTATTGGGTACGTCATGTTCGGATAACATTTTTTAAACTAAGGATCGAAATAGTATAAATGGCTCGACTTTTGCCAAGCTAACCTGGTGAACGTACGTTTTGTTTTATGAAATAAGGGGGCAAACGAGCAAACGGGTCACCTGGATGGAAAGCAACTTCCGTCGCCCATGGCCACTCGCAGGATCAGAAGAGCTGCAGGTGCATTGCCGGCCTTTTAAGAGGGAACAGGTTAATAGGGGAGGGTAGGGAAGGGTAGGGGATTGGGCCCCCGTAAACTCACTTACTCGGCGAAACACAGCGCAAGCGCTGTTTCACGCCGGTTTTCTGTGAGAACGTGGTATTTCTCCGGTCGAGCCGGCGCATTCGTGCCGAATCATGGCTCTCCCACGTGTATTACCAAGTTACCACTAAGTGGTAAGTACGGCAGAACTAAGTAAAGCCTAATAGCTAAGTCTTAGCTATTAGGCTTTACTTAGTTATTCTATAAGTACATACAACTACATAATATTATCTATCAGTAACGTCTTTTAGATAAGATGTATTACAAATTACAATCAATTACTAGCTGAGTGATGACTGATGACTATATTGACTTCAACACCTGTCGATCACAGAGCGGAATAATAAGTGGTTTGTCGGACGTTAACACTAACTGCCAGAGCCCAGCAAAGTATTTAAGAGGGTACGCTAGCTCTGTTTTTTCATACAAAAGTATTCCCCAATTTACTCCCTGGACAATGCGTCTAGACAAATTATTTTTTATACAATATTGGGATCTGTTAAAGGCATCACACGTAGAGGCATAGGCACTTTATTTCTGAGCGCATAGGCCTCTACGTTTCAGAGGCATAGACTCACTCTTCCTGAAGATATTACAAAAATAGGCTCTATTTTAAAAGCTGAATCAGAGGACTACTTTACCTCGATTTACTGTATCTGTCTCTATCACGTGCCGGCGCGGGGTGAAGAGTACCCCCGCGTTCCCTCGTATGATCAGAAAATCTTACGGTGCGCCTGTCAACTTTTAGCCCGCGTTAAATGATACTAGGTATTTCTAATTATCTCAATCCTTGTAGGGCTTACAAAAATCTAGGGGTTTGTCCTGTGCTATCTCTACCAATAAGCTTTTCCTTAAGAAAAAGTAACTATCGGGGTTTTTGAGGTACAGCCTAGTGACATACAGACGAACGGATGGACGGATAGATAGCGTGGACTTAGAAATAGGGTCCCGTTTTTTTAACCCATATTTTGCCGGTTTAGAAGTAGGCGTACAACCAGTCGACTCATTCGTCCCGAGGCATTCTCCCACGGCGGCTGAGTGTGCGCATTGCAGTATTAGTAATAATTCGTTACTCATCCCCGCGCTCTCGTGACATCCGTATACATGCTGTCATTGCACGATTAATCATACAATCATTTATTACGCACAGAGAAATTCCCGAAACACTTATTCGGTATTGCTTAGTCCCCGAATCCTTTCTGATATCTATAGCACCTATGATATTATATTATAAAAAAACTAGCTGTCCCGACAAACGTTTCTTTGCCATATAAAGTAGGTACTTACATATTTCGCCCGTATTATTTTATTGAAGTGACTAAATAAGTATGGCAACCATACCATGGCAACGTCCATCGCTATCCCGTCGCACAAACAATGGTCGCCGTCAGTCTCGAGTTGTAATAATTTATCATTATTTATTCAACAAATGCACTTATCAATATAATAAGTACCCAGTAGCCGATTCTCAGACCCACTGAATATGCAAATATGTTAAAATCAATAAAGCCGTTTCGGAGGAGTACGCGGCCTAACATTGTGACACGAGAATTTTATTGTATACTAGCTGTCCCGGTGAATTTCGTGTCACTTTAAAACCTTCCCTGGACTTCTACGAACATTTTAAGACTAAAATCAGCCTAATCCGTTCAGCCGTTTACGAGTCTTAGCGCGACTAACACATTTGAAAATCCATTTTTATATATAAGATAAGAAGATAAGAAAAAGATATAGCTGACTATTACCAGAATTCCAGTGTTGTTGAAAGATTCGCAGTCAGTGAAGTTTAAGCTATAGACTCTAGAGCAGTGTTTTTCAATCTTGGTATAAAAATATTTTGCGAAACCCTTTGCTTTTTTTAACATGTAGGTACAACTCCGTTGCTCCAGAATTCATTTATCGCGTGGTTACGGTTCCCATACATAACAGACAGACATGCACAATGCAGTATGGGCAATGGGCTTAGCAATATTGAATACCCTTATTTGACTTTTATCTTTGACCTTACGTAAGTAACGTAAGTTTTAAAGGAGAGGCCACAGAAAATGGATCTAGTCCATTTCTGTGGGAGAGGCCTTCTCCTTTAAAACTTACGTTTACACTAGTAAAAAACATGCTCCCTTAGATGAATGATTGGTCTCGAGCGCACGCGCAAGACCAATCATTCATCTAAGCACGCTACACAATACTTGTCAAAAAAGTGTACCTTAGGTACACATTTCAATACATTTTCAATATTTAGGTGACCTTGAGCGGTACTAGGCTGACTTTACATGACAGATCAAAAGGAACCAAATTTAAAACTATGGGAGTTACGGTTCCTTTTTTATTATTCGTAGATTACGTAACTTTTATCTTAAAACATAATCTGATTAATTTATTCCATTAAGTATTTAATATCTTGATTGCAGTCATACAAGTCAGTCAGATCAGAAACAAGTTTCCGAGACGCTCGATTAAGATCCGCTATTTTTGGTAATAGCGGCTAAGTGGTGCCAATATTTCCATTTTAGTACTAGGTAATCATGCAGACATTCTAAAAGTCTGGTCACGAATCACGTAGAAAAGAGAATGAGCAATTTGGGACCATCTCTAATGGCAAAATACAATTTGGTAGTAAGATAAATGATTGGTAGAGTATAGTCAATGTCCGTTACGCCAAAATTCGCTTATCGTGTAACCCGTGGGGTGTAACCCGTGGGGTGTAACCCGCCAGTTTCGGCACGAATGGGCCGGCTCGACCGGAGAAATACCACGTTCTTACAGAAAACCGGCGTGAAACAGCGCTTGCGCTGTGTTTCGCCGAGTGGTGAGTTTACCGGAGGCCCAATCCCCTACCCTATTACCTTTCCTTCCCTACCCTATTACCCTATTCCCTCTATAAAGGCCGGCAACGCACCTGCAGCTCTTCTGATGCTGCGAGTGTCCATGGGCGACGGAAGTTGCTTTCCATCAGGTGAACCGTTAGCTCGTTTGCCCCCTTATTTCATAATTATGTATTCTATGACCTTTCCTGGGACTTAAAGTATCTTCATAACAAAATTCAGCTAAATCGGTTTAGAGGTTTGTGTGTGAAGAGGTAATAGACAGACGCACTTTCGCATTGTTAATAATATTAATATGGATAATATTATGTCTCTTACATGAAAGGAGCGGCACTAAAAGAGTTACTTTTTTATTGTGTGGGTCACTTTTTGACTTTGGGGTATTAGTTATTACTCGTAGAAAAAGAAGAGTCTAAAGCAACTCTTTTCTCTACGTGTCTCTACGAAAGCCCACATCCGATTAGTCGTTAATATAAAAGCTGTTTAAGAATGTAATCTCTAACTAAACGTACCTACGCTTTATTCACAACATAAGTAAACATTATTATAACAGTTAAACTCTACACAGTTGTTATAAATCTAGAAATAATCATCATAAAGATTATGACTCGTCGATTAATAGAACATGTGATCACACAGTTATGATTATTATTTTTGTATGAAGTGACTTGTCGATTTCCTTAATGATTATCTAGAATTCATATTATGATGTTATTAACACAAATGCTACCACAAATGTTATTAAAAGCTGGAAAAGAAGGTTATCAAAATATACTTAATAGCATAATAAAATGCGAAAGTATGTCGAATTTCTTTCCCCACGATAAGCTATGTTGCGGGAAATATATATTCCCAACAGGCAAAAACATTTTGGCAAATCGACAGAGAAATTAACTATTTTCCATACAATATAATACATATATTTAGCCTAAAAGGTAGGACTCCTCGCTAGCCTTCAGTAGATTTTAACTAAACACAAAAGCTGTATGAATTTTATAGAAAATATTTTCTGGACGTGGTTAATATTTTCTGCAACCGGTGGTAGGCATGGCTCTGCCTTGCAAATACTAAAAAATATTGGGAGGTAGCATAAAATAAAGATGTTTCTGATATTGAGAACAGTCGATACGATTAAACTCTTTATTGCACCAGGGTGGCCACATTGCATATTTATGTAGGAAATCGTAAAATATTTTCGTACGCCATTTGAACGTATGCCAAAATATTTGCAAACAATGTCTGATAACGATTTCACTGTTACATTACTGTTGTATTATTATTTTGGGAGTGAATTTTGAATTGTGGATTGCGTAATAAAGTAACCTACGTTTATTTTAAAATACTGTAGTAACGTTTCAAATGAAAATTTATAGTTACTTACCGCAAATTGGTTAATAAATATAGGCAATTAAGGACGCTATTACATTTTTTCACAAATATAAGCGATTTTCCGGTACCATTTTAAAGAATTAGGACTCACACTGAGAGGATATTTTGGTTTCAAATGAAAGATAATATATTCATCCCCACGTCTTTACTATAAAAATGTTATAGCCGCATACAAAATTTTCACATAAATACGTCCATCACAATAATCGCAAAAGATTAAAAAAAATGGGGTTTGATTAGGTACTATTATAGCTAAATACACTAAACTAAGGAAAATAAATATACAAAAAAATTGTTGCTTAATTAGTCCCCTGTACGAATAGCTAAATATTTTATATAAAAATAAATAACATTTCCATTTAAAAGAAAAATAAGAAACGCTCTCAAATTTCTTCATACATTTTCGCCGCATTTCGCGTAACCGCCACTGTACAAGGCGCGCTGATATTGAATGTTATTTTAATGTCCTTAACGTCGATATTCGTACTGACCTGCTAATTTTTGTGATAGCGTCCTTAAATACATAAAAAATATTTCGTGTAAAAGGAAGATAGATACGCTTCCAATGTCCTTTGCAAAAAAAATACTATACGTATTTTTCCAAAATCTTAACCTCGACCTGTCAACAAGCAGCTAAGGGAGCATACCCATACTACGTGACCTACTTTTTAAGATTTTATGACCCCTGGTGACCGCATAGTATAAGCCAAGACACCCCCCCCCCCCCCCTCAATTGTTCACGTAGTATTTGACAAGAATATTTTCACGTAGTCACGTAGTATGGGTATGTTCCCTAACAGCCGCACTCGGAGACAATTTAATAATAACTTATCTCTCACTTGAGGTGATGCCGCGTTAAAGTAGAAAATCTTAAATTAGATATTATGTTTTAGATCGCTTGTTGGCCGGGCCGGCCTCTCATAGAAAACAAGAATTGGAACAGCAAGAAATGAAAAGAGACAAAATGGTTTTTGTCGCGTAATTTAAAACCCATAAATATATTTTATATAAGCTATGGGCAAATTATAGTGTATGCTTGAACTAATCTATGTACAAATTTTGGAAGCTTATATCACTCTCCTCTGTTGGCGAAATTAAAATCCCTTTTTTTACAGAGATCTTTTTGATTGATTATTCTGTGTTATAAAAGTTGACCAATCGTGTTATGCTATGGGTAATTCAAAGACAAAGACATGATGAATACTGACAATGAACTTTAATTTCTTAGCTTTAGTCATTCTTGAGAAAAATCGATATCGCTACAGCCAAATTATCAAGGCGTCACCTTAACGAAGAGTTTAACAGATGACATTAATTATTAAGGAGTTTATGTCCAAATCTTCATTAATTTATGATGAATAATCATTAAATGTCTCCCAGTACGGCTGTTAAATTCTTATAGGATTGCTTACAACTCATTAACCGGGTAATGACATTATCATACATGGCCTGCCACTTGCCAGTTAAAATTGAGATGACGGCGAACAGCGCTTCGTACATAATTACTTTCAATAATTAAATACTTATTGACCGGCTGCTTATGTATTGAGGTCATTATGTAATAGTAAACAAGACCCAAAAGCACATAAGGTGTTGTTAAGGAAAAATTGAACTTTTTCTTTTTAAACTTCTTTAGCGGCGTTGTGCCTACTTTTTGGATAAATAATGTTAACCTTAAAGCTGATTGAAAATTCGTAAGACGGTGGGACCGACGTGACGGCGCAACATAATATTATATTATTATGATGCGGCGAGTATTTAATAGCCCACTCTCTGTATACTTTTTAGGGTTCCGTACCCAAAGGGTAAAAACGGCACCCTATTACTGAGACTTCGATGTCTGTCCGTCTGTCCGTCTGTCTGTCTCCAGGCTGTATCTCAAGAACCGCTATAACTAGACTTCTGAAATTTTCACAGATTTTTGTCATTCAATCAATATTTTTTAAATATGCGGTAATAGGCGATTAACATAAATCTTAATATGTTAATACGTTTTTTGGGCACAAAAAAAAACTACTTATAACATAAAACTTATTTTTATACGAGAGTAAATTATTATTAATAATAATTAATGTTTTAGTAACATAGGCTATTTATGAGTTATGTTGTTCTACGAAGTAGCCTACGTGACGATGACGTAGTGACCTTAGGGAAACCACTTGTTACGTTATAGTGGACATATTTACTATGAATTTGGCGCCACACGCTGACGCGGTCGGCCTCGGACACGGTGACCATGATTATGGTGGGACAAGTGTATAAATAAAACATTTAAAAACTTTGGCTACTGCTTGTAGCCAAAGCTATAAGGTTTAAGATAGAATCAAACTTATAACACCCCTCTTTTTTTGGCGGGGGTTAAAAAATAGGTAAGCGTTGAGTGCAAGACATTTAATTGTTTATTCCACACGATTTGGAAGCGTGGAACAATTTTGTAGAAATTTATTCAATTTGGTACAAGGAAAAGCACGGAACTTTCAAGAATTTTTCATTTTTTCTTTATTCAGCTCTATTAAATGTTCATAGAAGCAACTGAGCCGATTTAAATGTTTTCTTTGCGTTCAAATTGACTCGAGAATTATTTATGATTACAACTTTGCTCAAGTTGTAAACTGATGGGAATGATGGACTGAATAATAGTTATGGTCCATCCTTAAGAATAGACAATAGTTGCTGAGTTAGCTAACAATTATGTAGTTTATTTCCTAATTCTAAAATAAAAATAAAGCCAGAGTGCAGCACTCAGTTCTGGACATTTGCTATGATTTATTAATATGGACACATATTGAGACAGATGCTATGATTTACAACGCGCAATCGACTCGGATTCGAAAAATTTATCGCGCGACATCCAATAAACGCTCGCCGCGCCAGACATTGACCAATGGCTACACGGTAAAGTTTTCGAATCCGTGTCGAACGGGAATCGTGAATCCCCCTGCTGGACTATGTCCCGCAAGAACCACCTCACGTAGTCACCCTATACGTAGATCTGCGCACGCGCATCCCATATACCGGCGGCGCGCGCGCCGCAGCATCAGTGGCCGCGACAACGTCCACCGAGCAACTCGGACAAGTGTGTGTTTGTTTGACGTGAATTTGAGTTTTTTTTTGGAAAAAAATCAGAAAGGGAACTTGAAAAAAGTGAGTATTTTTTTTTATTTTGTTCTGTAATTGATTTTTTTCTATTTAAAAAATTAAGAAAGGAAACCTAAGCGAAAAATGAGTTATTATTTTTTTAATTGAAAAATGCTTTCTTTTTAAAATAGTTTCTGGAATTATGGTCACAAATATAACGCTCTACCTTTTACCAAATATTAGACTTGCAAGAATCGGAAAATCGGAATCTCTATAAAGGCTAGCTAAATTCGAACCGCAATATGTAAAAATATTATATTTCTGTAAGCAATACGTTTAAAGTATTTATTAATATTAATAATTATTGATAAAAATATATTTTTACTCAGAATAAATATATTATATGCAAAATTAAATATCAAGGCAATAAAATAAATTGTAGATAACTTGTAAACTTATTAATGCCACTAAAGACTAAACTGCACCCACGCATTAGCAAATATGCATATTACGAGTATGTAAAACTGCTCAATTTACATATCTAATTTACAATATAACATTAAGATGTCAAGAAAGAAAAAAAAGTGGGTAGAAAAAAAAGCTGAGTTCGATTTCGAGCTGCGCCGCGCCGAGCTGGCTCTTGCTCTTGGTTTAAAAAGTTTTCTCCTTGTGTAGTTAATAAAGCTAAATTCTATTTTAAAATAGACACCGCGTTGCGTTATCAAGTTATCTCTATATTATCCATACTAATATTGTAAATTGGACTAGACTTGGGGCCGAGAGTCTCATATATGGCCCAGAACCGGTCTGTGGTATAATATATCCCAGTACCACAAAGCAAATGCTCAAGGAATGGAGTCACAGACTAAGCAGAAAGCAATGGGCTGAGACCCCTGGCCTTGAACACTCCAAGGCACTAAAACCTGACTTCAACAAGAAACTATCAGAATTAATGCTCACCTTGGGTAGGAACCAATTAAGAATCCTTACCAGAAGCCTAACTGGGAGCTCAACAAACACCTAAACAGAATGGGTATTTGTATCATAACGACTTGCAGATTCTGTGAGGAGGAGGATGAAATACCTATTCGCCTTCTCCTCGACTGCCCTGCTCTACTACAGAGCAGGAACAGGCACCTTGGTCGCCACGAAAACTCGTCCACAGAGGAAATTCGTGCCACCAACACCAACCATATCATTCAATTTATGAGCAGTATTGGGTTGGGGATGATACTCTAGTGCGAAGGAGTCACAATAGATCCTCATGGGTCGCAGTGACGTCAGGTCTACAGCGAACTGCCTTCTAAAAAAAATTTATACATGGGAAGTCTATCTGTTTGTCTGTTACCTTCACGCATAAAATGTTGAACCGATCTTAATGAAATTAGGTATGGGAATACTTTGAGTGCCGGGAAAGACATAAGATCTTCGATCACTAATATACCATAAGATACTCTTTTGAAAAATAAGGCCTACTAAATACTGTTGTTCTAGGGATATGTCGTTTATAATTTAAAATCCTGTCCCGCGCTAGACTCTTATTCAAATCAAATCTTCAATGGTCCATTATCCATGAAGTAACAATGCCTAGTCATATTCTAGCAGCATCCTTTAGAAATTCAGCATTCAATAACTGCTAACATTATATATTCGAAAGTGTGTCTGTCTGTCTGACTGTTACCTCTTCACGCCCAAACCGCTGAACTGATTTTGCTGAAATTTTGTATGGGGATACTTTGAGTCCCGGGAAAGACATAGGATATTTTTTTATCTGAAAAATGCAGGGTTGTCGCACAATAAATGAATTTTGGTGCAACGGAGTTGCGGGCGTCATCTAGCTAGATAATAAAAAAATAATAATAAATCGACCACTCTGGCTAGCCAAAAGGCAAAGTTTTCAATGATCCGTGGTCAAACTAAGGACATTGATCTTAGATTTAATTGACTATCTTAAAGGCACAATAACAACCATTGTATAATATTTTTATGTAAATTTAAATAATTTTAATTGAGTAGTAATTGAGGCGTTCTCAAGTCAAGAGCAGGTAGTTAAAAAAAATGTGTTTTCGAATAAGGATGATAAGATCGGTACTAACTTACTGGAATCTTTTAGAAATCTTTCATGCAAAAAAAATCTATAAGTCATAAAATATAATAACAGAAATTAACATGATAATAGCTCATTCATGTCCAAATGTAAAGTTTATCCTATTCGAAACTTAATGAATGTAAATGCCTAATTTATTCTTAATGACTGGCGCCTTCAACAAACTGTTGGGACAAACAAAAGTACTTATTCATATCTGTAGGTAGGCGTCTGGATTTTTAATGAACTGGCTGATCACATAATCAGCTATTTCAATGCAGCGCGCTAAATAAAGATATGATATAATTTCGATTCTGTAGTTGCGGGAATGCAAATAATTATTAGTCTTTGCTTAATTATTCTATTGTGTTGGTTTCACAAAGAACAATTACAGATTTTGTAAATAAAGCTTTTTTTTTAATTAGGGGAAACTCTTTTCTTAATATTAAGCATTTAAAATAAATACTTTTCGAAAAAAAGTGTAAAAACCTTTAATGCGATTGGAATTTATTTGTTATAAATTATTCAATTAAATTATTCGTAATCAATTATAATATCAAAGCATAACATCTATCTACCAATTTTTATATTTGTTTTTTTTTTTATTGACCAAAAGTTAACTAGTTATTATTCTAAAAACTGCTAATTAGTTTAGTCGCTCAACATACATTACAACATACGCTCTACTTAAGTCTTAACACTGCAGGTCATTTAACCAAAACTTTTTCGTTACCACTTCGTTGTAGAATCGCCAACAAAAATGTATGGAATTGGCATAAGCGCGTTCGTTAATATGACGTTGACGTTCGACTCGTCTTAACTTTTATTTCAATTCCATACATTTTGATCAGCGATTCTATAAAGAAGCGATAAAGAAAAGATCTTGGCTCACCTCCCTGTTCACTTAATATTTTATAGGTGAGGTTTTATAAGCACAGCCCTAATAAGCTCTATATATTAATTATGTCCTATTTTTTACAGCAACATGGAGCCCCTACAAGTAGACGTGGTGCACTTCTACCCCAAAGAAAACGCGCAACCTCACAACACACTCAAGTAGGTTTATTTTTAACAGACTTCCAAATAGGAGGAGGTTCTATGTTCGGCTGTTTATATTTTTATGCTAAAGTCACACTTTTTCACTTCTTCACGCAAAACTACTGAATGGGTTTTGATCAAAGCGATGGTTGTTTTATACGCTCTGGATTAACTCATACGCTAATTTTCATCCCAAAAAAGTATGATGTTTTGTGCTATACTGTAACAACTAAAAAACTATAAACTTATCAAGTGCCTATTTGAAATGTAAAAAATTATCTCGCCGTGTTACTGTTTTCTATCTGTATTATAATTTAATCATCATCACCAGATTCGAGGTGGTGAACGAAGAGTATCCCACGGTAGCGGTAGTGCGGCGCGGGCAGCCCTTCAGCGCCGTGGTGCGCTTCACCAGGCCCTACGACGAGGAGGTAGATCTGGTGCAGCTGGTCTTCACGCTGGGTAAGTCACCATCACCAGAAAATTGACATTGTGATCGATTTGTACAAGTGTACAACGGCAATAAAACATTGATTTAGTCCGCATCATAAGAAACAAAAGGTGGTAGCAAGTCTATTGAAAAGTTTCAATTTAAGGGTCTTTCATTGCATTTTTAGAATCTTAAGCTTCTCAATAGAAGCTAAAACTACAGAATATATATTAGTAGTACCAACTAAACCCTAAGTTTGTAGGGTTGCCGCCCTTGGCCCCCGGTTCCAGGGTGCCAATTAACTACCTTTTTTGCTATATCTCGGAATCTGTGCGTCCTTCAAAAAATTAGCAAGGACACAACTTGTAGCAAAACGCTTTACATCTATACTAATATTATAAATGCGAAAGTATCTCTGTCTGTCTGTCTGTCTGTCTCGCTTTCACGCCAAAGCTACTGAACCGATTGCAATGAAATTTTGTACACAGTTATTCTAGAGTCTGAGAAAGGACATAGGCTACATTTTGATGTGGGAAAATATCTTATTTCCATGAAAATATCGATGAAAATTAATTCGCATTGCGCGTGGCCAGCGCTCATCCCGGGGGTCCTGGGTTCGAGTCCCGCAGGCGGAACAAAAAGTTTTCAATGTTCCTGGGTCTTGGATGTGTATTAAAATAATATTTCAAAAATCTTAAATATATTTTATGTATAATATTATAATAAAAATCCAGAAATATATCGATGCAATGAACATTTTAGTTCTAATACGATTCAACAGATGGCGTTTTATTTTTTACTTTATTGTAACATAGAACTAATCATACTTATTAGTTATTATGTTTTTGTTTATAATTTTTAATACGTTAGAATATTATGTTTAATAATATTATCACTTGGTATAATAATAATCAATCTATCTTATCTTATAGAACTCCTACTGCATTTCTAAGGAGTTCGAGTGTACCGTGTTGGCCTATATTCCATCCAGAAAATAAATCAATGCAATCAACATTTTAATTCTAATATATGAAAACAGATGGCGTTTTATTTTTTACTTCATTATTGTAACAGAACTAATCATACCTACTTTATTATATATTATTGTTTTTATTCATAACTAGCTGTTGCCCGCGACTTCGTCCGTGTGGACTTTAGTTTATAGCGCGCGGTGTCAACAAAATTTGTGTCAAATTTAAAAACTTTTTAAAACCTCGCCTCGCCGCTGCCATTCCGGTGTAGCGCAGCCCTTAATTAATCAAAATAATGTCTGTCTGTCTGTCAGTCTCGCTTTCACGCCAAACGCCAAAACTACCGAACCGATTGTAATGAAATTGGAGAAAGGACATAGGCTACTTTTTTACTGGAAAAAGGGTTGTAAGGATCGTAAATTTGTTCAAAAAATTCATAATAGATGGCGCCGTGCGTCTTCTACATCGCTTGCTCAAAAGTCTTTCTATAAGAGGTGGTATCATCTTATATTTAAGTCTCGATTTTTTTCGATTGTTATATCTATTCTACGGTATTAAATAACTCAATACTTTATCTGTGCAGGCAGTGACGTAACCTTAAGACCAAATTTCACCAACGACTGTTAAAGTTAATGCTCGAATTAGTATCGTTAGCTGTTTCGTTTTTCATATGAATGAAAGAGAAGACAGGACATTTTAACAAGCTGTTAACAGCTGTTTTCACCAACGTCTTAGTGTTAACACTAAGACGTTGGTGAAATTGGGGCTAAACCTATCAATGATAAATAGTTTATGGGTAAAGTTGTGTAATTGGGGGGCTAAATAAGCTTTAAAATTTGGCATAAAATATAAAGTTTAATATAAAAAAATGAAGTACTTATTGTGTGCTCACTGCACAGCTGTATTGATTTAAGGGGTACCAGGGTTTTTTTATAAAAGCTTTTGACACCAATTTTGTTGACATCGCGCGCTATAAACTGAAGTCGCGGGCAACAGCTAGTACAAAATAATAATAATTATGTTCATAATATAACTTTTTGCCCTGAACTTAAAACTAAAAAAAATTATAAGCAAATTAAATGTTCTCAATCCCAAACTCCTGATAAGTCCAAACTCCAAACGTGTCTTCCAATGACTCTTTACAACCCTGGAGCTAAGTGATGGTTAATTTTAGGTGACAAACCGTCGTTCGACACTCAGGGCTCCGTGTACCTGCGGCGCGACGTGGTGCCCGACAAGCACGCCTGGAGCGCCAAGATTCTGGATGTGCAGGAGGACAACACTGTCTCCTTCGAGGTACAGTAGTGGCCACAGAACATAATACTCTTACTGGAGTATAAAGCTGATTGCACATATTTTGTCAGCACCGTACGCGCCGTACGCGTCGAACGCACTGCATACTGCATAATACACGAAATGCGGCGCGTACGGTGCGGGAATGTGCGAGGTTTCACATCATTTCATACAACAAATTCTAAATTGCGCGTTGGGCGCATGTGTGCTGATAAACGACATTTTTTACCGCCCTAAAGAGTTAAACCCCCAGTACCTACCTACTGACATAACCGAAGAGCAAGGTGCGTGGTGGCCACAAAGGAAGATCTTCCGAGTTCCGAGTCAGCCCGAAACCCCTATCAGTCATGAAGTCATTAGACGTTATATTTGTTGATTCTGAAATTTCGATAGCGCGATGCAGGATTGTGCCCCATTTGGTCCCCAAGGAGCTACGACACACAGAGATTCGTAACTCCACTAAGTTCTTCAGTTATCTCTGTTTTTAAAGCTATCATATTATTATCTTGTTTTTGCAGAGGAGCCTAAAAGTGCTATGGTAGGAAGTTTTCTGTTAGCACTTAGCTGTAGATGTTCTGTATATTTTTAGTAACTCGTTTTTGGGAAACCTCTAGTACAGTCTTACCGTTTGCCAATTCCGCGCGATAGTATCTACTAGATATTGATAATTTTATGAAATCAACATCGAGACATAAATCTTTATATTAATACGCAAGCGAAAAACTTTGTAACCCTTTTTACGAAAAATGGGGAAACGTAGGTGAATGAAATTTTGCACAGTTATAGTTTATATGGTGAAGGAGTGCATCGAACTAATATTATTTTAAAATTATGCTTGTATCATACATTTTTTTAACAAATAAAACATTACACACACTACAACACACACACATAAGAAATGACAGATTTTTGAGTGACAAGCCTATACGTACGAATTATACTCTTTTATTTATGGTTGAAGTCTGTTGACAACAAGTTGACAAATTGAAAATGGATTATAGTTTTTTTATTGAATCTTAGATACTATTAGACAATGCTTACACGGCCAGTCTGAGATCAGCAGAGTCCCAGAGACGAGAGTTGAAAAAAAATATGATAAAGTCATTTTTTTTTTTGCAAATTAAACGTAGTAGTCCTAATGTCGTTGAAACTAAGGTCGAATTTCGACCATTGGGCGATCTCTAGTCCTTATAAAACAGCACTCTTGGTGTTGCATTACTCACTTGCAATATGCATATTGCAATCAATTGTGTTACTAACTAAAGTCTAGTGCTAGACAAACAAATTCATTGAAGCAATGAGTTCATCTTCGCGGAATCGAAGCTAAAAATACTTATTGGCAAGCGGAGAATGTATCATCAAAAATTAAAAGACTAAAATACATCATAAGTAGACAAAAATAGGAGTATTTGAAATAGTTTAAAAGTATGCGGCTGAAATAAATCATATCTGGGTAAAAATAGCATTTAAAAGTCGCAGAGCTTTGAGGTTATTTAATAGTTTTTTGTAGGATTCCGTACCCAAAAAGTAAAAACGGGACCCTTTTACTGAGACTTCGATGTCTGTCCGTCTGTCTGTCATCAGGCTGTATCTCAAAAACCGATATAGCTAGACTTCTTAAATTTTCACAGAGATTGTGTATTTCTGTTGCCACAAATACTAAAAATAAAACATAATTAATATTTAAGGGGGGCTCCCATATAACAAACGTGATTTTGGCCTTTTTTTGCTCGTAATCAATAAAGCACTTGAAATTTTCACAAAGCCCTTAGTTATATTATGTGTAATTTAATAATTAATAATAATCTTAAAATAAAATAAAGTTTTGAAGGCGGCTCCCATACAAAAAAAAAACACAATTTTTGGCCTATTTTTGCTCTATGTACGGAACCCTTCGCGCGCGAGTACGACTCGCACTTCAAGCAAGCGCCTCAGCGTCATGACTTTTCCCATACAAAAGTAAAAAAATATAATTTATACATATATGTATAGGTACGCGAGTAAATTTTACGCACTGTTGCCACACAAAAATAAAGTATAAACAAGGAAAATTTTATTTTCTTATTTATACTATATTACCTAATAGTTTTATTTAGGCAAACCAAATACTTCTATTCAGTTTAAACAGAAGTCTTTGAGGCAAACGGTCTATTCAGAATCCACGGTCTACATACAATGTACCTACATGATTAAATATATCTTTTTTATTAGTTTATTATGAAATCATGAAAACTACTTAAATATTTTATTTATAATATTCATAATAGAATCGAACTAAAAAACTATGGTGTTTTATAACTTTGACCACAGAATTTGACAGATGACAGCTGGTCCCACAAGGCTTTAAATGAACGCGGGAGGGGGCGCTGCTGGTAGCGAACTGTCAAAAATGGCGGTTTTGTATGATGACAGCGTTAGCTCCTTTTTTCGCCTCGTTCATTTAAAGCCTTGTCGAGCTTAAGGTTATCGTCAACCGTCCGTTATTGACTTTAACCAAAGATTTGACATTTTGCATTGTAGTTAAAATTAGTAATATAGTTAAAGTTGGTGCAACCCACCCTTAAGGAGTGAGCACACTGAGACGGGCCGTGCCGGGGCTCAGCGTGCCGGGGCTAAAATCCGCCTCCATACAATTTGTATCGCACACTGTGTCGGGGCGCAGCGGATTTCCGCTTCCATACAAATTGTATGGAGGCGGATTTTTTCGATGAGCCCCAGCACGCTGAGCCCCGGCACGGCCCGTCTCAGTGTGTTCACCACTCCTTTGGAGTATCGGAGTTTTTATCGTTTTACTGAGTTTATCAGGTATTCGCTATACTGTCTCAGATGTTTTGTAACACAATGTGGATCTCTAAAAAAACGTGCTTATTTCTGCGCGGTTTACTTATAATAATATCCATGGATTGTCATGCATCTTCCCCGTTCATATTTAAAATAAAAAGAAGATAAACCAGACTAACATAAGTCCGCCTAGTAAAATTTGCAAAGTATAGGAAGAGCAGCAAGCAGTGGTCTAGATCTTGCTCTTGATAAAAAGCACTAAATGACGCCTCCAACTCCGAACCCGATATTTTTGCGGGCTAAATAGGATCTTATGTCCTTTCCAGGGATTCAAAGTAGACCGTAGGTACTTATTATTGAGTAATTTTACAGGGATCTCTATACCAATTACCATAAGTCATCGAAATCGGTTATGCACTGTGCAGTTTAAACGTGAAGAGGTAACAGACAGACAGACGCACTTTCTAATATTATAATAATAATTATGAGTATGGATAAGTATGGATAGACTACCGTGTTTTATAAAGTAGATGAGGTAAAGTTATAATCTAGGTAGAGTAGGTTGAGACTTGAAAAAAAAAAGTTTTTTTTGTTAATAGCACGTCGTAATATATTTTAATTAAGTAATAATGGAAAAAACGTATTAATATTTGCGGATGTGAATTGTTATTATCAGTTTACCTAATTGATGACTCGGTAAGTTGCGACCTTTGCCACACTACGGTAACTGCTAAAAAAATGTAAACACATTCCAAACATAAGTAGGTAAGATTTTTAACATATTTCGGTAGGCGGATGTAAAAAACAATAAATTAATGTAAGTCTTAAAGTTTTTTTTTCGATCTGAGTTAAGTATAGCAAAATTGTAAGCTTTTTAAAACTAGTCAAAATGAGCTTTTACACTTAATTGGAAATAACCTTAAACGAATATTCTTACGCAAGAAGCAATCGTCCAATTTTTTTTGCTTGAAAAGTAACAAACATACAAACTTTCGCCGCTATATTTTTCGTGTGATTGTAGAGTTGTCAAGTCACTCAAAACTGCCTCTAGAAGCTTAGAGTATACATTAGCAAGCTATAGAGCGCGCGCATCGCTCGTTCCCCGTTGTGCCGATCGTAAGCAGAAGTTCTATAGATACTTGTCAAACGTATAACGCAAGTCTAGTGATGTTCCATTCGCCATCGTTTGACGCTTATAGGAAAATATGTTCACACTCGTGCTTACAGTTCATACCTTGTTAGAAGCACTCTATAGCTTGCTATAATGTATACTCTATGTCTAGAAGCTTAATTTTCAAATTTTTTATGGCGTCTACACACGCTAAGCAAGTAGCTTTTATAAGCTGCTAACGGACACGCACTTAAGAATTATCTAACTGGTAGGTTTTTATAATG
Organism: Aricia agestis; assembly: GCF_905147365.1. Lineage (NCBI taxonomy): Eukaryota > Metazoa > Arthropoda > Insecta > Lepidoptera > Lycaenidae > Aricia > Aricia agestis. The sequence continues at coordinate 12,617,462 of NC_056425.1, forward strand.
AAAAAAGAATTTGCATACTTCCAAATACAAATAATTTTATTTCCAGAAAAATACAATATACAACTTCAGATTAAGACAACTTGGTTAAAGACCCTTATAGTTATTTTATAGTAATAACTAGGAGACCGAGTTTTAGTACACAACACAGACATTGGAAACTAAAAAAAATTAAATACCACCTAAAATCAAATTTAATTTTTTTTTACTGTATGCCTCCGTTGCTGCTCCGCCGAGTTTATAATATTATAGCCGGTTTACATTATTCCAATCCAGTAATCCAATCCAGCTCTAGAATAGATAATTCGCGGAAGACCAGGGACAGCGGCGACTGTCGCTGTCAAAACCTGAGCGTTCCCCTTTTCCTTATTTTTTGGCATTGCACTGCCATAAATATTATGTTGTTTAAATATGCAAATTTTGTTACTTTTATTTTAGGATAGTGCTTTCTTTGTTTTCACAATCTCTCATGTACACTTTTTTTTCTCTTTTGTATTTTTTGTTTATTGTGGTTGTGTAATGTTAAAAATTGGAATAAAGATTTTTTTATTTTTATTTTATTTTTATAATGTAAGCCGGCCATAACATTTTAGATTTCCAAATTCTTTACTCTGCAGTAATCCAATATTACTAGATTGGAATAATGTAAGGCTCGACATACAAAATTGTTTCGTTTAAAGTTCAAAATAATATTATATTTCTCTATTTTCTGACAGAAGGTAAACCATTTTGCGTCAATTTAAATTTGCAGACGACGATTATTATACAAAAACTCAAGTGTAGACAGAACAGGTTAGTGGGAAGGTCGAAGCATATAATTACATTAATATGTTAATAAATAATATTATGATTTTGCATATTGTTCGACAGATAAAATATATTACGGAAAAATTACTTAAATTAAGTACATAGTTAATTACAATTTATCTTCGTCGATTTGGTAGCTGAGAGCAAATATTTTTTCTAGCGTGTAATGGCGGGCTTATAGTCAAGGAGCCCTAGAACAATTTTTTTTTATTACTAACAAGCAAATTTTTGTGAGTTGCTTCATTTTGATAAGACAAACAACTTTTTTATCTGCGAAAAATCTTGAAAGTGGTAGCTAACAGAGATAGAAAGGATTTCATATTTTGATTTGATGATAATAATATAAAAATACTTTTAAATTGTCGCTTGATCTGTTTGCAAAAGCGGGACAATTTGGGCCTCGTGGGGGGACACCGGGATAGACTGTCTGAAAGCGGGACTGTCCCGCCCAAAGCAGGACGTATGGTCACGTGCACTGCAACCGCAAAGTGCCAACTGTAATACCGTGTCGTAACTGTAGTTTAATTAAATGTAAACTTGAATTATCCGGACGTACCCTGTATCCGAACTAACCCTGATAACTATTTACTTATCAATATTATTTTATTCCAGGTATCCACACCAGTAACCCTACCTGTCGGCAACTGGGCTCTCCGAGTAGTGACCAGACTGAAAGGCTCCGACGCCCGCGTGATCTTCGACTATGATAATGACCTCTACATACTTTTCAACCCGTGGAATCCTGGTACGATATTCAGATAAAGATAGATCGGACAAATGGCGACTAACTTATTTGTTTTAATTTTTTTTTAATGAAATAAGGGGGCAAAGGAGCAAACGGGTCACCTGATGGAAAGCAACTTCCGTCGCCCATAGACACTCGCAGCATCAGAAGAGCTGCAGGTGCGTTGCCGGCCTTTTAAGAGGGAATAGGGTAATAGGGGAAGGTAGGGATGGAAAGGGAACGGAATAAGGGAGGGTAGGGAAGGGAATAGGGTAGGGGATTGGGCCTCCGGTAAACTCACTCACTCGGCGAAACACAGCGCAAGCGCTGTTTCACGCCGGTTTTCTGTGAGGACGTGGTATTGCTCCGGTCAAGCCGGCCCATTCGTGCCGAAGCATGGCTCTCCCACGTCTGAATTTGACGGGCAGCATCAAGTGTAGACAGATCATAAAGTTAATATACCTAGCGGTGGTATATTCCCCGCTAGGTATAATATCTTTATGAGACAGATAGAGTCAAAAGGGCGATACCAAGCAGAAATGCCAATAAAATCCCCGTCTCTTCCACAGACGACCAAACCTACATGGAAGACACCAACCTCCTGCAAGAATACATCCAGAACGACATCGGCAAAGTATGGGTGGGACCAATCAGGACCACGCGCGGGAAACCCTGGCTGTATGGCCAGTTCGATGCTGTGGTGCTCCCAGCTTGCATGTTCATGCTGGACCGTGCGGAAATACCTTTTAGCCAGTGAGTATTAATGCTGGACCAATTAAGACCACCAAGAAAACCTGGCTGTATGGGCAGTTCGATGCTGTGGCGCTCCCAGCTTGCATGTTCATGGTGGACCGTGCGGAAATTCTAGTGTCCGACCGAAGCTTCGGCTTCGGCTTCGGCTTCGGCCGCCTTCGTCCAAAAAAACCACCTTCGGCGAAACCTTTGGCTTCGGCCGAAGGTCCGAGCAACCGTCGAAATTGAACAAAAGACTGAGTGAGTCGTGAGAGAGCGATGGACCGGTTGTGTATGCAGAGGCCGCATGGAGTCACTGTCAAATACTTAATACAAACATAAAAACATACGTATACATACTTACACTTGTAATTTGGCACATTTGTTCAGACGCTGATACAGATTACAGACTAACATACGAATATCTGTATATACACGTCAGTTCTGGAATATTACATACATACGCGTCGAATTGATAACCTCCTTTTTTGAAGTCAGTTAAAAATTAATTACTGCAAGTCGAGAGATTAAGAATATTATAAACCTTCGGCTTCGGCTTCGGCCGAAGGTTGTGGCGATTGCCGATTAATCGGCTTCGGCTTCGGCTTCGGCCAAAAATAGACCTTCGGTCGGACACTAGGAAATTCTTTCAGCCAGTGAGTATTAATGCTGGGCTAATAAAGTCCGCCAAGAAACCCTGACTGTAGTTCGATGCTGTGGTGCTCCCAGCTTGAATGTTTTATCTTTGATTATTCATGAGTAATTATTGCTCATATAGTAAGTTATTATTGACTATTGATTGTGTGGATTCAAAATAAATATTTGTACTTCATGTTAACAAGTACCTACTTAATGGTTTCTTACATAATACCTTAATGTCCAGTCATAAGCCGGTTATTATAGTAACGAGTTGCTCCTAACTTTGTTGCGTTTTAAACTCGTTTAACGCAAAAGTTAAAATCCCTATTTTGTATCCCTTCCTGGGGCTCAAAGTATCTAAAATCTGCATAACAAATACCACAATAATCAGATTAGCATTTTAGTAAAACCACAAAGGACAGCGACATTTTACGTGTCTATATTAGTGGTAGAAGTTAGTGGTAAGGTGGCTGATGCAATGTACTGTCACCATCTCGTCAAGCGTTGACGCGCATCACTACCAAATGTGATACGCGTAATTTCACTCCAACGACAACGCGACGCAACGCACCTGAGCACCGCTGCGTAGCTCTAACAGCTGCAATACGAACAAATTGTAGAGATCTAGAGGGGTGTACTACTTGGTATTGCTCATTGCGTGTAGAATAGTCATATCTACACAACCGTGCCGGCAATTCTGGTTATTATCGCCTCTAGTCCACCGAAACAGCGGCGAACCGAGTTTCTGTCTCATCCTGTCACTTATCCGATGAGACTATAATTCGTTCGTTCGTTATTTTGCATCTCGCTCTATTGATGTTTCGCAGAGTTTTCGCAGTTTGCAGCGTCGGCGGACTGAAGGGCGTATACCTCTCCAATACCCCGTATCTTATAGAACTACGCTCAAAACTAACCTTACTAAATTTCCAGCCGCGGCGACCCAGTGAAAGTGGCTCGCGTCATCTCCCGAATCGTAAACTCCAACGACGACGGCGGAGTGTTGATAGGCAGATGGGACGGACAGTATGACGATGGAACTGCTCCGGCAGAATGGACAGGTTCCGTGGACATCCTGGCGCAATACCTGGAGACGCAGGCGGAGGTGCCATATGGACAGTGCTGGGTATTCGCGGGGGTGGTTACTACAGGTGAGTGGCCATGATGATGATGATGTGATGATAGTGATGGTGGTGGTGGTGATGGTGATGATAATGATGCAGATGATGATGGTGATGCAGATGATGGTAATGTTGATGATGATGATGACGTGTAGTTGTAACCAACAATAGCTAAGATATTCACTTGTCGGTAGCGATATTTAAGTATGTAGTAGGTAAGTAGTTTTTGCTTAAAGTCTTTATGAACTTGCATTTATATGCATGACTTCACTGTAATTTTCAAGCAATAAATACGATCGTAAATGCTCAGGTTAAGGCCATTAACTTGTACGACGTCAATCAATTTATGACTTTATAAGAAACCTGTGGTACTAAGTATCATAGAAAACACTGCTGCTTAAACTGTAGCATTTGAAGACGAGTACAGTGATAACACTTAAGGAGTTATACTTCTCAATAATATAATAATTATCCCAGTAGATTAAACAAGCGAGGGTTCTGTCTTTGTTTAACAACTTTTTATTTCTTCCAATGTTAAACAGGCATAGGTATTTTCAATCAGATAATGTCACATTATAAGTATAACATAATATTATTACTGCATAACTTATAGGACTGGCTTTTTGTCTTGCAGATAAATAATTCTTATTATTGTTAAATTTTATCCGTTTTACAAGACAAATAAATATGCAAATGTTCTCTCATCACTATCAGATGTCACTCACGACCTTAAAATGCAATATTTATTCTCAAATCAAGATTAAAATACAAAATACACGATGAATATTAAATACTTAGCTAGCTACTTGTTATTCAAGGATTATGCATTTCTTAGTTTAACGATTTTGTGGTACATAGGTAAATCAGTGCTAAATAAATGTGAGTATATTATGTAAGTTGCTTCAATATGACGTGTAGTTCCAACTAGATTTAAGCTTAAACTAGCGTCTAGCTGATAAGCCCCTGCACCAGTGAGTGAGCTGACGATGATGAACTATTAACAGGCACATCAAACTTTGAACCCCTCTCTGTTTTTATTGTGGTTTAAAAAGGAGTATTTAAATGGCTTCCTAGCCCTTCTCCCGACCACAAAACTTAAAAGCTTGACGTGAGAGGTATGTAGATATTATATTGGTCTAATTAGATACCAAGGACGTCAACCGATTTTCATGAGCGCTTCCGACCGGTCCGTCCGTTCTTTCCGGTCCATTGATACTGGGTGATAATTTGTGTACTGACAAACGACACTAATTTTCGTTCAATCCATTCCCAGTGTGCCGAGCTCTGGGCATACCCTCGCGCGTCGTCTCCAACCTGGTGTCAGCTCATGACGCGAACAACTCGCTGACAGTGGACAAGTACTACAGCGAGACTATGGAGGAGCTGGACTTCGACCCCAACAACCCCGCCGGAGGAGCAGACTCCATATGGAACTACCACGTGTGGAATGATGTGTGGATGGCACGACCGGATTTGCCACCAGGTGAGAGAGAGAGTAGCCGCTTTGTGTGGTGTAAATATTATAGTCATTAAACGGTTTTGAGTCTAGACAAGACCACAAGTTTAGACCATTGTGACAAAGGCGTCGACAAGACTCTAGACTCTAGAGTGTAGGGATTAGAACTTAGAGCAATAAAAGATACAGAAACAGCCAAAACCTTACGTTACACTATTGTCTAAACGCCTCCCTAGCCACTACTCCCTAGGCTATTTGTTCAGAGCTTGGTTCTTGAGCAGGTTATGGGTTCGATTCCCATGTCGAAGCCACTAAAATATTTTAAGTTTGATTAAGACAATACTTGAAGCTGAATATTTGATTGTCTCAATGGAATGGAACGTAAATTTAGCCTTGCGCCCTATTGCGCCCTTTACGCCTGATTTTTTACACGTCGTGCATAAAATTTAGGAAGAGTATAGGTACACACTTTGAAAATGCCAAACTATAATAATAGCTCCCTCACCGGTTTCGGTGACGGTGGTCGGTTTCATTGAAACCAGGCCACGCAGGAGTAATTTTATAGTGCCCAAGTGTGTGCGCAGGACACAAGAGCACTCTCTATTCCTTTACTCTCATAACCCAGTGGGACTGAAGACCGACACGACCGGCGAGAGATCAGCCGCAGGGCCGACTTTTGACATGCCCATCCGACGCATGGATCATCTTACTTGTCAGACAATCAGGTGACCAGCCTGCATTGTCCTAACCAAACTTGGAAATAACATTTCTCCAACGCGGGAATCGAACCCACGACCTCCGAGTCAAGAGCCGCGCTCTATACCACTAGACCACGGAGGCGTTATGCCAAACTAGCTTGGTTATAAAAAAAACATCTTCGGAAATCCAGTGATATACGTTACATTTCTTTAGGCTATGGTGGCTGGCAGGCCATTGATGCGACGCCTCAAGAGACATCAGATGGCACCTTCCAATGCGGTCCAGCGCCGCTGGAAGCCATCAAGCAGGGTGTGCTTGGTGTCAACTACGATGTAGAGTTTATGCTGGCGTCAGTCAACGCCGACCTGATGCGGTGGAGGAGAGACCCTGAGGCTGAGAGCGGCTTCTCTATGGTGGATACAAATAACTATCAGTAAGTTTTGGTTATGCGGTGTTTGTTATGGATATAATGACGGTAGCGGTAGAGTAAGGGCCTATTTCACCACTTCCTGATAAGTGCCGGATAGGCTATCCACCACTTAACTTGACAGGTAGAGTATAGAGAATTTGTCAAATCAAATAAGTTGTATATAGCCTATCCGGCACTTTATCAGGAAGTGGTGAAACAGGCTCTCAGTGTAATTAGTATTCGGTGGTATGTAGTCGTAATAAAGCCGTGTTGGGACTTGGGACCCAAAACGAATGAAAAGTGTGAGGAATAATAGTATTCCAATTTACTCTCCCTAAAACAAAGCGAATTTCAGTACGAAGCGTTAAAGAGATGTTTACATACCTACTTAGGAACATGGTATACTTCGTCGCGTCATTAGGAATTGTGTCTACTTTAACTTGCTTAACTAGCTAAAGATATTTTTTTGCCGAAATTGACTAAAGAACACCTACTACTACTACTGCATACAACCTAATGTGTGTAATAAATAATAATACAACCCTTACTTCCAGCATCGGGCGCATGATCCTCACAAAGAAACCCTTCGTGTTCGACCCCCTGGGCGACAAAGACAGGATGGACATCATCAGCGAGTACAAGTATAAGGAGGGCTCCGCGTCAGAGCGACTGGCTCTTATGAACGGTGTGCGGCACTCTGAGAGGGCTAAAAGGTGAGGATAGTTGTAGCTGTAGAAGACAAATTAGGCTTTTGGAAGCTTTATCTATGTCATGCTATCTGTTTGTGCACTTAATTTTGTTATAATTTAATATATTATATTTCCTTAATAATTAAATAATAAGTTCTCAAATTACACTCTGGATTTGTGTTGTGTTTGATTTCCACTGTTAGGATGTAGCTCAGTTTGGAAGTTTCTGTTCATCAACCGTTGGATGAACCTTTAACATAATATGGCAATTCACCACTGTCGGAAGTAGACGAAGAATACATATCTTTGACACTTGACAGATGACAAGTGTTTGCTGGCGCTTTTTGCCGCGGACCGGGCTTGACGGCATACGAGAAAATGTGTGTATCCCGCAGGCAATTTAGGTATTTACACGCTATTGCCTTTCCACTATCTATACTGACACGTTTGGAATGATATATTAACTTTTAGATGTTCCGCCATGTCATGTTTTTGGGATGAACTCTCACGTTTGAAATGAATAAACCATGTACCCAGCCCCGGATCTTCAATTTTTTTCAGGCGGGGCAAAAACTGAAAAATGACACCCCCCACGGGCGTATACATAGCTTTGATAAGCGGGGGGGGGTATAAATTTTTTTATTATATTGTAAATAGAAAAAAAATACAATATGTAGCTCGCCGATGACAATCGATGACAATTATATTATATTGTCGATTGGACAAGTAAGATGGATAGTAAAGTGGGGGGTCCGGACCCTCAGGACCCCCCCCCCTTATATACGCCCATGCCCCCCCCCCCCCCCCCTACCTACTTATGTTTATTTTCACCTTTATCATCCATATAATTTCAGCTATCAATATTATGTAGGATAAATTATGTATAATATAATTAACAGAGTATGCCTACGCGCCTCGCGAATAATAAATGTTCGTGCAGCACGTCTCACTCCGCAGTCCGCGCTCAGGGTATCGGTCAAGTTGATATGACCATGAAATTGCTGTACTTGTGCTATTATATATTTTATTACGTGGTCAATGATGAGTTGTCCATTGGTCCGTGAAGTATGAATTTGGCCGCCCCCTGAATTTGCCGCCCGGGGCACAGACCCCGGCTTGCCCCCCCTAGATCCAGAGCTGCATGTACCATCAGTTAAATTGATTAACAGGCAAATAGCGGACCTAGCTTACTTGGTCGGTACTCGGGATATGTCAATGTTATACGGCATGTAGAACTGTCAAAAATGACGTTTTTGTATGATGGCAGCGTTAGTTCCTTTTTTCGCCACGTTCATTTAAAGCCTTGTCGGGCTGTACGGATATTATTTATGATTGTAGTGAGTTGAAAACATTTTTTTTGTTTAGTTAGGTATCTTATAGGTCAGAGCCAGGGTGGGGCAAGCGCCCCAGCTTGTCCCAGTGTGGCTACGCCTATGACTCAACCAAATGAGTAGTTTGATCAATTCCATAAAAAGTACATTTTTCGAAGTTTAGTATGAACTTAAAATGTAGAGTCCGTTGCAATGATACGTTTTTATTTACTAAAACTTAGAAGTTAGAACCTACCTAGCTGTACTACCGGTTTAGAAACTAACTTAGCGAGTACAACAATCTTATAAAAAAACTCCTACGAGTCCAGGAATTTATAGCTATAAATATTATTCTATAATTCCAGGTACTACGCCGTCGCAGCGAACCTGACCAACGACATCCAGTTCAAACTACGAGACATCGACGCGGTGCAGATCGGAGAGGACTTCCGAGTCACTGTGGACATCGAGAACAATGCTACTGAGGTAAATAACTATTTTTTATTTATTTATTTAACTCAGGCATCTTGGCCCATATTATAAATACCTTATAGACTAACATACATACAATCATACTAAAAACTAACACTAAAACTAAAACACTAAACACCTATTGTCTGCGACGTGAGGCGCGACGTCAGACGAATAATCAGAGGGCAAACGATCAAAATGGGTCACCTGATGGAAAGAAACTACCGTCGCCCATGGTCGATCCCAACATCAATCCCTTTAGCATGACCACAGTAGAACTAACAGCATGAACACAGTAGAAGACTAATTTTTTTTTTCACTTTTGTATGAGGAAATTCGTGACGCTCGGGCCCTTGCCCATACAAAAGTGAAAAAAAATTTTCGTCTTTCAGCGCTGCTACTTTCACAGTGAACTCTCTACAAGGAACACGTACACACCCTAAAGTATTATCACTTATTTTTGTTACATACTGTATATTACCCTTTGCCCCGCCGTCCCATACCTAGGTATTTTAATAATTATATTTTTATCGTGTCACGAAATCGCATAAAAAGGAAACACGAGCCGTCTATTTGGAAAAGCTCCAGCCAGCACTCCAAGTAAAACATCCTATATTATACGGACGGCGTTTAAACAATTCGCTAAAATATTTTAGACTGTGAACAATGAACATGGTATTGGTTATTCCACGATCGATGGGTTAATTGTATGATTTAAAGAACCTCTTGTTTCCAGCCCCGGCACATAAAAGCGGCTCTGTCGGCGACGAGCGTGTTCTACAACGGCGTCAGATCTGAGGTCATCAAGAAACAGGAGGGGAAGATATTCGTCGGGCCTGGGAAACGTGAGTTTTTTTCTATGGACTTTATAGGGCAAACGAGCTAACAGGTCACCCATAGATAATACATATACATACTGAGGGGTCACCTGATGAAAAGCAACTACCGTAGCCCGGACATTCGCAACATTAGAAGAGCTACCGATACGTTGTAATAATTTAGTTATTGGTCCGGAAATACTGCTGGCGACAGTTCGTTCCAGAGTTTTACCATAGGTTTTACAGTGCGCGGCAGAAAGTTACGCGAAAAACGCACGGTAGAAGACTGCCACTCATCAAGTAATGAGGAAGGATGGATTTGTTCATGGAATAAAAGAAAATTCTTTTAAAGATTGCCTCCAATAAAATTGATTCTCCCGTAATTTTAGAAAAAATTAATTTAAATGTACCCTCTAGAATTTTTAGATTTAACCCCCCTATATTTGTACCAGTAGTTTCGACTAACTACCGTAAGAATTCATTTATCTTGCGCGCAGGTAATAACTTTAATAATATTTCTAAATCTTTAGACTTAGACCTGTTTTCTACTAGCATTGTGAAAGCCAAGCGACTGCTTTATGAATACTTGCTCCAGTAATGTTTGGTCATACAACTGTCACTTTTATTGGCCTTATTCGGTGTTTGTTACTTACGTTAGAATATGTTTACGTATAGGCTTAAATTTTAGTATTTGTGACTCTTTAGTAATAAGTCTCACTTTACACATTGTAATATACCTAGTAGTATGTGGCGCCTGTTATGTTTGAACTTGTTACTCATCCTGTATATCTATTTGTGAGGACCTGTAATTGGCTTCCTATTTTCTAGTATAAGTTATTTACTATTTTTATTGATAGCTGTTGGTCTTCCTAACACAAATAAATAAATAAATAAATAAATATTTATATCCGTACCTAATAACGTAGTAAGCTGTTTAAATAGGATAGCTGTGGCCTATTATAAGTCTGCTAAGGCTATCATGTGTATCTTGTGTAGCCTAGTAAATAAAGTTTGGTTTTGAATTGCTCATTTTGTCACGTCTTTATAATTTATACTGGTCCTCAGTATCTAGTGCTAAGTGCTTCATGGCTAAGTATATACCAACATAATAAAAATAAAGACTCAATTGCCAAATTTAAAATAAATGTATGATTTGTCCTTATTTTGCCTGTTCCAGACGAGGAGGTGAGCATCCTGATCACCTCTGCGGAGTACCTGCCCAAGCTGGTGGAGTACTGCAACATCAAGATCTCCGCCATGGCCATCGTCGACGAGACCAAACAGTCGTGGGCCGATGACGACGACTTCCAGATACTCAAGCCCAACATCATTGTTAAGGTAAGCAGATGGCACCAGGATTATAACGCCTTTGGTTAAAATGTCAGCACTCCAAGTGTTAGTAGCAGATAACTGTAAAAACGAAAGCTCAGAATTCGAAATAAAAACAAATATGCGTTATCTTTATCTATATCATCGCCTTTTGTCTACAAAACCCCTTTTTCGGGTGGAAATCCTTGGTGGATTCCCGACGTTAGGTACGACTGGAAATGTCTGCTTAGATATGTGGGACTCTTCCAGTGCAGGATAAGAAACTGGACTGGTGTTCCTAAATTCTAACACACGTAAGGCTAATGAGCTAAAATTTCGGGCGGCCTTCTGCGTTTAGTTTACATATTTGTTTTCAACAAGTTTTTTTAACCCCAGTTCGCAGACGACCTTATCATCAACCAGCCCACGACCGCTGAGCTGGCCTTCATCAACCCCCTGGACACCCCCCTCAGCGGGGGGGAATTCCGCGTGACGTCATCCGCCATCGCCGGCCGCACGTTGCGGTTCGGCGCACCCGACGTCGGCCCCAGAGAGAGAGTGGCGGTGGAAGTACCTATTGTGCCTAATGTGAGTATTAACTTTAGCTTATGTCTAGTCCAGGTCTGGATTTACGTTCCCGGGTAGGCCACGATGCGCTAGGTGTTCCAGCGCATCGTCGCGGAGTACGGAATGTGGTGTTTCCACGAGTGGAGCCCAAAGAGGCAGGTGGGGCTGCGGTCGTGTATCACGCGTTTCCCGTATTCCCACCTTCAGGAGCAGGAACACCGTTGGGGTTTTAGTGGGTAGTCCCGGGTGCGGATATTGCGTCCGCCCCGGGGAGTCCCACATACCTCGGTGGTCCTCCCCATGCCCCGGGGATGCGTAAATGCATTCCCCCAACGATAAAAAAAAGAAAACGTACGTGGGAGAGCCATGCTTTGGCACGAATGGGCTGGCTCGACCGGAGAAATACCACGTTCTCGCAGAAAACCGGCGTGAAACAGCGCTTGCGCTGTGTTTCTCCGAGTGAGTGAGTTTGCCGGAGGCCCAATACCCTTAACTATTCCCTACCCTCCCCTTCCCTTCCCTCCCCTATTACCCTATTCCCTCTTAAAAGGCCGGCAACGCACTTGCAGCTCTTCTGATGCTGCGAATATCCATGGGCGACGGAAGTTGCTTTCCATCAGGTGACCCGTTTGCTCGTTTGCCCCCTTATTTCATAAAAAAAGTCTGGATTTACGTATGGGCAGTATAGGCCATGGGCAGCAGCGTTCTATGGCGTCATAGAGGGGGCGGCAGCGTCCTAGGATGGCGGCAGAGTTCGTACATAGGGGCGGCAAAAATTAATTTGTTTATTTAATTCACATTTCAGAAACTGGGAGTGATCAACATAGTGACAACATATAAATCAAACGAACTGAAGGACATCAGCGGTGCCGCCTCCACAGAGGTTATGGAAGGATAAACAAAGATTAAAAATATAATAGAGGAGGGTAAGGCAAGATGAAAGAAGTTTTGTAATTTTTAATCGCTAATAACTGCCAAATCAGTTTTACCCGCACATTATTAAGTCAATTTATAAGTATGTCGTAGGTTATCGAGCAAATGTTAATATTTATCGAAATCAATGCTAATGTCAATTAATTTCTAAGAATCTTTTTTTTTGGTGATCGTATTATAGCACCCATAAAAATTTTGAACAAAATATTTCTAAACTTGCACCATACGCCATAGCCATAAGATTACATTATAATATTTTACACAAAAAGTCATAAAATACATTGTTACCCTTAGAATATAATAGAGTATTTTTACAGTATTTATAAGAGAATTTATTTTATGTTATGTCTAAGACTTATACAGGTAGCTTTTAATTATATTTTTATTATATTTTTGTGAATTAGTCTGCATTTAAATTATGTAAACGGAAAATTAAACTTTTATACAATTTTAAATCTTAGTTTTTATACCTATTTACTTTATATAAATTATATAACTGATATCGATTTACTAAATTATCCTTAGAGAATAAGTTACTACCCTCACAGGACAAAGTCATTAGAAAAGAATATTGATTGACCACCAACTAAAACAACATGTTAAAAACAAAAGGTTTATTCCCAAATCGCAATATCATTTTCGCTTATACACAAGACAAACTACTGTCTAACACACACCAGTACCTTCTAATAAATATATCGAATATGGGACCATGGGGTGAAATTGGGTACCTACCCTACCCCTCTGTCCTCTAAAATTCGATCTTAGCCCAATAGCGCACTAGCGGCTAGGCCGCAGCGGCCTAGCCCTTTGATAGATACCTTAGTATGAAACCACCATAGACCACGCGCACCTGGCCGCCACACCATACTCTCGACGGCCGCTGCGGTGACGCCGCTAGTGCGCTATTGGGCTTACACCTAATTTGGTAAACATAACCTCAAAACATTCCGTACAGATTTTGATAAGACATTCTATAAAACACCATTTGGCAGTATTACAAAATTATGTAAAAGTACATTATTATAATAATTTTAAAATATGCTCCGTTTTTCTTAATATTGACGTCATATAGCGGCGGTACCGGACGAATTAAGAATATGCTAAGGCCTTCTACAAGACATGCCATGCGAATTAAACATATATAAGTTATTTTATGTTGCCGTTATTGTTAGTTGCCGTTATTTTACGGCTGCTAAAAGACGCCTTGTTAGAAAACCAGAGCCGTTTATGAGTGAAACTAGTTACATTATTGCTGTAGTTTTTCCTAATTCTAGCTTTACTTGAAATGAGATGGTGTACCCCAAGGGCGTATTCTGGAACCACCTTTCTTTATATTTTATAATGAAAATGATTTTAGGATTGTATTACAGTGGAATATAAAAGTAGATTTTTTATGTTAAGACATTTCTTATGCAATGAGGAACTATGGGACGGTAAATAAACTATTGATAAAATATATTAAATATTTATCCGATGATCACAGTACTCTGTTATCATACGAATAAACATACATTGGAAAAACGTGTTTAGAGTCACAGAAATTATGACGTGCTATGTAAACTCTGGAAAAATACTTTCAGTATTGTTTAAGAAACGAAAATAAGATAGCCAGGTCACACCGACACGAAGCGGCACTGCATTTTTAAGACATGTAGACTCATCTTTTCCGCAAGGCAATGTTTATCATATTAAGTAGCAAATAAAGTTCAATTTTGAATCACTTTGTAAAAAATGCAGCGACGCGTCTTAGTATTTCCTGACACTAAAACAATAAAACTATTAAAACATCTATGTGAGGGTAACAACTATTTTGTAACAACTTCACAAGTTTTACAGCCATGTGTTAGCGCCTGCATAAAGATCGGATTGCGCATGAAACTGTGTTTCATCTGCTTACGAATATGTACGGTTTGGATCGAACAGTGTAATGAAAAGAAAAAGCAAGTTGACTTGCTTGAATAAACTAATAACTAATAAGCCAACTTGCATTTGTCACTTAGCGATGCGTTGATTGAAATCTCAAGCATTTCTTTACTTCTTATCTCGTCTAAAAAGGCTAAAGCACGCAGTCCGAACTTTACTTGCAAAGGGGCATATTGATTCATTGTAATATTTGAGACGGTAAATAAAAACATAATAGAAGAAAAGCTTATTTACTTGCGCATACTCCAATACTTTTTTGGTATGCTAAAAAATTTTGGTTTTCAAGCTGGCCACTGACGATACGACTGATCAGAGGACTTCCAAATGGACGCAGTCCAAATGGAAACACATCTTAACAACATTGACATATTTCAGAGTGCTAAAACAGCATTTGAATCAACAGACGTATCGTGCCACTTAGGCTGGCCGCATACACACGTTTTCCGTATTCGATTTCCTAATGTGGAATCACGATTTGGAATTCTGTGAAACTAGCTCAAACATACGTTTTTTTACGCGCGAAACGTACGTACGGAATTCGTTGCGTCCGTGAAAAGCGAACGTGCCCCAGTTAATGCATTTTCTACTGATCCATGCATTCGGATTTCCGAATACAGAAAACGAATTCGGAAATCGAAGACGGAAAACGTCTATGCGGCCAGCATTACTTTAATTTGACGCGCAATCTTACTTTCAATATATAACCTAGCTGTACTTGTCTTTACATTGTTCAACACTTAGGGTAACTACATTATGAACTTTGAGTCGATCGACTTAAGGTTCAGTTCACTTTGACCTTGCCCGTGACGAGTTTGAAATACTCCTCGTAGAATCGCGGGAATATTTGCATCGCGAAGTAAAGTACTGTGAGGTAAGCTACTATGACTAGAGTGAGGAGTAGGTCGAATACTGCTGGCTTCACGCTGAAAATAATAAAAACAGTTATTTACTACTGTATATTTTGATGTAGTCACGAAGCATAAAGAAACTAGAAGGACAGTATATCCGTAATGCGCATATAATACTAAATATTTCTCCTTTAACGTTTAGGTTGTGTGAAGTTTTAAGAGACTTTTTCTCGAAGAATCATCGACCTACGGCTTGTTTTATATATCCGTGCCTCCGAGGGGTGTGGTCGCGTGACCCGGCCACTCTAAGGCTGCGTTTCTACTGAAGCGGAGCCGAGCGGAGCTTAGCGAGCCCAAATTGACCAATCGTGCTATTCCAGCGGAATGACAGCGAAGTGGAGCGAAGATTTCGAGCATGGTGATTGGTCAATTCGGCACCGCTTAGCTCCGCTCCGCTTCAGTGGAAACGCAGCCTTAGGCCGGCCATAGACGGACAGTAAGTTGCAGTCGGGACCTAGTAGTAGTTGAAGTCGTGCATGACTGCAACACGACCGCATCATGCAGTCGACCATACATAACCTTTGTTATTCGACCGCACGGCAAAACTCAACCGCAAAGCGACTGCTCCGACCGCTCAAGAACTGCTCGAGCGGTCCGTATAATGCGGATATGAATTAAGTTGAAAACTGCAGATCGCCCTGCGGCAACCGCATCTTGCATTCGGTCTCGACTGCAAGATGCGGTCCGTCTATGGCCGGCCTTATTGTTTTTACATGTTCAATTGTATCGGTGCATTTGAAGTTGGACGAGGCGCTCTTGATTGAGATACAATCTGCTGACGCTTGGGCCGCGTCATATAAATCAATCAAAAAGCGCCTTGACCGCGGTCGCTAAAATCTGCAGCCAAACCGCATGGTAGCGCGGACGTATATGAATCGAGCTTCAGGATGTATGGGTCACCTGTACACGTGGAGCAGCGCGCGCGTGGGCGTGTACAGCACGTGGTCGGGCTCGCGGCGGTCGGGCGCGTGCGCCGACACCGACACCGACACGAACTGGGAGAGCGCGCGCTCCAGGGCGCCCGTCACACCTGGAAAGTAAAATATTATGTCATCGACGTATACAATACGAGCGAGCTTCGAGGAATCAGGCTACGCACAAAACAGGAGGAAAATCTGGGGGAAGGCATCAAATATACCGCCCACATCATCATAAGGGTCACGTGGTCCGCCCTCGGCCAATTTATTTATTTTTATTTATTTACTAGCTGCCCGCGTCTTCGTCCGTGTCAACAAAATGTGATAATGAAGATAATAAAAAAGAGATAATTTTTCCGAACAAAATATATAAAAAAATAAAATATATCCTCTTCCTTTATTGAAAGTCGGTTAAAAAGTAGCCTAAGTTACTCCTTATTACATCAGCTATCTGCCAAAAAAAGTCCCGTCAAAATCGCCCCAGCCGTTTCGGAGATTAGCCGGAACAAACAGACAGACATACAGACAGACAAAAATTGTAAAAAATGCTATTTTGGTATACGTATCGTAAGTACATTCATATGCATGTTGTTAAAACAACACTTTTTAAATACGTAAAAATTTATTGTATGTAAAAAAGCAAGAGAACAAAAAACCTAATTCTATCACTAGTGTCAAATCTGATATTTTTTCATCCTCAATAATTGACAACTATTGGTAAAAAGAGGTTCATAAGTAAAAGTTTCTATAGGGATGAAGGTTACCAGATTTTAAGATCTTTTCGTTAAACATGCCGCGGCCCAAGGACTATATGGGTCCTTTGACTGTGGAAGATACAAACATCTACACATAAACTTGGAATAGAGTGAGAAAAAACAAAACAAGACTATAAACTATACTTAACTAAGGCTCTGAAGCAGCTAGAGGCAGAGGGCACAGTTTAGTAACTGGTCTCTTAAACACACGATCCTTAAATTGCAAGGAGACTACACGCGTTACACCGTCTGCTCCCGGATGCTTCGCCACAATTCGTCCCAAAAGCCATTTACCTGGAGGTAAACGATCAGATCAGATGTCCCTTTACGGATTTAACTCCTGCCTCCCACAATCCTCCAAAGTGAGGGGCACCAGGAGGGATGAAATGCCACGTTGTGCTGTCGTTAGCCAACAGTTGGGCAATTTCGTCAACAACAGTTGATTTGCTGTTTTTGAACGCGAGGTCTAATTCTTTGGACGCGCCTATAAAATTAGACCCACAATCACTCCAGATGTCTTTACAATGCCCGCGTCGGGAAGTAAAACGTTTGAAGGCTGCTAAAAACGCGGCACTGGATAGTGAACTAACCAGCTCAAGGTGAATAGCCTTTGTAACCATACACAAAAACACACTTATGTACACTTTAGAAGTTTTGGTGCATTTACCAGAGTACAGTTTTAGCGTAAATGGACCACAAAAGTCTACGCCGCTGGTCAAAAATGGGCGTGACGGATTGACTCTGCACTGTGGTAAATTACCCATTAACGGAGTCATAGTTCGTGCAGTTTGGGTAAAACAAGGTTTACATAATCTTATAATCTTTTTTACCAAGTTTTTTGCTCCGATAATCCAATATTTTTTGTGGACAACATTTAATGTAAGCGAATTTCTACCATGTAGTGTTCTCAAATGAGCATCAATTACAATTAACTTTGCTAAATTACATTTGTGACGTAAAATTATAGGAGACTTCATATCAAGTGGTATTTGAGCATTTACAAGACGTCCACCGACTCTAATAATTTTTTCACTGTCTAGGATTGGATTCAAAGGTAAGAGTTTACTATTTTTTGGAATAGGCTTACCCTGTGATAACAATTCTATTTCACTTTCAAAATAAACTGACTGTGACATTCGAATACAAGTTTTTAATGCAATTTTAATTTCATCAGTAGTGAGGTATGTCAGTTTTATGTTATCGTTCTTTTTGAGAACCTTATCTTGACATAGACGCAAAAATCGAAAGCAATAAGCTGTCACACGTATAAGTTTGAGTAAATTTGAATATCTATTGAGATACATAGCACATTCATTAGGTTCCGAGGTGCATAAGTAACTAACCTTTGCTCTCGGTTTTGCTTCAAGTGTGGTTTCAGGTATAGTGAAATTAGGGTAACAAATCTCAACAGACTCGCGAAGAAAGGCTGGACCTTCCCACCATAGTTGTGACTGCTTCAGCTCGGCAGGACTGATACCACGTGAGGCGCAGTCCGAGGGATTATCCGCAGACTTAATGTGATGCCATTGACTACTATTCGTAACATTTAAGATTTCGGTAGTGCGATTACCAACGAATGGCTTCCAAGTATTCGGAGTTTTACGCAACCAAGCCAAAACTATTGTGGAATCTGTCCAGGCAAATACAGAATTATCATCAATATTTAAACTAGATTTGACAGATGATATCAATTTAGACAATAGGACTGCCCCACAAAGTTCAAGACGAGGCAATGAGATCTGTTTAACGGGAGCGACTTTTGTTTTGGCTGCGACCAGCCTCAATTTTATCTCATTGTCCGTGATGACTCTGATGTAAATAACCGCAGCGTAGGCGGCACTAGAGGCGTCACAAAAGCCGTGCAATTCAATTTTTACATTGTTAGCAATTCCTAACCAACGTGGAAGCTGAATGGACTGCATATGTTCAAAATTAGTCAGGTAATTCTGCCATTCAGTTTTCAGGTCTTCAGGAAGTTCTGAGTCCCAGTCCAGGCCGGCTAGCCACAACTTCTGCATAAACATTTTAAACACAACCACGCAAGGTGCTAGCCAACCCAGAGGGTCAAATGTTTTTGCCATCGCAGATAGCACACTTCGTTTCGTGACAACGTCGTTGTCATGAGATAAGTTAACTACCAGTTCAAATACATCACTTTGTGGTTTCCATGCTATGCCCAGAGCTTTCACCGAATCATCCATTTTAATATTCACTGAACTTTTTAAGGCTTTTTGCGAATCGGGAATCTCATTTGAAACCGCATCACTATTAGACGACCACTTATGTAGAAGAAAACCGCCACGTTTAAACAGTTCAGTTAGGCGACGTTGAAGCCGTTGAGTTTCTTCTTCTGTAGATGAGCCCGTCATCAAATCGTCCATATAAAGATCAGTTTTTAGAAGTTCAGCTTCAGGAAACTCTCGACGTTCATCGTCGGCAAGTTGATGAAGTGTCCTTATAGCAAGATATGGAGCACATGAGCTGCCATATGTGACGGTAAGTAACCGATATTCTTTAATCAGGTCTTCCGATGACTCACGCCACAAGATTCTCTGGTAGTCTGTGTCTTGCTTCGAGATAAGTATCTGTCGGTACATTTGTTGTATATCGGCTACTAGGCAATACTTATGTTGTCTCCACCGTGTTACCAAATCTCGTATATCTTGTTGCAGCGGTGGGCCGATGAGTAGCTCATCGTTAAGTGAATTTCCGTTTACAGGTTTCGCGCTTCCGTCAAAAACTACGCGCAACTTTGTAGTGAGGCTCGATTCACGAAGAACAGCATGATGTGGAAGGTAATAAGCTCTATTCTGCTTCTCTGTTTCAGGGACGACCTCCATGTGACCGAGTGACTCATATTGCCTCATGAACTTGCAGTATTCTTCGTGAAACTCGGGTCTTCGCTTAAACTTATTCTCCATCTGATGTAAGCGCTTCAAGGCAAGTTGTCTGGAGTTGCCTAAGTTCGGAGCGCCTTCGTCCTTGAAGGGTAAGCGAAGCTCATATCGACCATCAGTGTTTCGAGTGTGAGTTTTCTTAAAATGCTCTTCACACTGTATTTCAGGTTTTGACAGAGGCTTCACGTTTGGTGAATATTCATTGATCTCCCAAAACTGACGTAGCAACTGATCGACTTCGACTTGTGTGTGCATAACAACTACCTTGTGTGACTTATGCCCAGACTGCGTAACTTCGCCGCTTACAAGCCAACCCAATCTTGAGTTTAAAGCGATCAGAGACTCATTACGTTTTATTATTCCGTCAAGAATAATATGTGAATATACAACTGCGCCTAATAGTACATCGATAGATCCTGGCTTGTGAAAGTGTGGATCCGCAAGATCCGAAATCTCAGAAGAAGGCCAGGTATCGGATGGGAGCTCTTGTGATGGTAATCTCGAATTTATTCGTCTAAGGACGTACGCCTTAGCTGTGATCATGTGTGATGGATCTCTTATAGCATGAAAGTTCAACGTAACTTGTGACTTGGTTGTCAGCGGTATAGATGATATGCCAGTAATTTGTCCGCTGACAGAAGTGCGCTCGAGATTAAGCAGTTGAGCTGCCGCTTCAGTAACAAAGTTTGATTGTGAACACGGATCAATCAATGCTCTCAAAATCATCGTGTCGCCGTTCCTCGACTTGACTGCAATCCGTGCGGTTGCCAATATTACTTCCTCACTGTCATTGTCAACCTCAACTTTGTAAGCGACGGTTGATGTGCTTTGGCTTGTTTCAGGATTGTGTGGTGCTGCATCGCTTTCCGGCACTGATGTGATCTTGTTAGGGTTTGTGAAGTGCAGCAGAGTGTGATGTCGTCGACTACATTTTCTACAAGTGGTGCTCTGCCTACACGCATTAACTGAGTGACCCTTTACAAGGCAATTAAAACAGATGCCATTCTTCTTAATAAAATCCTGACGTTGAGAAACATCTAATGCGGTGAATTCTTTGCAATGACAAATATAATGGTTCTGTGAGCAATAAGTGCATTTGGTGCTTACTTCTGTGACAAATGACTTTATATTTGTCGGTCTTTGAGTTGTATAATTTTTGACTATGTCCTTTTTCTGCGGTTGGTCTTTTTTATGGGTGACATTTACCATCTCCATAGAACGGAATCGATTTTCTAAAAATGATGACAACATAGTAAATGTGGGTATGTCTTGAGATGATCCAAGTGACTGTTCCCATTGTTTGTGTGTTTCTAAGTCTAATTTGGATACAACTAAATGTACGATAATTGCATCCCATGTGGAGGTATCCACTCCGAGATTGTCAAGAGAGTTCAAACATTCCTTTGTAGTGTCTAAAATTTCCTTTAAGCTTTTAAAACATTCTGTGTTCATCTTCTTTTGATTTAACAGGCGGCTAATTATTGTGGTAACAATCATACGTTTGTTATTGTATCTACTCTCAAGTGTGCTCCAAGCCTTATCGTAATTAGCCTCCGTGAGTGCAAAATGTTTTAGAAGTTGTTCCGCCTCTCCCGATAAACTCGTTTTTAAATAATGATGTTTTTCAATGGTTGTTAGATGCAGGTTGTCATGTACGAGAGCCTTAAACAAATCTTTAAAACTTATCCAGTCGTTATAATTACCGTCGAACTTTGGAATGGATAAAGGAGGTAACTTAGTTCTAATCGGGGTGGTCTCGCCATCATTTGTTGCTAATAAACTCTGCATACTATTATTTGATTGTGGTTCACCTTGACCTTTCGAAAATTCCAACAAATAGTCCTTTAATAATCCCTTAAATTCTAGGTATATGTCTTCAGTTGTCTCGTATTGACTTTCGGCATCAAACTGTAATTGCTCCAGTTCAGTTTTCGTAACCGTTGAGCCAATCATCTCATATTGAGTTTGATACTTAGACCAATAACTTTCTAATGTTTCTAATCGTGTTTGTAGATAGCCAAGTGTATATCTTGATTTAGACGTCTTTTTAGTATTAATTTGCAACTTAGAAATACGTTCCGATAACGTTTGTAGTGATTCACAAAGTTGAGCCATTGTTTACGTTTATAAATTCAGTTTAAGTAATCACTAATGTTCACGTAACGAAATTGTATCAGTCTAAATCACTTTCTAAATATTACTTGTGATCACTATAGTTTAAGTAACATTAGTCCAAAATTAATTACACACTGTCTAAATGTCCAAGTTTGTAAAATAGTTCATATAGGTTGATGAGCTCACCGGTACAAGAAATCAAAGTTAATATTTACAGTCTAATCTTACCAACTCGCAGAAATTAGCACTTAGCCTTTTACACTATTAGTTTTAGCACTTATTACACTTTCACTTTCATTATCCAGTTCGAGAAGGACCAAAACATGTTAAAACAACACTTTTTAAATACGTAAAAATTTATTGTATGTAAAAAAGCAAGAGAACAAAAAACCTAATTCTATCACTAGTGTCAAATCTGATATTTTTTCATCCTCAATAATTGACAACTATTGGTAAAAAGAGGTTCATAAGTAAAAGTTTCTATAGGGATGAAGGTTACCAGATTTTAAGATCTTTTCGTTAAACACATGTAGTAAGAAACGGTTCTTTCAATATTACAAACAGACACTTCAATTTTATTTATATTTTATGTATAGATTTAAATCAGGCTATGTAGGCCCATACAATACCTTAAGGTCTAACATACATATTAATTATAATCTTAATAACTACACTTTATCACAAATTAACGGCGACGTGACGCGCGCTTCATTCCAGAGTCTCCCCGGAACCTTCGGTAAACCACATCAGTCGGCCAGAATTCCTCCGCTTCAAAGGTCGACAGAAGATGCGTCGGTACTCTCACCACAAAGGAACTGAAGTTGACCTTGTGGCGAGACTGCAGACGTTCGACCCTCAGGCGGAGGGATGTCTTCTTACTGAGCGCGGCTGGGCTCTTATTGGCCGAGGTTAAATGACAGCTTTTGTTTGGCCATTTGCGATGCATCGAGTCCGTCGCAATACCTAATAATAATATTGTATAGTAAACTCACCGGCGGTGTTGGACGAGGTCGCCAGCACCTGCGGCGCGCGCGGCGTCGACGCCAGGTAATTGTACCATGTGCGGATAAACGTCTCGTCCACGTTCTGTAACACATAGTATATGTATAATATATTAAATGTTTGTAATATACAATATGACATAGGCTTCACAGTTTCAAATCAAACAGATCAAATTTGTATGGTGTCTCAGAGTTACATCGTTTTGTTACTTAAAAGTTAAAACCTACACAATAAATTTTATGGACATACATACTTCTATCGAATTTACCGGAAATGCGGTTGTTTTATAGAAAATCGTCGTGTTTAAATTTTATTGCTCTTGGTAGTAAAGATATTGTTACGGTACATGGTATACGGACACGTAGTGCCATCTAGCGACAAACCAGCGAAACTTACGGAGGCAACACAGGCAACATAAATCCCCTACTCAATACTAGATGGAGTGAGATGCGCAAGTACATACTCGAACCTACTAGAAAAGTACAACAGTTGTTTACGTGTTTGCCTGTTTATTTGTTTACTTGTTTACGTGTTTTTGTGTACATTCGGGAAGAAACGTTCTCGAATAGTCTACGGCTCGCCGCGACTCACATAAATAGATACAGGAGGACGGGCCGCAATTCAGTTCGTTTCGAGCTATCATCAAGGCGATTTCGGAGTGACAACAAGTGATCAATAGTGAGTGAACCAGTGAAACCTGCGACTTGGCTACGACCTAGGACAGTGCTTAGTGATTGGACCTAGTGATTAGTGTTTGGACTTAGTGCTAAGTGTTGTGACCTAGTGTTTGCTTGTATGACCTAGTGTTTGTGAATAAAGTCTTCAAGAGAGTCAGCAGGTCTTTCTCTCCAAATCCTTCGAACCCTAGCACATAACAATATTTACACGGCATTTATATTCAAGGTATGCTGCCTTTGTTTGTTATCTGACTTTGTATAACTTCAATACTCACCAGGGCGTTATCATATAACGCAGAATCTTCATCTCCCCCCTCGTCAGTCAAGTTATACACATGGGAAGCGAGCTCACTTGTATGATGGTCACCAGCCTACATAGACCTGCCCTCTAGATGCCCAATATCTCATCTATATCTACAATACACACCAGGGCATTATCATATAACGCAGAATCTTCATCTCCCCCTTCATCGGTTAAGTTATATATATGCAAAGCGATCTCACTGATTGTACGAGGGCTGCTATTTATGTATCCGGAATTAAAAAAAGAAACAAACATATATCATTTAATATGGTTTTATTGCTTTTCAAAATATTCGCCGCGATGATCGACACACTTTTGCATACGCTGGAACCAATTTTCATAGCACTTTTTCCATTCTGATTGAGGTATCTCCAAAACGTGCATTTTGAACGCATCAACAGCCTCTTCGCGGCTCGAAAAACGTTGACCACGTAATTTGTTCTTCGCGTATGGAAATAAAAAGAAATCGTTAGGTGCCAAATCAGGGCTGTACGGCGGATGACCAGTCAATTCGATCTTTTGACCCTCCAAAAACTGAGTTGTTTCAGCTGAGGTGTGACAGCTAGCATTGTCGTGATGTAATATGATTCTGCGTTGTCGGTTGTCCTTTCTTATTTCTTCAAAGACTTCTGGTAAGCAAATGGTCGTATACCATTCAGAATTAACCGTTTTACGATTCTCTAATGGCACTGTAGCCACATGTCCATTAATTCCAAAAAAACAGGCGACCATTTGCTTCAAAGTACTTTTTGCACGAGTAACTTTTGTTGGTTTCGGCTCATCTTGGAACACCCACACCGTTGACTGTTGTTTAGTTTCGGGGTCATATGCATAGATCCAAGATTCATCACCTGTGTAGATATTATAAACGGCTTTTGACGTACCACGGTTGTATTTTTTTATCATTTTTTTGCACCAATCGACACGAGCCCGTTTTTGATCGATTGTCAAGTTGTGCGGAATCCAACGAGAACATATTTTTTTTACAGCCAAATGTTCGTGTAATATCTTATGTATGCTCGTCATACTTATGCCTAAGGACGCCTCTATCTCGCGATATGTAACATGACGATCACGCATTATTAGTTCCCGCACAGCATCTATATTTTGTGGGACAACAGCTGTTTTTGGGCGACCTTCTTTATTTTCATCCGTGAGCATAGACCGCCCACGATTAAACTCACTGTACCAGTGATAAACAGTGGTTTTTGATGGTGCTTCATCTCCAAAAGTTGCGGTGAGTTGAATAAAGCACTGTTGTTGATTTAGCCCACGCCGAAAATCTTAGTAAATCATTGCACGAAAATGTTCACGCGTTAAATCCATGGCAAATGAAGACACGCAATTTTCAAAATGACGCCACAATGGAAAAATAATTGACAGTCACATGAAACAAAATGTATTCTTCAACCAAAGAGTTCTATTTTCAAATGTTGTAATTACTTTTTAAATATTGTTCTTGTAAGTGGCCAGTTCCGGATACATAAATAGCAGCCCTCGTATGTTAGTCACCATCCTACATAGACCTGCCTTCTAGATGCCCAATATCTCATCTATATCTACAATACTCACCAAAGCGTTGTCGTATAACGCAGAATCTTCATCTCCCCCTTCATCAGTCAAGTTATACACGTGCGAAGCGAGCGCGCGCGCGATTGACTGTATGTTGGTGACCAGTCTACGTAAACCCGCTTCCGAGGGAGTGTCTAGGACGCTGCTTCGTGCTGGTTCCTTGTGGCTCTAGAAATATAGATTGATACATTAAGGATGGTTAATTAATCAATCTCATGCTCATATTCAATTCCAATCTTGGATAGAAATATGCTCTCAGCGTCATAGGCTGCATTTCCACATAGAAATGCTTTATTTACATTGCCTCGCTCGACACAGCGATTAGTTTAGTGTAAAAGTAGCAGCAGCACTGAAGATTTACTTTTTACAAATTTACGACGTCAAAGCAATTTTTATAGAAATATATAAGTCAAAATAACTCTTTCAGCACTGCTACTTTTACAATGAACTATTTGTTTGCATCCATTGTTTCATTGTCATAACACAAATACATGTGCTGTTTATATACTATTTATATACTATTAGAGATTATCGTTAAAAATAATTTGAATTTGTATGTAGGATCAACGTCACATACCTTCAAAGCGCTAACAGTGAACGCTGTCATCCGTCTGATGCTGAATCTCTCATGATGCCAAGCCAACAACTCATCAGCTAGGTTGATCTTCTTATGCACTACATCCACTCCCAGCCTGGCTTTGACCGAGTGGGCAGGACTTCCCGGCTTAGGCGGTTTAGAGACGTGCATGGAGAGAGGGCCTGACGATATTGAGTCGAGGCACATAACGAATGATATGTCCTGTAAATACAAAATATTTATTTAATCCGTTTAAATCCAATAAAATTTCAGTACCTCCAATAGGATAACTATTGGTAAAAAGAACTCCCAAAAACAGAAACATTGGTGAAAGAATGACTCTGACATCTTAAAATCTCTCCAAGCATATCTTGGAGAGACTATTCGAAAATTACATGAAATAAACCTTCCCGAAACGTACAAAGTGTCAGCGAGCTATGACGTCACGCCTCCCTATAGTTTGTGCGTTTTATGATGATATGCGTGACACATTATAATTGACAATAGTAGGGAAGTTACCTAACAAAAATTAATCGATAATTTAAAAATATCGAATCACTTCGTAAAGGAATTGCAATCGAAATTATCGATTTCGTACTGACATTTCAGTGGTGCCGGCTTCGATCACTAATATACAAGATACACAGTCCCATACAAAACCTCTCGAAAATCTGTCGCCGAGTAAAAGAGTTTAAAAAAGTATACATTTATCTAAAATCGTGGGAGAGCTTGACGTGGGAGAGCCATGCTTCGGCACGAATGGGCCGGCTCGACCGGAGAAATACCACGTCCTCACAGAAAACCGGCGTGAAACAGCGCTTCCGCTGTGTTTCGCCGAGTGAGTGAGTTTACCGGAGGCCCAATCCCCTCCCTTTTCCCTTCCCTACCCTCCCCTATTTCCTTCCGTTCCCTCCCCTATTCCCTTCCATACCCTCCCCTATTCCCTTCCCCACCCTCCCCTATTACCCCTTAAAAGGCCGGCAACGCACCTGCAGCTCTTCTGATGCTGCGAGTGTCCATGGGCGACGGAAGTTGCTTTCCATCAGGTGACCCGTTTGCTCGTTTGCCCCCTTATTTCATTTTAAAAAAAAATCAACCTTAATAAAAGTTATTAAAGATCTTTTTATAAAAGAATGTACAATGTGTGTTTACAAAGCAATAAATTTTTACGAACGACGCACGCTTCAAACTAAATTCAACCATCCGCGTATATGTCTTAAAGTTTAAATTATTACAATTCCAAAAAAGCACTTCAATAATTTTACGGCCGCACTTCGCCGCTGGAACAGGGTGAGAAGTATGAGTGGAGTCGAACTGTTCAACATTTTTTTTGTTGATTGTAATAATTTTAATAGTCCATTTTTTAATTTTTCCAAAGTTTAATGTAAGTAAAGTGTGGAGTAATTATTTTTACTTGTAATATTATGTTGTTCTAATATGTTTAATTTTATAGTTAACTAAAATATACGTGTATACATTGAATATAAATGCTTAGAACATACAACGCTCGCTAAAGTCGGCTTGAAAAATTGTTCGCATCTTTGCCGTGCTATAACTGATATCCAATCTCCACATCTAACTGGATCTCTTGGAAACCTAAAAAAATATATTCCTCAATAAAATAAATAATAATTAATAGCGACTCCATCAAATGGAACAGAAACAGAAACAGATTTAAGATGGCCGCCCTTTTTTATCGATTTGATTTCGATTCAACAGACTCAATCTCTATTGACATAAGTTCCGTTTTATGCATCTGATATTTATCAAATGTTTTTTTTTTAATTTATTAAAATCGTAACAATAATTTTATACTCCTATTTCACAGTTAATATTTATAATTTTATATTAATAAGTTAGCATTTAGCAACTTTTCATTTTTATTCATTTACAATTAAAGGTAACATTTGTTTTTGTAGATGGAATATAATTTGTTACATTTTGTTTTTTTTGTTTTCTTGTAAAAAAACCCGTAGCAAGGAATATGATAACTGTCACCCATATCATCTTACAACGCATAAACTATAGTTTATGTGCATCGCGGGAGAACTTTGTTCGATTGGTATATTAAACACTAGATGTCCCGCGCGGCTTCGCCCGCGTTAGTTAGGAATTTTACGGAAACCGTACATTTTCCCATAAAAAATATCTCTTATGTCCCTACTCCCTTCACTTGGTTTACTCTATATCTGTGCCAAATATTGCCATAAAAATTGCTCCAGTAGTTCGTAATTTCTAATATTTCCCCCGTTTTTCCCACATTTTCCTGCGTTTCTTCGGTCGTATAAGTCTTAGCGTGATAATATATAGCCTATAGTCTTACTCGATAAATTAGCTATCTAACACTGAAATAAGTTTTTAAATCGGACCAGTAGTTCCTGAGATTAACGCGTTCAAGCAAACATACTCTTCAGGTTTATAATATTAAGTATAGATTTTTTTTCAATTATCGCTTGACAAACTCGAGTCTCGATCTAAAAGACTATGAAAAGTACCAATAACAGGGTCATTATAGGCTCATAAGTCATAACCATGGGACGATGTATGGTATAATATTATGGTAGTGATGATGATGATGAATGTAATTTGCATAGTAGCATATGCTTTCCGTTCTTAAAATAACGCCGAAACTCCCAAACTTGTATCTATAAAGAATCAGGAGTTCTCTCAGCACCTTCCGACCCACGGTATACCAGGTATACCTCAGTGCAAAATCTTACTTGTTGGTAGCATATGCTTAGAATACTTCTTAAGAAACCGAGGTCACCACATGTTTCCATATACATTTTGAGGAGTTCCCTCGATTACTCATGCATCCTTCATCAGATCACCACTTTTGTGAATATAATACCAAATTGGGATGAGACCCTATATACCAAAAGAAAAATTTTGAAAATCGGTTAACAAACGTTGAACATAAGAAAACAAACATAACACCTCCCCAATTTTGAAAGTCGGTTAAAATTGTAGCCTATGTGTTATTCTGGTGTATAAGCTATATTATTGTAAAGTTTCATTAAAATCCGTTCAGTAGTTTTTGCGTGAAAGAGTAACAAACATCCATACATCCACACATCCATACATCCAAACAAACTTTAGCCTTTATAATATTAGTAGGATTGCTTTTATGAAAGTGGTTTCATAAGAAAAATTGCATAACTAAACGTCTTAAACAATTAGGTATTAATTCTTACCTGCAACAGCGACGCATCAGCCGAATCCAGCTGGTCTTCCAACCACTTTTTGGTAGCGAAATAGTTCAGGGAATGTCCGGTAGATGACAGCACGAACAATATAGAGGGCGCCGCGCGCACCGCAGCGGTCGAGTACAGCCGGGAGAAGATACGAGCCAGTTCTAATAAAGCCACCGCTCCAGAGGCGTTAGAGTCCGCGCCGAACGCTAACTCCTAGAATATAATGTTAGGTTAAATATTAGCTCGTCTGTCAAGCGCCCAAAATGGGCGTCTTACCCATAAAGTTAATATACCTAGCGGAATAGAGCAACAATCTCGAGCTGTCAAACGAAAGCATGATTGAACATAAATTCTATGAGATTAAATTGTCAACGTGCGGCACGTGCCAACTGGACGTCAAAAAAAGAGTGCTGCTGTCATGTATCACACGTCTCTTTTTAGCACGCAGTGTTACTGATAGTGGCATCTCTCTTGCTCAGGCCTTTGTTTCTCTATTCCGCTATTAACTTTATGGTCTTACCCTAAGAACATTTCGAAGCATTTTCGAAAATGGTTTGACAGCTCGTGACAGATGAAAGGATATCATAATAACTTAACAGGTTCATTTTTTAAATGGAAACTGGGATCTAAGGGCCGACGACCGGCGACGCATCGCAAAAAAATACATAGCTTTTCAAAGGTTGTTTTTGCGATACGACGTCGCAACGCAGTGTTGTGGCCTGGCCCTTAGGGCGTTCGCTGCGTTGAGCATGTGCGCAGGGCGGCTGCCCGGCGCGGGTCGCGACATACGGACTGACCCGCCTCAACGCAGCGCTGCTCTATGGGATGTCATGAAACAAGCACGCCTCGCGAGTCACGGGTGGCCGCGCCGGGCGCACGCTTCGCAGGGAACAATCTTCGCAGGGTCAATTCTGACCGCAACGCAATGCGGAGATGTATTGTAATTTGACAGACTTCGATTGCGTGAGACGTCATGCCAGCCTGTCAATTCAATACAATTTAGAAATGGAAAAAAAATGTTACTCTTTCAGTGCTGCTACTTTCACAGTAAACTATGTTACAAACACTCCCTAAAGTATTATCACTTAGTTTTGCTACACCCTGTATACAGGGTGCAATTAAACCTACCGGCCAAATTTTTCTAGGGCTCAGGTATCATTAGGAGAGTCCATTTAACCAAAAGAAATAGGACGTTAATTTTTTTTTTAATAACATATTTCATCCCACTTAAAATCGTTGCATAACGGTCACTTCGCGGCAGTGGGCAGAGCGAGAGGTAGCGCCTCCCGCACGCGCCGGCGACGCGTCCATAAATTGTTTTTAGGATAACTGCCGGAGGCTATTTCTCTACATTTTAGTACTGAGTGATTATAAAAGAAAAAAATACATGTATTTTTATTTAAACAAGGATGAATACATCGAAATTTGGCCGGAAGGTTTAATTGCACCTTGTATAGCCATTTTCCCGGCATGAAGACTACGAGTGTCCTTTCCTGGGACTCAAAGCATACCCAATTTCATGGTGAAGAGGTTGTTGACCGACAGAAAGACAGACGTTTAAATTTATAAAATAAACTACTATGGAACGGTACTGACCGGCACAGCGCCTGCCGCGTCATAGTGAGCAGCCACCACGATAGTCTGAGCGGAGGTGGAGCGACCGATCAGCTTGCCGTGTAGAGTCACCGGCTTGGAGTCAATCTTCTGTGGCGTAGGCGCTGATACAACTGTAAGTTAAAAAGGAGAATGATTAAAGTGGTCCAAATTTCCACCACCAACGAGACCCATATTGACGTATTGTCCATTAAATATAGAGTAACTTTCATTATGAGACAAATTAAAAATAAGCTGTCAGTAAAATGTTATGACCATACGAAAAATAATTTTATGAGTGAAAATATTGATATTCATCTATTTCAGTAAAAACCTAATAGGAAATGCCAAGCGACATCATATAACATATATTGAGTAGTTAAAAAGTGCAATGGATCATATAAATACCATTTTATGTAATAAAATGGTAGAAAACTTTTTCATTCCGTCATGACTTTTTTCTAACAGGATATTTTTGGTGCGGTTCAGTAATAATGATTCCGTATTTAGCAGACCATTACGAAAGTGTTATTGGTTGTGGACTCAATACATTTTTATTACATCTACAATATTTTTCATACAATGGTAATGGTAAAAAACATGACTTTTCATTCAGCCATAACTTTTCACTGACAGGTATTTTCGATTGCGGTCTGGTTATAATGACTCAGTATTCAGTATACATTTTTACTATATAGGTCTCGTTAGTGGTGGAAATTTGGACTAGACTCCATACATTTAAAAACATTCTCTTTTGTCTATTATTTTCTCTTTTCAGCCATTGCATAGCTTTTATAGCCGACTTCGAGCGCGGCGACCGAATCAAGAAATTCTGTAATGAAAAAACTCCGTCGTGCCGGACGGAGAGAGAAGAATAAGAGAAAGAACTGGAAAAAATTATTTGAGCAAAAAACTATATCGGTTTCGGTTATATCGGTTTTCAAAGGATCTCTATAACAAGTTTGAACAATCAATAGGTAGTTTATTATTACTATGGATACCTAAAAAAATGGTATGCCATAAAAAAGTTAAAAAACACAGTTTCATTTTCTATAAGTGTACTGCCTATTGATGCCGTTCTTTTTTTTTTGTTTGTTTATTGTGTGTTTGGTTTTTACATGTTTTTTTTCTTCTTTCTGTGTTATTTGTTTATTTTAGTGTATACTTTGTACTATGTATTGCCTTAATGTGTAAATAAAGCATTATTTATTTATTTTTATTGTATTAACAATATTACATCATGTCTTACCGATTTGATAACCATTAGAAGACACAGTGTTCATCATGGCCTCCAAAGCACTTCCAGACTTGTCATCGGTGATGATGCTGTGCTGCAGATTGTAGATGATGTACTCAAACTCTGGAGACCACTCCGCAAAGTACACAGGAATGTTCATCTCCTGTTGGGTCAATGCCGCTTCTACAAATCTTATATGCTGTAACAGAAGAACATTCAGATTTATGATTAAATTAATTAATCTCTGTGATCTTTTTTATCTGAATTTGGTAAACAAATAATAATAAGTAATATATCTATGGAGTATGGACGCTTCACGCTACGTTAGTCTGGCCACATGCTAAGTATTTAAAAGCCGCCATTTAAATGTTTATATTTTTCAAGTTTTACAAAATTGCGCCAATCAGGAACAGATTTAGTGCGTTCTTTTTGTAGCCAACTTCATACTCTTAAAAATAATGCATAGAACAAACGAAATTAAATCTTATGAGTGATTCTTCAAAAATTATTCTCTGCGTCACTTTCGTGGGAATTTTTTATTTTCGAGTTATCTTTAAATAAATGCAAATACCTTTAAGGTGCTCTAAAGATAATAAATACGATCTTTAAGGCATGTAAATCGGTCCATAAACTACTGAGATAATCAAATTTGAAATTTCGGTCCCCACGAAAGTTGCGACAAACTCCACGAAAGTTACGATTACATTTTCTAGGAACAAAATGTGGATTGCTATCTTTTTTCCTTAAAAAATAAAGTAAATTATTATTTATTTAATCAGTTTTTATTAAGATCAACAATACTAAAGAGCATGGAGCTTTAATTTGTTGCTTAATCTGTCAAGTAACTGGTCCTGAAATGCTGTGATTTTTTCGAGGTTCAGGTGATTTTATTTGAAGTTAGTGAAGAATAAGTGATTTAGGAGGTCATATAAGGAGGTTTTCAACTAAATATGGAGATTTAGGACACAAGATCATAATATTTTCTTCGATTCAGTTTGTGGGATATATACGAGGTCTCGCTTCGCTCGCTCTCGTCTGTGTATCGTATCGCATTGCATTTGGATTGAGGATGTAATATCAGTTGTTCATGTAAAATACTGATATTCAGGTAAATCCACTAGATTAGAAGCAGATTCGATATATTTGGGGAAAAGATCAGAAGGTAGATTGATGAATAAAGCCACATATGTTGTTTTTCAAAAAAAGCTTGTAGAGTGAAAAATTAGTTCTGGGTACCAAAACCATAGCTGGAAATGCTATACTATAGCCAATTCACATAGAAAAACGGTGTACAAAACAGCCTACGTAGCTTTTGTAGGTCACTAGGTAACTTTCATGGGTAAAAATCACACGAAAGTTACGAAAATTTTACATTTTTTAGAATTATGATTAAAGTAATAGGTAAATAAACAAACAAAGTACTAGGAAATAATCTCGATCATATACCTTATTCCTTAATTTGATATGAGTGTCATAATTATAAATTATTATCATTCAAAACATGCTCGCAAAAGTTACGTCACTACAGCGACCACAAATTTTTTAAGGAATATCTTATCTTATATTTTCTTTGTTTTGAAGCAACGAGGGTTTGAGTCCCCTGTACTGATGCTGGAAAGACACTGAGCGTTGGTGCAGCTAAAACGTGTAACCACAAGTCGTCGCGTTTGGAAGATAGGAGCAGTTTTATTACCCGCTCGTGAAACTAGCAAAATCGTGTGACACAGATGTTATGCCTATTAACTTTTTTAACTTAAGGTATAACATTATTTTATTTTAGGAATTAGGTAGCCCAGTTAATCTAGATTATTTTGATGTATCACACTCTATGCTAATGAATAAAATACAAAAGTTATTAAAGCTTTCCGTAAGCGCGAACAGAGTGTGACACGCGGAGAACACCGATTTTGCCCCCGATTTCGACATTTAATTAACCATTAAACAAAAACTATAAATAATTATAGATGTTTTTTATTGAAATCAGATACTTAAATAAATGAGGAATAACGTGTGTTTGGTCCTAATGCTGTATGTTTATTAGGGTAGTAGTAAAGAGCGTGTGACCACATTTTGAGGGGCCTCGGAGAATTAGTCTTATACAGTATACACACTAAAATAAGTTACAAAACAGCGTGGGGTCGAGTGCATCAGGTGGGTCAATATCGAGCCAGCGGTACACAGAGGTATTTTTACGAGTGGCTCGTTATTGTGTTGGTGGTGTTCAAGGGGTGAATGAAGAACTGCTCAACCAATTTTGTGCAAACTTCACATAAACCATATACTGTGGCTTTGTCCAGACTATTTGTCCAAACAAAGCCTAAACATTTGGTTTGGATAGGAGAGCCCGTTCTCGAGTTATAAAATTATAACAAAAAGAATATGATTCCTAGACATGGCAGATCTATGTTATTTGGTTGGGTTAAGTCTGAAAACAGCTGATAGACTATGATGTCTAACATAAGATTATTTGACCAAGTGTTAATTCTTAACCCATCAACTCCCAATCGGCACCCGGGTGCGGCATAACAATTAAAAATCTATTGTGTTTGCAATTCCCACAATCCAGGTAAGTATTAACCTTTCAAGTCCCAGAATAACAAAAGATTTCCAAGAATCCGCGATCGAAGGATTAAGAAGAAAAAATAATTCATACCTCCTTCGCATCATCGGATAAAAGTGTTTCATTGAGAGGCAGCACCAGGAGCAATGCTCCAGCCTTGTTACGGATCTCGTAGATCTGCTCAACACTAATATCCTGGATTCGCGCCACCACGCAGTGACGGGAGGTACCCCACGAGCTCAGGGAACGACCTTCGAGGTTGAAGCTGGCACTTCGGCATCCTATAGGAAGTAGTAGTTTAAAATTATTTGAGAACAGCAAGAGTTAAGTATTAAATTTACAACTATTGTGCATGTGCTAAATAGGATTTCTTGTCTTGCTCACAATTAACCCATCAATCCCCAAGCGGCAGCCAACTGCCACATAACAATTGAAAATATATTGTGTCTGCATAGCCACGATGGAGGTGCTACAAGTAACAGTATAATATCCTGTCCTATTTAAACATAATAATAAACAAACATTTCCTCTTTATATCATTATAAATATTATATTATGTATAATGTATGGATATACTATTAATAAGTCATAGGGTAATGTAAAACAATATTTAATTGACCTTGAATATATAGCAAGCATGAGAATTTTGTTTTATGACATGTACAATACAGCCTTTTTATTTTGCTATAAAGTTTACATGTAAAACATGTTATATACAAAATAGTGAAAATAATAACTATGAATTGAATAAAATCTCAGTTTTTGCATCATTAAAATATAAATTTATTGGAACTAATATATTTTAATCACATTTTAATACCTAAAACAGAATTAAGGAAGTAATAAAATAACTGCTAGCTGAAATGGATTTTAAGACCCATCCTTTAATAGAATCTTATCACACAAGACAAATAAATCTGTAATATATAGATAAGATTGGCGGAGAAAGCCGATCTTAAATTCGACAGAACCTAACCTATAAAAAAATCGATTTTTTTACTTTAACACTGAATTTATGAATGCATTAGCTTACTTACCGTGAGGAACCGAGTGGAGGTCGTATTGTTGCATTCGGTACACAGAAAATTCATGGGAAGCCGCAACAGGGTTCACAGGAGATAGAATTATGAAGATAGGAAAGAATACCAACAAATAGTAGGGAAGGTATCCTCGAAATATCTCCGACAACCCGTCCGCTTGGTCGAGCCACATT
This sequence comes from Aricia agestis, assembly GCF_905147365.1. Lineage (NCBI taxonomy): Eukaryota > Metazoa > Arthropoda > Insecta > Lepidoptera > Lycaenidae > Aricia > Aricia agestis. The sequence continues at coordinate 12,653,586 of NC_056425.1, forward strand.
TTGTTCACTATTCTTTACAATGTGTTAACACAATTAAAACAAATACTAATTTATTAAATCAGAATCCTATTAGAAGAAACCCTAGTGATATTAGGTCAATGACATAAAAAAATTAAGAGATAAGTCATGATGACAGGTCGCAGTAATGCCAACTGTCAGTTTTTTTTTATTGTTTGAAAGTGAAAGCCTTTGAAAATAAATCATTGCACAGATTAAATATCAACAACACAGCTTAGAAAAGCGGCAAGCGCAATGATGAAAAACTCAAAGCAGATATTATGTTACTACCGCGCGCGTTGTGAAGATTCAAATACGGCCCAATTGGGCCGTCTGTTGTTTAGTCTGCATCGAGCGCAGTCACGAAAGTGCTGCGTCTTGTCTTACCTAAATAAATTGAAAATGACGTCGTGCGTGTATCGAAAATGTACCAATTATGACTCGAAAGTAAACAAAACACATGGAATCTCTTACCACATGTCTTGATTGCAATAAATTAAGAGATAAGTCATGATGACAGGTCTTTACATTTTCAATTATTTTTTCTAACAATCTGGAAAAAATCGAATTTTCGTCATAGCTCAGGCGAAGAAAGAGACAGCGATACGATTCGACGTTTAAAAATAGAACTGTCTCTTTTATGTAAATGGTTTTTCGTATCTTTTGTTTCACTTACCTGTCAAATTTGTCAATGTTTGCAATTTTGAATTTGAAAATTGTTCGGAAGAGATATAAGCCGGAAAATAGTATGGACGTAACATATCTATATAAGTAGAATATCATTGGGCAAGCGATTATTTATCGTAAACACCAACGCCAACGCCATAAAATGTATGGGATTTGACATTAGTATTCGCTAGCGAAGCGATATTGACTTAATTAATATGTCAAATCGCATACATTTTGTTAACGTTTACGATAATCGCTTGCCACTTGTCTACCAGGGCTTCTTTAGCGTTGCATAGTGCCTATAAAGTGGAAATGCTCGTTTGTCTTGTATTTTTTAAATAAGTTAGTACATTGGTAATATAAAATAATAATAATAATACCTATGGACATAATATATTTTGGACGCTTCACACCACCTCAGTCTGGCCCCGTGCTAAGTACCTGAAGGACTTGTGTTACGGCTACGGGTACTAGACAACCACAGAAAATGGATCTAGTTAGAACCGCCATGTCGCTCCAATTTGTATGAACACGAGCGTGTCACTTTTTTCATACCTACTGTGACGTCACAAGAGCGCTTTAGTGATGGGAATACCCGTACGCGCGGAATCGATTCGAAGGCATCGCCGCGCCCCGTCTCTTTGGCCACTTTAATAGGTATATCGATTTTTTAATCGATTATTATTCGAGTTAATATACAGAGGAATGATAAATCTAAAGATTCGTGCTTGCCAGGACAGCTAGTAATATATTATATTATTCTAAACTAAATCACTAAACAGGAACATAAAGACATCTATACATATAAATAAAATTGGAGTGTCTGTTTGTAATATTGAAAGAACCGTTTTTTACTAGATGCATATGAATGTATATAGGGTACATACACCAAAACAACATTTTTTACAATTTTTGTCTGTATGTCTGTCTATTTCTATTTTATTATATTATATATATATATATATTGTTCCAGCTAATCTCTGAAATGGCTGGAGCGATTTTGACGGGACTTTTTTGGCACATAGCTGATGTAGTAAGGCATAACTTAGGTTACTTTTTAACCGACTTCCGATCCCATTTCCAAAATTATTTTGTTGTTGTATGAGATGTAGCCCGAATTTAGTAACATGATCACAAAAGTGATGATCTGATGATGCAATCCATAGGAAATCGACAGGACTCCTTAAAATTTATATGGAAACATATAGTGATTTTACGTTTTTCTGAAGGATTCTAAGCTTAAACTACCAAAAAATAAGAATTTGCGCTGAAGTACACCCTGGTTCCGAAGATGCTGTACAGAACTCTTGAATCCTTATAGATAAATGTTCGGCAATTTTGGCGTTGTTTCAAAAGCATATTATTATGTCAACGTGTCAATAATACTAATCATCATCATCACTATAATTATGCCATGAATCATCACATTATTATCAAAAATCTTGCCTTTGATTATATTATTGTTCCACCGTTTGTTGACTGATTTTTAGGGTTCCGTACCTAAATGGCAAAAACGGAACCCTTATAGATTCGTCATGTCTGTCTGTCTGTCTGTCCGTCCGTATGTCACAGCCACTTTTCTACGAAACTATAAGGGCTATACTATTGAAACTTGGTAAGTAGATGTAATGTGTGAACCGCATTAAGATTTTGATACAAAAATGCAAAAAATATTAAAAATTTTAGGGGTCCCCATTGGTACAACTGAAAAAAAACTTACTATAAAAACTACCAACGAAAATTGGTTTGAACGAGATCTAGCAGGTAGTTTTTTATACGTCAATATAAATGGTAAATGGTAAACCTTAACTTTTCTTTCATTAAATCAACTGAAATATAAAAATAAATCAAAAACCTTTTAATTTCATAGAAATAAACCTTATAGCTGCTGCGAAACCCTTCATGGGCGAGTCCAACTCGCACTTGGCCGGTTTTTACTATTTCGGTAAGGAAGGGGAAAATTTGTTTCTTTTTTAAAGCTTTTATTTAACTTGCTCTGTATGTATGTAAGTATGTATGTCACGGTGGAATTTTGGAACTCAATTTTAAGGTAGATATTTCATTTTCTTTTTTTATCGCATTTTGCTGACGCGGACGAAGTCACGGGCAACAGCTAGTGTTACATAAAATATAATTATCGAGTCACAAAATATCCCAAAGCGAACATTATCATTCCTCTGTTTCATGTCTATTTCGAAAATCGATTAATTAGAATCGAGAATATGTACAACACTATTTGCTTCATTTGACAGAAAAATGAGAATATTGACTGTACCTCGAAACTAAGCGATGAGTGAAAGTATCTATTGTTTTATTTCCATTGCGCGCTCAATACCGGACAAACAGAACGGGCTCTATAATTTTCTAACTAAAGCGGCAATGTATTATGAATCATGCGGTACACACGCATTTCATGGTAAAATCTACAACCACCTACGATTAACATTAAATAATTGATTTTAAAATAAAGGACACACGATTTAATAATAAAATTACTTACCGATGAAAAGAAACGTATCCACTATTTAGACCAACGTTTCTAGTCGAATTTCCACAGCCCAATACGGCAAAATTAGACATTTTTAGAATTTCGATTGACGTCCGATTCCGATAACGGTGGAGCGCAGACTAAAGAACAGACTTTCGAAGTTTTGACATTGTACAACGTTTGAGAACGCGATGGCACGCGAAGTACATACACATGGCAGTTCTAACTATATCCATTTCTGTGTAGACAACGGAAAAATATTAAATACTTTTATACTATAATATAAGTACATATATTTAAGATTTTTATTACATCATACACCTATTTAATACAGTCATATTCATGACCCAGACACATTGAAAACTTTTTGTTCCGTCGGCGGGATTCGAACCCGCGACCCCCAGCTTGAGGTACCACACGCTCTTAACCATTGAGCCACAAGTTACCTTCTAACATTTAAAAAATAGGTCAATTAGTTCGAGTTAGACTCGCGTACGAAGGGTTCCGTACCGTTATACAAGGTGTAACAAAACTGAGTGATAATACTTTAGGGTGTGTATGTGTTAGGCTGGTTTTATCGTTAGGCGTTTCGCAGCGCCGCGCCGTTGGAGCGCGCGCGTTCGAAGTAACAAACGAAATGGACAGACGGCGCTGCTCAAGCGTGCGACTTTAAGGAGTGAGCACACTGAGACGGGCCGTGCCGGGGCTCAGCGTGCCGGGGCTCATCGCAAAAATCCGCCTCCATACAATTTGTATGGAAGCGGATGCGCGTATCGCACACTGTGTCGGGGCGCAGCGGATTTCCGCTTCCATACAAATTGTATGGAGGCGGATTTTTACGATGAGCCCCGGCACGGCCCGTCTCAGTGTGCTCACTCCTTTAAAACGCTACTACTACTCCCATACATCTTCGAACGCGCGGCGCTCCAACGGCGCTGCCGAAACGCGTAACGATAAAACCAGCCTTAGTTGTAGAGGGTTCACCGTAAAACTAGCAGCGCTGAAAGATCAAAATTTTTTTTCATTTTGTATGGGGAAACTCGTGACGCTGGGACGCTTGCGTACTTTTTTTTATGAAATAAGGAGGCAAACGAGCTAACGGGTCACCTGATGGAAATCAACTTCCGTCGCCTATGGACACTCGCAGCATCAGAAGAGCTGCAGGTGCGTTGCCGGCCTTTTAAGAGGGAATAGGGTAATAGGGCAGGGTAGGGATGGGAAGGGAAGGAATATGGGAGGGTAGGGAAAGGAATAGGGTAGGGGATTGGTCCTCCGGTGAACTCACTTACGCGGTGAAACACAGCGCAAGCGCTGTTTCACGCCGGTTTTCTGTGAGAACGTGGTATTTCTCCCGTCGAGCCGGCTCATTTGTTCCGAAGCATGGCTCTCCCACGTATTAACTTATGTACTCATACAAAAGTGAAAAAAAGGTCTTTCAGCGCAAAAATAAACATAATATACCGGATAGCTGCTAATTTCACAGTGAAAAGAACAAGGAACTTAAAGTACCTATTATCACCTTAAAAATATATTTTTTACGAAAAAAAAATGTTGACGTGGACGCAGATGAAGTCGCGGGCAACAGCTAGTATTATCATAAAATATGCTCAAAGTATCTGTCAGCCTGCAACTCTTTACACTCAAAACTTTCTTCGGTTTAAGTTCGGTGTCATAATTCATTATTGAATCCTTACGTAGTTATATCCATTTAAAGTCCCCCGTCTTTGTCTGCTATTTGACATCCAATGTACCAGATAAAGACAATTTTCCACCGTGCGTTTCTCGCGTAACTTTCTGCCGCGCACTTTAAAACTCTGGAACGAACTGTTGCCGGCGCCCGGCAGTATTTCCGGAAATACGACCCGCAAACCTTCAAGAAGAGAGCGTACTCCCTCTTAAGGAGTGAGCACACTGAGACTGGCCGTGCCGGGGCTCAGCGTGCCGGGGCTCATCGCAAAAATCCGCCTCCATACAATTTGTATGGAAGCGTATGCGCGTATCGCACACAATGTCGGGGTGCAGCTGATTTCCGCTTCCATACAAATTGTATGGAGGCGGATTTTTGCGATGAGCCCCGGCACGGCCCGTGTCAGTGTGCTCACTCCTTAAGAAGGCCGGTAACTCACTTGCAATAATTCTTCTGATGTTGCGAGTGTTAGGCGACGGTAGTTGCTTTTCATCAGGTGACCTGTTTGCTCGTTTACCTCCTTACTTTATGTAAAGTAACGGAGCTCAGTAAAGGACTATGCCCAAAAAAAACCCATAATCGATTAAAATAATTTATGTACAGCAAAGTAGAGCATAAATAGTAGATTGAAAATATGCAATTCATTTTTTTCTAAACCATAACCGAAACCGATAATTTGAAAAAATAAATCTGAGATACACAGTGTGATATCTACTTCGAATCAACTAGTTATTTCCTTTGTTTTTGTGATCTTTCTCGTGAAAGCGATGTTGATAGACAATAATCTATACTAATATTATAAATGCGAAAGTATCTCTGTCTGTCTGTCTGTCTGTCTGTCTGTCTGTCTGTCTGTCTGTCTCGCTTTCACGCCAAAACTACTGAACCGATTGCAATGAAATTTTGTACACAGTTATTCTAGAGTCTGAGAAAGGACATAGGCTACATTTTGATGTGGGAAAATATCTTATTTCCATGAAAATATCGATGAAAATTTATTCGCATTGCGCAGGCCAGCGCTCATCCCGGGGGTCCTGGGTTCGAGTCCCGCAGGCGGAACAAGTTTTCAATGTTCCTGGGTCTTGGATGTGTATTAAAATAATATTTCAAAAATCTTAAATATATTTTATGTATAATATTATAAAAAATCCAGAAATATATCGATGCAATTTAGTTCTAATACGATTCAACAGATGGCGTTTTATTTTATTTTAGTTCTAATACGATTCAACAGATGGCGTTTTATTTTTTACTTAAATATATTTTATGTATCTATACTTCTATACTAATCCATACTAATATTATAAATGCGAAAGTATCTCTGTCTGTCTGTCTGTCTCACTTTCACGCCAAAAACTAATATTATAAATGCGAAAGTATCTCTGTCTGTCTGTCTGTCTGTCTGTCTGTCTGTCTCGCTTTCACGCCAAAACTACTGAACCGATTGCAATGAAATTTTGTACACAGTTATTCTAGAGTCTGAGAAAGGACATAGGCTACATTTTGATGTGGGAAAATATCTTATTTCCATGAAAATATCGATGAAAATTACTTCGCATTGCGCGTGGCCAGCGCTCATCCCGGGGGTCCTGGGTTCGAGTCCCGCAGGCGGAACAAAAAGTTTTCAATGTTCCTGGGTCTTGGATGTGTATTAAAATAATATTTCAAAAATCTTAAATATATTTTATGTATAATATTATAAAAAATCCAGAAATATATCGACGCGATGCAATGAACATTTTAGTTCTAATACGATTCAAAAGATGGCGCTTTTTTTTTACTTCGTTGGAACATAGAACTAATCATACTTATTAGTTATTATGTTTTTGTTTATAGTTTTTAATACGTTAGAATATTATGTTTAATAATATTATCACTTGCTATAATAATAATCAATCTATCTTATCTTATAGAACTCCTACTGCATTTCTAAGGAGTTCGAGTGTGTTGTGTTGGCCTATATTCCATCCAGAAAATATATCAATGCAATCAACATTTTAATTCTAATATATGAAAACAGATGGCGCTTTATTTTTTACTTCATTATTATAACAGAACTAATCATACCTACTTTATTATATATTATTGTTTTTATTCATAACTAGCTGTTGCCCGCGACTTCGTCCGCGTGGACTTTAGTTTATAGCGCGCGGTGTCAACAAAATGTGTGTCAAATTTAAAAACTTTTTAAAACCCTGGTAAGTGGTACCCCTCTTAGGGCCGCGCTACACCGGAATGGCAGCGCTGAAAGTGCTCGCCTCGCCGCTGCCATTCCGGTGTAGCGCGGCCCTTAATTAATCAAAATACCCAAAAACAGCTGTGCAGTGTGCACATAATCTGTACTAATATTATGAATGCGAAAGTATCTCTGTCTGTCTGTCTGTCTGTCAGTCTCGCTTTCACGCCAAACGCCAAAACTACCGAACCGATTGTAATGAAATTTTGTATACTGATAGTCTAAAGCCTGAGAAAGGACACAGGCTACTTTTTTACTGGAAAAAAGGGTTGTAAGGTTCGTAAATTTGTTCAAAAAATTCATAATAGATGGCGCCGTGCGTCTTCTACATTGCGCTGACGCTTGCTCAAAAGTCTTTCTATAAGAGGTGGTATCATCTTACATTTAAGTCTCGATTTTTTTCGATTGTTATATCTATTCTACGGTATTAAATAACTCAGTACTTTATCTGTGCAGGCAGTGACGTAACCTTAAGACCAAATTTCACCAACGACTGTTAAAGTTAATGCTCGAATTAGTATCACGTTAGCTGTTTTGTTTTTCATATGAATGAAAGAGAAGACAGGATATTTTAACAAGCTGTTAACACTAACAGACGTTGGTGAAATTGGGGCTAAACCTATCAATGATAAATAGTTTATGGGTAAAGTTGTGTAATTGGGGGGCTAAATAAGCTTTAAAATTTGGCATAATATATAAAGTTTAACATACAAAAATGAAGTACTTATTGTTTGCACACTGCACAGCTGTATTGATTTAAGGGGTACCAGGGTTTTTTTATAAAAGCTTTTGACACCAATTTTGTTGACATCGCGCGCTATAAACTGAAGTCCACGCGGACGAAGTCGCGGGCAACAGCTAGTGTACAATTAAATGGAAAAAAAAATCGGCCAAGTGTGAGTCGGACTCGCGCACGAAGGGTTCCGTACCGTTATAGAGCGAAAGTAGGGAAAAATTGTTTTTTGTATGGGAGCCCCCTTAATCATTTATTTTCTTTTAATTTTGCGATTAAATATTAAAGTGCACACATTATTTAGTTTTTAGTATATGTTGTTAAAGCGGCATCAGATATACACAATCTGTGAAGATTTCAGAAGTCTAGCTATAGCGGTTCTTGAGTAAGAGCCTGGAGACAGACAGACGGACAGACGTCGAAGTCTCAGTAATAGTGTCCCGTTTTTACCCTTTGGGTACGGAACCCTAAAAAAGTATGTCAAATATAATATATTTTAAGAATAAACTAAATCACAAGTGGCTTCACTCTACATCCTCTATCGGTTGTATCACGGGGAGTGCTCTAAGAAATTGTTCGGAATCATACCACCTGCAACTTTTCGCCATCGCTCCACGCAAAAAATATACCATCCTCATCACTTTGATGAGTGGCAGTCTTCCACCGTGCGTTTTTGCGTAACTTTCTGCTGCGCACTGTAAAACTCTGAAATAAACTGTCACTATATTTTCAATACGACCTGCAAACCTTCAAAGGCCGGCAACGTACCTACTTGCAGCTTTTCTAATGTTGCGAGTGTCCATGGGCGACAGTATAGTTGCTTTCCATCAGGTGACCCGTTTGCTCGTTTGCCCCCTTATTTTATTAAAAAAACAATCATATAACCGATATCGTGTACTTAATAATCCTAAAAAAAACAGTACATATTGTATACAGAATATTTTCTATCCCAAACTAACATTCTATACTGTCAGATATAAATAAAAGTGATAATAGTCTATCGGGCTTATAAGTTAGGTATAACTTATAAGTTATAAGCCATGAATCCATGATATAGTTTTACTTACCGAAATTTTCAGTTCATGTATTTTTGTTACCAATAGGCAATAAGAAATTATGAAAATATCGTGAAATACTTTTTCTAGAAACAGTTAGTAAAGGTAAAAATAGTAAATAGTAAAAAGTAAGATAACAAAATATGAACTACGGAAGGTAGCTTATAACTTGACCACATAATACATTATCTACAAAATTGTTTTACAGTCGTTCTGACTATAGGTAATATTTTATCTAGTCTTTGTACTCTTATTATTTTTTTATTCATTTAGAAGTAAGACTTATCAGTGGATTTAAATTAGAATTTTAGATGGAGTTACAATTTAGAGACAATTACAAGCCTTTGAAATTAATTTACCTACAATTTCCAATATCGTTAAATCTAAATAGTAAATCTATATGTATAATAAATAAAATTATATAAAACTCAAAGGTGACTGACTGACTGATTGACATAGTGATCTATCAACGCACAGCCCAAACCACTGGACGGATCGGGCTGAAATTTGGCATGCAAGTAAATGTTATAACGTAGGCATCCGCTAAGAAAGGTTTTGATCAATTCTACTCCCAAGAGGAAAAAAATAGGGGATGAAACTTTGATTGTCAATTTTAAGCCGATCGTGTCGGGCTGAAACTTTGCATTCGCAGACGACAGACTTTTTGTGCGATCGAGTCTGCGGCGCCCATACAGTCGGCATGGCCGCGCCTAACGCGGACAAAGTCGCGGGCAACAGCTAGTTAAGAAATAGAAAAAAAATACGATCCAAAGCACTTTATTTTCAGCAGTAGCACTGAGCGGCTTGGTGATGATGAACTATTAACTATATAGATAAGAACACGCCGAGTAAAATATGCTTTCAAACAAAGAAAACTAGATCATAATGGTGAACCCGTTTGGATGCTACGATGCTAATGTCAGACACACACACAGACAGACAGGCAGATACACACGTCTCTTTTTTGTCGGGGGTTAAAGGGTTATTATTTTTTAATGAAATAAGGGGGCAAACGAGCAAGCGGGTCACCTGATGGAAAGCAACTTCCGTCGCCCACGGACACTCGCAGCATCAGAAGAGCTGCAGGTGCGTTGCCAGCCATTTAAGAGGGAATAGGGTAATAGGGGAGGGTAGGGAAGCGAATAGGTAGGAGATTGGGCCTCCGATAAACTCACTCACTCGGCGAAACACAGCGCAAGCGCTGTTTCACGCTGGTTTTCTGTGAGAACGTGGTATTTCTCCGGTCAAGCCGGCGCATTCGTGCCGAAGCATGGCTCTCCCACGTAAAATTTATATTTATATTATATTTATCATTATGATTATTATTATTATTAAAAAATGGCTTGTAGTCACAATCTACTTAATAATTACTTATAGTAAGTTAATTTACAATAATTGCTGTAATTGTTCCGAAGAAATAAAAAATATATATTATTGTATACAATTGTATACAGGAATGTATACAATTTCTGTGGACGAAGTCGGTGCAAATTCCTGTAGTACTACGGTATACGCATGTACGCAGCGAATGTTTTCAGTTCGGCGCGGCGCAGTGCGGCGCTATCGAGCGGTGCGGACTAGGGATGGGAACGGTAAATCGATATTGCGATGCTGGGAAATCGATTTTGGGGAAGCGATTATTGTGAGATGTAAGTTGAGAATGGAATGGAACATGGTACAAGCGATAAGTTTAGATCCATTTGTTGTACAATTTAAACTTCTTTGGATGCGTTACATAGTAAGCGGGAATTATTATTTTCATTGGTATAGAAAACCTTATTCCTAATAACAATGAGTCAGTTTATTATGCTTGTTGCATTTAGGTTTTAGGCACTCGTATAGAGTAAATCTGTAAGATAGCCTAATAACTTTCATATCATATTTACATTTTTCAATAATATCGATGCTATAGGCAGCAGTATCGATACTCGACTCGTCTGCGCGTCTCTGGCGGCTGCCGGTGCGGGCGGGCGGCGGCGGGGGTGAGCGGGGGCGGGCGGCGCGGGGCGGCGGGCTGTCAGTGCGCTCGCAGCCCCCGGGAGCGCGGCATGGGTGGCGCGCTGCTGCTGGCGCTGCTGGCGGCGGCGCGGGCCAGCGAGCCCAACGCCACCGACCTATGGGACTTCGCCAGCCCCTCCCCCTCCGAGCCGGCCGAGGAGAAGGCGCCCCTGTTCCCCACGGACCTGTTCACGGAGGAGCAGCGGCGCTCCGGCGCGGTGCTGTTCCACGTGATCGGCATGGGCTACATGTTCGTGGCGCTTGCGATCGTGTGCGACGAGTTCTTCGTGCCGGCGCTCGACGTGATCATCGAGCGGCTCGCGATCCGCGACGACGTGGCCGGCGCGACGTTTATGGCCGCCGGCGGCTCCGCGCCCGAGCTGTTCACGAGCATCATCGGCGTGTTCGTGTCGTTCGACGACGTGGGCATCGGCACGATCGTGGGCTCCGCCGTGTTCAACATCCTGTTCGTGATCGGCGCGTGCGCGCTGTTCTCGCGCACCACGCTCTCGCTCACGTGGTGGCCGCTGTTCCGCGACTGCTCCTTCTACTCCGTCAGCCTGCTGGTGCTCATCTACTGCTTCCGGGACAGCCACATCTACTGGCAGGAGGCGCTGGTGCTGTTCTCGCTGTACGGCGCGTATGTGCTGTTCATGCGGTGGAACCAGCCCGTGGAGCGCGCGCTCAAGAAGCTCATATACAAGAACAAGGTGACTCGCGTGAGGAGCACGGACCAGCTGATGCCGACGGTGAGCTCGCCCGCCCCCCCGCCTCCCGCGCCACCTCGCGCCTCCCTGCGCACCCTGCACATCCACCCGCATGCACAGACCTGGGTTTGGACCCCACTGAATACTAAACCATACCAAACATTATTACCAACACTATTGGATATACCGAACATACCAAACCCAGGTCCTCTAGATGGCTTGCTCCCGAAGTTAGTGTTAGCGATAGTTGTAGATAACTACTCATTACTCACCATTTCTTAACTTTGCATATTTTACACTCGACACCCGTTTTTAGAACCTCGCAATAGGTTTATAGGGGCTTTATAACAGGGTCACATCAACCTTAGCTCGCACAACTTAAGCATACTATTCGTACACACAGTCAGATTTAATAATCTAGGCTACGCGTTGCGAGATTCTACAGCTACATTTAAAAGTCTAGTCAATGCGTTGGACGTCCATCCCCATTTACGTCAGATTTGGCAACCTAGGCCAACGCTTTATCAGGGGCAGATTTCGACGATGCATACGCAGCGTCAAATTTGGCAACCTAGGATACATATTGGGGAATCCCAAATAGAAACCTAGTCGAAGCGTTCGACGTCCTATGTCAAAAGCAACCTAGGCTATACGTTGGTCCACATTTCGCAACCTAAGCGTTAGACCCATGTTAGATTTAGCAACCCAGGCTAACAACGCCTTGATTAGGTTATGAGCCCATTATATACGTGTCAGATTAGCAACCTAGGCTAGGATGTTAGCCTTGATTGTTTAGGTTGTAGGTTGTTTGAGGCGCGTTGTTATGACGACTGGGTACGGCCCTACCGCCCTTACCCTTACGTAATACCGTGACCTGTTCACGTGTTTTTGACTCCGTAACGATTAGCGAAAGGTTTTCGAATTAGGTTAAGGTTTGAACTTCGAACACGAATTCAAATTCGTTGCAAACGAAACAATTTAGTGGGTTTTGAAATTGTGCTATTTGTGTCTTTATAATGTATCTCACATTTTCGCGTAACTTTCTACCGCGCACTGTAAAACTCTGGAACGAACTGTCAACAGCAGTATTTTCCGATTAATGCGACCTGCAAACCTTCAAGAAGAGAGCGTATTCCATCTTAAAAGGCCGGCAACGCACCTGCAGCTCTTCCAATGTTACTAGTGTAAATGGGCGACGGTAGTTGCTTTCTATCAGGTGACCCGTTTGCTCGTTTGCCCCGTTAGTTTTTATAAAAATTAAATCTATTGTTTTTTCCTCCAAAAATTAAAGAAATGAACTCGTTTTAAATGTGTTTAATTTTGCACACAAATGAGGATGTCCTCGTTAGGTTAGGTTACATTATATTAGGAAGGACTAATTAAAAACAATGATCTGTCTAACAATAAAAAAAAAGATCTGGATTGTGAAATGTGTCTGGTTAGTTGTACTAAATCAATATCACGAAAACAGTTATAATACCAAAGATAGCAATGGAAGTTAAAATATTAGACATATTCAGATAGGAATTAAAATGTGCAATTATTTTAACGAAGATTTTAGATTACTAAGGGCCTGTTTCACCACTTTCTGATAAAGCGCCGAATAGGCTATCCACCACTTAACTTGACAGATAAAGTATGGAGAATCTGTCAAAAAAGTTGTGAATAGCCTATTCACCACTTTATCAGAAATTGGTGAAACAGGCCCTAAATGTCACTCATATTATTAAGAGTATCTCTAATTCTCTACTAATAATTATGTGAATGTGAATGTATGTCTGTCGTCTGTCTATCTATACTTTGATCTCCTCTTACTCTTATTAATCTTCTTTGATACCCTCCTCACTTTACATAATATTTAATCGATTTTGATTGAATATGACATGGGAAAATAAAATACTTTTAGTTTCCGGAAATATGCCTTATGATCAAAGGTAAAATTTTGACGCGGAGAAATTTAAGATAGCCACTGACATTGGAAACTATAGTCTTTGAACTAAAATAGATGGGATTCTGTTAACCTGTGTCAAAGTGACTTTTTGTGACGGTTTGTTACATTCAGGATATTGTATGACATCATACAACACAACAGACAGGATTTCCTACCTTTTTGCATATATTTTATACATAGAAATTAGAAGTCTATTATAATATTTAGACGTGGGAGAGCCATGCTTCGGCACGAATGGGCCGGCTCGACCGGAGAAATACCACGTTCTCACAGAAAACCGGCGTGAAACAGCGCTTGCGCTGTGTTTCGCCGAGTGAGTGAGTTTACCGGAGGCCCAATCCCCTACCCTATTCCCTTCCCATCCCTACCCTCCCCTATGACCCTATTCCCTCTTAAAAGGCCGGCATCGCACCTGCAGCTCTTCTGATACTGCGAGTGTCCATGGACGACAGAAGTTGCTTTCCATCAGGTGACCCGTTTGGTCGTTTGCCCCCTTATTTCATTTAAAAAAAATACGACCTCTGTGGCTCAATTGGTTGAGTGTGTGGCAGCTCGATTCGAACTTCGCTCGGGATTCGAATCCCGCCGACGGAGCAAAAAGTTTTAAATGTTCCCGGGTCTGGATGTGTATTAAATATGTTTTTTTATTTTTTTTATTATGAAATATGGGGCAAACGAGCAAACGGGTCACCTGATGGAAAGCAACTTCCGTCGCCCATGGACACTCGCAGCATCAGAAGAGCTGCAGGTGCGTTGCCGGCCTTTTAAGAGGGAACAGGGTAATAGGGCAGGGTAAGGATGGGATGGGAAGGGAATAGGGGAGGGTAGGGAAGGGAATAGGGTAGGGGATTGGGCCTCCGGTAAACTCACTCACTCGGCGAAACACAGCGCAAGCGCTGTTTCACGCCGGTTTTCTGTGAGAACGTGGTATTTCTCCGGTCGAGCCGGCCCATTCGTGCCGAAGCATGGCTCTCCCACGTATAAATGTGTATGATATTTAAATTAAAATCTTAAATATATGTTTAGTACAAAAGTATTAAATATATTTCCGTTGTCTGGTACCTGTAACACAAGTCCTTCAGGTACTTAGCACGGGGCCAGACTGACGTGGTGTGAAGCATCCATAGATATTATCTATACATATAATAAAACTGTAGAAATGACAATTTTGTACATTAAAGATATCCAAAAAATAATAAGCGGGGGCTGTTACTACATCGCTATAGAAGCCAAAATTGTGGTTAGTTTTTTGTCTGTCTGTCTGTCTGTCTGTCTGTCTGTCTGTCTGTCTGTCTGTCTGTCTGTCTGTCTGTATGTTTGTTCCAGCATCACACGAAAACTACTGATCCGATTTGAATGCGGTTTTCGCAGATATATTTGTCTTCTTCCAACTTCATATCTGGTGTATAAAATTTTTCCCCCCCAACCCTCAAAGGGGACCAAAGAGGGGGCAAGTTTTTGTATAAAACTTTTTTCTTTAACAAGAAAACTACTGATCCGATTTGAATACGGTTTTTGCAGATATATATGCCTTATTCAAACTTGGCATCTGCGCCGCCCCAATCCCCCCCCCCCCCCACCTGGTAATGTTGCCAAGCAAAAACATGTTGCGTCATTAGTGTTGAGTTTTAATTCTCCGGACTTTGCCCCCGGCCGGTACTAGTGTTTGTTTGTTTGTCTTTTCTTCGCAGCCTAACGAAGCAACCAATTGACTTGATTTTTGGCATCGACTTAGTTGAAAGGATAGAGAGTAACATAGGCTACTTTTGGTCTTGGAAAAACATCATGTTTCTAAAGGAGTATTGTACACGATTTTCGAATTCCACGCGAGCGAAGCCGCGGGCAAAAGCTAGTTATTATTAAAAGATAACTTGGGCTCCCCGACACGAAAAAGTGTGTTTTCCTTAAGGAAACTCTATTTTCTCACTCATAACTGACTGACTGTCTTGGCTGTCATGACTGTCTGACTGTCATGACTAGTGAGAGATCAGGTGAAGAACCAATTTTTTACATGCCTATCCGACGCATGGATCAGACAATCAGATTATCTGCTTGTCTTAACCTTACCAAACTTTGAAACAACATTTTTACAATGCGGGATTCGAACCCACAATCTCTAAAAGCTACGATCTAAGCCTCTGGCCCGCTTAAGCGCTACGACGTAGAGGCTCTACGAAACTCGTAGCTGAGTTGCTACGACGTAGACATCTGCAGAAGTCGTTATAGAAACGTCTCGTAAGATATGGCCTAAATGTTATAAAATGCATTGACTTTATTCTTTAACATTATTTTACTTAATTAATATAAAGTTTAAAAAATAAACTAAATATTTGCATCACCTCCACGCCGGTAGCGAAACGGTAGTTGAAGAGGGTCGGTTGAGCTTGGCTCTACATAAGATCCTGATATATTTTTCACAGGGCAAATCCCATCAGGTCTTGGCAACATCTTACATGAAATGTTTTTGGTGGGATACTTAATTTGACCTATTAAATATAAAGAATAAAACACTGAAAAAATTCTGTAGGAATCTACCTACACAAAATATTTATACTTTATTAATACATACATAGAGTCGTTTAGGTAAAGGAAAACTTCTCGAACTGCGAGCTTTTTCACTTTTACATGTACGTGGCAGAGCCATGCTTCGGCACGAATGGGCCGGCTCGACCGGAGAAATACCACGTTCTCACAGAAAACCGGCGTGAAACAGCGCTTGCGCTGTGTTTCGCCGAGTGAGTGAGTTTACTGGAGGCCCAATCCCCTTCCCTATTCCCTTCCCTACTCTCCCCTATTCCCTTCCCTTCTCATCCTTACCCTCCCCTATTACCCTATTCCCCCTTAAAAGGCCGGCAAGGCACCTGCAGCTCTGCTGATGCTGCGAGTGTCCATGGGTGACGGAAGTTGCTTTCCATCAGGTGACCCGTTTGCTCGTTTGCCCCCTTATTTCATTAAAAAAAAATGTAAGTACAAAATATTTCAGAACAGTAGTCTGGGCTTTATTAAACTCTGTATGGCTATTTGCTTGCAAATATAACTTTTCTAATTTACAATTAACTTCTTTAAAACATTTCCCTAATTATATTAATTAAAAATACACGGAGCACTCTAGAGTGAAATAATTTTATTAACTTTACTTAAAACTTTCGCTTGGAGTGTATTTGTCCTGGTTCAGTTTCACAAATTAAATATCTTTCTTCTTAATCTTTTGAAGTTTTGACTAAACATCTTTCTAACTTTGTGAATATTTTTATTTATTTATTTATTTTTATAGACTCACCAACAGAACAGCATTTGTGACATTTTTTAATAACTAAAAAAATCGACCAAATTCGACACGAATGCTTCCGCACCACTATGAAGCAAAATGGGCAAAAAAAATTTTTACCCTTTGGGTACGGAACCCTAAAAATATAATTCTAATTACATTAGAATCTCAAAAATACGATGTAACATTATTATTTAAAAAAAGATCTATAGATCTACATTAACATTGAAATAACAAAAAAATAATTTAAACTAGAATGAAATATAAAACCCATCAAACGACTACGAGTTGCTAACGGCATTTCATGAACCAGATAAAACCTGATTGTCCAGCACTGAGCAGGTTGATGATGATGAATTATAGCTAAAAACACTCTCGATCATGTCAGCTTTCAAACAATAAAAACTAGATCAAAATCGGTCCACCCGTTTGGATGCTACGATGCCACGGGCAGATACACACACAGACAAACAGACAGACAGACAGACACGTCAAACTTATAACACCCCTCTCTTTTGTCGGGGGTTAATAAATAAAAGTGATTACGTTAAAGCACAAATCAATAGGTGTAATTGTTTTTCCGTAAAGTGTACCACAAAATGTACAGGTTGTGGGGAATACTCGCTTCGCTTGCCCTGATTATTATTAAGCGCAGTTAGCTAAATGGAAAATCACATTTTTTTAATAAATATAACCGATTAAGGCTCCGCACGCTACTTTTTCTGATATTAAGTTATTTTCCTAACGATTGTACACTAATATAGTGTAGATAGCAGATAGCGACGCTATTTCCTAGGCCACAAGGTCGAATATTCTATGAATCATCACATTGAATGAAACTATTTCTAGGGTTCCCTATTTAGACTTTGTATAGTTAAGAGTCAGCATAATATATTTACTAATATTATAGATCCAAAAGTGTCTGTCAGTATGTTTGTTGCCTTTTCACGCTTAAACTGCTGAATCCATATGGATGAAATTCAGTTAGGGTGGGTTGCACTAACTTACTATAACTGTTACTGTAACTTTAACTATAACTACCATGCAAAATGTCAAATCTTTGGTTAACTTATAACTCTTGTTACATGTGAACAGCAAATTACAAAAAATTTGATACAATATTATATTTGTCAGTTTGCAACTCACTGTTTTTGACCGACTTCCAAAAAAGGACGAGACGAGTATTCCGTCGTGTCCATAATATTTTTTATTTTTGTATGTTTCAACTCACTTTCTGAGCAAGATAAACGAATTTTTTGATATTTTTTTTTAATGAAATAAGGGGGCAAACGAACAAACGGGTCACCTGATTGAAAGCAACTTCCGTCGCCCATGGACACTCGCAGCATCAGAAGAGCTGCAGGTGCGTTGCCGGCCTTTTAAGGGGTAACAGGGGAGGGTAGGGAAGGGAATTAAAGGGGAGGGTGAGGAAGGAAATAGGGGAGGGTAGGGAAGGGAAAAGGGTAGGGGATTGGGCCTCCAGTAAACTCACTCACTCGGCGAAACACAGCGCAAGCGCTGTTTCACGCCGGTTTTCTGTGAGGACGTGGTATTTCTCCAGTCAAGCCGGCACGTTCGTGCCGAAGCATGGCTCTCCCACGTCAGAAACCAGTTGTTGCTGGTGTTGTTAAGTTAGCTCATAATTGCATGAGTTGATAAAAAATGCTAAGCAACAACTTTGCCGCGGCACTTCTCGAGTGCCGAATGCATTTTTTTACAAATGGTTAGGTTATTCACAATTGCAATATGCACCTAGCCTTATTTGGCTATTAAAAAACGTGGCATTGTATTTTAAACTAGCCCGGCCTTTGTATAGAAAAGCCATTTCGAATAAAAACACGTCCGTCAACAGTCGACACAATATAGAGCCATTATTTTAATGAAAACGAACAAAGCGGAGTATTAGTGGTTGCTAAGTATACGTTTCATAGTGGTTCTTTAAGTTGCAATTCTGCCCCCTTAGTCCGCGTTCCATTAGATGTCAAAAACGATCAAAACCCTCGAAATAGGAGGCATTTTTGCATCGCTAAAATATATATAATGGCCATAGTAAAAGTAGGGGAAATAAGTTATCTTCATACAAAGGCACCGCGCGCGGCTTGTATGTGTGCGCTATGATATCAATGCGTCGCCACGTACGGCACACAACAAAATCTCGGCCAGTTTTATAAGGCTGGTACCGCCGAGATTTTGTTGTGTGCCGTACGTGGCGACGCATTGATACTATGGCGCACACATACAAGCCGCGCGCGGTGCCTTTGTATGAAGATAACTTATTACCCCTACTTTTACTATGCTTTGGCTACGGCCTCTGGTCATTATAATAGACTAGAATATGACGGCCGCAACCAATATTTGTTTATCACGCCATACCGTGCCTTTTTCTGGGATAAAAAGTATCCTTTTCCTTTCCCGGATCCCAAAATCTCCATACCAAATTTTATCAAAATCGGTTCAGCGGTTTGGGCGTGAAGTAGAGGTAACGGACGGGCAGACAAAAATATTTTCGCATTTATAATTTTAGTATGGATATATAAGTATTCAAAACATACTAAACATTTTGTACGTCGCGAACAAACTTCAGCCATTAAACCGACACTCGCTTCGGTACGGTACAGCTGACATGGGCCCGTGTACAGGACAATAACGACATGGGTCCGTGCGCAGGACAATAACGACATGGGTCCTAGCACAGGACGATAACGACATGGACGTTACTTACAGTAAAAGGTTAAACCTTAAGGTTAAGTGGTCTTGAGCATATAAAATAATGATATAAAAAGATATCTAGAGAAATAAAAGATTTGTAGCTTAAAAATGGAGGTTTGTATTTGTTTAAGGAATTTTATTTTGGTACGAACTTTTATACTGATGTACGGAAAAATGCATTATTTATATTTTGGTCTGAACGAGGCAATGGACTGGTCTTTACCTTGTCTTGTAACTACAAAAAATAATGGCAAAATGTATCTATACGAAGACACTCGATAAAAAATAATAATGACTATTAAATAATAAAAAACTCCAAAAGTAGTTACCAGTTATCTTCTGCTTTCAGCTTTATATTAGACTAGCTGTTGCCCGCGACTTCGTCCGCGTCAACATAGTATAATAACCATAGAGATATAAAACCGTTTGTTTCTGATATCTATGATAATAACAAAGATGTTTAGTTTCCCATTTTTGTGGTTCCTTATGCAAAGGATTCTACAAGGACTTCATCATAGTAGCTTCAATCTTTAATTTCACTTCAATCAGTCGAAAATCTAAGAAGATAATATAATTATTACTAGAGACTCCAATGGTCGAAATTCGACCTTAGATTCAACGACATTAGGACACTACGTTTAATTTGTAAAAAAAAATATTGACTATATCATATTTTTTTTCAACTCTCGTCTCAGGGACTCAGCTGATCTCAGACTGGCCGTGTAAGTAATTGTCTAATCTAATAGTATCTAAGATTCAATAAAAAATAAATAAAAGAGTACTTACCTATAATTCGTATGTATAGGTTTGTGACTCAAAAATCTGTCATCTTCTTGAGTGTGCGTATTGTAGTGTGTGTAATGTTTTATTTGTTAAAAAAATGTGTGATAAAAGCATAATTTCAAAATAATATTAGCTCGATGCACTCCTTCACCATATAGCAAAATTTCATTCATCTACGTTCCCGCATTTTTCTTCAAAAGGGATACAAAGTTTTTCGCTTGCGTATTAATATATAGATAGGTGGGGACTAGGGAGGTATAGGACTTATGGTTTAGTCGTATTTTGTACGGTACGAGTTGGACTTCATATCATTCAATGTCAGATGATTCAACTAGTATAACGATTTAAATTACGCAACCGATAACCATTCAACGGTAATGAAGGCAATAATTCAGCGATTATTTTATCGGGACTTAATTTGGCGCGTTTAAAATATAACATGGCCGCGTGGTAATGACATGATATATGACAACATTTAATATATTCGGGTTTTAATAGGCTGAGGAATATTGTGTTGCTATATCTGATGTTGAAGTTGTCATAATATTGCCCACAATTCCGTTCTTGTCTTTAGTAAGTTAAGTGTATTATTTTTATTTTAGTCTAAATGCGTCTTATCAATGTTTAGATGTACAAAATCAACCATATTTATGTTGGGAATCCTTTCTTTTATCCTTTCTTTGGTATCAAAATAATTATATCCATCGTTTCATTATAATATGAGTTAGGTAAGTATAAAGAGTTTACAGACAGACAGACAGACAGACTTTAGCGTAGCAAGCCGTAATGATTTTATCAAATCGAGTCTTTTTTTTTAATGAAATAAGGGGGCAAACGAGCAAACGGGTCACCTGATGGAAAGCAACATCCGTCGCCCATGGACACTTGCAGCATCAGAAGAGCTGCAAGTGCGTTGCCGGCCTTTTAAGAGGGAATAGGGTAATAGGGGAGGGTAGGGAAGGGAAGGGAATAGGGGAGGGCAGGGAAGGGAATTGGGTAGGGGATTGGGCCTCCGGTAAACTCACTCACTCGGCGAAACACAGCGCAAGTGCCGTTTCACGCCGGTTTTCTGTGAGAACGTGGTATTTCTCCGGTCGAGCCGGCCCATTCGTGCCGAAGCATGGCTCTCCCTCGTACAAACGTCTACAAAACTTTTGGCACCTTCTACACATTCCACATCCATACTAATATTATAAATGCGTAAGTGTGTCTGTTTGTCTGTCTGTTATCTCTTCACCAAACCGCTGAGCCGATTTCGCTGGACATAGAGATACTTTGAGTCCCGGGACCCGGACACAGGATACATTATATCCCAGAACAATGTACGGTTCCCGCGAGTTTTGTACCAGACCCGTGTGGGTTGTACCAGAGGCGTGGTTAAAGTTAAGGTTAAAGTTATGGTTATAGTTAAGGCTGAATTTGGCTTATACTTTAACTTTAACCTTAACTTTGACCGGAGAAATTGACAGATGACAGCTGGTCCAACAAGGTTATAAATGAACGTGGGCGGGGGGCGCTGCTGGTAAAGGAGAACTGTCAAAAATGGCGTTTTTGTATGATGACAGCGTTAGTTCCTTTTTTCGCCACGTGCATTTAAAACCGAGCTCTATGGTTATGGTTAAATATGGCGTCTTAATGGCGTCCATTTTTGACTTTAACCAAAGATTTGACATTTTGCATTGTAGTTAAAGTTATCATGGGCGTACCGAGGGGGGGGGGGGGGGGGGGCAGCTGCTGGATCATGTTGACGTCCCTACTAAGTATATTATCTAGTACTTTTATCTATAAAAATTAAGAAAACGAATTTTTGCTATTTGTTTGCAATACAATATTTTTACAACTAAAATTATTAATTTTTTATTTATCCCCCCCCCCCCCCCTGGCCCAGAACCTGGGTAATTTGCCCCCCCCCCCCTGGCACCAGAACCTGGGTAATTTGCCCCCCCCTGGCCCAGAACCTGGGTACGCCCATGAAAGTTATAGTTACAGTAATACATAGTTAAAGTTAGTTGGTACAACTCAACCTAAGTATCTAAGATTTATGAATAAGTGTGATAATCAAAGAATTCTTGATAATTCTTGCAAGTTTCTTACGCCGGTTCTTCTCGCCGGGTTAGTTGCCGAACCGGTGGTTCAGAAAACATTTGAAAAACTTATTTACATCTATACTTACTTAATATTATAAATGCGAAAGTGTGTCTGTCTGTCTATCTGTTACCTCTTCACGGCTTTACCGCTGAACCGATTCTACTGAAATTTGGCATGGCGATACCTTGAGTCCCGGGAAAGGACATAGGATACTTTTTATCCCGGAAAATGTACGGTTCCCGAGCGATTTTGGCACAACAAAGTTGCGGGCGTCATCAGGTATTTCACTGTCAAGTATTTCATGAATCAGTGTGATTCTTATAACGGCGGTTCTACTCGCCGGGTTTAGTTCCCGAACCGGTGGTCGGTACCAGTAGTAACGACGCGGCGACGTTCAGAAAATATTTGAAAAAAATATTCTGAATAAAAATTTTTCAGTTTGAGTTTCTGCATTAGGTTAGGCCATAAGCGGTTTAGAACAAAACAAGATGCAAAAATATCTGTCTCGAGTGCCGGCCTTGGCCCAGTAGCGTGGCTCGCCATAATGAGGGGCTGGCACGGGCTCATAATTTAATTGCACATTGTACCACACCATTGTGCTAAACAGCGGCCATTTTGATTTTTATGCTGACCCGGCGAACTTTAGTAACGCCTTTCAGAATTTTCAGATCTTCGATAGTGCGATTCAGGAGGCCTAAAACGAAACCGTTTTGATATTCTAACGAATCGGAATGACGCATCCTACTCTGACAAACGTGAAAGGACGTTGTTAGAGTAGTTCGCGGCATTCCGATTCGATCGTTTTGAGTCTCAAAACGGTTTCGCTGTAGGCCTTTAGGGTTGAGCATTGGTATGCTACGCTATCTCGGGTTAAAATTAGTAGGATGTTTCTCAGACCTACCTGATAGGTACACAAAGTTTCAACAAAAAACCCGATTTCTAAGGTTTCTTTGACGGGTGCTTATCTATTCTATTAACAATGTTTTGACGACCTCTGTGGCTCAGTGGTGAGCGCGTTGGTAGCTCAAGCCGGGGGTCGCGGGTTCGAGTCCCGCCGACGGAACAAAAAGTTTTCAAAGTTCCTGGGTCATGGATGTGTATTAAATATGTGTATCATATAATAAAAATCTTAAATATATGTATAGTATAAAAGTATTAAATATATTTCCGTTGTCTGGTACCTGTAACACAAGTCCTTCAGGTACTTACCACAGGGCCAGACTGACGTGGTGTGAAGCGTCCATAGAAAAAAAAAAAATGTTGTTGAATGGATAACATTTTGCTTCAGTTAAAACCACAGAAATTACGCATTAACCAATCATGCCTTGAGAATTAAGTGCTTAGGCATTTTTTCCTAGTCACTATTGCGGTATTTAAAGATTGGCCTGAACAAATGTGTATGTGCCAGGTTTTTCTTCGAATATGGTACTGTCGTGTTTGCTATTTTTTTTTATCCCTTCAGCCGTCTATTAACTTTACTCAAGTCCTTTTTTGTCTCTTTTACAAAATGAGTACCGATGAAATTACCACAATTTCAGTGCATAATTTTGGAAATATAATATAATATTGTTGGACGTATATCAAGATACACTCGGGAGGCATATATGCTCACATTATCGATGCATAGCCAGCTATATAGCTGGCAGGCAGTTTGGCAGCTAGCCAGTGCAGCTGGTAATTGATTTAGAATGTTACACGGCTTTTGATTACACTGATAAAACACTCGGAATTACATTTGGGCGATTCACGAGGAATCGTTTTTTAAACTGTACAAAATTGGTACTGATTAAAAAACTATCAGCACCGTACGACCAGGATGTTTTATGGTATCTTACTGATTTTTTTTTCTTAAGTAAGTAATATTTATTTCCAGGAAATTTGTTTAACAATGGTTCTTAATATTTATGTATGGTATCAAAATTTCTGCCTCATTGGCGTGGAATTTAAAAATCACATTGTTCTGGGTTATACATGGTTATACTTATGCCATTATTATATGGATTGCCAATATTTTAACAAACTTTTAGTAGCATAAATCTATACCAATCTATACTAATATTATAAAGTGGAAGAGTTTGTTTGTTTGTTTGCAGGCGCTAATCTCAGTCTCTCAAAATTATTTGTGTTAGATAACCCATTTATCGAGGAAGGTTTTAGGCTATATTTTATCACGCTAAGACTAAAAGGAGCAAATAAAAAAAAATAGCCTATACCTATATCCTTCCTCGATAAATGGGCTATTTAATACTGAAAGAATTTTTCAAATCGGACCAGCAGTTCCTGTGATTAGCGCGTTCAAGTTAGCCCTTTCAAATAATTTTCCCCTTTTTTTCCACATTTTCCTCAATTTCTTTGCTCCTATTAGTCTTAACGTGATAAAATGTAGCCTATACCCTTCCTCGATAAATGGGCATTCTAACACTGAAAGAATCATCAAAATCCGTTGCGTAGTTTTAAAGATCAAAGGGAACAAAGGGACATGAGGGAAAAAAGCGACTTTGTTTAATAATATGTATATTGTATATTAAAGATTATTATTATTTAGATTTAGCAACATAATTTGAGATAGGACAACATTTTGTTCTAAGCAATGGATACAAAAAGGTATTTTCTCAACTTACAAGCGATTACATAACTCTGAAACATAAAACAAACTTTAACCACTACGAACAATTAAGTAAGGGTTGTCGAAAACATTTGGCAAGGCTCCCTACTCGGTCCTACACTCGAGTAACATTATGTAACGGCTACTAACCCTGCAATGCGGAGCCAAGGACGAACGGGTTTATTGGTCTGTGTGATGTTAGTAAATACCTTGTAGTAGTTTGTGTAATATGACATGACATTACTACAATTTCTATTCTAGCGGTTTCGGTGAAAATGTGGTATAAAAAAAAGCAGGAATTGCTTATATTATCAAACAAATTCTTCATTTTCATTAGACGAACAAAAATTTCCTCTGCGAAAATTCTTGAAAATGGTAGAGCCTAACAGAGATAGAAAGGATTTAAAATTTCGTTTTGATGGTCCTAAAAATGGATTGTTCTTTTTGTAGGACAACGTTACTCTAACTATTAACCTATCAAATATACAAAAAATCGGCCAAGTACGAGTCGGAATCGCGTTCCATACTGTGAGCCCCCCTAATTTTTTTTTAAATATATAACTCAAAGGTGACTGACTGATTGACATAGTGATCTATCAACGCACAGCCCAAACCACTGGACGGATCGGGCTGAAATTTGGCATGCAGGTAGATGTTATGACGTAGGCTAAGAAAGGATTTTGATAAATTCCAACCCCAAGGGGTTTAAATAGGGGATGAAAGTTTGTATATAACAATACTTCTTAACGCGAGCGAAGCCGCGGGCAAAAGCTCGTTACTTATATAACTCAGGATTTTTTGAAAATTTCAAGTGTCTATGTTGCCATTATGGATTACGAGCAAAAGGACAAAAAAACACGTTTGTTGTATCGGAGCCTCACTTAAATATTAACTTAATTTTGTTATTAGTATTTGTTGTTATAGCGGCACCAGAAACACAATAATTCAGAATTCTGAGAAAATTTTAGAAGTCTAGCTATAGTGGTTCTTGAGATACAGCCTGGAGACAGACAGACAGACGGACAGACATCGATGTCTCAGTAATAGGGTCCCGTTTTTAACCTTCGGGTACGGAACACAATAATCAACAAAACTATGAATATCAAAATTCAAAAGTATCGGATAACGATAAGATAATAACGAGTATACATACGTACGGGTACGCTTTTTTTCGTTACTTTTACAGCTCTAATATTTTACTTTATGCTAATATACTATTTAGCTAGGGATGGGCGTTGAATGAACGAACCGTTTTATTAAACTGTTTATTAGTCATGAACGGGTAAACTAGTTCAGCGTCTACTGATAAACTGGTTCATGCGTGAACGGTTGCATTGCCGGAACGGTGTGTGTGACAGAGACCGTTCGTCGCGACGCGACGACGCGATCGACGGATGGGTGGTGATATTTTTTTTATGAAATAAGGGGGCAAACGAGCAAACGGGTCACCTGATGGAAAAGCAACTTCCGTTGCCCATGGACACTCGCAGCATCAGAAGAGCTGCAGGTGCGTTACCGGCCTTTTAAGAGGGAATAGGGTAATAGGGATGGGAAGGGAATAGGGGAGGGTAGGGAAGGGAATAGGGTAGGGGATTGGGCCTCCAGTAAACTCACTCACTCGGCGAAACACAGCGCAAGCGCTGTTTCACGCCGGTGAGAACGTGGTATTTCTCCGGTCGAGCCGGCCCATTCGTGCCGAAGCATGGCTCTCCCACGTATAAAAATTAATTAAGTAAATGTAAAATTTCAGTAATTAATCTGCCTGCCTGCCAGTCCTGCCTGGAAAAAAGTATGTACTATGTAGGGAAGTGCATTTCCACCGCTCACAGATTAAACCGTCTCGTCGTTCGTCGTCATCAGTCGTCGCGTCGAAGTGCAAAACGACAACATGTTTGTCAAAACAGTTAATGCTGAAAGTCGTTTAGTCAAAAAAACTACTTTGTTTGTCATATGTTATTGTTTAGTTCAGTGTTCGTCGAAGACGAAAACTAGTTGAAAAAAAATCTGTTTTGTCATTGACTAGTTTACAATGAACGATAAACGGTCTCGTTTCGACGACCCACCACACTATTCGTCGAAGACGTAAACTAGTCGAAAAAAACTGTTTTTTCAACTAGTTTACGATGAACGATAAACAGTCTCGTTTCGTTGATCGAAAAAGCGTCGACGACCCACCACTACTATTTACTATATTAAATACTCTGTACTAACGTTTTCAGACTCATTATAATTTACTTCGATCCTAGCCATTGCTAAAAGAGCATTAAAAAAATTCTACATACCAAGTTTCAACTTTGGTAATGTACCATCGAGGAAGTTGATTCCTATGCAATTAACAGACCAACGTTATTCCATATTTGGTCGAATATGTCAATTCAATGTTAATTGTGATCTGTCAGCTGGGTTTGACGTAACGCGACCAAACTACTTAGGTCCCCGATTTGCATAGGAATCAACTTCACTGATTACTCTGATCATATATTACCAGTCTGTAACACTTAACCAGCTTTTAATTACGAAATCAGAACATTGCCAGTTTGTATTTTACACGCTTAGTGCCGTCAAAATCAAAAGTTTACAAAGGTTTTAAACAGTGATTAGGACTCAAATATGTACCTATTGGTATATCAAAATTGCGCTACCCCAGCGGTTGAAGAATAATAAAGAGGCAGACCTTAAAAAAAAGAAAAGAGAAGAGATGAACATACAGAAATAAATAAAAAATAAAAATAAAATATCCACAGCCGAACATATCCTCCTCTTTTTTGGAAGTCCCTGGAAGGAAGAACCTGCAATTAAACAGAATAATTGCTATGTATACTGGAACTCGATAAAACTTAAATATTTTATGAGCACTAAAAAATGTTCTGGGAACCCAAACTCCTTTTTTTTCTAAAAAAATTAAATTAAACCTAGAATACTGCAAGCGTTAACGCTTGTCATCAGCGTACATGCGATATGCTCGTCGCGACATTTTAGTAATAAAAAACATATTATTAAATAAAAAAAAATATGGCAACTACGAAAAGTGCGAGTAACGAAACGCATGTCGTGAGTAACATTTTATTACTAGGTACTACTAGAGAGGCAACTCGAAAACGGCTGAACGGATTGGGCTAATTTTAGTCTTAAAATATTTGTAGAAGTCCAGGGAAGGTTTTAAAATGACACGAAGTTCACCGGGACAGCTAGTTTGTTAATAGTAATAAGTAACTATTACTATTAACAAACTAGCTATGACGACTATATGAGTTAAACTACGCATAATAATATTATGATCGTTAATAATTGTAGTTCTGCTATAAAGACAAAATCTCCATTTTAGTTATCTTATTCCTCGGAAACGGCTTTACTGATTTTTACTAAAATATGTATAAATGCATACTAGCTGTGCCGGAAAAGTAATTGAAATTAAAAATCGCTATCGACGTGCTAATCAAAATGGGTCTAGTAGTAGATCCGATACAAAACAAAGCCAACCTAATGTACCAAAAAAGTAAAAAACAGTCATGGCGCAGTCGGATAAAAGATAACTCAGACTGTCTAAAACACCGTTACTAAGGCTGAAGAAACAATTACTGCAAGTTATAAATGATGAGAGCCTATTGTGATACTTAACAATGGTTGCCGTCCGCAAAACGAAAATTGAAAAGTATTAAAACTTCTAATTGAAAAGACGTTACTTATTAGTTATTACTAATAATAATTATTATTATGTCGCGTTAAAAAGTAATCCGGGATGCAAAGTATCCTATGTCCTTCTCGGGACTCTGGTATCTTCTTACCTTCTTAACAAATTTCAGCAAAATCGGTTCTGGCTTAAGAGGGCGACTAACCCAAAAAATCAAACATCGTCCTCTCTTCACACTCACGCCCGTCTTTCATATGCCAGGTGAAAAAGGACGACGCGGATTCATCCCCAAATTTCTTTTTTCTCAATTACTCGATAAATATACAACATTTTAAAAATCCGCTAGGTCGATCTCTCAGTGAAAGAATATTATACAATGTGTTAAAATATTAACTTATTTCAATGCACGCTTATGGCAATAAATGAAAAATTCGTGAATCTTTGTGATTTTTTTCTATCGAGAAAATTTTAAGATATCGTGTTTTTGATTAGATCGAATTCTCGGAAGGATAATGTAGTATCTAATTGTAGAAAATGAAACAATTCGGGGCTTATTTTCAAGTATAAAAATGAATTATATAATCGACACTTTAGGGTTAGTCGCCCCCTTAAGAGGAGTCCACACCGCCGTTAAAAAAATTGTTGTTTTATAAATTGTATAATATTGTTTTTAACGGTGTAGTCCGGCCAGTGCAATGGTGGCCAGTAGATCCGACATATTCGATATTATGCAGCTCCACCCATTATAGACAGGTTCTCTTTCCATCTAGTATGTTTGGCCTGGGTGTAGAGCCAATAGCGGGTTTACGTTATTCCAATCCAGTGGCCCAACAAGAATCGGAATGTGCAATTCTTATGAAATAAGGGGGCAAACGAGCAACCGGGTCGCCTGATGGAAAGCAACTTCCGTCGCCCCTGGACACTCGCAGCATCAGAAAAGCTGCAGGTGTGTTGCCGGCCTTTTAAGAGGGAATAGGGTAATAGGGGGAGGGTAGGGATGGGAAGGGAAGGGAATAGGGGAGGGTAGGGAAGGGAATAGGGTAGGGGATTGGGCCTCCGGTAAACTCATTCACTCGGCGAAACAAAGCGCAAGCGCTGTTTCACGCCGGTAAGATGTGAGAACGTGGTAATTCTCCGGTCGAGCCGGCCCATTCATGCCGAAGCATGGCTCTCCCACGTATAAAATTCAGTGCATTTCAGTTCATCCCAGTACCCGTTTACTTTATTCCAGTATAGCTGGATAATATCACTGGATTAGAATAATGTTAGCTGGCTATACCGCACGGCGGACATTGATCAAGTTACATGCAGTAGCTCTACCATGAGTTTAAAGCTAGTATTTATCGATACTCGATACCGACTGCGTAAATATTTAGTATGGCAATTTTAGTTCCGCAAGTGACCGCTAGAGGCGCTGTAAAATTTGCCATACTAAAAATTTACGGTGGTCATTGATGATACTTGCAGAAGTCTCCCAAGTTAAACAATACCTAGTACAACAAAAAATATTTAAATCGGACTTGTAGTTCCATACATACACTTTTGAAATTTTGCACATATTTTGTTCAGATGCTGATATAGACTAACATTAATATAACGAAAACTGGGCAGTTATGCAAATATTACATACATATTATTACATACGCGTCGAATTGATAATCCCTCTTTTTTAGTCGGTTAAAAATAGTGTACCAAAAGAATGGTACAAAGTTTGTTCAAACGCATCGGAATACGATCAAACAGCGCGTCAAACACAACAAAAATATGAAATTTCATCAAATCAGCTTCAAACAAATAAATGTTTGACAAACAAAAAAAAGTATGGATTTGAGAGAGTGTAAAACACCTTCTTCTGTATAGGTTCTGAAATTTTGCATTTGGCAGAATATGGGTCGATGGCATGAGTTCCATTACCACAAAACTTTATTTTCCATTCCCTTACCCCCACTCACACCGTTCTACTATCACTGAATGAAAATTTGACTTTTCATTTTTTTTTCCACGTGTACAAAGAAAATAAAAACTTTTCTTAATAGTAAATACGACATGTAATTTAAAAATTACTATAATTTAACACTTAAAATCTGTTAAGAATGAGTAAGACTTATTATAAAACATGTTAAAATAACCCAAATAAATTTTTTAATTTCGTTGTAAAATAGTAGAAGATTGCAGATTTTTTTCCAAATTATTTTTCTTTGACCTGAAATATTTGTTCTCTATCAGCTTGAATTCTTATGTAAAACTTCTGCAATTTTCTGCTATTTTAATTTCAACCGTATTTCAAATATCTGAGACTTCAAATTCGCTTACTCTCTTCCTTACTGGCTAAACTGACTAAAGCCTGTTTTCAGCACCAGTCTGCCGCGCAAACTCTGGTGAGTGTCCGCTCGTTCTAAGCATCTTCTTTCTATTTCTATTCTTTTTATCTTCTTGGCTTACTTTTTACTAACAAAAACTGATACCGCCTATGACACCGTAGCGTAACTTTGAAATTTAGCACTTATTTTATTTATTGCTTGATTTTTTCATATTAAATTATGATTACATTCTTAATAATATTAATTTTATTTAGTTACTTACTAATTAATATTAACAAACTATTACGAAATCCTAAAATGCCTAATGAGTGATTAAAACAATAGAAAATATTAATTAAACGGTAAGATAATAAGTTCAGATTTTTATACTAATAACTTAAAGTTATACTATCGTCGCCAATATAACAAATTATTCTTCAAAAACACTATACAATATAAAAAAAAAAAACTCTACAGATTGCACATAGACATTGTTTATATAATATACTTTATTCTACTCATTTAAAATGCGACATCGTGAGAATAATATAAAAGAAAACAAAATAATCTCGGAACTCAAAGAAAAGTATAAGCAATTTGTTATTGTTAATCCAAACTAGGTAGTGAACTATTTCAATATTGTTTGAAATAATGGTATAATATTATGTCCAAGTCTAAATTTCCATTTTCTGAAGAGACGTACCTTTTAACACTTTGGTAAAATAATTTGCTTTTAAAGTTTTTAAGCTTTTTGGCTGGTAAACTATTAGCTTCGCGTTATTATGTACTTAAAACACATACATTTAGTAGCAAAGTTTTAAGAAATTGATTAGTATAACTAGTCATTCAATTCATATTATTTTCATATTATTCATATTTCATATTATTATAGTTCATCAAACAGTGTAACAGCAATCATTATGATTGCATGTTTTATCGCTCAAAGTAATAAATGGGGTACGAAAACCATAAGTTGTAGAGAATGAAAGAACACACAATTTCAATTCATTATGATGTTTATCGCGATAACATTAATTCGGTATTGCCTCAAAATAAACGTCAGACGGGGGACTCATAAAACGATTACGATCTCTTTCATGTTACGTAAGAAAAACCCAAATCGCTTATGAATCACCATTCCTGTATTAGCTTTAAATACTAAAATTATAAGTAACAAGAAAAACTTTTGCAATAAAAAATATGTTTGTGTAGCTTTAATTCATTATTCGACGACTTCACGACCTCTGTGGCTCAGTGGTGAGCGCGTTGGTAGCTCAAGCCGGGGGTCGCGGGTTCGAATCCCGCCGACGGAACAAAAAGTTTTTCAAAGTTCCTGGGTCATGGATGTGTATTAAATATGTGTATCATATAATAAAAATCTTAAATATATGTATAGTATAAAAAGTATTAAATATATATCCGTTGTCTGGTACCTGTAACACAAGTCCTTCAGGTACTTAGCACGGGGCCAGACTAACGTGGTGTGAAGCGTCCATAGATATTATTATTATTATTGCACAAATGATATAAAAAGCATAAAATAACGTGACATTTTTCAAAAGTCTGAAATGCCTAGCTCTTGTCACGTACGTATTTTGCAACAATCATAAACTACAGGATACTTTTAAGTAAAATCAAATCAATTAAGCATTTACATTGTAAAATAATAAGCACTCTTACTCATTAAACACAACGGACATATTATTGTATACATGCAAGTTGTGCTGTATAATAATTATTTTGCCTGTCATGTGACTTTTACAATGTACAAAGTCTGCAGTCTCTGTTGACAGAGATAGTATAACTATACTGTGTAAATATTTTACAGTACAAGGGAATAGGAAATTAGTGTGCAAAAAAGTTCATCGATTACGGTTCGGTGTCATAGGAGGAATATTTTATATTTAACTTATTTTTTATATATAAAACCTTTCCAAATACAGAAATGGTCTTGCTTGTTCTTAACCGATATTAAAGCATGAAAAATTAACACACGTAGTATTATCTTTCTAGCTCTTACTAATTAATATATTTGCTCAGCGTATAAGGCTCAATTTACACCGGCGCGGAATGGAACAGAACGAAAGCGTCAATTTCGCCTCAACGGGTGAATTCGCTGGAATTCTCGAGCACTCCCGCGTCATCGTCGAGGACATCCCATTGTTTAGTCTGTATCTTTTACTGGACTAGTTCGCGGTCTTCCCCCGAAGAATTCTCGAGAATTCCGCGGAATTTTCGAGAATTCTTACTGTTGATATTCATTATGCTATGTACAGTTTTCTTTAAAAAAGTCGCTTCCATTCCATTCCACGGCGGTGTAAATTGAGCGTTACTTATGAAGGTCCGTTGTCTTTGTCGGTAGTCACGTTTCCTATATACCGGACAGAGACAAGCAGACCTTGCTATTCGCTGTTTAAATATTTTATTAGTAAGGAGGAAATAAAAATAAACCCACATTAAAATTCTTTGCACACAAACACTTTTTAATCCAACATTAACTTTTTTTTAAAATACAACAGCATCTTTTGTATTCCACGTAGGTAGCAGGAAAAGAAATTTAATATGTGTCAGGGGATACTGCATTTTATTCCAAGGAACGACTTAAAAGGTAGGAATAATACAAGCAAACTTTATATCTGGCTAAATATATTTTATCTCGAGACTAAGAATTTTCTTAGGGTCACCAACAACGTAAAACTACGCGATGAAGCGTAAAAGTGACTTTCCGATCGTCGTGGCAATCTACCGCGACCGAAAAAAATGTTGACTAGCTAAAAGCCGAGCTTTGTGAGGGCTCGCGTAGTTTTTCTGCGTGATAATAATCTTTAATCAGTTTTTTTTTTTCTTATATATTAATAGTAACCAAACCTTGACTGACACGTCTACATTTCAATAAAAATTACTATGTTAAAGCACGAATCAATAGGCGTGGTAGTTTTTCCGTAATGTATACCACAAAAGTGCTCAGGTTGTGGGATATTATTACTATAATATTACTTCACGAATAAGGCTATAGGTTACATTTTCTATCAACATTGGTCTAGCGAGTGATGCCGCTGCTTGTGGCGTAGAGCAAAATGAAATCTATGGCCTAGGTTATAAAGTGGTATTTTATTAGGGTGACGCCTTGATAATTTGGCTGCAGCGACATCGATTTTTCTCAACAATGACTAAAGCTAAGAAATTAAAGTTCATTGTCAGTATTCATCATGTCTTTATCTTTGAATTACTCATAGCATAACACGATTGATCAACTTTTTAAATAACACAGAATAATTAATGAAAGAAAAAGATAAAAACAGGGATTCAAATTTTTCCAACAGAGAAGAGTGATTTAAGCTTCCAAAATTTGTACATAGATTAGTTCAAGCATACACTTTAATTTGCCCATAGCTTATATGAAATATATTTATGGCTTTTAAATTACGCGACAAAAACCATTTTGTCGCTTACGCCCTTTCCATTTCTTGCTGTTCCATTTCTTGTTTTCCAAGCGATCTAAAACATATCCAAAACGATTTTTTATTTTAACGCGGCGTCACCTAAAATAAATGAACAATGTTTTTAGGAGTTAGTCGCTTTCGTTACAAAGTACCTGGATGACCGAGCTTTGCTCGGTATAGCAAACACTCATTGACTTCGTGTTACTTAATAACGCCATCTACTGGTCGTTAAAACAATTAGTTGCCAACAAAATAGTATTATTATTCGCCAATAGATGTCAGGAAGAGTCATATTTTTCAGTTTATCGATTATCGATAAAACACGAATAAAAAGACATTTTCTAAAAATGATTCCTAGCTAGATCGATTTATCGCCCCCGAAACCCCCTATATACTAAATTTCATGAAAATCGTTGGAGCCGATTCCGAGATTCCAATTATATATATATATATATATATATATATACAAGAATTGCTCGTTTAAAGATATAAGATAGGTATTCTATGTATATTGTTGTTAACTCTTACAGTATAACCAAAACATTTTAGTAATCTTTGTAGATTTTGGAGTTGCGAAAGTGCTTAAAAAATGAGTTTCGAACATTATTTTTTCATTTCGATATAAGTATTTGCTTCTGCATTACCATTTCAATACTATTATTATCTTATATTATTCCGTTCACAAGATGGCGGTAATAACATATTCTTATCAATGCTTCAATACTTGAATGCGAAGGGCGAAAAACAGCAAAACCCTTAAATTATTCGGCGTGGGGCCTCTTTATCAAGGGTTTGCCGGGGGTTTCCAAGGGATAAGGGAAATAACAACCCATTGAGAGAAACAACAAATGTTCTTACGATATTACACACTCGATACCAGAAAGGGTTGCGTTTTTTGTTTCGGTTGTAACCACAGATTTTAGAAGTAAGTAATCTAGTAAAATAATAAATTATTTTCCTGTTCTGTGGTTGTAACATTAGTATAGTTGTTTGAAAAAAAAAGCCAAGAGTTTGTTTTAAAGTTCTATTTCTAATTTATAAAATGATGGTGTCACAGTGTTTGTGCGCGAACTCCTTCAAAACGGCTCAACCGATTTTAATGAAAATTTGCACGTAATTTGGTTACGCCTGAGAATAGGTTTTTATCTACTTTTTATATTGATACTAGAAATAATTTATACGGCAAAACAACGTTTACCGGGTCAGCTAGCTATAATCTAAATAATAAGAATTTACTAGTTTAAACTGATTCTATTGGTATGTAAGTACTTACTACAAATTGTGTTACTGCCCTGAATTCCTTTTACAGCAAACTTTTGAATCAGCTACATACTTTAATTACAAAATGTAGGGTACTAAGTTCGGTTTTAATCTTCCCTCCAGTAGAGGCAACCTTCAAGAAGATTGATTGCCTAATTTAGAGATAGCAAGTCACTCTGGGTGCGATTAATTTCGAGTTTTATAATTTAACATGTCTTTGGCGTACGGTCGATATGATTTAGGCTCACAGCGTGCTCACAGCACTCATATCAACGGAGAAATTGATTAAAATAATGTAACTGCCGCCTCGAGCCGCTAATTTATTTTATTTATTCTAACATACCTTTATAAAAACACAAACTCAAAAACATGATAATTATAATACAATGAGTTTAAGATTTTGTTAGAATAATAAAAATAAATTGTTGAAAAACCGAAAATTGCCTATAAGTAACTACTGGCATTGGTTTTTCTATCGTTTTACTTTCCATACAAAATATTGTTTTTATTATCGATTTGGAGTTTTTATCATCTCGATATCAACATAAATATTCAGAATAGACCAAATAACTGGAAGACACGACATAGCCCTACTGTAGTATGATCTCATTTGCATATTGTACAACATGCCAGATATACCTATACGAAATCAATAAACTTTGAACGTTTGTTTTTCAATCATTTTTCTAGAGAGAACCACGTTTTCACATTTCCCGGGATATAAACTATCCGGATAAGTTCATTCCGGGACTCGAATTTTTCAAATGTCATAAAAATTGGATCAGTCGTTTTGGCGTGAGCAGATACATTGGTAAAGACATACTTCATAATAGTTTTAATTCTTATGAATTATTGCATATTATATTTCTGCGTATTTTTTAAATATACTCTTCAATCTAAAGGTAAACGCAGACCCAGCGCAGTCACAACGTTCAAATTCCTTTAAAATATTGTGAAGTTGTATCTGGTACACCGTCACCTACCTATAGATTTGTGAATTTAAGCTAAATGCATCCAATTTCAAGCTGCATCTAACAAATAAATCTAAGAGCTGGTGCATTCTGGGTAAGCCTCTTAAAGCTAGTCTAAGTTCGTATTAGCATATTAAGTACACAGTGCAGTCTAATGCAGTGCTTAATGTATGTGCCTAATTTCTATGTACCATCGTAGAAATGGATTCATATGCAGTTCACGGATCTATGTCATTTGGTCGGATTCTGTCAATTCAATATATAAGTTGTGATCTGTCGGCTGGGTCCGCTACTATGAATCAACTTCTCTGATGTACATACCTACCATCAAAGAAATTGGTTCATAAAATCGTGACTAGACTTGACATAACCCGAATAAATAACGTGGGTCCGTCATCCGTATATTATAATTATAATTAACTAGCTGTCCCGGCGAACTTCGTGCCACTTTAAACCTTGCCCGGACTTCAAGGGTTATTTTAAGACTAAAATTAGCAGAATCGGTCCAGCCGTTATCGAGTTATAGCGTTACTAACATAATTGGAAATCCATTTTTATTTATATAGATTAATTTTTCTGATATGATCTAATTTCTATGCATAAATGAGAATTTGCATATAAGGTAAATCAATTGTTTTCAAATTAGCTTTTATTCCGATTTAAAAGAATTTAACAAGATTAAGTAACTTTAATAAAAATATATAAATCAAGATTTTTAAGATTAAACAAACTAAAAATATACAGGTTGTTAGCTGGGTGAACACCATTATCCTTAAAACCATCAAATGAGCCCGTCAAAATGAACATAACGGTGTTCACCCGAATAAACTGTAGTCATCAGGAGACCACACTAAAGATCGCTTTCCGATAACAATAATTATTACCCCAATAATAGACATAATATGACAATCTGCTCAATGATTACAATTTGTAGTCGTGTTATCGTAATAACTTTACGAATACTCTGAAGCTTGCTATTTATAACACTGGCACTGTCGGTATCGACATCCTTAAAATAAAAGGAAATTATGTGCTAAGGCTACAGAATATATTCATCCATTAAGCTTAGTATCAGTCCAACAGAACCTCGCTGGTAATCTGTGAACGGGAGTCGGTGCTACTCCCACTAACGAAGACACATTCAAACTTTCTGGAACTCTTTCTCCTCTCCCTTCTTCGTCCTCTTCCAGGTCTTGAATGGATAAATCATTCCTATTCTGTAGTTTCTTAACTTTTTTAGGTTCTTCCTTTCTGTTGCAATCTGTTTCTTTCGGGTTATCCCTTTCGATAGTATTTTCTTCTTCAACAGACTTATGTGCTTGGTTGTCCACCATTATTGTGTTATTTACTGTGCTACTCAATTTTTCATCAATTCTACTTAACCTCTCTAGTACATTATCTAATTTCTCAGAAAACTTATCAACTTTATTCTGCACAGCAAGCAAACCTTTATTAAGCTCATCAGCTGATATGCTATCTTTTACTGCATTTACAAGAGGAATGCAAATGCTTTCACAAAACGTTTGTCTTTCTTTATCGTTCATAATTTGTATTTTTATTTTTCCAACGTCTTGATTTTCTTCTGCTAAAGTTTGAAAAGATTGCGACGGAATAATTTTAGTATCATGCTTACGTTTATTTGCTGATTCTTTTAATTTATTCTCAGAGAATTCAGATAATTCACTCAAAGTCTGATTATGAGTATCATCAGAACTTGGGACTGTGGTTTCTGAAGATTGTGTTATAGTTTCAGTAGTCTTTAAGTATTTTTTTGGCTTGAAATCTTTTTTGCTCTTGATCTTTTCTTTTTTATTACTATCTTTTATATTATTAAGATTTGGATCGTCTAAATTACATCTACAACCTCTATTTTCAGTTCTGGACTTTTTGCTCGACTTAATTGTATAATAAACATTTTCGTCGTTCGCTTTCGGAGGTATAGTGATCGGTATAAGGGTTTTGGCAAAATGTGTAGTTTTTTTCATAGTAGCATCTAGGAAATCTTCGTTTGTTATATTATTATCATACGTATCTTTATTTTCATCATTACTATCAAATTGCTGTCCTTTATCGAGCATTTTTGGAATGATATCATCATCGTCAGTCATACCTCTTTTGAGATTTCTTTTATGTATGTAAACGATTGGGTTGTATGAATTAGGGTCTCGAACGTAATTTGATAAATCAATACCATCGATCTCCAAGTTGGGAATACCTGTAACCAGAACAATTTATTAATGTAGTAGAATTTATGAGCGAAAAATTTATTTATTTGTTGCTTTTTGCCAAGTTGTTAAATTTTTCATCAAAAAATTTATTTGAAATACTAAAGCTAATTCTCTACAACCATTCCAGCATTTTTTTAATAAATTCTAGTATATTTTAGCGAAAAATAGACTGAACTTTTATGAGAGTATGCACTATGCAGTATTCATGAGCCAATTTGGCCATAAATTCTCTCGGTCTAGTTCCTAACAGTCTTAGTTCGGGAAGTGCCGTAAATATAGTTTTTAATTTCACCAAATATGGACCACTTTTCAATTTCGCATAGTTTTCATATTAGACAAGCTTCGTTGGGTATGTTTTAGCTAGTTTCATACACTAAAGGTCGGGATTATGTAGCCATTCTAGCTATAAATATTTTAATATTGTGTGACCAGTAACAAGATATTGTAAGCCAAAAGAGGACTATGCTTCTGCTACGCCTAAGCTTCTGACTACAGATTTGAATGACTGGGGAGAGAATTCCTAAATTTTATTTATCAGCATTAGTATATTTTAGGGAATCCTGCATCACAAACTATAAGTCACGGCTAGTGAAACTAAATTTTAAAAGAAATAGGGTAAATGACTAGTAGATTGGACAGTACCAGTCATTGGAAAAAGCACAAAGAACAATATTTATTAATGTTGCTTTAAAAATTGCCTGTTTTTGAAGTAAAAGAACGCCTGATTTTAAAGAAAAACAGGTAGTTTCTAAATGAACCTTAATAAATATAGTGTTTTTGTGCTCTGTCCAATGACTAGAACTGTCCAATCACTAGTCATGTTCACCCTATAGCCACTGCCATCTGCATACAATACCTGCAGTCGGATACTAACGACAGCTATAAAACATTTATGAAACGTTTGGGAGACTATGAATATTTTAGCTTTAACGATAAAAAGAAACTTCTAATATGCGGGGAACCGTCACAAGTTTGCATTAAATATTTATGACTAAATACAGCCAACGAAAACTCATTTCAAACGTCGATTGGCAATGTGGGGTTTGTTTAATAGTAGTCTGATTCTACTACATTCATTTAGAACTTTCATATGTCCTTTCTCGGAACTCGTTCATGCGTTAGAATAATGTTACATATCGAATTTATCAAGTCGTTTGTACACAGTACATAAATGAGAATTACCTGACTCCATAATTCTAATCTTGTTTCAATTTTTCTTTGTTTATAAGTACCACACTTCTCAAAATTATTTTCTAAAATATTACATCTGATTGCACATAAAATCATAAACATAAAATTAACACGAAGTGACATTTCTGACATCGATGACTACAACATAATTTTTTAATTGCTGTTTTTCATTGACGAAAGATTATAATAAAATGGACCGGCCAATCTGTACTTTGAATAAAATTTTTCAGCTGAATTTGCTGAATATGAACTAAAAAGGCTTCTATTAAAATTTTATACTAATATTGCACTAATTACAAATCCGTTTAACCCATCAACTCCCAAGCGGCACCCGGCTGCCGCATAACAATCGAATGTCTATAGTGTCCGCCATTCCCGCCATAGAGGTATTACGAGCATTTTTAGTTTATTTAGAATGTTATACAAGTAGAAGCTATAACATTTTAACCGTAAGTTAACTGTCATGTCACTGTATAAGATTTATTTCTCAGAGAGGGGAATTCCCGAAGTTACCTCGAGATTGCAAAAATTGAAATGGGGGTCCCACAGGGGTCTATATTAGGACCCTTCCTGTTTCTTATTTATATAAATGACCTGCCATTCTTAATTAAAGATAAACATGGGATAGTATTATTTGCTGATGATACATCTCTTACATTCAATATCAAACGGCTTAATGCGTGTTATGACGAAGTAAATAATGCTCTCTTAAAGATTGTACATTGGTTTAGTGTTAATAATCTTTTACTTAATAGTAAAAAAACAAAATGTATTAAATTCAAATTGCCCAATGTAAGGCAAACGGAAACCAATGTGCTTTTAAATGGTGATGTTATGGAGCTAGTGGATACAGCTGTATTTTTAGGTATTACACTAGACTCCAAGCTTCAGTGGGGCCCTCATATTGCTGGGTTGGCCGACAGACTCGGTTCAGCAGCATATGCAGTAAGTAAGATTAGACAATTTTCAGATGAAACAACAGCACGTCTAGTGTATTTTAGTTACTTTCATAGTATTATGTCCTACGGCATTTTGCTGTGGGGCAATGCTGCAGATATAAATACAATTTTTGTGCTGCAGAAGCGAGCTGTGCGGGCAATCTACAAGTTGGCCCGTAATACTTCACTTAGAGAAAAATTTAAGGAAACTGGAATCTTAACTGTTGCTTCTCAATATGTCCTATCAAATGTATTATATGTTAAAAAGAATATATATCAATTCACGAAAAAATGTGATACCCATGGGAGAAATACTCGTAATAAACATAAGCTTGAAATTCCGGTGACTAGACTTACTAAAGTCAAAAATTCTTTTAAAGGTCAATGTATACGCCTTTATAATAAGATCCCAGAAAGCGTTCAAAATCTCTCAATTAATAGATTTAAAAAAGTTGTTAAAGAACGTTTGTGTACCAAAGCGTACTATAAAGTTACTGATTTCATGAATGATAGTACACCATGGGAATAAGGTCGCCCCCTGCAGAGCTGTTTCATTATAATATGTATAATAATTGTACATTCGTTGTATTTTATTTAGTCATAATGACACTGTTATTTTATAATAATATATTTTTTGTAATTTTCCATCTTTTTAGAAAAAGATGGCCCCGTGCGAGTTTCTTACGCCGGTTCTTCTCGCCGGGTTAGTTCCCGAACCGGTGGTAGGCATCTGTGTAGCCCCGACGTTCAGAGAATATTTGAAAAAATTTATTCTGAATAAAAATTTTTGAGTTTTTTGAGTTTGAGTTTGAGTTAGGATTTGGCACTGGTGGGAATCCTTACTTTTATTGAAAATTGTACGGTTCCCTTAATTTAATTTATTAATAAAGTACAACCACATCGCATACATTTTTTACTTAAAACTAAAATAACAATTTGTATTATATCTAATGCACACGACAAGTATATGTAATTTTTTAAATTAAATAAAGTTAACCCCGTGCGATAAACGAATTACTGCGGTACGGAGTTGCAGGCATCAACTAGTCTTGTATGGGAATGGGAAGTTCACCGCGTAAGAAGAGAAAGTAATTTTACACAACACTGAAGACGTTCACAAAATATGTAATGTTATATCTGTTCTGTGGCATAAGAAGAACATTTTAGCGCTAAATGGTTAGGCTTTTCTACTTTATTATACGCAGGAAAGCCGTAAATTACAATAACCCTTCTGGCTATATTTAGAAAAAATTCTAAGAAACAACACTCTAAATAGTGTTTTTCTATGTCTATCTAATATTATATAAAATCCTCGTGTCTGAAACGGCTCGACACATTTTCGTGAATCTTAGCGAGTATATCGGCTAGGGTTGAGAATCGGACAACATCTACTTTTTATATTGAGAAGTGCATTTGTTGAATAAATAATAGTAAATTATTAGAACTCGAGACTGACGGCGACCATTGTTTGTGCGACGGGATAGCGATGGACGTTGCCATGGGGACGTCATACTTATTTAGTCACTTCAATAAAATAATATGGGCGAAATACTTCATATTATGGCAAAACAACGTTTGCCGGGACAGCTAGTTCAAAATATATAAAGCATAATATTACGATACAAATACAGCGCAGCATAACCTGTCTAGTAAAATCTTCTTGCTACGAATACGGTGTAGCACGTCTACGTCGTAGAATCCCACCGAGGGGACAAAAAGTTTTCAAAGTTCCTGAGTCATGGATGACTGGATGTGTATTAAATATGTGTATAGATATAAAAAAATGATACGAAGTTCACCGGGTCATCTTGTATAATTTAAAAGCACGATCTCTTTCCATTCAAAAAGCCCATTTATTTGCCTATCGACAAGGAACCAAATCATCAAAGTTTTATTACAAAATATTATGACGTCATAAAGTTACACTTAACCTCGATTCCTAAACATTCCTAATTTGGTTACATGCCTCACAATGTTCGTCGTTCACTTTTTATAGTCGAGATACCTTATCGTGCGTACATAAAAATAATATGATTCGATGATTGTATAGAGTAAAGACGCTACACAACTTTAAGATCGATGAAACTGGAGAGGTAATATTAATAACGATCTTTATTCAGCTTCAAACACGACCTGGCTCAGTTGGTGAGCTGTTGGTAGCTTAAGCCGTGGGTCGCGGGTTCGAATCCCGCCGACGGAACAAAAAGTTAAGGGGCGACTAACCCTAAAGTGTCGCTTTTATAATTCATTTTTATACTTGAAAATAAGCCCCGAATTGTTTTATTTTCTAAAATTAGATACTACATTATGTTTCCAAGAATTCCATCTGAGCAAAAACACGATATCTTAAAATTTTCTCGATCGAAAAAATCACAAAGATGCATCTAATTTTCACGAATTTTTCATTTATTGCCATAACCGTGCATTGAACTAAGTTAATATTTTAACACATTGTATAAAATTCTATCATTGAGATCGACCTAGCGGATTTTTAAAATGTTGTATATTTATCGTAGACGGGCGTGAGTGTGAAGAGAGAAGGACGATGTTTGATTTTTGGGGTTAGTCGCCCTCTTAAAGCCACCGAATATCCCTTTCCCAACTCCTGATGGCATAATGTCGCTTTTAAATAAGATTTGAGGCAACTAAAACTAGGTTAAAATTAAATTAAATGATTGTTTAAAATTAATTAAACTTGATACAATATATTATAAAACGTGAACGTGTAGGCGTGTACAATATACTTATACGATTTTGGTTACGCCTCTTTTTGGAATGGGTAAAAAGTCAGGTCAATCAATCTGATCAAAAATTCATAAGACGTAGACTGCTGCTGCTGTCTACGTCTCTTTCTACAGCGCATCCAAAATGTATGCCTGATCTGCTGTTTCGTTTTCACTTTTTTTATCACTCCCGGAGTGCGTAACAATTGTTTTGTTTTTTTCATAATACTATAACACCGAGGTCTCCGCAATAACTGTACTATAGCGGTGTATTCTGACCTTTATCCGGCTTAAATACTGTATTAAATAGTGTTGACAACAAAAGGTTGTTGTTTAACGAAGCACTAATTGGGAGAAGCGCTTCGTTATGAATTACACAGTCATTTAATAAGGGACCTGAATGTTTAAGTTTCGCTAGTAAACAGACGACGGTGATAGAACTATACCCTATTGCCTGGTCAACGAATAAGTAGAGATTTATATCACGCTTTTTTTATGAAATAAGGGGGCAAATGAGCAAACGGGTCACCTGATGGAAAGCAACTTCCGTCGCCCATGGACACTCGCAGCATCAGAAGAGCTGCAGGTGCGTTGCCGGCCTTTTGAGAGGGAATAGGATAATAGGGGAGGGAAGGGAAGGGAATAGGGGAGGGTAGGGAAGGGAATAGGGGAGGCTAGGGAAGGGAATAGGGTAGGGGATTGGGCCTCCGGTAAACTCACAGCGCAAGCGCTGTTTCACGCCGGTTTTCTGTGCGAACGTGGTATTTCTCCGGTTAAGCCGGCCCATTCGTGCCGAAGCATGGCTCTCCCACGTTTAAGCAAAGGTACTTTTTAAAAGTAGGAAAAATACTGTTACGGTACATGGTATACGGACACGTGGTGCGCAAGTACATACTCGAACCTTCTAAAAAGGTCCAATGTTTGTTTACGTGTTTACCCTTTATTTGTTAGCGTGTTTGAATTTAGACCTTATGATTGAGTCCATAAGGTCTAAATTAAATTCAACTTACTGCACTTATCGCAAGGACGGCAGTTTTATTGTGGCACATTCCCGAGCCTACTAGAAATTTCCCACGGTTGTTTACTTGTTTACGTGAAATCGGGAAATTTCTGGAATTCGTCTCGCCATATAAAAAGAGCCGAAGGCAGGCCCGGCAATTCAGTTCCTTTCGAGCTATCATCGAGGCGA
Organism: Aricia agestis; assembly: GCF_905147365.1. Classification (NCBI taxonomy): domain Eukaryota; kingdom Metazoa; phylum Arthropoda; class Insecta; order Lepidoptera; family Lycaenidae; genus Aricia; species Aricia agestis. The sequence continues at coordinate 12,698,434 of NC_056425.1, forward strand.
TTTCGGAGTGATCAATAGTGAGTGAACCAGTGAAACCTGCGACTTGGCTACGACCTAGGACAGTGATAGTGCTTAGTGATTGGACCTAGTGATTTGTGTTTGGACTTAGTGCTAAGTGTTGTGACCTAGTGTTGAGTGCAGTGTTAATAAAGTCTTCAAGAGAGTCACCAGGTCTTTCTCTCCAAATCCTCGAACCCTAGCACGTAACAATACTAACGAAACTATCCAAAGTTATGGCGAACACATCATCAGACATATCTAATGTACAGACTGGAACAAAATAAAGTGATAATTCTTTAGCTTTTGTATGTGTCCCTTGTAAAAGTCCTTTCAGCGCTGCTACTTTCACAGTGAACTCTACGAAGGGAACTCATACACCTATAGAATTATCACTTTGTTTTGGCGGTAAACGAGCAGTTGGATCACCTGATGGTATGCAATAGCCACTGCCACTGGAGAATCTACATCACACACGTATATTTCACTTTTAATGTTTTGACTTGCGTTCCTATTTCCCGTTTAGAATAATCACAAGCATTTTAATTAATGAAAATGATGATAACTATTGAATTCCATTTCTCACCCTTCAACAAACAATACCAAAGAAAACTTCGCTTGAGCTAACGAAACTTAGAGCTTCTTCAAAGTTTACAACATAATACAGCTAGACAAAATTCTGGCGACGACAAAATTTATATCCTTTTCTGTTTTTTAACTTTGTGTAGTCGTAATCAACCGATTTTGATAAAACAGTAAGTTTGAGAAAGGGCAGCAACATCTAGACTTTCGTAATTCGTCATTTTATAAAAGTTGAAATTTTTCCCGTATCTACCCGTATAGAGGTAGAAACGACCAACAACTATAAAGTATTCTGTTTTGAATGTCTACCTAACTTTCGATAAAGTACAAAGCTCATTTTTAGGGTTCCGTACCCAAAGGGTAAAAACGGGACCCTATTACTGAAACTTCGATGTCTGTCCGTCTGTCTGTCTGTCTCCAGGCTGTAACTCAAGAACCGCTATAGCTAGAATTCTGTAATTTCACAGATTGTGTATATCTGTTGCCGCTATAACAACAAATACTAAAAATAAAATTAAATTAATAATTGGGGGGGGCTCTTATACAACAAACGTGATTTTTTTGGCCTTTTTTGCTCTATATCAATAATGGCAACAGCCTACCTGTTGCCATTATTCATTACTTTATTTTTTCTCAAAGTCCTTAATTATATGTGTACTTTAATGTTAAATAATAATATTAAAATAAAATAAAAAATAAAAACAATTTTTGGCCTAATTTTGGTATGGAACCCTACGTGCGCGAGTCCAACTAGCATTTGGACAATTATTTATCTTATTTTCTTCGGGATAAGAGTAAAAATCTCGTCTCCCACTGCTGGACGCCTATGACAGTTGCTTCCCATTGCAAGACCACCTCAAAATCTTATACTTTAGGGGTGACTGACAGTACGACGAAAGTCTGGCTACCGCTGGCTCTTACTCTATAATATTTCAAACATAATATACATGGCGTCACTTCACAGCATTCAAACATTCTATTCATTCAAACGAGACCGTATCTAAGAAAAGTGACACAATTCTAAAATTGACCATTTTTCGCTTTCCATTTCTGGAGTAATTTCCATGGGCGTGACATTGACAATAATAGACGATTTTCGCTCGGCCCACTGAACCCTAAAACAGCATTGTGACCTACATCGCGCTCATTCCGATTGTAGGCCAGCTGCTAGCTCAGCAAACAATACCCTAACACCGAGCCTCAAGATCCAATTTCGCGTACTCAGAGGGTTTTCTCTAAGAGATGCTACATTTTAAGACTCAAAGTAGATGTTTCACAAAGCGTATGCAATGCAGATGTGTAACGAAATTGTTTATAGTAAATAGTGCCTTATTTTTTATCTTATATTTATACTAATAATATAATAAATGCGAAAATATAATATGTAATATAAAAGTAAAGCTTTGCATTTTAGGGTCAAAGCAGACCGCAACGCAACTCGTAGATATGCATTTCTAAATTTGTATAGATTCGACAGACTAGAGGGCCTAGACAAGCGGCAAGCGATTATCATAAACGCCAACGCCAACACTACAAAATGTATGGGATTTGATAAATTAGTATTAGCTAGCGAAGCGATGACTTATGTCAAATTGCATACATTTTGTTAGCGTTTACGATAATCGCTTGCAACTGGTCTACTAGGGCTTAATAGGGGAGTTGACAACTTTTTAAAAATAGTTAAATAAGCACTTCAGTTGTTTACAATAATACCTGTAAATTAATATTTTATCCATTATTATGCCCTAGAATGAGTTAAAAATTATTTTAAATACTGAATTCAAAATATGTCACAAAAACGCGGCATTATGGTCACGTCACACGTGATCACGTGTGACGTCATTGTTCATGAAACAAAATAAGCGTAGACAGAGCAAAAGTGAGTACTAACAACTGTCAATTTTTTTTGACTCTGAACGATGACGTCACTGCTTCAGATTGGCGTTTCCAATCACGTGACTTACAGTTAAAAATCCAATTTTTTCAATGTAAAATAAAATAAATCAATAATTATTTTTTCGTTATTTGTATTGTTTTAGAGTTTTTTATCAATAAATCTATAAAATTTAATAATTATTTTAAAATTTTAAACATACTGTCAACTCCCGGATTGCGTGAAACGTCATGCAATTCTGTCAATTCAATACAAATTTAGAAATTTAATTGCACAGTTTAATTGCTTACTATCATTATAGCCCATAAGAATATTTCTTTACATTGAGTTTAAAAATGATTAAAGTCTTTAAATATATAAAATTCTCGTGTCACAATGTTAGTCACCGTACTCCTCCGAAACGGCTTTACTGATTTTTACCAAATTTTATATGCATATTCAGTAGGTCTGAGAATCGGCTACTGGCTACTTTTTATATTGATAAGTGCTTTTGTTTAATAAATAATAGCAAATTATTACAACTCGAAACTGACGGCGACCATTGTTTGTGCGGCGAAATAGCCGAGATGGTCGTTGCCATGGTGACATACTTATTTAGTCACTTCAATAAAATAATAGGGGCGAAATACTTTATATGGCAAAGAAACATTTGCCGGGACAGTTAGTATAAATATTATATTTGTAATCATTTTTAAACTTAAAAATAAAATTAAAAATATCGATATACTCTATTCATTGAAGTTGAGCAAAAATAACCAACAGTTAACTGTATTTTTACGAGTACAATAAATTGTGTCTGGTGAGTGCATTGGACAATAACTGTTCGGTAGAATCGTCGCCATCAAATTATGCTTCTGTTTTGTCGATATGTTCCTTTCTTATTCTATTAAAAATGTAGAATGAACGTATAATTTAAAACTAGCTATTTGACCGAGCTTTGCTCGGTATTCGATAAAACACGAATTAAATGACATTTTCTAAAAATGATTCCTAGCTAGACCCGAAACCCCCTATATACTAAATTTCATGAAAATCGTTGGAGCCGATGATTCCGAGATTCCAATTATATATTGGAATCTCGGATATATATATATATATATATATATATATATATATATATATCGGATATATAAGAATTGCTCGTTTAAAGATATAAGATACTTTTACGATGCTACTGAAAATGCAGATGCATAGTTTGAAGTGAATAATTGTATTGTAACTATTCAGAACCAGGCTTTTAGTAAAACTGCATAGAATCATTTCGGCAATTTTCAAAATTATAAGGGATCGGAACTTGTATCTAAAGCCTCTAAAGTCGGTACTACGAGGGCTGCCTTTTAAGTTCTGTCGTTTGTAAACTTCCCGAGATCATTGAAAAAAAAAACCATATGGGACTTTAATCTACTTGTATTTGGATTTCAAAAACAAAAAAAAATATTCAGATTGGTCTAATAGTCTTATTGTATCGTCTATTCAAAGGTGACAAGTCGGTTGTAAAAATGGAAATGTTAAAGGAAAATTTCCGTGCGATATTTTTTTACAGCTAAGGAAGAGCACTTAAAAAAAATGTTTGCCTCCATTGTGACAAAGGGTGGTCACATCGCCACTATAATTGTACTCGAAGATTATAAAACGGTTACCGCTGACTAGTATACCACAGCTTGTTTGCCACAAGTCATTACCGAATTTCGAAAAAAAACGATTCAAGACGTCGTATGTTCCTGGCCATGACAACGCATGTTCGCACATCGGCGGTCAAACAAAGATGTATTTGTGAACCCAAAACGTTTAAATTTTAAATCAACCGCCTTACAGCCCTGACTTGAGCCCTAAGGATTTTAATAAAAATTAAACAAAGTCTTTGTGGCCAACGTTTAAGCTCACCTGAAGAAGCTGTATACGCGTAAAAATTGGTCATTTTGACTACCCAACTTCGGACTGGAATAAATATTTTAAAAACTGGTTTGAACGCATGCAAATGCATTTTAAATATCGCGAAGAATTCTTAAAAAAACAATAATTGGTGATACTCTATTAGATTGCCTGTATTTATTCCAAACGACAAAACTTAAAAGGCAGCCCTCGTACATATAGGCGAATGCGTTGGCCGACGCTGCATATGCAGATTATAATAGCCTTGCAGGCACTTTCCTTATTATTTCTTAGGCACACTTTCAGTTAAAGTTTTTTAGTTAAAATGCCGAAAAATATAAGCCGTTTGCAGATTTCATTTGCCGAAAAATCTAAACGACTTTCATATACATATCTCTCACATGCTGCTGGGAATAAAACGATGCAACATTAAAAACACATGATTTCATCTCTGGGTACATTTGAGCGTTTGGGCGCTTTCCAAGCGGCAGGGCGTGAGTACTGCCAACTTATTATGACCCCAATTCCCCTAGCCTAGACCTTTTCTTTATCGCTTCTTTATAGAATCGCCAATCCAAAATGTATGGAATTGACATAAGCGTTCGATAATATACATTCGACTTATGTCAATTCCATACATTTTGATCGGCGATTCTATAAAGAAGCGATAAATAAAACGTTTTGGCTAGGGTTTCTCATCTGTGGCCGCTGAGTTCAAATCTTATCAAATTTGGAATAACTTTATTGAACGATGAAGGGATTAGGTTCTTATTTAGTGAGATTTGGCTTGGTTTCTTGCCAAGCTTGAGAATTCGATATCATCTTATTTACATTAGGCAATAGGATCGACGACATATCGATAGGGTGAGGGATCTTATGTGATCCGCTGACATAATATTATAATATAAAATATTTTAATCAAAACATATACTGCCTCTACGATGAAATAATAATCCTCTTCATCAAATACAAGTACATAGCCGGTTGTGAGCTCTACAGACAAAATATGGTAATATAACTTATAAATTAAAACGTTAACTGCCGCACTAAAAGTCAAATATCAATTACTTAACAGCAATTAAATGAAAATGTTGACATGAGCCCTATATTTTATCAGTCAAACTTTTCTTGAAATTGAAGTTAAATCGTCATTAAATGATTCTGATTGTGGCCGTCATTACTTTCAAGATTTATATAACTAAGTTGAACATCATAAAATATGTCGCTTTTAATTCCTAACAATTTCATATTAATATTATAGCAAATATAGCAAGATAAATTTTTAATTCGACCACTGGCTAGAACGTTTCCTCTCATTAAAACGTCCGTTCGTGTCAGTTCCGTCTCTGGAGGGTTCGGTATAGAGGGGCGTGCACACTGTCAGATAACACGCAATCAATGACAAGCAGAATTTTAACGCTCGCAAGAAAGTATATTTCAGTACGATATTTTTTTCAGATTTTTTTTCAGTAGACAATTTTATGTGTGCTTTATGTAGACGTAGAAACGGTGGAAAAAAAATCTTTAAACGACTTCACAAAACCACGAATGTATCATATATATTACTAACAAAATAAAAATTTTAATAATCATTTAATTTTGTAGAAAAATTCATAATTATCATCTCTTTACTCTCAGTCAAAGTGAACTGTGAAGTAATTATTATTATTATGTTATAATTCTCGTTCTTTGTATATACTTACATATTTTTTTAATGACGACATTTTATTGACCAAAATGTGTTGTTGTATTATGGCGTTGCTATTTTTTACACTTAAATGTGTAGCATTATCGCCACATTTCCTCGTTTTTCTTTGGACTAAAATTAATCGAAGCGTTGATGATAGCAAAACGCAGATTGTCGCAGCTGCGTCAGCCCCCGCAGTGTGCAATCCTCTCAGCCGGCTGCGAGCTAATTACTGGGTGTAATTACAGTTTAAACCGCGGCCACACCGTGCGGTTTTATTTCGGCCCTCATTATTAGGACAGTCGGAATTTGTGGTCACGTGGTTTTGCAGAAAAATTGGCTAAGTTCTGCACGAAAAACTGGCTGTGGTCTGTTAAGGTGTTTTTTTTTATGAAATAAATAATAAGTTAAGGTGTTTTTTATTATGAGCAAACGGGTTACCTGATGGAAAGCAACTTCAATCGCCCATGGACACTAGCAGCATCAGAAGAGCTGCAGGTGCGTTGCCGGCCTTTTAAGAGGGAATAGGGTAATAGGGGAGGGTAGGAAAGGGAATAGGGTAGGGGATTGGGCCTCCGGTAAACTCACTCACTCGGCGAAACACAGCGCAAGCGCTGTTTCACGCCGGTTTTCTGTGAGAACGTGGTATTTATCCGGTCGAGCCGGCCCATTCGTGCCGAAGCATGGCTCTCCCACGTCAAATTTTAGTTTTATATTTTATGGTGTTTTATCTTTCGTTTGCTAAGTTTTGCGAAAAACCCTTTGAATTTTAGAATACCTAAACTATTTTAAAACTAAAGTTGTGCCTTAAAGTCCTTACAAAAGAAAAAGTTATATATCAATGGAGAAAAACTGTATATTTTAATACCTCGATCGTGGGAATGTGGTTATGCGACCCGAGTGCCGCTTGGGGATTGATGGGTTTAGTCATCGCCTGAAAGTGGAGAAAATTATCTCGATTTTTTTGCCTCGATACAATAATATAATATAAAGATAAGTAAATCTTTTAGAATATTGTAACTGATTTGAATTTCTTTATCATCTAAAAATAGAAAATCAGGTGGCACTTTTTGCGTCAATGTGTAAGTTTAAAAACCTTTTAATTTACTGAAGTAAATTACTTTACGTCCCAACTTTTGAAGTTATATCGTACTCTGAAATAATTGGTAGTAATATAGTTGGTCTGGTCTAGTTTAAAACTGCGATTGTGCACTATTGAACTTACTCAATATCTGCTTAAATTTGAAATTGATTTTGCGGGTTACGTAACTTTGCTACCGAACTTTTGCCTGTAAGAATTCTCGTGCCACTTCGTGTTAAGCGGACAAATCGATTTTTATTCAGTAATTTTGGATTTTGATATCGCGGCCTCATAGAAACGAACGTAAAATTATTGTTATATTAAATAAGAACTGTTGTTAAATTTGTTAAGAGAGGTATGCGAAACCATAACGTAAAATTAAAATACGAGGAAGACGCGTAGGCAAGGAATATTATATGCCTCTTTCTTATTACGATTTACAGTACGCCAAAAATGTATATTTATACTCCTCCGTTTTCACCTCTGCTCTCCTAGAGTGCAAGCCACAGAAATAAATCAAGATAGAACGACTAAGCGGGTAGAGTACGCGTGTTTCAATCTTGCACAAGTGAGCAAGATTTGTTGAACGTTCATTTAGTCAGCGCGCACGTCTCGACTTGATTACACCGTAGCGGTTGTGCAAAAATGCCTCATTGTGCAGTGTCTAATTGTAAAAACAGAAGTACGAAAGTGAATTGGTCAAAATACCTCATTTTGACCAATTTTTCTTTCCACGGGTAAGATATTTGTTCTAACTAAATGCAAACCAAAAATTGACACGATCGATTCCTTAGCAACACACGCGCGTCGCCGTTCTATCTTGATTTATTTTTGTGGTGCAAGCCGATCTCTTTAGAGTAAGACTTCGCTGTTTGCCCGTCTGTCCGTCCCATACAACAAACATGATTTTTTTGCCCTTTTTCGTGCGCGAGTCCGACTTGCACTTGGCCGATGTTTAAATGATAACAGGTGTAAATCGTAATATCAGATTTTTTTTTATGAAATAAGGGGGCAAACGAGCAAACGGGTCACCTGATGGAAAGCAACTTCCGTCGCCCATGGACACTCGCAGCATCAGAAGAGCTGCAGGTGCGTTGCCGGCCTTTAAGGGGTAACAGGGGAGGGTAGGGAAGGGAATTATAGGGGAGGGTAGGGAAGGAAATAGGGGAGAGTAGGGAAGGGAAAAGGGTAGGGGATTGGGCCTCCGGTAAACTCACTCACTCGGTGAAACACAGCGCAAGCGCTGTTTCACGCCGGTTTTCTGTGAGGACGTGGTATTTCTCCGGTCGAGCCGGCCCATTCGTGCCGAAGCATGGCTCTCCCACGTCTAATATTTCATTTTCTTCATTAACTGTGTTTAGTATCCTGTATGAGAATGTTATGTAGACTGTAGAAGAGTTTTTTCTATACTTAATTAGAATTAATTAGTGAATTATGAGTGCTTTGTTACAGGTTGTTTATTCTCATGTCTTGGTCATCTACTTTGGCTACTTTATTCGACGCTTCTTTTTATTATTAGAAGGTTAATTAATAATAATAATAATAATAATAAAGCCTCTTTATTATCCTTAACTTTACACAAATATTTTTACATAATTTTGATAAACATAATAAGTACATATTTTTATTTAAGAGGTAAATAAAGTTAAGGCCCCTGTCGGGTATAGGCCTCCTCCAAAATTTTCCAAGTTTTCCTTGATGCAGCTTTCTTTGTCCAGTTACTCCCAGCGTATTTTTTGATTTCGTCTACCCAACGTTCTTTCGGGCGGCCTCTAGGTCTTTTGCCGCCAGGGCCTGGCCAATTTGTGGTTAGGATTGTCCATCTCTCATCTGTCATTCTCGCGATGTGGCCAGCCCACTTCCATTTTTGTCTCTTCATGTGTTGCAAAGCGTCTATAATATTTGTTTTTTGCCTGATGTCTTTTGCTCTTATTTTGTCTTTTAACCTTATATTTAAAATACTTCTTTCCATTGCACGTTGGGTTTTTTGTATTTTCTCTATTGCTTTTTTATTGTAGATCCAGGTTTGTGATCCATACGCCAAACAAGGCAACAAACATCCATCCATGATTATTTTTTTAAGTTTCAGAGGTAGTGTGGATTTTAATATTTCTTTTAGGCTCCAGATTTTAATATTTCTTTTAGGCTCCTTTCTGGAGTTAATTAATAATGCTAATAAAAATTAATTGTTGTGCAATTATGAATTGAATTTTAGAATTTATTTTTCATTCTTCTAAATGAAGTCTGTTGGAAATATTTCTCAATTAATTGTCGGCAATTCTATTAATGTAAACAATTTTGGTCAACTATTTTAAGTGAAACTTTAATTATGTTTCGGTATAAAGTTCATAGAAGCCTCTGCTTGAGATATCATCTTCAAGAATTCATTATATAGCTATTTTCATTAACTCTAAGCGTTGAAATTAGAAACCTGAAATCCTAGAGCATGGTCTAGATTTAACTAGATCTAGCTTAGCATTCCTTAGTCAATGCGGGCGAGCTCCTCTTTGGTATATTTATAATTAATTATATTTAGTATAATATTACTATTAATACTATTATCTGCATGAATTTTATAAGAAATGTGACTATTGTCAGTTATATAAACGAAGAGGAAAAACGGACTGAAAACAGGTCCCTGTGGATCCCTGCTCCTACTTTATTGTTATTTTGAAGTTATTTATTTTTTAAACTTATTAATTTTAATTTTTAATACTGGAAATGATTAGCATCATTCTGTAAACCAAATTTTAAGAATAATACGAATTCGAGGACAAAATTGGACAAAGATAATTACATTGGATGCTTGAAAAATCTAGAAAAATTAATGAGTTTAAAGTATCAAGTGTCTAGCTGAGTTTTATCAACAGAATGCTTAACGGTTTTCAGCCTCATGCATTTTAAACGAATCAAGGCTTTCCTAGGCGTCGGAGTGAAAACTTTTTCATTGTACAAAACTTTGTCCCGCATAATTAAAACGCTTTCATCGGCACTGTCTTTGTATTGACGTAAATGGAACCGTACTTTTTGCAGTCAGATCGCTTTGAGTCGAATAATGACGTATACAAATAAAACATGATTAAATACGAGCACCAGTAACAAAAAGGCGGTTTTGAAATCGAAACGAAAATAAATCGCGACGATTGATCGCAAAATATGAGATACCACGCATATTATAACAAATATAATATTTAAATATATTATTTACTAGACATTCCGCGCGGCTAAATTAGATATTTCACAGACAAATTAGTCCACAAAAAATAGCCAATGATCCTTCATTTGGTCTACTTCTTATATGTGCCAAATAACAGAAATATTGTTCCAGTAGTTCGTGAAATAAGCCCTTTCAAATAATTTCGCCCGTTTTTTCTACATTTTTCTCTATTTCTTCGCTCCTATTAGTCTTAGCGTGATAAAATATAGCCTATATCCTTCGTCGATAAGAGCTATCTAACACTGAAAGAATTTTGCAAATCATACCAGTAGTTCCTGAGATTAGCGCGTTCAAACAAACAAACAAACTCTTCCGCTTTATAATATTATAGTATAGATTCAGCGAATAACTTTACAAAGTCTGCTTGTCCTTGACTGGTATATTAGAAACGTTAAATGATAAACAAAGACAGCTGACCTTGAAAATACGATACGTTATTTATATACAATGTGTCCCGACACCGGTGTCCGATCCTTTAATGTCATGATCTATGGCATATTTTATCGACAAATTGGCCCTCAAATTTTATCTCTCTCTCTCACGGTTGTAAAATGGCAGCCATTTTAGTTTTTCTCGGGCTTTCACACTAATCTGACCAGTACTACTCATGTAAATATCCTATGAAGATAAAAATTGTCTCATTTGATAGCTAAACTTGTGCACTACGCTTACACAGGCAATATGTTATAAATTTTGTGGAATTACACATAGAAAAACCAAAGTTTAAGAACATCATACTAATCTGACCTATACTTCATAGGAAAATCGTTATAACTTCTAAACTATCTGACTTAGATCATTGAAGTAAAGAATTTGTTTAAGATAAAAACCTCCTCTATCTTTTTAAAACAAAAAAGAACCAGTTTAATATGCTAGATTTTTCACAAAAAGCCATTAATTAAAAAATACACATTTTTTTTTCTTAAACTTTGATTTTTCTATGTGTTAAACATCCACGAAATTTATAACATATTGCCTGTGTAAGCGTTGTCCACAAGTTTAGCTATCAAATGAGACCTTTTTTATCTTATAGGATATTTACATGAGAAGTACTAGTCGGATTAGTGTGAAAGCTCGAGAAAAACTAAAATGGCTGCCATTTTACAACCGTGAGAAAGGGAAAAAATTTGAGGGCCAATTTGTCGATAAAATATGCCATAAATCATGACAATAAAGGATCGGACACCGGTGTCGGGACACATTGTATAATATATATTATATCTTTAATCAGGGCGTGCGAAACCAGCCCTAATATTATTCCACAACCTGAGCACTTTTGTTGTACACTACGGAAAACTATCACGCCTATGTAATTTTTATTTATATGTACTCGTAGATGTAAATCTGTTATTATCGGTCAGTCAAGGTTTGGTTACTACTAAAATATAAAAAAAACTGCCTTAAAGATTATTACCACGCAGAATAACGACGCGAGCCCTCACAAAGCTCGACTTTTAGCTAGTAATAATTACTAATATCTTTATTAAGATTTCCTATGTTTAAAAATCTATTATTTTCTCATTGGCACACTTCTTAATTTCTCTCCCTAAAATACCCAAAAATAAATCCTAATTTTAAACCCTCACCTATAAATGAGATGTAGTTAAACATAACCTAAAAACGATGACGGGTCAAAGCGAAAGGTTTAGGACGAAGTGACATTTCCATACAAAGAAAGGTCATATTCGGTAACCGTCACGGCCCTTTTATTCCAATGGCCGTTTGTTCATTGCTGCCGTCACTCGCTAGTATTGCAGATGGCAGGTTGGTCGTTTATTGGCCAATATTTTGTACTTCGTTATTATATTTTAAGAGCGACAAGTGAAAAAAGTCACTTTGGTCCGGCAAGGCTCGAACCCTGGAACTGTCGAAACTCGATCGCAATGGTAGTGTCACATAGTGTTGGGATCGCCAAAAATTAGAATAAAATGCCACTTTATGACCCAAGCCGGGGGTCACCGAATGGCGGACCGCAATCCTCATCCGGACCGCCGACCCATTGTGTGCGGACCAAACATTATCGCTGAAACTGAACTTCGTTAAAATTAAATGTTGGTCTCGACTTACTGATGAACATCTCCAAGATTTAATGTCAGTAGCTTGCACCAATTTCACTCACAACAAGAAAAAAATTGACACTTTTCTAATCGATATATAAATAAACCGTAATTATAGTAATTACTAATTACCTTTGTTTAATATTTTGTTTTATATAAAATGTGGGGACCGCGAAGTTAATTTCATTTCTTAAAATGGATCCCGTGCGAAACTAATCGGTGACCCCTGACCTAGGCTATAGGTTTCATTTTGCTCTACGCCACTACAAACCGGTACCGGCATGGGTCGCTAGACCATGTCTAAAGAAAATTAAAGCTATAGCCTAGGACATACTCGTAAAGTGGCGCGAGGATGCCCAATATCACCGAGACCCCGAGTTGGCCGCGATGCGCTAAGTGTTCCGCGCATCGCGTCGTAGTGACAGTTTGGGCCTCACAGCCATGCACTGAAGCCTTCAGGGCAGCGGTCGTCACACTTTGCTGGCCAAGGGCCACACATAACAATGTGAATGCCAGCACCGGGCCCCAGAGTATGTACAGGGCGCTCCAAGAGCGGTTCCACACTAATGCCCTTTTTAAACCTACCGAGTAGTAGGGAACACAGTCGAGAACACTGTCTCACCAGTCTACTCGGTAGGTGTAATCAGGCCCTATGAGTGAGTTGCACCACACCATAAACAACTTCATTAGGTTATTATTATGACATTTTTTACGTAAACATTAACGATAACCGGCCAAGATTGGCAGGTTACGTTTATCGTTAAATATATCTTAGGTACTTTTTATAACCACTGTTTTATCATTATAGTTGACCACTCAAATAATTTACTTTGTCGTGGGCCGCATAAATAAACCATTTGGCGACCACGGCTTTAAGGGCATCCGCTGGTGGGTTCACTGTTGTGTATTCCGCGTATCCCGTGGCTCTGCCTTAAGCGGAAGAGCAGGAACACCGTTGGGGTTTTAGTGGGTATGCCCGGGCGCGGCCCTCCGCCCCCGGGGAGTACCACATAGCCCCCCAGACTGCCGAGGATGCGTAAACGCATTTCCCCAACGCAAAAAAGACACCCGAATGGAACGAAGTTATTTCTTATGTTCAAAATACATAATATACGTACTAATAATATACACGTACTACTAAAAAAGTGTCGAGGTCAAATATCGTTCCGTCTAGCCTCCTTTACGCCGAACGCGCCATAAGGAACTTCGTTTCAAAATAAAAGTCATAAAGTGACATTTTCCTTGAATTTTTGTCAGTGACGTCCCCGCGACGGTGGCAGAGGAAAAACGGCAAATCGATATTAAGTTACGGCAACAATTTCTCAAATTGGGCTAACGAACTCCAAACTCGAATATTTCCTAACGGAATGTAGATGTTGCGATGTTGTAATGGTTTGATAATACCGAGGTTTGAAAGAAAAATTCCACAAACAATCGGACAAGTGAAAGTAAGTGCCAACCCACACGTGCCACAACCACACAACAACCATAATCACTCCACACCACGTGGTCGGGCGTATATTTCGCATTGTAAATGAACAGGACTATTCACACGTACCACATTTTGCAGTCGTTGTCGACCACTTGTGTGATACCGACCACATCGCAACCACAAGGGAACTAGTGGCTGACCACATCGTTGCGTTGATGCAATATGACAGTGCGCGCACACCACCCGCGCTCTTCCCCCCCTCCGTTTCATTGACCTTCGTACGTAACCACATCGCAACCACTGGCGACAACGCAACCACGTCGACATTATGTCGGTACCACAATGCAACTACAAAAAGCTACAGCGACACCATTCACACGTAACCACTGCTTGACGGCATTTTGTTGCGACGTGGTGTTGTCGTGGTACGTGTGGGTTGGCTCTAAGTGCCCACTGATAATATAGATACGGAGGTGTGTCTGTCTGACTCTATTACCTCTTCAAGCTATTGAACGATTTACGGCCATTCCCAATATTTGATCTATCTCTGGTTTTGCCCTACTAGAGATAGGAATAGCTCACATTAGACATTAGAGACATATATTTTATGTCAATTGTGAGCTATTCCTATCTCTAGTAGGGCAAAACCAGAGATAGATCAAATATTGGGAACGGCCGTTAAAGTTTTGTATGACATTTCGTTTGAAGACACTATATACTATGAGTCCCGTAAACCTCATATTATGCTAGTTTTCCCAAAAAATAGATATTTTCTAACTTTAATCGGCAAGAAAAGCGGGGCCCTAGACGAGCAATTTTATTGTGCAATATCACATGCGTAATATTGCGCGCCTTTAATCTAATTGTCAAATAAATTGTTCAATAAAATTGAAGTGTGATATTGTAAAATGACGTGTACGGTCCGGCTTACTTATATACGAACACAGTGAAGGCACATTGATAGTCATATGACAGATAAAGACCACAAAACCAGAGTAGACAGAATGATAGAGTATGCCGACTTAGAACTGATGTTGAAATTTTTAAATTTGACGTATTATGACGAAAATCGTCGCTAGGGTTGTTAACTTGTTACCTACGAATTTAAAACTATGACATATTCGCTGGACGTGTTCCTCTTTGGCCGTATTGTTGTTTGTGTTTTGACACATGCGATTAAAATTGTCAGAATCCAATTTTGAAATCTTTATTTTAAATATTTAAAAATAAATTATATCAGCCAGCGCGAGGCACATTCCGTTCATAATCCTAGTGAAACCCGACGAATTTGACAGATATTGAAACATGTCCGTCTCTTTACAGTCGAACTACTGGTCGTTATGTCTATTGTGACAAAACTTAAAAATATCGCTGTCTAAATATCTTCATTACATAGGGAACCTTACACGTAAAATTCTCGTGTCGCGATATACAAGGCGTAAAAATACTAAGAGATAATACTTTAGATTGTGTACGAGTTCCTTGTAGAGATTTCACTGTGAAAGTAGCAGCGCTCAAAGACCATTTTTTTCACTTTTGTATGGGCAAGCGCCCCAGTGTCATAAGTCTCCCCATACAAAAGTGGAAATAATCGGCCAATGAGAGTCGGACTCGCGCACGAAGGGTTCCGTACCGTTATAGAGCAAAAATAGGCCAAAAATTGTGTTTTTGTATGGGATTATTAATTATTAAAGTACACATATATTTAAGGTCTTTGTGAAAATTTCAAGTGCCTACCTGTTGTCATTATTTATATCGACCAAAAAGGCCAAAAAATCACGTTTGTTGTATGCGAGCCCCCCTTAAATATTAATATTATTTTATTTTTAGTATTTGTTGTTGTAGCGGCAACAGATATACACAATCTGTGAAAATTTCAGAAGTCTAGCTATAGCTGTTCTTGAGATACAGCCTGGAGAAAGACAGACGGACAGGATAGACAACGAAGTCTTAGTAATAGGGTCCCGTTTTTACCCTTTGGGTACGGAACCCTAAAAATGGCCTTTCAGTGCTGCTACGTTCACAGTGAACTCTCTACAAGAAATACATACACACCTTTAAGTATTATCACTTAGTTTTGTTACACCCTGTATAAAATTCTCGTGATATGCATAACAGAACTCACCTCTCACGTATCAGTGAATATAAATGGAACAATTGGCGCCCTTCCCCGCCCGCCCTCGTCACGCCCCCGCCTCGCCCAGCGCCCGCCATCCGATGACCGCGGCATTCGATACCCTCTGAAATTAACCGCATTGGTTGAACCAAAGATATGGAAAGTCTAGACATGCCACAGAATAATGTGTTGACTAAAATGTTGGAGATCCAGATGTTGCCGGTAAAAATTTTCCGAAATTAGTTTTACGCGCGAGTAATGTACACTTTTTCGGTATTTAACTTTGTAATATTATCTTTTTTATATAGTACTAGCTTGTAATATTATCTTTTTTATATATTACTAGCTGTCCCGGTAAACGTTTCTTTGCCATATGAAGTAGGTATTTCGCCCGTATTATTTTACTGAAGTGACTAAATAAGTATGTAACCATGGCAACGTCCATCGCTATCCCATCGCACAAACAATGGTCGCCGTCAGTCTCGAGTTGTAATAATTTACTATTATTTATTCAACAAATGCACTTATCAATATAAAAAATACCCAGTAGCCGATTCTCAGACCTACTGAATATGCATATAAGATAAATAGTAACAAAACATAGGTAAAATACGTGGGAGAGCCATGCTTCGGCACGAATGGGCCGGCTCGACCGGATAAATACCACGTTCTCACAGAAAACCGGCGTGAAACAACGCTTGCGCTGTGTTTCGCCGAGTGAGTGAGTTTACCGGAGGCCCAATCCCCTAACCTCTACCCTATTCCCTTCCCTACCCTCAACTATTCCCTTCCCTTCCCTTCCCTACCCTCCCCTATTACCCTATTCCCCCTTAAAAGGCCGGCAACGCACTTGCAGCTCTTCTGATGCTGCGAGTGTCCATGGGCGACGGAAGTTGCTTTCCATCAGGTGACCCGTTTGCTCGTTTGCCCCCTTATTTCATAAAAAAAAATAAAAAAAAAAAAAAATCCGTAAAGCCGTTTCGGAGGAGTACGGTAACTAACATTGTGACACGAGACTTTTATATTATATGAGATATTGCGCCAAAATTTGTGTATCGTGCGAGAACCGTACATTTTTGGAGGACTCAAAGTGTCATCCATACATTTCAGCAAAATTGGTTCAGCGGTTTGGGCGTGATTTTTTTTTCTTTTTTATGAAATAAGGGGGCAAACGAGCAAACGGGTCACCTGATGGAAAGCAACTTCCGTCTGAGTCAGAGCTGCAGGTGCGTTGCCGGCCTTTTAAGAGGGAATAGGGTAATAGGGGAGGGTAGGGATAGAAGGGAAGGGAATAGGGGAGGGTAGGGAAGGGAACAAGGTAGGGGATTAGGCGTCCGGTAAACTCACTCACTCGGCGAAACACAGCACAAGCGCTGTTTCACGCCGGTTTTCAGTGAGAACGTGGTATTTCTCCGGGCGAGCCGGCCCATTCGCGCCGAAGCATGGCTCTCCCACGTGAAGAGGTAACAGACAGACAGACACACTTTCGCATTTGTAATATTAGTATGGATTGACGGCTCTTTGCTTCGTAGCGTACTAGCTACGAACAGCGTAGCAGCTCTTCGAGTTATGTAGAGACGCGAGAACGCCAAATTCGGTACGCCATGCGAACCGTACATTTTGTTGTCAAAAAATGTAGCCTATGTAAATACAATATATAATATCTATGAACGCTTCACACCACGTCAGTCTGGCCCAGTGCTTTTAGTACTATCAGAGAAGTTGATTCCTAGGCAGATGGCGGACCTAAGTTATTTGGTCGCGTTACGTCAAACCCAGCAGACAGATCACAGTTAACATTGAATTAGGTACCTAAAGGACTTTTGTTACAGGTACCAGACAACGGAAATATATTTAATACTTTTATACTATACACATATTTAAGATTTTTATTATATCACACACATATTTAATACACATCCAGACCCGGGAACAAAAATTTTTGTTCCGTCGGCGGGATTCGCGCCCGCGACCTCCGTATTGAGTTGCCACACACTCAACAATTGAGCCACAGCACAACTTAAACAAATGCCGTTTATTTTGCAGATTATATTATTTGTGAAATCAAAGTTAATAATCACACCTGATGATAATTTTATCGAAACCGGTCGTGAGAAACATAAAATAAATTAATAAAAGTGGAATAAGTGCATGAAAAGTGTATATTATTACTGTGAAAGTTAATAATCGTTTGGTTAGCTTTTTTACTGTAAGCTGTATGATTACTTGGTTACTTCTGGTATTAATCAGTACCTAATAAATCAAACTTACAATACGCCAAGTCTATATGTTCCCAAGTCTATGTGTGCACACGTACCACATACGAATGTTTGATTAGACCTTTTGTTCGGTTTTTGCACTCAATTTGTGTCCAGCTTCCGAGGTTTATACGGATACGGCAGCGAAACAAAAATTAATTAGTTTTTCGTTTTAACTATTTGTTAAATAATACGTGTGGCACTCGAGGAGTGCAGCGGTAAAGCTTGCATAGCAGTAGCTAGTCTACACGCATACAAATAGTCGCATGCACACAAACACCGTGCCGAACTGAAATGACGTTAGGCGATGCGTTTTTTTGTTACGGAATTTCTTGATTCGGTGGCCGCGAAGCCTGCGATAAAAGCAGGCATCGTTTCTGATCATACTAGCAATCAAATAAATCTTTCAATATTCTCTTCTTCTTCGTATTGCTAAAAATGTACTTTATTATGACCTTTAGCCCGGCCGCACATTGTCCGAATTCTGATCAGAAACAGTTGAATTTCGCCGGACCGCCCGCGCCACCCCGCACACTATCCGAAATATCCTTCCAGCGAGTTCATGCTCACTCGGCTCAGTACAAAATGTAAGAGACAGCGCGGACGTTCAACTGTTTCTGATCAGAAATTTCGGACAATGTGCGGCCGGGCTTAGGTACTAATGTCACTCGTTAAATTAAGTTTAGTTTAGTGGTTAAAACGTACCTAATGTGCGGACGAACAAACAAAGATAAACAGACAAATGATAGTTTCGATAACAAATTAATGTATACAAAGCCCTTGTATTAATTTAGATGTTCTTGAGATCTGAAGATGTCTCATTGGTTCACGCTTCACGCCTCCAACCGAAATCGATCCTGCACCCTCTACGATTGCAACCCAAAAAAAGTTTTTTTAATCGAACTATATACAGCATCGCTAAATACTATACAGAGTATATTATACAGCATAAACGAATATTATACAGCACTTCAAAAGGCTACATGCATGTGCAGTTGGCAGTAATATGCTTATCGCTATCACACAGACTCCACTCTTTGGTGGATTAAATTTTAGTATCCCATCCTTGTGCAGACCTTTTCAATTAGGTTTGTGTGAATTATAATTCTAAAATCCATGAATTTACATATTTCATACTGTTTTTCTGTTTGTTTCGACGCTAAATAATCTCATGAACAGAAATATACGCTTAACCGATTTTGAATAAAAATTCTGTGAATTTACTTTGACTCAAAGAATAACAAAGATAAAGGCAATTACATAAATAAAAATGATTTTTTTAATTTTGTTAGTCTCGTTATGGGAGATCGCAGACGGCACACTTTTCTCCCTAAAACTCGAGAACGGTTGACCGGATTTCGCAGAAATCCAGGGAAGGTTTATAATAGGGGGAAAATGATATGAAGTTTACCGGGGCATCTGGGTATATTCATATTTTTACCGTGCAATAGACTAATTTTGGCGCAAATTCTAAAAATTCGGATTTGTATTATGAGTTATGACTCTTATTCGCGAATAAAGTACAATATCATTAGATTCTATTTTCTCTTCTCTTCTATTTCTTCAGATCTAATCTTTAAACTCCTAAAACTAACAAAGAATGGAGATTTACAGGTAAAAGATTGACAAATATGTTACTATACACGTATTGTTAGGAAAAATCACCTCGTGTTGGCTCGGAGCTCACCTGAGTCGTGAGTAATACGCCGCCATACATCAGGACTAGACCGTAACATGTATTAATAGCGTCGTCGGTCTGTACGTACAGCTATATGTATATGTATGTTCAGGGACCCTGTGAGGGCTTCTGGCGCCCGTGTGCAAAAAAAGGATTTTGGCACCCCTTTAGGCAAATTTTTTGGGTCCTTGGTTTTGGCGCCCCTAATGATGGCGATTTGGAACCCCTAAAGGATAGCGCCCGTGTGCATTGCACACATTACACATATGGTAGCGGGGGCCCTGTGTATGTTAGCTAAAACATCCATACTTTCATACAAATATTATAACAAAATAATGTCCAAGTGTCCTTGTACGCGAACAAATAATTAAAAAACGACATAAAAAAGGATATGGGCGAAAAACTCATAGACGTAGACCTAAATTATTGTAACAAGAAAAATAAAAAAATAAAAAACGAAAGAGTGTCTGTCTGTTACCTCTTCACGCCCAAACCGCTGAACCGATTTTGCTGAAATTAGGTATGGAGATACTTTGAGTCCCGGTAAAAGACATAGTTTTTATCTCGGCAAAATGTACAGTTTCCGCATTAAAAACAAACTATTTTTTGATTAAATATATTTCTTTATTAAACTAATACAATAAAACTAAATTACAATAAAAACTAGCGAAAAAAGAGAACAGTTTAAATATAAAAAAGGTTGTCATCCAGACTGCTGCCTTTAGGGAGAGTGCCCAGAATACTAGCCACATTGCCCCGCTGTAAGGCCAGGCTTAATCGCTGGCCAAAATACGCTCCAGCCCTCTGGTCACCTGTGCGATCTATGAGGCGGGATGATATAAGATTGAAAAACTTTTTCAACTATTTTTTTGTGGGGCGTCATTTAGTATTTCTATAAACGGAAGTCCTAAATATTAAGTACTTAAGTCATTTTAATAAGGTCTACAATATAGACCGACTAAATGTTGGCCGCGATTTTGTGTGAATCATGCAGGAACATTTTCAGTCATTAAATGATACCCGTACATCACTACATCTAAGTTCACACTATACTCGTACCGTATCGTATTTTGAATTTATCAATATATTACAATTAAACTAGCTGTCCCGGCAAAAGTTATTTTGCCACATTTATTTATTTATTTATTTCGATTCACCAACAGAATATCATCTCACACGGTTAAATGACTTCCAATGACAGGTGAAATACAGCATGTAATGGCGACAAAGAAATTATAGCCCAGTAGGGTTAGTTCAGCCTTGTATGGGAATCTGAAATTAATTATAGTCAGTGTTTAGAGGAGGTCACAAATAGCTTAAATTCGAAAACTCGACCAGCCATGACGTGTGCGTTAGCCGCCATATTGGTTTGAAGGTCCAATCTTTTTCTAGCTATATCTCCTTTACCTATTTTATATTTTTTTACGAAAATGATAAGAACTAAATTTGTCGTGAATTTAATTTTCTACATTTTGAGTTCTAACAATTTTCATTGTAAAATCAATATTTACGGAGATAAATGCAAAAAACAAGAATAGAATAGAATATTTTTATTGCAAGAATGTAGTGTTACATAGGTCTTAACATTAATTAATATATTGTTCTTATACATTCTGCCATACAAATGACGTGCAATTGAACATCGAAAATATCAGCTATTGAACTATAATAAGTAATTACAAAATACGATAGGATTCAATTAAGTACTTATTATTTTCAAACAAATTTCAAGTCAAAGTATAATTTCGCTTGTATGTCAATTATTATCGAATTTAGCGAAAATAATTGTAGAAACAAAGTTGTTGGTGATAGATCATTAAATTTCCTACAAATTTGGTCCTCATGAATTTTTTTAGAAATCAATATTTAAGCTCCTACACCTATGGTAAATGTACCGGGACCCAAGCGATTGGATAAAACTGAATATTTCTGATCATGAATTAGACCTTTTAACAATTACGGCACAACCTACACCTGAATAATTATTAAAAAATGGCCAAGTGCGAGTCGGACTCGCTCATGAGGGTACCGTATATATAAATAATAAGGCAAAGATAGACAAAAATTTGTGCTTTTTGTATGGGAGCCCCCCCTAAATATTTATTTTATTTTAATTTAATTATTAAAGTACAAATACAATTAAATATTTTATGCATATTTTAATTGTCTTAGTGCTGCTGTTTTTGATAAAAAGCAAAAAAGGCGACTAAAATCCTGTTTGTTTTATGGGAGCCCCATAAAATATTAAATTTATGTTTTTTAGTATTTGTTGTTATAGAGGGAAACAAAATACATAATATCTGAAAATTTCAAGTCTCTACCTATCACCGTTCTTGAAGCCTGGAGACAGACAGACGGACAGACAGAAAATTCTTAGTTTTAATTGTGGTTAATGTAAAGAGCTACAAGTATTTCTAGTTTTTTTTCTGTATTTGACAATAATCGCGATACAGGTCGAACAGGTCGAAATTATACTTTGACTTGTTCTTTGCAGTTATTTCCTTAAATATTGATTTTACAATAAAAATTATAGGGACTAAAGTAAAGGAAAATCAAATTTTCGACAAATTTGATCCTTATCATTTTCTTGAAAAAATAAAAAATAAAGGAGATATAGCTAAAAAAAGATTGGACCTTCAAACCAATATAGCGGCTAACGCATACGTCGTGGCTGGTCGAGTTTTCGAATTTAAGCTATTTGTGACCTTTTCTAAATGGTGCAAAAAAATTTCTGACTATAAATAATTTCAAAAAAAAATCTAACCCTACTGAGTGATGAAAATGAGATGAGATGAAATGCGATGAGAAACGATTCTTATTTGTTACAGTATAACAATTTGTTCCATAAAAATTAAACAAGAAAATAACATAAAATATGTTGTGCTTATAAACAGGAATGAATTTGTTTAACATAATATTATTATTTTATAAAAGTAAAGTATTTCGCCCATTGATTTCGCCCATATTATTTTATTGAAGTGACTAAATAAGTATGGCACCATGGCAACGTCCATCGCTATCCCGTCGCACAAACAATGGTCGTCGTCAGTCTCGAGTTGTAATAATTTACTATTATTTATCCAACAAATGCACTTATCAATGATAAATATTATATAAGATTACTTACTTCAGTTTATATTCGTACAGCTGCAGCAATAAAAGTTAGCATAAACAATATCGTTAACCTTAACAACGATTATACGTTCAACTTATTTTCAATTCAAATTACTCGTCATTATAGAAATGAAAGAACACGGAACATAAATGATTACTGTAGATTGTGACGTCATACATACTAATATTATAAATGCGAAAGTGTGTCTGTCTGTCTGTTACCTCTTCATGTCCGAATCGCTAAACCGATTTTGCTGTTTGATAATACTTTGAGTCTCCGAAAAGGACATAGGATACCTTTTATTTTTTTATAAAAAAACGAATATTGGCGCAACGGAGAGGCGGCCGTTTTTTATAATGGCGTCTTTTATAATAGCCAGAATTGCAACTTAAAGAACCATTATAAAACGTATAAAGTAGCAACCACTAATGCTCCGCTCTGTTCGTTTTCATTAAAATCATGGCTCCATATTGTGTAGAGTATTGTCGTATAACATTTTGTAAGTAGATCCACGGATCTACTAATATCACCATACGTTCTAAACCACGGTTTAGAACTTATGGTGATAGGATTAAATTAACTGTAAGAAATGGTCTACAATAATCGTAATAATGCCCTTATATTTTTCTGACAATTGAAAGATTAGGTATTAAGGCTTTTTGATTATGACATTTCTCCCATTAAAACTTTGATATTTCATCCCAGTTGTGTTGTAGATAACGGTTCTGGTTGGGTAATTATTTTCAAGTTTTTATTTAAGAGCGTACCTGACCCTAACTTGACTACATACTTAAACCTAGATCTCAAAATATGTAAGGTCTATAAAACTGATTTTTTGACACAAGTAACTTCAGTTCATGAAGATTAAATGCTCAAGACGAAAACACGATTACTGAAAAAATGCTCGATAGTTTCTTTTTTACAAAAAACCTTGTTTTAGACACATTTTTGCTTGGATCTTCGAAGTTTGCTGTCTTTTCTTTAATATTTTTAATATCCAAAAAGGCATTGATAAAACTTAAATTTGCTCAAAACACTTTTTTCATAATCATAGTTTATATTTTATTCAAGTAAAACTAATTTGGCGATGATTCCGCGCCGTCCTTTTTCGCCTGGCATATTATGAAAGACGGGCGTGAGTGTGAAGAGAGATTAAGGACCATGTTTAATTTTTTGAGTCAGGAGCGCTCTTAAGCACATTATAGGTGGCTTTTCGATTTTTGCCACAAGCGACCGAGACCGACAAAAATTCAAATGAAATGCTACTTTATTGACTAGGCTAATGTATAATGTCGGTAGAAAATGAAACCTTCATTATAGGTCTTTAAAGCATCGCCAAATCGCGAGTGAGTATACACATAAACACATGCTGCAGTCAAAGCGGTATCTTAATTTATATTTAAATACTTACTTGTAAATTGAAAGAAAAAAGAATTTCGAAACAGTTCAGCAATTTTTCGGTCAGTATGTATATTTCCAAGACATGCACATTGCACATAAAATACATGAATTGAAAGCGTATAAACACTCCATGTGTTGAGATAACGAGCGTATAAAATTTAAGGAATGCACAAAATCTGACCCACTTTCCGCCAAGTCTCTGCCGGTCCACTGCCGCCGTCCCCGGGACGTCACCAACAAAAATTCAGCTAGGCTCGGCTATCTAGGCTATATTGCGGTGTGTTCTGACCTTTACTTCGCTTAAATGTATTAAATAATAATATAATAATATCTATGGACGCTTCACACCACGTCAGTCTGGCCCCGTGCTAAGTACCTGAAGGACCAGGGCCCCCGTAAGGGCTACTTGCGCCTGTGTGCAAAAAAAGAATTTTGGCGCCCCTTTAGGCAATTTTTTTGGGATTTTGGTTTTGGCACCCCTAAAGATGGCAATTTGGCGCCCCTAGAGGATGGCGCCCGTGTGCATTGCACACATGGCACATATGGTAGCGGGGGCACTGTGAAGGACTTGTGTTACAGGTACCAGACAACGGAAATATATTTAATACTTTTATACTATACATATATTTAAGATTTTTATTATATATAATACACATATTTAATACACATCCATGACCCAGGAACTTTGAAAACTTTTTGTTCCATTCGCGGGATTCGAACCCGCGACCCCTGGCTTGAGCTGCCAACAGCCCACCAACTGAGCCACAGAGGTCATCATTAAATAGTGTTGCCAACAAGAGGTCATTGTTCAACTAAGCTCTAATTGGGAGAAACGCTTCGTTATGAAAATATACTCTAATAAGGGACGTGAATTTTTATACAGGATGTAACAAAACAAAGTAGTTATACTTTAAGGTGTGTATCTCCCTTAGATTGAGTCACTGCGAAAGTCGCAGCGGTGATAGAGCATATTTTGTGATTTGTATGAGCAAGCGCCCGAGCGTCATGAATTTTCCATACACAAGTAAAAAAAAGTTACTCCTTCAGCTCTGCTACTTTCACAGCAAGCTCTGAAAGGTTTTATTTTCTACCTACATTGGTTTAGTAGTATTAAAGCAAAATGAGACCTACAGCCTAGGTCATAAAGTAACATTTAATTTGAATTCTTATCTGTGACGTCCCCGTGACGGTGGACAATGGACGAACGGACAAGCCTGTGGTGTTTTCGGAAGTGTGCAAACTCACACTCGGCGGTCTCCTTATATAATATTTACGTGTGAAATTCGCCGCCTGCCGTGTAGGGCTTTGTCCATTTTGAAACCTTTCGTTATAATTACATTGTTCTGTATATAAAAGTTGTTCTTATGGTTCCCATTAATAGAACGCGAGTGTAGACAAAGAAACTACGACTTTCTTACGCCGGTTCCTCTCGGTTAGTTCCCGAACCGATGGTAGGCAAAGTAGTTTCTTCATTCGACTTTCAAAAAGTGTATCATGATACCCATTTTGAATAAAAATATATTTTATTTATTTATTTACTTTTTAGCTCAAAAATATAACTTAACATAATTTATTAATTTCCATGTAGGTAAGTGCTTTGAGATAGAAAACATATTTAGTTTAAATATATTTGTTAACATAATTTGTAATGCGCTTTTGTTAACGTAATTACTATTTTATTAATCTGTGGTTTTGTTTATCAATTTTATCGCCAAGTTGCGCTTCATTTCAGAGAAGTTCATTCTTTCTGTCTTCTTATTTCGAAACGAAATACTTATGAAATAAAAAAACCATTATGGTTGAAATTGGAATTTCATTATCTCGTGACAAACCGGAACTTTTTCAATTTTTTCTCAATAGGGTTTATCGTGAGTGACACCGGCGTAACATGTCCGGACTCCGGACGGTGTAGTGCTCGGTCCGTAAACGCTCTCATTTTCCCGTCACTTGACCTTAATTCCGGGATAATCTGCCCGTAAAACTGTCACCCGTAATATTCTAATTCGTTTAATACTCTATAATTGAAAAAAAAATGTTTCATAATTTTACTGTTGGGATTAGAATGTCAAGGGTTTTGGTGATCGTATTTTATTATTGAATAACTAGATTTATATTTTATGTAGCTTCGTTACGCCATCGCATCGAAACCGCACATTTTCCACGATGAAAACTTTCCTATTTTCTTTCCTGAATTTAAATTACTTCCCCCTAAAATCACACCAAAATTAGTTGACGGTTTAAGCCTGAAGAGGTAACAAATAGACAAGCAAACACATTTTCGCAATAACAGTATTTATTAGTAGCAATAATTACGGATAGATTTACAATTTACTTAACAGAATTTTAATAGGATTTTACTATTTATAGACAGAAAGATCACTTAATTAACAAACATTTCGTAATTAATTATTAAAATTAAATTAATAGTACTTAGTTAATGTATCGATAAAACGTCACGTCACTAAAATTAAAATCTATCGATAGAACCCCTCGGTACTTAGTGTAAAGTGACAGGCGAGTGACAGGCGCCGTCAGTGTAAGAGGTGTCACTGTCAAAGTGAGTAACGAAGTTAGCGCGCCCGACGCGGGCTATTAAATAGTAGGCGAAATCGCATTTGGGGGTTATATTTCGGTGTCTTAATGCCGGTGATAGAATGAAAATTGCGTAGATCTATAAAGGTCGATGGCATTTTCAGGATCGCATGGATGCAAAACACGTGTCTGTTAAGAGCGCATATGACCCTAACTTGACTACATACTTTAACCTAGATCTCAAAATCTGTAAGGTCTAGAAAACTGATTTTTTGACACAAGTAACTTCAGTTCATGAAGATTAAATGCTCAAGACGAAAACACGATTACTGAAAAAATGCTCGATAGTTTCTTTTTTACAAAAAACCTTGTTTTAGACACATTTTTGCTTGGATCTTCGAAGTTTGCTGTCTTTTCTTTAATATTTTTTAATATCTAAAAAGGTATTGATAAAACCTAAATTTGCTCAAAACACTTTTTTCATAATCATTATAGTTCGTCTTTTATTCAAGTAAAACTAACTCGGCAATGATTCCGCGCCGTCCTTTTTCACCTGGCATATGAAAGACGAGCGTGAGTGTGAAGAGAGAAGGACGATGTTTGATTTTTAGAGTCAGGCGAGCTCTTAAATGAAATAACTAAACCACAGTATAGCAATATGACATATAATATTGCTATACTGTGACTAAACAATCTATTAATGACAGTGACATTTAACAATGTGGTGACGGATTATTTCAGCCAAAATAGTTGCAAGCGTGCAACCGCACGCAAGTAACCACTTTTAACCACAGTTTAGTAAAGAAAAACACATGAAAGCTACATAATATTAAATACACATAGTATATTATCCCACAACCTGGGCACTAAATTGGTGGTACATTTTATGGAAAAACTAACTCGCCTATTTATTTGTGCTTAAACAAGTGATTTTTATTTAATAATATTATGAAGATGTGTTATCATCGGTCAGTCAAGGTTTGGTCACTATTAAAATAAATAAAAAACTGCCTTAATAATACGTGGGAGAGCCATACTTCGGCACGAATGGGCTGGCTCGACCGGATAAATACCACGTTCTCACAGAAAACCGGCGTGAAACAGCGCTTGCGCTGTGTTTCGCCGAGTGAGTGAGTTTACCGGAGGCCCAATCCCCTACCCTATTCCCTTTCCTACCCTTCCCTATTCCCTTCCCTTCCGTACCTTCCCCTATTACCCTATTCCCTCTTAAAAGGCCGGCAACGCACATGAAGATCTTCTGATGCTGCGAGTGTCCATGGGCTACGGAAGTTGCTTTCCATCAGGTGACCCGTTTGCTCGTTTGCCCCCTTATCTCA
Source organism: Aricia agestis (assembly GCF_905147365.1). NCBI lineage: Eukaryota > Metazoa > Arthropoda > Insecta > Lepidoptera > Lycaenidae > Aricia > Aricia agestis. The sequence continues at coordinate 12,726,690 of NC_056425.1, forward strand.
ATAAAAAAAAAAAACTTATGCACATGACATCTGGCGCTATATTATGCCCACTGCTTAATTTTTTTAATGTGTGCACTGTGCATACTTTTAGTAGTGAAATCCATGTAAAAATGTCCTACATAACTCGTCCTCATAATAATAATCTACGATGCCAAGTCTTATAAAAAAACTTTTTAATTGTTTCGCAGATACACGGACGCCATAATGTAGAAAAAAATAAGAAAACACAGATTAAAAATACATAAAAGACTTTAATCATCGCGAAAGTACCTCGGTCCAATTAGTCGCTCCTCAAGGCTTAGCCAAGTGATTACAATGGCTTAGCTCATTACCACAAGTTCTGTATTAATAATAATTATTAGTAAAAAGCCTCTCAGACTTGTGTTTTGTTCTTTCTTCTTGCTTAACTGTACGAAAAGAGTTAGGTTTTAAAGTGTTTTATTTGGCACCTCTATAGTCTAAGCCTCATGTGTTTGTTTTTTTTTTTTGTTCATTCTTAGTTAGGCTAGTTACAGTTCATATTAGACTACTGTTTTGTATTGCCATGTCAACATAATTTTAACTGTTCTGTGTTTTTTTTTTTTGTTTTTTTTTTTCTGGTAATGTAGTGTGGTGTAATGTCCATAGTTCATGAATAAATGTTTTATTATTATTATTATTATTATTATTATGTGATCAATGACTGTCGTGTTTGAAATTTTAGCTATCTTTAAAAAGTAAAATTTTATCTAAGGGTCAATTTCGACTAGCACTGAAGCGTCTTACCAAAAACTGAACATAACAAATTCAACCTTTACTCCAGCTCGAGCGTAACGCACACATTACTTCTGCGATTCTGCGCGAGACCAATCAACGTAGGTCGCGCGCAGACGCGTATAATTATAATGCGTCGTTTCAAACCATCGCTTGCTTTCAGTGTGAACTGACCCTTAGCAATGAGAGTTCATGACATGTCATATTTATTATAACTCTCACACACACCAGAGATTGAATAAAATCTCGTCAAGCTGTTTTGTTTAGCTGCCAAGATTTATGATGTCATGACTCATGCCGTTTATGCCGACTCAGCAGCTTGGCTTGACCAAGCTGTTTCTATAGCATTTCTTTAACACGCCACTCATCAACCCTTTTATTCCAGCACGGGAACGCCACGACCTCCAGCGAGACGTCGGTCGGAACCAACCCTCCGACGACGGCGGGGCCCAGCAAGCCCGCGCCGCCCGCGGCCAAGTTCCGACACGGTCTGCTGCAGCTCATGATACACACCATCGATCCGATGCACGACGGTGAGTTAGGTACGCACCGCGCTTCGCTTTCACTTTATTACACTACTTTTAAGCGGCCAGACTCAATGATAAATCCTTTTTCTATGTCTAAATATCCTGTTACTCTTAGTGTAAATAAATAAAAAACTCTTTACTTATTCCAACTAACAAAATAATTTACTAAAGTTTAAAAAAATTAAGTGATCAATTAAACTGAGTTAAAATAATGTTAAATTAAGAAATTTAAAAGCAACCTCGATTTTAAACTCTAATAAGTGTCAGGAATCAGACTGCAAAATATTGAACTGCGGGGCTAAAATGGTCTTTAGAGAATCATATTAAGAATCCTAATATGATTTATTTATTTTAAATCGCAAAATGCAAGTCTGCTTGCAATTCCTGTCTAGTAATTCGTACAAATTTTACGTTTGTCAGTTTGACAATTTTGACAATTAATTTTCTGAATTGATTGAGAGGAATTGCTAAATGTGACCATTTTAGTCCCGCAGATCAAAACACTGGAAGTATCTTACAACCTTTCATGAAATAGAAAAACTCAAATTTTCCAGCAATGAGCAGGCTGATCGTGATTAACTGTTGCTATGAATAATCTCGATCAGAGCTTTCAAACAAATAAAACTAGGTCAAAATCTGCCCGTTTTGGCTCTACAATGCGAGGGACAGACGCACACTGACACACCGAGTGAATCATTTTAGATTTTTTTTTTTTTAATGAAATAAGGGGGCAAACGAGCAAACGGGTCACCTGATGGAAAGCAACTTCCGTCGCCCATGGACACTCGCAGCATCAGAAGAGCTGCAGGTGCGTTGCCGGCCTTTTAAGAGGGAATAGGGTAATAGGGGAGGGTAGGGATGGGAAGGGAATTTGGGAGGGTAGGGAAGGGAATAGGGTAGGGGATTGGGCCTCCGGTAAACTCACTCACTCGGCGAAACACAGCGCTAGCGCTGTTTCACGCCGGTTTTCTGTGAGAACGTGGTATTTCTCCGGTCGAGCTGGCCCATTCGTGCCAAAGCATGGCTCTTCCACGTATAAAGAAACCTCCACGATATCAAACTATTTTGTGTTGTTTGTCAACTACCGTGTAACTTGTTACACTGTAGTAACCCGTAAAGGAAATAGGGATCAAACAATACAACGCCGTTTAAAACGAACCGTTACGAGGCCAGCCAGTAATAATATTAATTAGAGTTTAACAACTTTGTAAGAGGCCAGTAAAGTTTAACGGTCATCCGCTTTTACCTCAACATTCTATTATGTTGTTTCATAAGTAGCGGCTGTAAAACGCTAGAACAATCCACAATTTTATTAAAGCCCTGACCTCTGCTCACCTAAGACGTAATTTTTCGTTAAAAAGTAACAACAAGCTAGTAATTTTCAGGGTTATGTAAATGAATACGAGTAAAAACGGGACCCTATTACTAAAGCTTCGCTATCAGTCCGTCTGTCCATCTGTTTGTCTTTAGACTGTATGTAAAGAACCGCGATGACCAGAAAGTCAAAATCTATACTGTACATATTTCTGTCGTCGCAAATACTAAAAACAAAATAAAATTAATATTTAAGGGGTGCTCCCAGTTGTAGTGAGTTCCTAGTTCCTACTTTCCAAAATAATTTAGATGACCTAAAAAATGTTCTATAATAAATGCATCAAGTAGAGGATCTCAGTTGAATATTTCCCTTTTAAAGTAACCATATCCTACAAAGATTTTAACCATAAATCATTGAGTTTGGTCTTCCTAGCTTAATTTAATGTTAAAGTTGCGTCAATGTTGTCACGTTTATCACGCTGTCCCGCTGGATCACGCTCGTCACGTTACGTCACGGCGTCACGGCACGGCTTGCACGCCGGCTATATATTACGTATAAAATAATGCGGGGTCTCATAGACCATGGCGCTCGATTGAGGGTTAAGCGTCACTTGATTTTCAAAGAGTTATGGTAGTGATTGGTGTTGTATTAATTTTGGGATGAATTAATAAGAAAATTTGTTAGTTTTTAAATTGATGCATGAAAGTATTGAAATTAATGTAAACTTATTATTAAACCGCACTAGTATTTTATACAACTACGTTGCTCTGAAATAAGCTTGTCTTGCTGGAAACGTATATTTTTCTGGTATAAAATTATAATAATTTTATGTTTTTCTCGGGATTAAAAATACATAATTTCATGCGCATATAGGTTCGTCGGTTTCATGATGAAAGGTATACATATACAGACAGAATAAAGTTACTTTGTAATTTATAATATTGGTAAATATAGATTCATTTTGCAAGATTTTATTATGAGGAGAGTTTTAACACCATCGTTTATTTTTAGGTTTTCTTACTTAAGTTTTAGAATATTCAACTGCATGCATTGAAACTAGTTATACTATTGCAATACAGTGTAAACATTGAAAATCAATAAACTTTACTTATTTACAGCGAAAATACAGTTCTACGGTGATGTATGTCATTTTTCCTTTAGATGCACTTTACTTAGGCTACCTACTCAACCTAGGTTTAAAGTAGCCCTAGGTAGTATTAATGAATATTGACATACCTTATATTTAACGCGGGAGAGCTATGCTTCGGCACGAATGGGCCGGCTCGACCGGTTGAAATAACACGTTCTCACAGAAAACGTTTCGCCGAGTGAGTGAGTTTACCGGAAGCCCAATCCACTACCCTATTCCCTTCCCTACCCTCCCCTATTCCCTTCCCGTCCCATCCCTACCCTCCCCTATTACCTTATTCCCTCTTAAAAGGCCGGCAACGCACCTGCAGCTCTTCTGATGCTGCGAGTGTCCATGGGCGACAGAAGTTGCTTTCCATCAGGTGACCCGTTTGCTCGTTTGCCCCCTTATTTCATAAAAAAAAACACTACGATAGTTGCTACAGCAAAAGGTTGAAAGTAAACTTTACAATAGGACATAATATTACTGCAATGTTTTCACGCCAGAGGCAGCACTGGACAGCATAGACAGTATACAAAAAGATTTGTTCGACGTTTGACAACGTGTCTGTCAATATTCTGAATACGTGTGCAACATGTCGGATTTTGGTCGGATTATTTACTGTATAAGCCAGTAGCGCCCTCCGCTCCGACCGCAGCGTATTATTTCCTATACGGCAGCGTCCATAAATTGAGTGAGAAAATTTATTAAAAGATTATATTTTAAATCAACCTCCTATACCTCTGCAAACTATTAATAAATATAATACTTTAGAAGAGGCCCGGGCGCGCACTAGCGGCCAGGTCGCGGCGGCCATTGAAAGTATGGTGTTGGTGTGGCCGCTGACCGCGTTGCGGCCATCGAGATAGATACCTTAGTATGAAACCGCAATAGACGACGCGCACCTGGCCGCAACGCGACCAGGGCCTCTATCATGAGCTCTTAAATCCATTCTTTTTACGTCCTTATCTGACTGTATAAGGACGTAAAGTGAATGGATTTAAGAGCTCATAATAGGGCCCCAGCGGCCACACCATACATTCGATGGCCGCCGCGACCTGTGCGCGCCCGGGCCTGTGGAGAGTACAGTCAAATCCGGGTCGATCATACAATTTTCGTTGCCCTGGCTACAAACTTCTAAGCTGTTCGATGTTTGCAAAGGTACAAAATATGTATGATTACCGTTCTATACAGTACTAGATCACGACTGCAACTCCGTTGTGCCGAAATTCGTGAATCGCGCGGGAACCGTACATTTTCTGGGATAAAAAGTATCCTATGCCCTTTCCCGGGACTCTAAGTATCTCCATTCACAATTTCAGCAAAATCGGTTCAGCGGTTTGGGCGTGAAGAGGTAACGGACAGACAGACACACTTTCGCATTTATAATATTAGAATGGATATGTAAGTATCGATTATATTTCGATGTCTGCAAAGGTATTTAAATACAAATTCGTGTTCCCCTGGTCAAATATCCGGCGAGCATGAGTGGCGGATTCTAAGGCACGACAAGGAAATACCGAGGGGGTAGGCCAGGGATAACAAACTTATGGCACACGATAAAGAAATTATTGTTTTAACTAGCTGTACCACGCGGTGCTACCCGCCGTTTAAAAGTAAAAGTAAATTAGTAAATAGTAACACTTCCTATAAGATGTTCTTCCGCAGTAAAATGTGGCCTATGTGTTAATCCAGGATGTCAGCTAACTCTATACCAAAAATCAAAATCACTTCAGCCATTTACACGTGAAAGTGCCGGTTGGCAGAGGGTTACATGAAACAACTCATCCCATCCCTCCCCCCCCCCTATTCCCTTCCCTTCCCTACCCTCCCCTATTACCCTATTCCCTCTTAAAAGGCCGGCAACGCACCTGCAGCTCTTCTGATGTTGCGAGTGTCCATGGGCGACGGAAGCTGCATTCCATCAGGTGACCCGTTTGCTCGTTTGCCCCCTTATTTCATAAAAAAAGCAACCGCAGACGACGTGTCGTCGCGACACTACTGGTTTACTGGTTTCTATGTATTTATCATATGAATGTGTCGCTATGCTTCGTATCGCTAGCTGCGCAGGCTATTTCATAGAAATATGTACATAGAAACCAGAGGCCGTAGCCAAAGTCCCTTTCGTTAAAAATGATGACGAAATACGTTATGAAAATGTATGGGATTTGAAATTAGTCTTCGCAAGCGAAATGTCATTTAGCGATGACTTATGTCAAACCGCATACATTTTGATAACGAATTTCGTCATCGTTTTTAACGAAAGATACTTTGTCTAAGGGGGCAGTAGTGTCGGCTGTCGCGACGACACGTCGTCTGCAGTTGCTTCATGTCGCCCGCTGCCAACCTTCACCTTTAAGAAGTCACAAACATACACCCTCACAAACTTTACGCATTTATTTATATTATCTTCAAAACATTTGGAAGTAATAAATTGCCTATTGCTTTTTATTGGCCCGGGGTACCAAATTCTTAAATCTACATCGGACTAACAAAAAAAAACTTATTTGATAGTACATAACTTCACCAAAGATTTCTACTGAAAAAAGTCACCTTGGTAGAAAAGGTTCGCCGTCCCTGGGTTAGGGAATCGTAGCGATCGATAAACATAAGTCAATTGGGCTTATAAGTGGGCTGAGGGACTGCGCATTCAAAGGAAGTACAATCCATCCATACTTCCATACTAATATCCATACTTAATATTTTACTAGCTATTTGACCGAGCTTTGCTCGGTATTCGATAAAACACGAATTAAATGACATTTTCTAAAAAGTATTCCTAGCTAGATCGATTTATCGCCCCCGAAACCCCCTATATACTAAATTTCATGAAAATCGTTGGAGCCGATTCCTAGATTCCAATTATATAAATACAAGATTTGCTCGTTTAAAGATATAATAAGTTAAATTCACGCCCTCTTCCTCACGTACCTCTTCACGCCCAACCCGCTGAACCGATATTTCTAAAATTTGGCGTGGAGATACTTTGAGTCTCGGGAACGGACATAGGATACTTTTCATCCCCGAAAAATGTACGGTTCCCGCGCGATAAACAAGTTTTGGCTCAAAGTTACGGGCGTCATCTAGTCACAAATAGCTAAGAAACGCGCAGTTCTGCAGGTTCAAGAGCTAGCTAGATCATTAATTGAAGAAACGGGGGAAATTGTTTGGGAGAAGTCCCCAAACTGTTCACGTTTTCAAACCAAGGCTAGTTTTTTTTTTTTTTTTTTTTTTCTTTATTTATTAAAGAGGGTTTGTTCGCTTTGCGAGCATGTCACCCTCATAGGAACATACATAATAATTTATGTCCTAAACTTAATGCCTAACTTAACTAATTTATATAACATGCTAGCCTCTTTTGATTTTGGGAAAGAAAGAATACTATTACATACTCCTATCTGACGTACATCAATATTATACTCGTATAGAATTCTACGTCTCTCGACTTCGTTCCGAATACATTCGATTAAAATATGGTACACGTCTTCCACCACGCCGCATTCTGAACAATTTGGTGATGTGATTTTTCCCATCAATGAAGCGAAACTATTCAAAGGAAGATGTCCGGAACGAAGTCTGAGGCTCAGCACAATATCTTGCCTGCTCATATCGGCATCATCGAACCAAGGTCTTTTTGGTATAGTCATTTGCAACCAAGGCTAGTTATTGCGCCAAATCATTTGTAAATACTTAAATTCATAATTGTATGGTATTTCTACACGTATTTGATTAGAGAATGTTTTAACATTAATTAATTGTCGTACGCATTGCTCTACCAACGTGCACGAGCTCTGTAACTAAACGTGGCAATAAGCATTATGTCAGTTTTATAGAACTGGCATAAGAAACTCGCACGGGACCTTCTAGCAAGAACATGGGAAAATTTATCTTATTTTTAGCCCCCGACAAAAAAGAGGGGTGTTATAGTTTGGCGTATCTGTCTGCCTGTCTGTCTGTCTGTGTGTGTGTCTCTCTTTGGCATCGTTGCATCCAAACGGGTGGACCGATTTTGATCTAATTTTTTTTGTTTGAAAGCTGACATGATCGAGAGTGTTCTTTGTTAAATTGATAAAAATGTATGGAATTGATATGCCATGGCCCATGAGCCGAATGACGACTTTGTTATAGAACGCTAATGTCAATCCCATACATTTTGGATCGGTGATTCTATCAAGAAAAGTCTTGGCTCTGCTTATAAATTAGATTCCCTGAAATGTAACTCTATATTGTGTGAAGTTTATGTACGTACTACATAGGCTGTTATTGATCTACAACTCAATCTCGAATCTTACTCCTCCGGGCGTAATTTGATGTTATTTTCCATCTCACAATAATGGGATTTGCTACAATAAAAATGTATCAGAGAAATTCATAGGCAGATAACGGACCTACGTTATTTGGTCGCGTTATGTCCTTTCAACATAGTCGTGATGTTGGCTGGGTTTAACATAACCCGAACAAATCACGTTAATCCGTCACCAATGATTTACATTGTTTACAAAGAGCCATTCTTTGGAACAGTGTATCTAAGTGTATCTTCTCATGTAAAATAAAATTCAGTTTTGAATGGCTCATTTAAAACATCGCGTCGTCTTGTTAACTATTCAATGTAACCTGACCTTTAGGGTATGTCACACCGAAACAAGAATTCCTTTCATTTTATAGATTAATGCGGTACTTCATTAATCGTAAAAGTATTTTTCATAAATTTACAACGGCAACGCTGTAAAGTAGACCCGTAGTAAAACTAATGCTTGTACTCGGGGGACTGTGTTGAATACATGTATAAATCCCCCGCTAAGCCGTGTACACACTAACCGACATGGCTTTTAGATGTGATACAGAACAATGAAATATATAGTTTTTCACAACAGTCAAATATATATAGAAACTCAAAATATGTATAGTACAAGTATTATTTCAGTAAATTGCGTACTGGCTACATACTCATTCGGTCAAAATCTCGCCTTACGACAAGGCGCACCTTATTTTTGTCATCTTTCGGGAAGATATTTAAAGTATATAAAAAATTTTCATGACAGGTAAAAGGAAGTCTTACCTCTGAAATATAATTAGTTGACACTTTTTTGTAAGCTATTCAAAACTTTTTATTTCAAGATATATTGTTCAAAACATAATAAATTGGCATACCTACCGCCAACAGTATTGGGACATCTACTTTTTTTTTAGTTATTTTGAATAGCTTATTCGAAAACGCATTGCCATGTCACGTTCCAACTACTTCCAAAATCCTAAGTCGTGTAGTGTGTACGCGGCTTAATCGCGGCGTTAGCAAACATGTCGTGTCAACATTTGTTTGCCAGCAGATTCACTCAAGTAAACGTTACTTCGGCATCCGGGTAAGAGATTTAGGGTGAACTATCTGTTGATGGCTTGTATTAGACAATGGCTCTGACTTCTCGGGGCGCGGTGAGGGTCCAATAGATCCAAACCGAACTTATTGTTTTAATACTAACAATAGTAATTATAATAATATTACAAAATACAAATGTGTCTTTATATTACTGCTTATCTTTGAAAAAAGAAGTGGACATAGAATATATTTTGTCCCGTGCGATGAACACATTTCTACGAGTATGCAAACAACTATTATTAAGTGCGCGTTAGTCGCTAGTCGCTAGAAATGATACAACTTGCAATTCATAGTATTCTGTAGAGCAAAAATGTAATATCTTATATATAAAAATGGATTTTCAAATGTGTTAGTCGCGCTAAAACTCGAAAACGGCTGAACGGATTGGGCTGATTTTAATCTTAAAATATTCGTAGAAGTCCAGGGAAGGTTTTAAAGTGACACGAAGTTTACCGGGACAGCTAGTCTTCTTATATATAAAAATGGTTTTTCAAATGTGTTAGTCGCGCTAAAACTCGAAAACGGCTGAACGGATTGGGCTGATTTTAGTCTTAAAATATTCGTAGAAGTCCAGGGAAGGTTTTAAAGTGACACGAAGTTCACAGGGACAGCTAGTGGTAGATAAAATTATAACTTTATTTATCAAATCTAAATCGTCACGATTCTGGGTACAACCACAGAATAGATAATAGTACAAGGTACAACACGCATTCGTTAATCTCGCGAACTTAATATAACATGAGGTACATATTTACCGCATCGCTATATTGTGTCATGGCGCTTGCGATGCGGTTAAATCCATACAATTATGACATCTTTTGCTAAGTACTCACATGCGGTTTTGCTCGATAGTTTTACTCCAAATCGAGTAATAATTACTATGTGGACCGAAAAACTGACAGCTTGAAGGTTCACATCGAGCCGGCTTGATGGAATTAAATACATTTAGTATATCTATTTAGAATAAAACTATCGAGCAATGTGTGGACGAAAGCCCGAGCCGCGGGTTTTGCTCGACGTTATTGCTCGATCGAGCAAAACCGTATGTGAGTACTTAGCAAAACTTCGCTATCGGAACTGACGAATGCATTTTGACTAGGAGGCCTGGCCATTTAGCCGAAACTTTTTCGTTTTCGCTTCGTTATAGAATCGCCGATCAAAATGTATGGAATTGACATAAGACGAGTCGAACGTCGACGTCATATCAACGAACGCTTATGTAAATTCCATATATTTTCATCGCCGATTCTATAACGAAAGGAAAACGAAAAGATTTTGGCTCACCCCCCTGGAGGCCTGGTTGGAGGTCATCCACTTAAAAAACTGATGATGATGAAGAGCAGCCATATTTGGGGCAGTAGGCCGCGAAGAAACGCCTCCTTATATTTAACATTATCTGATTTCAAACGGCTGAACGGAAGTGGTTCGTTTATTGCGGCGGAGTTACAAATGGACACATTATTGGAGTGATTTTTTAATATTTAGGGCATCTATGGGTAGTGAAAAATTGACCAATAAAATGTCAAATTTGTAACTAGGAAGCTTAGTAATGTATAGCCTGAAAAACTAGAGAAATAATTATTTTAAATTCCTTTCTGTAAAAAAATTGTAAGGATGAACAACTGGACAGATTTTTATGAAATTTTGTCGGGAAGTTTATCATATAAGACAATTATTACTTTTCAATACTGCACGTTTTTATTTGTTATTAAAATGTATGATATTGAAGAACTTGTACTAATATAATGAATAAACAAGAAGATTATGAAAAGAAAGAAGAAAAGAGGAAAAGCAGTCTCGGACATTAGTAATATAAAGTACTAAACGTTTGCAAGTCAAGTACTTTTGTTTACTAACGTCTGCGGCTGCTGTGTCGACGAAGAAGAATTATTGTTACTGCACTGAAAAGAAGAATTATCTCACCGAATAGAAGAATTACGCTCATCGTACATTACGCTGACTCTACACCAACCCTACTCACAGCATGGCATGGAAATGTAAGCTATATTGTTGGGACAGAGTAAATCACCGCGTGGACAGTGGCGACTCGTCGTCCACTGATTGTTCGCTTGTTAGTAAATTAACTCCTAAGTCAACATAAATCTGAGAATTCAATGCCATTCTGTGAGTTGGATTGTAGTATAGCCAGCGAAATATGTGATGACCAATGCTACTGAAAAAGGACTGCTAGTTTCAAATTGCATACAGTATAGGTTATCCTACAGTAGGTATTTTATTTTAAGATGTTTCTATCATCAGAGACAACACCAGCATAGAACAAATAGTTTTGTTCTGCTAAGTACTCACATACGGTTTTGCTCGATAGTTTTACTCGAAATCGAGCAAAAACCACCGTGTGGACCGCAAAACTCACAGCCCGATGGCTCGCATCGAGCCAGTTTGAAGGAATCGAGCAGGCTTGACAAATTGACACAGTTACTCTTCCTTAGTTTTTATTACTCGTAGCTAATTTCCTTCGAAATGGAGTAAAACTATCGAGCAATACTGAATGTGTGGACGAAAGCCCGAGCCGTAGTTTTTACTCTACGTGATTGCTCGATCGAGCAAAACCGTATGTGAGTACTTACACTTCTACGGTTGACAACGTTTTTGTCAATATTCTGCTATATTCTGTTATTTCCATAAAGTTAATATACCTAGATATTAAACTTTATGGTTGTTTTTGATATGACGTGTGTAACGATGTGATTATTTACTGTATGTGCTAGTATCACCCTCTGTTCCGACCTTTGCTTCAAATTCCCAATTCAAACTACTTTTCTGCAAAAGTTGCTAATCAGAAATACCCGTGGAACAGTTGATGAGAGAAAAATTCAGCACAAAATGGTCTCAAAACAACTGTTCAACATATATTTAATCTTTTGTGGTAAGACCTATCTATATCTATATCTATATCTATATCTATATCTATATCTATATCTATATCTATATCTATATCTATATCTATATCTATATCTATATCTATATCTATATCTATATCTATATCTATATCTATATCTATATCTATATCTATATCTATATCTATATCTATATCTATATCTATATCTATATCTATATCTATATCTATATCTATATCTATATCTATATCTATATCTATATCTATATCTAAGACTATCTTTAAACGATAATACTACATAGTATTCACCCTAGCAAATAAGGTAAGTCATACTTCCTAAGATATGGGTTATCATTTATCACAAGTTCTTATTGTTTAAACTAACAATTTCTAAACTGAAGTTGAGAACAGTTTCAGGAGGCCGGAATCTCTAAGTTTATAGATAACAAGGGATACGAGAGAAATCTCTTGTCTCTGCCATAATTTTCTAAGAAATTTTCCATATTATAAATCAAAAGTCATGAAATTAAATTTTACCGTTTTTTGTTCTCAATTATTGTAAGTCGCATATACTTAACTTTAAGAACTCTTGGCAGAAATAGAAATGGAAAATGTTAAATATGCTAATGATGTAAGGGCCTGTTTCACCACTTCCTGATAAGGCTATCCACCAATTAATTTGACAGATCTAGTATGGAGAATCTGTCAAAAAATTTATGAATAGCCTATTAAGGACTTTATCAGAAAGTGGTGAAGCAGGCCCTTAATGTTCTTTTTTTATGAAATAAGGGGCAAACGAGCAAACGAGTCACCTGATGGAAAGTAACTTCCGTCGCCCATTTACACTCGCAGCATCAGAAGAGCTGCAGGTGCGTTGTCGGCCTTTTAAGAGGGAATAGGGTAATAGGTGAGGGGAGGGAAGGGAATAGGGGAGGGTAGGAAAGGAAATAGGGGAGGGTAGGAAAGGGAAAAGGATAGGAGATTGGGGATCCGGTAAACTCACTCACTCAGCGAAACACAGCACGAGCGCTGTTTCACGCCGGTTTTCTGTGAGCCCGTGGTATTTCTCCGGTCGAGCCGGCCCATTCGTGCCGAAGCATGGCTCTCCCACATCAAAAAAGTAAATCACTAATAACATATTCGTGATACCGGATACGTTATTAGTGCCTAACTACCTATACTTTACGTTATAAACCTACGGTCTTCAAAAAGCGAACTAGGTTTAGATTGCTTTAGGATCTTGCCCTTATTAGAAGATATATTTTTACCCATGCGATTGCCCCTTCCAGTTTCGCCATTCAACCTTAAAGCTGTGTGTTGTTGTACAAAGTGTCAAAATCGGTTAAACGGTTTGGGCGTGAAGAGGTAACTGACAGATAGACACAATTTCGCATCCATCATCATAATATTAATACGCGAACGAAAAACTTTGTAACCCTTTTTACGAATAATGGGGAAACGTAGGTGCATGAAATTTTGCACAGTTATAGTTGATATGGTGAAGGAGTGCATCGAACTAATATTATTTTTTGTGTGATAAAAGCATATTTTGAAATTATGCTTTTATCATACATTTTTTTAACAAATAAAACGTTACAAACACTACAACACACACACATGAGAAATGACAGATTTTTGGCCGACAAGCCTATACATACGAATTATACTCTTTTATTTATGGTTGATGTCTGTTGACAACAAGTTGACAAATTGAAAATGGATTATAGTTTTTTTTTTATTGAATATAAGATACTATTAGACAATGCTTACACGGCCAGTCTGAGATCAGGTAAGTCCCAGAGACAAGAGTTGAAAAAAAAAGTCAATATTTTTTACAAAATATAGGTAGTATGTAGTCCCAATGTCGTTGAAACTAAGGTCGAATTTCGACCATTGGGCAATCTCTAGTATTATAAATTATTCGATTATATTTTTATCAGAGTTAGTTATTAATTGAATCAGTATTATGTTGTCGGACTGACGCGCGTCAGAACTTTAGTACTCAGCTATTTGTAAGTGTTTGACCTATTTTTGAGTTGAGCGCCTATACTATAAAACTAGTAACAAGTTCTCGATAGTTTATTCGATTGTTGTCTGTTATAACGGCAAAGTTTGCGAATAAACTCTACAATCTATGGATATAGAATTTAAATAGGGGATTTTGCTATCTTTGTCTTTTGTCTCTATTATAAGCAGTGCGTTCCGAAAAAGGCAGTATACAAGTCAATGCTTTTGACATCTAGAATTGACGCCATACGGTAAAATCGTTCCAAAATATCCATTTATACGTGGGAGAGCCATTCTTCGGCACGAATGGGCTGGCTCGAACGGAGAAATACCACGTTCTCACAGAAAACCGGCGTGAAACAGCGCTTGCGCTGTGTTTCGCCGAGTGAGTGAGTTTACCGGAGGCCCAATCCCCTACCCTATTCCCTTTCCTACCCTCCCCTATTCCCTTCCCTTCTCTTTCCTTTCCTTTCCTTTCCTTTCCTTTCCTTTCCTTTCCTTTCCTTTCCTTTCCTTTCCTTTCCTTTCCTTTCCTTTCCTTTCCTTTCCTTTCCTTTCCTTTCCTTTCCTTCCCTTCCCTTCCCTTCCCTTCCCTTCTCATTCCATCCCTACCCTCCCCTATTACCCTATTCCCTCTTAAAAGGCCGGCAACGCACATGCAGCTCTTCTGATGCTGCGAGTGTCCATGGGCGACGGAAGTTGCTTTTCGTTAGGTGACTCGTTTTATTTCATTAAAAAAAATACACGCAATGCTCTGGCGCATATTTTGGAACGAATCAGCCTAGACGTTGTCTTTATCACTTTTTAGGGTTCCGTAGCCAAATGGCAAAAACGGAACCCTTATAGATTCGTCATGTCTGTCTGTCTGTCTGTCCGTCCGTGTGTCACAGCCACTTTTCTCAGAAACTATAAGAGCCATACAATTGAAACTTGGTAAGTAGATGTAATCTGTGAACCGCATTAAGGTTTTGATATAAAAATGGAAAAATTATAAAAAATTGTAGGGGTCCCCATAGGTACAACTGGAACAAGAAATTTTTTTTTCATCTAACCTATGCGTGTGGGGTATATGGATAGGTCTTCAAAAATCATATTGAGATTTCTAATATAATTTTTTTCTAACCTGAATAGTTTGCGAGAGACTCTTCCATATCTTCCATAGTGGTAAAATGTGTGCCCCCCCCCCCCCCCCTCTAACGATAATTCTAAAAAAATATGATGATGTTCATTACTATAAAAATACCAACGAAAATTGGTTTGAACGAGATCTAGCAAGTAGTTTTTTTATACGTCATAAATAGTAAACCTCGATTTAACTTTCATTAAATCAACTGAAATATAAAAATAAATCGAAAGCCCTTTAATTTCATAGAAATAAACCTTATTGCTGTTGCGAAACCCTTCATGGGCGAGTCCAACTCGCACTTGGCCGGTTTTTTATAGAATCGATCGAAATGTATAGAATCGACAACTGTAGACGAGTCGAACGTCAACGTCATACCAACGAACGCTATTGCCAATTCCATAGATTTCGATCGGTGATTCTTTGAATAAATGGGAGAGCCATGCTTCGGTACGAATGGGCCGGCTCGACCGTAGAAATACCACGTTCTCACAGAAAACCGGCGTTAAAATAATAGCTAGAGAGTTGAAATTTTCACAGATTATGTATTTCTGTTGCCGCTATAACAACAAAATATAATA
Source organism: Aricia agestis (assembly GCF_905147365.1). NCBI lineage: Eukaryota > Metazoa > Arthropoda > Insecta > Lepidoptera > Lycaenidae > Aricia > Aricia agestis. The sequence continues at coordinate 12,742,356 of NC_056425.1, forward strand.
AAAACAAAATAAAAATAATATTTAAGTTAGGCTCCCATACAACAAACGTGAGTTTTTTGGCCTTTTTTGCTCTATATTAATAATGGCAACAGGTAGGTACATGGATTTTTCTCAAAGTCCTTAGTTATATGTTTATTTTAATATTTAATAATAATATTAAAATACAATAAAAAATTAACGGGGCTCCCATACAAAAAACACATTTTTTGGCCTAATTTTGCTCTATGATGTTACGGAACCCTACGTGCGCGAGTCCGACTCGCACTTGGCCGATTATTTTGATACTTTTCATTTTAACTTTTCTCTGTCGGTATAACATAGTTTTGTCTATTGTATCTCCACTCTACGGTGGATATACAAAAATATAATTGAATTTTGGTGTATAAAGAAACAGCTGAACGTGGTATCTTGCGAGGGGCGGTTTCTGTGTCAAGGGTCGACTCCGGGCTCGATAGAACCCGCCTTTGTGGCAAGATGCACTCAAAGAATATATTATGATGTAACGTTTTATATCTTATGAGGAAGTAAACTTGAGGAGAAAATACGAAGCCTCGAGGCTACTACAAGTTTGGAAGTGAAAAAGTCGTTAAAAGTATATTTGACTATAAGCTACGTAGTTATACTAAACGCCTCCGAAACCGGTGTGGAAGCTATATTATTATACTACGTTTAGGGCCTGTTTTACCACTCTGTAAAACTCTGGAATGAACTGTCACCAGCAGTATTTCCGGACCGATACGACCTGCAAACCTTTAAGAAAAGAGCGTATACCCTCTTAAAAGGCCGGCAACGCACCTGCAGCTCTTCTGATGTTGCGAGTGTCCATGGGCGACGGTAGTTGCTTACCATCAGGTGACCCGTTAGCTCGTTTGCCCCCTTATTTAATAAAAATAAAAAATAAAAAACTTCCTGATGAGTGCTGGATAGGCTATTCACCACTTAACTTGACAGATAGAGTATGGAAAATCTGTCAAATAAGTTGTGGATAGCCTATTCGGCACTTTATCAGGAAGTGGTGAAACAGGCCCTTAGTCATGTTACATTCGCTAGTTTCGATATCGAATGTATTCAACATAGATAAAGTATTATGGTTTTCAAGTATATATTATGCTTCTTATATCAAGTCAAAAATGTATGGGATTTGATATAAGTTATAACGCATGGGTCATACATTTTATAAGTCTTCACCATAAAACGAATGCCATTCGTCAGAACTCAGAAGTACCCTAGGTTAGCCAGGTAAGATACAATCTTAAGAGTCCGGGTGCAATCCGTATTTTTATACAAACGTAATACCAAGATCATTTCCCATACGAGAATATATTCCATATTTGAGTTATTATTCAGCTTAAGATAGTAATTACCTAGGTTCCTGTACAAATATTCACTGCAAAATATTTACATACCAAAAAATTTGGATGATTACAATTTTTGTAATCGTTCATATTTTTGGTGTATTGTAATTACCTAGGTTCCTGTACAAAGATTCACTGCAAAATATTTACGTACCAAAAAATATGAACGATTACAATTTAGTATGTAAATATTGTAATCGTTCATATTATTTGGTACTTATGTAAATATTTTGCAGTGAATCTTTGTAGAGTAACCTAGGTAATTACTATCTTAAGCTGAACAATAACTCAAATATGGAATAAATTCTCGTAAGTATGGGAAATGATCTTGGTATTACATTTATATAAGAAGTTCGATGGCACCCGGACTCTTAATACAAGCTAATAAAACAACCCTTTTCACTATTTTCAGTACTACCCAAGTTATTAAAAATATTAACACATCGGATAACTTAAGGAAGCTGTCTTTATCTGCATCTTGGATGTTTAAGTCTTAAGATAAATATAGTGTAAAATATCGTATCCGATGTGCAAGATGGAATATTTTTCAATCATTAAGTAAATCTCTCTTTAAAACATTTTTTCTCGTGCACCTAAACGCCATGCACTTGCCTATCTCAATACTTAATTATTTTCGATAATTTTCCATTACGCTTTTGTTTTTCGTCAATAAAATCGTCATTCTGTATTTGAAACTTTCGACAACTAATAATTGGAAATCAAAATTCAACATTGTATGACTATATCGCTATATGATATGGCGCCTGCGACGAGCGCGTACATTTTTTACGCTTTTGAAAGTATCGAATGCAGTTTTACTAAGTATCCTGATATTTTAATTTTTCCACACTTACGCACCTAATGTTATTTAAGAAAATATTTAAGAAAATATAAAAGCCGTGACACGTGACATTCATGACATATTCGTATGAGGAATATTTCAAAAATATTAATTATAATAAAAAGCGTATTATAAAATTATGTATTGTAATAAGACTCACAAGTTTGTAACTATTCAGGCCGATGTACCCAACTCTCTCAGGCATTATTTTAATGAGGGTCTGATCCAGGCTGTTCAGGCCTCTGTCCAGGCCAAACAGGCCTCCCAATTCAATTGTTCCGGCCGAGTCATATCTAAGCCGAACAGGCCAGGGCCTTCAGCCAAGACGTTTTCTCTAATAGAATCGCCGTTCAAAATGTATGAAATTGACTATTGAAATTAGAGAGTCGAACGCAAACGTCATATTATCGAACGCTTATGTCAATTCCATACATTTTGATCGGCTATTCTATAAAGAAGCGATAAATTAAAGTCTAGTATAAAATGATGTTTTGTGAACAGACTCACAAAATCGTGACTACTCAGTACTCAGGCCGAAGTACCCAACTCTCTCAAGCATCGTTTCTTAATGAGTCTGATCCAGGCCGTTCACGCCACTGTCCAGGCCATAAGGCCTCCCATCTTAATTTTCCTGGCCGAGCCGCATCCAGGCCAGGCCGCCCAACTCATTCCCCCCTCCTCTTCCAGGTAAAGTAGACGAGAAGGCGACGCAGCTCCACGCGATAGCCTCTCTCAAAGTGCTGCTGGAGGCCACGAAGCCCACGGCAGGTGGCGCGGGGGCGGCGGCGGCGCGGCACACCGCCCAGGCCAAGGAGACGCCGCTGGATCTGCCCAACGGTGGGCTGGCGGATGTCCAGTTAGATGTGATAGAGGAGGTGAGAATATACAGTAACCTTTCGTGTCCGCATTGTTTTAAACATTTATATAAGGTGTAAAAAAAGTAAGTGATAATACTTTAGGGTGTGTATGGATCATCTATTGAGTTCGAGATTTTTTTTTGTAGTTTGTATGGGCAAGCGGCCCAGCGTCATGCATACAAAAGTAAAAAATAAAGTTACTGTTTCAGCGCTGCTACTTTCACAGCGAACTCTATAATATAAGGGACACACCCTAGTTGTGTTACAGCTTGTATAAATGTTTGAAACAAAAAGATTTTGGAAATCATGAGGTAAACACAATTTTTCGAAGTTCATCAAAAATATGAGTAGGTACATATTTTGGAGGAAGCAACCTGCACCTGCAAAGCACCCTGGAATGGAATGAAGGGATATGTTCCAAAAACAGATATTATATATTTCCACTATATAGCCTTTTTCATTAACGTTGTCTGCTGAACGTATTTTGTATCATCTGCCAAAATCTCGGAGTTTCTTTGGCGGATAAGCTTCGAAATGAAACAATTCGTCAAAGAACTAAAGTCACCGACATAGTGCAGAGAATCAGTACGCTGAAGTGGAACTGGGCTGGTCACGTAGCTCGAAGAACAGACGATCACTGGAGTAAACTTACTCTGGAATGGAGACCAAGGCTGGGAAATCGGGGTGTAGGTCGACCTCCAACTAGGTGGGACGACGATCTCCGCTTAGTTGCAGGCCCATGTTGGATGCGAGTAGCAGGAGATCGGTCATCTTGGCGTTCATTGAGAGAGGCCTATGTCCAGCAGTGGACGACTATAGGCTGATATGATACCAAAATCTAAGTTTAATTACAGAATAGATAAAAGTACAAGGTTTAATCATAATTTAGCTTCGAGTTAATAAACAAATTCTTTATCTTCATGGTTTTATTAGGACAAAAATGTTCTGGGTAATGGGTGTAATGAATTAAATTTATTTAAAAAAATATCCGCATTCCGCTCTAATATCAGATAACAAGTTTAAAATTGTAATTTATTGTTCTATTTCCTTCGGCTTGGCCCGAGTGTCATTAGTGAAAAGTTTTAACTCTTGATAGCAGTTTGTACGAGCAGAGAACATAAGCATAATAAGTATTTACATTATTTAAACAAACTGAGAAGTTAAATAAACTCTAGTATCTGAAATTTTTACAGTTACAACTGTTCTTCCTTTGGGTGAAGCCAAACGAGCGGAATTTGTGAGTTGTGATTAGCAGAATTTCGGTCACGTAAATCTTTTCATACAAATCATGACTCAAAAAATCACGCTCGACTCGTGTGAATCAAACGCGACTTTTGTATGAAACTGAATGCAGCAGAATTTCTGCCAGCCGAAATTCTGCGACTAAATAAAAATATCATCACACACCCAGTGTAATGATATTTTTATGCTGAGACCGTACTACAGCACCTAAGATTTACCAGCAAAAGTATATCTGTAAAATCAAGTCTAGCTATACCTAATCAAAATATTTATGCTATATTTACATCATAATAATTATATTTTAAAAAGGATATAAATGTGACATACATAAGTCCAGCATTCGGCAATATAAGTTGGCATTTTTCAAACCTAACGCGACAAATTGGTGGGAATTATGCCGCCATCATATAAAATGGCTTCCTTTAGTGATTTCCAATATAAAATGTGGGTATTTAATTTGGTATTCAGTAATACAAATTAATGGGAGAGCCATGCTTTAGTATAAATGGGCCGGCTCCATAAAGTTAATATACCTAGCGGAATAGAGAAACAAAGGCCTGAGCAAGAGAGATGTCACTATCAGTAACACTGCGTGGTAAAAAGAGACGTGTGATACATGACAGCAGCACTCTGTTTTTGACGTCCAGTCGGCACGTGCCGCACGTTGACAATATTTTAATCTCATAGAAATCATGTTCTAATGTCATGCTTGTGTAAGTGTATTCGTATACATATTTTTACAAATTAAATAAAATGTATAATTTTCTCCTATTTCGCCCTATCAACAACGCGGCGAACGTCGTAACCGCCCTATACAAGGCGCGCTGATATGAATGTTATTTTAATGTCCTTAACATCGATATTCGTACTGACAGACATCGACCTGCTAATTCAGGGACAGCCTTGCTTTAAGGTTATCGTCAATTAATATGGCATCCATTATTGACTTTTACCAGAGATTTGACAGTTCATTTGACATTGTGTTATATTTAAAGTAAGTTGGTGCTACCCGCCATTAGAAAATCAATGTGAATAAAGTTGTGAGGTAATTAATATGCCTAAAAGCTCTGAATTGAAAATTTCTTTTAAATTCTTGGTCCAATAGTATTATTATACAAGATTTTTTAAGTAAAATAGTATAGTTATTAGTTATGTTAGTATAAGTAATAGTCAAACCCAAGTCAAACTTATTAAAGTCGTTCTAAAAAAAATCCCACTTGTATTTAATAATTTGAAACACGAAGCCTATGTAGCCGAGGTATTAGTGAAATTAATTCGATTGTGCCTCATTTCGCACTAAACCTGCTCAAGCTCAGGAAATTATTCACTAACGCTACACTTAACGAGGCCACGACAACTGCGGTGCGGTGCGGTGCGACGCCGCAGCAACGCTACAAAGCTTTATACGGGGCGTAACAAAACAATATGATAATACTTAAGGGCGTGTAATTTGTATGTATCCCTTATATACAGCTCGCTGTAAAAGTAGCAGCGATGAAAGAGATTTTTTTGTGATTTGTATGGGCAAGCGCCCCAGCGTTATGAATTTGCCCATACACAAGTGAACTCTTTATGAGGAGCACATACACTTCCTAAAGTATTATCACTTTGTTTTGTTACACCCTGTATATTGAATTACACAGTTTTATAATTCTTTCAGACTCGCCTTTGTTGTAACTAATCGGTCGCTTTAATAATCGTCACTTGATAGTTGATAGACAGTAATTTCGAGAAATGTTGCGAAACTCATCTTGAGTGCTGGCCAGTATCCTGGGTTTTATTTCGGATCCTAGAAGAATTAAGAGTGTGACCACGCTACGCTGTCAAATTATTATATTTCGTTGTCGCATGTAGCTACAAATTACAAAATTCTTGATTAAACACCTACGAATAATAAAAACTAAGGAAGAGTCACAAAAACTCAGTCAAAAAAAATGCACCAAGAGGCTACAAAATATGACCTGAATACATGGATACTTCATGCATGTATTCGGTACACAATTTTGTTTCTTAGTACAACTGACAATTATTGTCGACGGTTTTATTTCGTAAATTTGAGTGTTAGTGTTTTGTAGCTATTGTCATAATATTTTAGTGTGCGAAAAGGAATCAAGTCTAAAACGGTTGAAGTATGGGAGTTACGTTTCCTTAAATTTTATTATTCGTAGTTGAACATACATAATAATTTATACAATAGTATAAAGCAGGCGGTGTACATCACGTCGTCTAATCCCATGCTAAGTTAAAATGACAATGCGTGATTGCGTTCCGACGCCGCAACGCACCAGAACTTTGTGGCCTCGCTGTAATAATCCTTAATACCTTAGCAGGTGAATTTTATTTGGCACAAATCATATTGCTTGGCTTGAATTAAGTTGAGAATTAACAATTTTTATTCTTGACTTGATTTTTTAGTTATTTTTACGTGCCCTATAACAATTTTTGGAGGATAATAATGTATAATTTAATAAAGAAGTACAGTTTTAATGCTAAATTATAGTCAGTCACCAATCAAAATCAAAATTTTACAACTTTAACATTCACGATAACAAAATATATCTCTTAAAATGTGATAAAAATTATTGAGATTTAAACTTGTTTAAAAAAAAAGTCATACACTCCATTGGTATTTTCAATTGGGCAGCATCATACTATACATATAGGGTGACAACTTTTTTTTTAATTGGCCAAGTACGATGCGGTTTCGCGCATGAAGGGCTCCATATCGATATAGAGCAAAAAATAGGCAAAAATTGGGTTTTTTGTATGGGAGCCTCCCTTAATTATTTATTTTATTTTAATTCTATCAATAAGTATTAAAGTACACATATTGAATGGTGCAGCATTTTGTGAAAATTTCAGGAGTCTAGCAGTAGCGCTTCTTGCGATACATCCTGGAGATAGACAGACAAACAGACAACGAAGTCTTAGTAATAGGGTTCCGTTTTTATTAGGGTTCCGTAGTTAACTACTTTGGGTACGGCACTCTAAAAAGGAAACTTGCTATGACAGTGCAATGCCATAAAAAAGTTACATATTATATTCAGAAGAATATTCTGCAAAGTCAAAACCCAATATTATTCAATAAATACTCACTCAGTATTTTAATATCTGACCATTATCGCGAACGCAAATAATTTAAATCTGGTCAGGGTCAGCACTTTTGTGAACGAGCCCTTACTCTGCAGTGATTTAGGTCCATTATGCACGAGATAAAAGACTCACGCAAATGTGCTGGAAGTGTCACAGTTAGGTATTATAACTGAGAGCCAAGTATTATGTGCCTGATCTAGATTGGTCTGTAGAACTAGGTTCTATACAGTGTGTATTATCACTTATTTTTGTTACACACTGTATATCTTTCATATTCATGTTGTCATAGATGCGAAGATTGTTGAATCTTAAGATAAAATACGTTGTACATTAAGTATTAATTATCACAAATGCTTAAGACACGTCTGGAAGCCACTTAATTATATTTTCAGATTAGCTGGCGGAATCGACATACGTTTTCCAGGATTATTTTGATGTAAATAACATTTTTAAAGTTAAACCTTCCCATAAATTTCCAGCCTAATCAATTTATCCATTTAAGAAATTTACGATGTTGCGACTTCAATGTAAGTAATATGTACATGTTTTATAACAATCGTGTAACAATTTTGTCCTGTGTAAGAATAAAAAATTTTGACCAGCTCTATTAAAAGACAAGCTAATTACGAAAGATACACTGTCCAGAGTCAACATTAGCATAAAAAGCTCGTCTAATTTCAAACTCAAACAAAATAAACCGCTGTAAAGCGCTTGCACTAGAAGCCTTGACCAACCTGCGGTCCGCCATGCGACCCCTGAGTAATTTAATAATTTCTAAAACCTCGACTTTGTCACTTTTATGAAAATATTTATTTTTAAAATACTCAATTTCTATGGCAAAATTATTAGTAAAATTGGATTACTTGTTGTTTAAATTTTTAAAGTAGTCGTGTACACCTGAGCTTATAAAACTAACAATTCCAAATAAAAGCATGATATAATTACGAATAATATATTTGTCTGTCTGCCAGCTGTCTGTTATGCACGACATAATATTGAGGCAAAAAGCATGGGTGTTGAGGCAAAAATGGGACCACTTCTGTAACGTTTATGACAATTTTAAAATTTTAAAAAACTTTTTCTTATTATGAACATTTTTTGTTAAATATATACTTGATGTCATAATATCCTGAATATATTATCTGTCTTATCATTTTAGATTTTAAAACTGGAGGAAATAGTCCGCCATTTTGAAAACTTGGGCATCCCTGCACTAGGCGACCCGTCAGGATTTTAAAATAAAACCCGCTATCTTAAAAAGCTTGGTCATCCCTGCACTAGGACGTCTTTATCCCGGCTCACGTTTATTGGCTACTGCAATGCAGCCATACCCTCCTATATCATGTTGGTACTTTGTGAGTGCTTACCGAATAAAGAGGCCTTTTCTTGGCTTTTGGGATTGCCTTCTTGAGAATTTTATTTGTTGGAAATTGCAGTGATGGCGGTTAAAATAGCTTTTATCGATTTAGTGAAGTAACATAGGATTGAACAGGGTGTAAGAAAAGTAACTGGTAATACTCTAGGGAGTGTATGGGCCCCCTGTATAGAGTTCGCTGTGAAAGAGCAGCGCTAAAAGAGTAAATTTTTTTCACCTTTTTATGGAAAAATTCATGACGCGGTGCTTGCCTATACAAATAAAAAAATGCTTTTTCAGCGCTGCTACTTTCACAGTAAACTTTATAGGAAACATACACCATACATACCTTAAATTGTTCTGTCTTATTTTGATACACTCTGTATTTTATTATGTTATGAAGGAGTTCACATTGTGTTGTATGGCAAAAGCAAACTAATAATAATGTTCATAGGACAGATCACATAAATATAATAAATAAAACATATTTTTATTCAAAACGGGTATCATGATACACTTTTTAAAAGTCGAACGAAGAAACTACGTTGCCTACCACCGGTTCGGGAACTACCCCGCCGAGAATAACCGGCGTAAGAAACTCGCACGGGGCTTTTACTAAAAACTTGGAAAATTACAATGTTATGGCTTACAGCTATGTAACAAAAATAAAAGAAAACTGAAAAGTAACCTGCAAGGAGCCACCCTATTCCCAAGGTGTGCTGTCCTCGATGAAATCATTGACTTTATAATACGCTTTAGAACACAAACGTTCTTTAACTGCTTTTTTAAATTTGTTTAAATTCATTTCAATCATTCGCACATAACAAGTCGATCGAATATTATTTCAAAATGAAATTCAGTGCGAAACTGATATGCGAGTACAGCTTAATCCAAGCGTAATGAAAAATACAGATGATCCAGCAGTGACAATAGGCTTTCGATACGCAGGTGGTCTCATCAAAAATTCACTATAAAATATGCATAGTTTCAATATGCATAGTTTCAATATGCATAGTTTCAATATGCATATTTAATAGATTATGCCGATATGTTTTTAAAAAAATGAAAATATTGTTTAGAAAGGTATTTTTTAATTAATTTTTATAGACTACACTAGCTGATGCCCGCAACTTCGTCCGCGTGAATGTATGTTATTAAAATCGAGATTTAGAAAATTGAACACTCATCTACGACTATTTTAGTTGGATCTTTTGGAAATTAACAATTTCGTGTGTAATATATACACACGAAATTGTTAATTTACATCAAAGACCGAGGAAACTTGAACCTCAGATACTTATCGTTTTAAAAAATCCTTTCTTTGAAAACCGCTTGGCGTGGACAGGGGATGGGGGCCACAGTAGGTATAGCTAAATTAATATTGGAATTTGTTGTGGACTGTTGCCAATTATAATTATAATAATTGTGACAAAAACGCTTGAAGGCACGGATTAAGTTCTTATAGCGCTGTCCACGATATCAACGTAGTTAGCGACATCAGATTTACACTGTAGGTTGTCTAGCATTGTAGTTATTTCATCTTGGCAGAAAAAACTTTCCCAGAGAACATGATAAGAGGTTTATTCAAACATACTGCCTTCGGTCGTACATTTTCTACCATTTCTACCTATGTGCTCGACTGATGCCAGTGACTTAAATCCGTAAAGTTTGACTTTAAAATTTCAATGGCCGGTAACGAATTGAGATACGCAGTGGTCAATATCCATTATCCATCCAGGGTTTGGATAATCGTTTACGAATATTAGGAAAAGTTTTAAAGATCGACCTTTGCTAGAATTGGTAATCACTTTGGTCGTTGTTAATTTCAAGGAGTTCCTTCGATTCCATTACTTATCAAGTCACCGTTTTTAGGGTTCCGTACCCAAAGGGTAAAAACGGGACCCTATTACTAAGACTCCGTTATCTATCTCCAGGCTGTATCTGAAGAACCGTTATAGCTAGAGTTCTGAATTTTTTTACAGATTGTGCATATCTATTGCCGCTGTAACCAAAAATACTGAAAATAAAATAAAATAAATATTTAAGGGGGGCACCCATACAACAAACATGATTTTTTTGGCCTTTTTTGCTCGATATCAATAATGACAACAGGCAGGCAGTTGAAATTTTCACAGAATTTTTAATTGTATGTGTACTTTAATAAATAATAATAAAATAAGAATAGAATTAAAATTTAAGGGGGGCTCCCATACAAAAACACAACTTTTGGCCTATTTTTTCTCTATAACGGTACGGTACCCTTCGTGCGCGAACCCGACTCGCACTTGGCCGATTTTATTGTAAACATGGTATCAAATTCGGGCAATCTATACAACAAAAAAGGATTTGAAAAGCAAAGTAAACATTAACTCCTCCTTTTTTGAAAGTCGGTTAAAAAGTATCTAAGATGTTGACCAGGGATGTAAGGTATCATCATGCCAAATTTCATTGAAATCGGTCCAGCGGATTCAAAGATTAGCCTGTGCAAACAGACAAACAGACATACAGACAAACAGACATACAGACAAACAGACAGAGAAACAAAAATTTCAAAAACAGTTAAAATGTGTTCTACTACTCTACTTACATGCCCCTGACTCGTTTTTTCAAGTTTATTTTCAATGTACAAAAATTTTACCTCTACGATTTTATTATAAGTAAGTAGAGATATTGTGCATTTTCAAGGAAAATATTATACACTAAACAACAAGTAACAAATAAGATGTAAAATATTATTATTAAAAATATTTATAAAATCCACCACAACGAATCTACTAAATCAATATCAAAATATTTATCTACCTACCACCGGTTCGGGAACTAATGCTTATTCATTAAAATCGTATAGACTGTATTTAAGCATTACACTCACAGCTGCAGAATCATCATCTTTCTTTGACTTCAATACTTTTTACTGATCCTTAAAGTGACAGGATTCGTTTAAAAATGTTATTATCTATATATATATATATATATATATATATATATATATATATATATATATATATATATATATATATATATATATATATATATATATATATATATATATATATATATATATATATATATAACTCAAAGGTTGATTGACATAGTGATCTATCAACGCACAGCCCAAACCACTGGACGGATCGGGCTGAAATTTGGCGTGCAGGTAGATGTTATAACGTAGGCATCCGCTAAGAAAGGATGTTGATAAATTCCAACCCCAAGGGGTTCAAATAGGGGGTGAAAGTTTGTATATAATAATACTTCTTAACGCGAGCGAAGCCGCGGGCGAAAGCTCGTTATTTTATAAAGTCCAGACTGGTCTGATCGCAGGCCGATCTGACCGAACTCTTTTTCTGCCCATCCCACTGATCAGTATGGCCGAATCGATCGGCCACCACATTATAAGAATTATCTCATGTCAGTCGCCACCGCAACAACGATACACCCGATATCGCGTCCGACATCGTACGCGGCAAATCGCGTCAGACCGTCACCTTCTGCCCCATTTTCTGTGTCGGCGCCGTCAGATCTCTCTCATTAACCTAATTATTCCCGGGCCTCATTGAGACTACTGCACATACAATATATTTTCGAACGGATAGTTTTCAGGGTTCCGTAAGAACAAAACGCTACCTAAAGAAATGAAATAAGCTTGAAAACAGCGTTGAAAGTATAATAGGTAAAGCAACATTTGTGACTGAACATACTTTAAGCTTGTGATAGTATAATTAAGGTGCCTATTTTAAGGGTTCCATATTTAAAGGGTATATGACAAATACATCTATACATACATACATACATACATACATATAAATAAAATTGGAGTGTCTGTTTGTAATATTGAAAGAACCGTTTTTTACTACATGCATATGAATGTATATAGGGTACAGACACCAACACAACATTTTTTACAATTTTTGTCTGTATGTCTGTCTGTCTGTTTGTTCCGGCTAATCTCTAAAATGGCTGGAGCGATTTTGACGGGACTTTTTTAGGCAGATAGCTGATGTAGTAAGGAATAATTTAGGCTACTTTTTAACCAACTTCCGAAAAGGAGGAGGATATATTTTACTTTTTTTATAAAGGAACCTTAAAAAAGGGGATTTTTTTCACTTTTTTATTATCTTTGTTATCACATTTTGCTGACGCGGACGAAATCGCGGGCAACAGCTAGTTTATTTAATATACTACACGTAGAAATCCATCTGACACATGAAGAACGAGGTACCTTCTTAATCTTCTTATAATCCTCTTTATTCCAGATAGGAGACCTCGACGAGGACACGACGCCGCTGGACATGTCGTGGCCGTCGGGGTTCCGCAAGCAGATCACGTACCTCCTGGTCGCACCCATCGTCTTCCCGCTGTGGCTGTCCCTGCCTGACACCAGGACGCCCAGAGGTAATGATGGTGATGATAGATTCACGTAAGATCACGATAGATCCAAAAAAGAAAAAAAATCCGTCAAAAGAGAAGATAGTAAGACTTTCTAAACTTCTAACCGAAGTTCAGGGAGTGCCTTTTTTTTCTAATGCAATTTTCAAGCCTGATATTTTTGAAAATACTTAAACGTTAGCATGTCACGGTGCTAATGGCTCTCGGTCATTGTATTTTATTGTTTTGTATGAGTGACTGATGATGTTTCAAAAACATTATTACCGAAAATATATGTGTAAAGTAAGGCATCCATTACACGATCATGCAAGCGACAGTCAATTCCGTCAATCATGAATTATGTTTGACTGATGGTGACTGATGGACTGACGAATGGTATTAGACGGTCACTCAATTCTCTTCAGTTTTATGTCAGTCAAAGCCAAAATTTTCTAATTTTTTTCCTATTTTGTCAGATGTGACAACACTCACTCAAAATACGTGAATGAGGGTTGCATGAAGCAAAAATAAAGATATCCAGATTTTTGTCAATCAACGTCATGCAACCATCAGTCACTGCATTACACGTCATTTATGCATCAGTCACAGTCATGACTGTGGTAAAACTGACAGCAAAATCTACCGTGTAATGTTTGCCTAACGAGGATAAAATAATAACGAGTATTGTTATGTAAAGCTCCTACATAGAACGCTTGCTATCTAAAATCATCCACTGTTGCTAAAATCGTGGGGGACTATTACTATTCAACACTAGAGAGAAAGAGAGAGTTTACATTTGTTTGTTAGGACGAACGCATGTGACCTTACTCTCATACCAAATGTGTTCTGTAACGCCTTGCATCAATATGATCGCTCTCATACAAACCTCTTCATCTTCCAGGGAAGAAGCTGTTCCCCATAACCTTCCTGGGTTCCATCATCTGGATAGCATTTTTCTCGTATCTAATGGTGTGGTGGGCAAACATCGCGGGTGCGACCGCCCACATCCCCCCCGAAGTCATGGGGTTGACGCTGCTGGCCGCGGGGACGTCAGTACCTGACCTCATCACGTCCGTCATCGTGGCCAGGAAAGGCTTCGGCGACATGGCCGTGTCCAGTTCGGTGGGAAGCAATATATTCGATGTTACTGTGGGGTGAGTTTCTAGAATAGAATAGAATAATTATTTATTTGCAGCTTTTACTTACTATTATAATAAGACACAATAAAAATAACTTAAATTATGATAACATTACTACAAAATAATGACAATAAAATTCCTAAATAAATCAGCCGCAAATTGGAACAAGCTCGGCAGTGTTGGCACACCTAGCAGGTATGCAACGCCGGTCTTCCGCTTGACCATTTTAGGTAGTTTTATGGTTGGAACATAGTCCTTCCAATCCCCATGGATTCCGGAAGCAGCGTAAGGCCAGGCCGCAGCGGCCAGGTCGCGGTGGCCATCGAAAGTATGGTGTGGCCGCTGGCCGCAGGGCGGCCAGGTGCGCGTGGTCTATGGCGGTTTCATACTAAGGTCATCTCGATGGCCGTCGCGACCTGGCCGCTGCGGTTTGGCCGCTAGTGCGCGCCCGGGCTAAGACAAAATTTCGCCCAAAGCAACGTTTAGCAGTAACTTTTAACTATGATAGAGTGGGAGGATGGATATATTCTTCTTTCATCCTTCTATCGTTCCAATCAATAGGAAACATATGGTAGCTTACATTTCTGTAACTACAAACACTATAGATACAACCATAATTGTATAACTTGAAAAGGGATGAGTTTTTCTCTCTCGCTTTTTTTCCGCAGGTATGAAGGAGGCGAGAGCCTATTTGCTCTACCTGTTTACTCAAAACCTTAGATAATTTAACAATCTATAATTAATCTCGATGTATATGAGTTCGCATGAACGAGCGGCTTAGCCGCTACGCGAGATTACAAGCAATTGTATGCAAATAGCACGGCGGCCGTGCCGCTATTTGAATAAATCGTTACATACAATTGCTTTTGATCTCGCAGTGAAGCGCTAATCTTAAAGATAAGAAGAAGGGATGAGTTTTTCTCACTCATTTCACTCATTCGTTAAAATAAAAATACTAATATGTTATTAAACTATCGTGCGCTTTATAGTCGACTTACGGCCGTTCCCAATATTTTATCTATCTCTGGTTTTGCCCTACTAGAGATAGGAATAGCTCACATTAGACATTAGAGACATATATTTTATGTCAATTCAATGTTAGCTGCGATAGGTTGTATGTCAAACCAGAGATAGATTGAATATTGGGAATGGCCGTTAGACTGTTATAATAATAATAATAATAATAGTTTATTCATGCGTTAAGTACTGTTCGTTTGCAGTATTCATTACAGCAACAACGAGAAGACAACATAAAGAAACTTGGCACACCCATAAAGACATCTTGTGCTTTGTGGCAAAGACAATTCTTAATATAGCACGCAAAAAGAAAAATGTTATTAGAATTTACCATCGAAATAGAATACAGTATAGAACAATAGTTCTTATTCATTTGAATGCTCAAATATTGCTCCAATTAATTACGAAAATAGCGATGACGACAAGGTCAAAGATTAGTTGATTTTTAAATAAAATAAAATCATAGCGATAAAATATAAGGACTTCCAAAATTTCAGTTTCATAACTTATGTATATATTTTTTTGTTATGAGCCTTCAAAGTTGGATAGTCAAGTCGATTTTTTTATAAAATGCCTTAATTTTTGTATACCATTCGATAAGTTACGCAATTTATAATTTTTTTTTTATGAAATCACTTTCATAAACGCAGTATTTAACATAGCTATCGAAGAAACTACCTAAGCGTGACGTCACAGTTAGGTAACATTTTGTATGGATATATATAAGTCATATTTTCACCGATATTCCTATTTTTGAATGGTCGTTAACTTACCAACAAGCAAAAAAAAATCGTCATGCCTATTATATGACAAACCGATGGTGAGTCATTTAAATCCATAATTAATATTATATATTATATATAAATGCGAAAGTGTGTATGTCTGTTACCTCTTCACGCCCATCTCGCTGAACCGATTTTGCTGAAATTCGGTGTAGAGATACTTCGGGTCCCAGGAAAGGACATAGGATACTTTTTATCACGAAAAATGTACGGTTCCAGCACGATAAACAAATATCGGTGCAACGGGTACAGCGAGTAAAATAAATTAATTGATACAAGTTTAACAACCAAGTATACAAAATCTCCTCAAAATTCACAGATAGATTGATATTGTGGTACCATATTTTGACTTAATTACATTTCCATAGTGTTAATAATTAGTATAGGAATACTAAGAAAGACCCATTATAAATTATGAACACTTGTCGTACAAAAGTCTTTAATTGATGTCAAAATAACCGGGTACCAATTAGTGGGGAAGTACCGGTCATAAAGTTGAGTGCAGTCGGACAGGATCGATACGGGCCGAGATAATGACACTGATGGTGATGAATTTATTGTGAAGTTTAATTATTTAACGTATACTAGCTGTTTGACCGAGCTTTGCTCGGTATTCGATAAAACACGAATTAAATGACATTTTCTAAAAATTATTCCTAGCTAGATCGATTAATCGCCCCCGAAACCCCCTATATACTGAGTTTCATGAAAATCGTTGGAGCCGATTCCGAGATTCCTATGTATATATATATATATATATATATATATATATATATATATATATATATATATATATATATATATATATACAAGAATTGCTCGTTTAAAAATATAAGATATTACTAGACGCCCGTAACTCCTTTGCTCCAAATTCGTTTATCGCGCGGGGAACCGTACATTTTACCGGAATAAAAAGGGTCCTAAATGTCCTCTACGCGTTACACTCGTAGACGCTCTACGCGCTACGCTTGTAGACGCTCTACGCTCTACGCTCGTAGACGCTCTACGCGCTACGCAAAGAATTCTATTTAAACTGAGGGCGCTACGCTCGTAGACGCTCTACGCGCTACGCTCGTAGACGATCCACGCGCTACAGTCGTAGACGCACTACGCTCGTAGACGCTCTACGCGCTACGCTCGTAGACGCTCTACGCGCTACGCAAAGAATTCTATTTAAACTGAGGGCGCTACGCTCGTAGACGCTCTACGCGCTACGCTCGTAGACGATCCACGCGCTACATTCGTAGACGCACTACGCTCGTAGACGCTCTACGCGCTTCGCTCGTAGACGCTCTACGCGCTAAGCTCTACGAAGCTACGAATCTAAGCTACAAAAAAAGCTATTTTATTTAAAATGTCGCATAGACTAAAGAACCATAGGCCTTTGCCCAGCAGTGGGACACAAACGGCTAATTAGAATAAAATAGAATAGACTAAAGAAGCTTCATTATATAAAAACAATCAGAGTCTATCTTTCTCAAAATACTTGAGAAAGATAGTGAGTTCGGAACAAAGATATGACAGTATTGATCTATGAGAGAAAAAGTTGCAAAAACTCCGCAGCGCTGGCTCGCGGCCAGGGACTTATAATGTCTCTTATAATTGTCTTGCACTTCACTGTATACTTAATACTAAGTACTAAATGTGAGGAGTTTAAAAGATCGTTATCGTGAATGTTTTTTTTAGGTTTAGTTTTCAGCTGAACACGGCAAAGCTAAAAGGAAAAAACTTTATTAACTTTTTTATATATTTTTATTCTAACGTATCACCTAAAGACCTATTTGATTTTAACAAATGAGATGTTTAATCTTATATATAAAAATGGATTTTCAAATGTGTTAGTCGCGCTAAAACTCAAAAACGGCTGAACGGATTGGGCTGATTTTAGTCTTAAAATATTCGTAGAAGTCCAGGGAAGGTTTTAAAGTGACACGAAGTTCACCGGGACAGCTAGTATATATTATTTATCAACTAGATGACGCCCGCAACTCCGTTGCGCTAATATTCGTGTATCGCGCGGAAACCGTAATTTTTTCCGGGATAAAAAAAATTCTATGTCCTTTCCCGGGACTCAAAGTATCTCCATACCAAATTTCAGCAAAATCGGTTCAGCGGTTTGGGCGTGAAGAGGTAACAGACAGACAGACACACTTTCGTATTTATAGTATAGTATGGATAGAATTTTTTACTACTATAAAAAGCATTCGAAATTTTAAGTTGCATATAAAAATAAATAATATCTTTTTACGTAAAAACATAAGATTTTTCATTTCAAATTAGCAGAGTCATTCATTATATTTCCTAAACAATTTGACATTCAAATCATCGAGTCAGCGCATTGTAATGGCTTCTCAATTCTGTCATTCGTTCCTCAGTGGCCACTCAAGACGGCTCGAGTCCCCTTATTAGCGTCACCTTGACCTTTGCCCCCCGGGGGTGCATGAAGACCCCCTATGGGTTGCAGGGGGACCCCTATGGCTCTTCACGTCAAACTCTTTGACAACCACTCGATATGTCGCCTCGCTATTGGTGTTTCTAATTTGTGCCCATTTGACTAATGACTTCTTTTGTTTTAAATGCATTTCAAAAGCTTATGTAAAGGTTATATTAAGTATAGATATAGTTTATGTTCCTTATAAACTATATTATGATACATTTTGGGATATGTTTTGGGGTCTAAATTCCTACGTCTGTTATAGCATTTGATTCTTAACAAGAATCAATCTTTACTACACACAGAAAAAAGTTTTCATAGTTCCTGGGTCATAGATGTGTATTAAATATGTGTATCATATAATAAAAATCTTAAATAAGTATATGTATAGTATAAAAGTATTAAATATATTTCCGTTATCTGGTACCCGTAACACAAGTCCTTCAGGTACTTACCACGGGGCCAGACTGACGTAGTGAAGCGTCCATAGATATTATTATTATTAAGAAACCATGTACCTATAGTATTATAAATTAATTATTACAACAATACCTAACAACACAAAACTTATACTATATAATCTAAACTTATACATTTCATTCAAACCTTTTTATTTTTTAAAAAGCATTCAAATTGCTCCGCCCAAACTCGTAAAGCCTCTACGCTGCACAGTCTAAAAAAACTCATCAAATTGAAACTTCCTGGGGTCCAGACAGTCCCCATACCCCTATACCCCCTGTCTAGCCGGTGCAATCGATGCAGCCCTTATGCAGCGCAAATCAAAACCTCTGAATTCCAGCTGAAATAATTGGTGAGCTTTTGTTTTGCTCATTCAGCGTTGGGGTGTTTTTAGCGTACAAGAGTTTTATAGAAATGTTTTTGAAGTAAAAAAATGTGAGTGATATAGGTTGTTACAATATGTAGACTTCTAGTAAATGTTAAAAGAGCCTTTTAATTTTGACATAAACTATGGTCCATGTCCTTGATGTTTGTGCGCGTTATAATGTGCTTATTAACTATACTTTGAACAACGTATTTTTTATATGAAAGAGTAACAAAAATCCATAATATCCAAACTTAATATTATAAACTAGCTGTCTCGGTGAACTTCGTGTCACTTAAAAACCTTCCCTGGACTTCAAGGATCATTTTAAGACTAAAATTAGCAGAATCGGTTCAGCCGTTATCGAGTTATAGCGTTACTAACACAATTGGAAATCCATTTATATATATATATATATATATATATATATATATATATATATATATATATATATATATATAGATGCGAAAGTGTGTCTTTTTTTTATGAAATAAGGGGGCAAACGAGCAAACGGGTCACCTGATGGTAAGCAACTACCGTCGCCCATGGACACTCGCAACATCAGAAGATGTGTGTCTGTCTGTCTGTTACCTTTTCTCACCCAACTCGCTGAACCGATTTTGCTGAAATTTGATATGGAGATAATTTAACTCTCGGGCAAGGACATAGGACACTTTTTATCCGGGAAAACTGTACGGTTGCCGTGCGATGAACGAATCTTGGCGCAACGGAGTTGCGGGCGTCATCTAGTAATATATAAAGATATTTCCACTACCTTCTACTAAGCAATCAAAGTTCTTCTAATGATAGGTTACCTAACTCATGATTAGACTGACATGTAATCTAAATTCTAGACCTAACGCTTTAATTATTGTAAAATCACGCCCGTGGAACTGCAGTACCCATCTCGCGATCAATACGACCGGGCGTTGCAATTCCAACCTTATTTCCTGGGAGATAAATCTCAAATCGCCTTTTCGTAATTCAATAGCAATTAAGGTCCTTATGTCTATGATGTTAAAGGTCATTTTCCGTGTGGGAATGCGACAGTTGTTTCGGCTTTGTGCACTCAATTATCACAGGAACGCCGTGTTATACTGCGTTAGTGTGATGTATTTGCACACTAGTGAATAGGGATGCCACGTGACTATGGAATATTAGGTTGGGGAAAAAGTTTCTTCGCATTTTATATAAAAATTCGAAAGGTGTTTTTATAAAGTTTATTTACAATTCAGGTGTCATTTTCTTAAATTTTTTGCCATATAGTTGGTAGGGACATGATCGCATTGCTATAAAAATTTTGGAGCTTCTGATGAAAAAACTGCGACAATGTGGTTTTGGCAGTCGTCTTGTGATGTAAACTTGACATTGCCTAAGGAATTCTGCAGCGACCGAAACAGGTGGAAATCTGAAGGTCAGCACTATACGGCGGATGCATTAACACCTCCCAGCCAAACTCCCGTAATTTTTGTTGAGTGACTAAAGATGTGTGAGGTCTAGCGTTATCATGGTGAAAAACCACACTCCTTCTGTTGTTTATTCCGGCCGCTTTCTCTCAACTTCTTGCTTTAATCTCATCAGTTATTCGCAGAACACTTCAGAATTGATGGTCCTGCCTGACGGTAACAGCTCATAATGAATAATACCCTTCCAATCCCACCACACACACAGCATCACCTTGTTGCGAGTTAACCCGGGTTCCGCCACAGTCTGTGAAGCCTGACCGGCCTTTGACCACGATCTTTTTCGCACGTTCTTGTCGTACGTGATCCACTTTTCATCACCAGTTATCAGCTTCTTCAAAAATGGTTCGGTTTCATTACGTCGTAATAAAGAGACACAAATGAGTACACGCCACATGGTTCAAAAGGTTTCTTTCAGTGAGCTCATGAGGCACCCAAATATCGAGCTTTTTTGTGTACCTAGCTTTTTTCAAATGCACCAAAACCGTTTTGTGGTCAATTAATATGCCCATCTTGCTCCACTTTTTCAAGAATGGCATCAGTTTTGTCCGTAACAGGAACACCAGAGCGACGTGCATCTTTAATATCAAAATTTTCGGATTGAAAACGCTTAAATAAATGAAAATCTTACATATACCTAATTTGAATTTGGAATTGTCTTCTGTAAAATTAAAACTTTTAATGATACCAAAATCAGCCAGATACAACTGGTTTTATGACAAGTTGATCTATATTATAAAGCGGAAGAGTTTGTTTGTTTGTTTTATCGCGCTAATCTCAGGAACTAGGTCCGATTTGAAAAAATATTTCAGAGTTAGATAGCCCATTTATCGAGGAAGGTTATAGGCTACATTTTATCACGCTAACCACTGGAGCAATTTTTTTGTTATTTGGCACAGATAAGTAGACCACGTGAAGGATCATAGGCTATTTTTTGTGGACTAATTTGTCTGTGAAATATCTAATTCACGCGGGTACGCGGAAATTCCTAATATTATGATTTTTTCTATTTCTGGAAGTGTATTATATTTCTCTATGTTCTGGAATCATTCTGAATTTTGACTAATTTGTTAATGCCATTTTCTTCAACTGCAATACATAAACGTACGAAAAGTCTGGTACAGTTCCAACTGTAAGAAACAAGCTAGTTTGAACAATAAAACAATTTGTTTTGTAACAACTTAATGTATTTCGGCAATAAACCTTGGCCTGAATACTTGTCGAAATATTGCATGCTATTGTGCGTGCAAACTACAACCTGACCCGGCGAACGTTGTTTTTCTTATATACTAAAACAGTGGTTCTTAAACTTTTTTTTCGGAACTCTTATAATAAGTGACATTTTTGACGAACCCCAAATGTTATGACTTTAAATCACTGACCTCCATTATACAAGTACTCTGGACTTATGATAACCTTTGAAATGACCGCTATTTTTTGTGCCTATTTGAAGCGAAATCCGCCCCCAATGCGGGGGAAGAGAACTAAACTAAAAGATAATTTTGGAACTAATACTAGTGATGACAACCAATAATGATTGAGTGGCCATTTGCAATTTACGTCAAATTTAGTTCTCTTCCCCCGCATTGAGATTTTTTTTTGATTCCGCTTCAAATTGGCACAAAAAACCGGTGGGTATCATTTAAGTCCAGCGTACTTGTATAATGGAGGTCAGTGCTTTGAATGAATTGCCTGCTGGTGTCTGATTACATTTCAAAACAATTTATGTGTCACTGGCACTCCGCGGAGTACACTTTAAGAAAAGCAAAATTTACGCATTTTACATATTATATAAACCTTACTCTTGAATCACTCTATCAGCTATCTGTATGTATATTGTATATTGAAAAACCGGGTCGACATGTCTTTGAAGTAGATCTTCAAAATTAAAAAATTATTTATAATAGGGACGCGACTATGTTTAATACAATTCAGTGATACTAAGTATTAATTCAATCCGATCTCTGCAAACAAAGCCTATTACAAATTACAATACTGCGAATTAAAATTCTTTTAAACGCGCTTTAAATCGAGTTAAACAAAAAACTCGTAAAAATATTGATGCAAATAGTAAATTTGATGAACTTTTTTTTTGTTTGGGACATTGAAAAAGAAGTACGTGTTTACTTTTTACCTTATATCTTTAAACGAGCAATTCTTGTATATAAATATATAATTGGAATCTCGATATCGGCTGCAACGATTTTCGTGAAATTTAGTATATAGGGGGTTTCGGGAGCGATAAATCGATCTAGCTAGGAATCATTTTTAGAAAATGTCATTTTATCCGTGTTTTATGGAATACCGAGCTAAGCTCGGTCAAATAGCTAGTGTCTTTTAAACGACAATCATAATGAAACTTTAATAAAATGAATCAGTTTGTGATATGAATTCGCTATACATATTGCGATATTAAAATAATTGCAGATTTGTTAATTTCACATGTTGGTTATTAATTTTGCAATCGGAATTCGTCATTTGAAATTTTAAATGAATAACATTTTATTAACAGCGGGCTCCGTTGTACTTACCACGCGGGTACCGTACATCTTTCTAGGATCAAAACTATCATTTCTTGTAACCCGAAAGTATCTTCATACCCATCAAAATCGGTTTAGCTGTTTTAAGAGGCCGGGTGGCATCGAAATTCTTATACATACGTAATACCAAAATCATTTTCTCATACGAAAATATTTAACATGTTCGAGAAATTTTTCAGCTTAAAATAGGAATTACCTAGGTTCCTGTATAAAAATTTACTACAAAATATTTAAATACTACGAAATACTATTTAGAGTTATATTTTGTAGTAAATTTTTAGTATTTTAGTATATTTTTAGTGCTTAAATATTTAGTAGTAAATTTACTACTTACAAAATATTTAAACACTAAAAAGATTTTTTAGTGTTTAAATATTTTGTAGTACATTTTTACGTAGGAACCTAGGTAATTACTATTTTAAGCTGAAAAATAACTCAAAAATGTTAAATATTTTCGTATGAAAAAATGATTTTGGTATTACGTTTGTATGAGAATTTCAATGGCACCCGGCCCCTTAATAACATAAAGGATATAACAAACACACTTTCGCATTATAATAAAAATTTACCACTACCCATTTAAAAGGTACGCCAATATTTTGTTCTAAGATATCTATCAAATGCCTTTTCCAATATAACAGATAAGGACAAACAGTTTGTTACATAAGGGCAATTGTTAATTTTTCCCCTTATAATTTCAATAAACCGTGTAACTTACCTACTTAATTATCTATCTGGCTATCTGGCTATATACAATGATTATAATTTTCTTTGTCCTAAAGTCTCCATTTATGCAAAAACTAACGTTTTTGAATTGTTCGTTATCCGAAGTGGATAACTAGTCCATTGGATTGATGTTACCGATCCATTCTGTAACAATTGCTAGGGATGTGACTTATGATGGAATCCTCCGTTTACCGGAATGGCTCTAATGGATGGATGAATGGATATTGCCAGCTAACACTATCACCTATTGATTAAATGCCCTTTGTGAATCGATTCACAATCGATTCTGTTTGATTACTTCCTGCATTAGGAATGGGAAAGGAGTTGTCGATATCGATGTTTTATATAAACATACTTTTCATTGACGATACAGTTTTCTCCTAGCGAAGTTGGCGCGTTTATAAATACATAAGGAAAGTCACACTAGCTAATAATTAACAATTTGCACCTTATAAATATCTACTTGTTTGCGATTAATTTTTTAGTGAAGAAAATAGTCAAAAACGTGAGACGTGGCACGGAAACCTCATAGTTTGTTTATAAAGTTTTGAGTCTCTTCTCGTGGCTAAACTACATTGAGAAACATGTAAATATTAAGGAGTGAGCACACTGAGACGGGCCGTGCCGGGGCTCAGCGTGCCGGGGCTCATCGCGAAAATCCGCCTCCATACAATTTGTATGGAAGCGGATGCGCGTATCGCACACTGTGTCCTGTGTCGGGGCGCAGCGGATTTCCGCTCCTTTAAAAGACACATTTGAACTTTTTCCTTGTACGTTTTCAGGTTGCCGCTGCCATGGCTGCTGTACGGGATCATCTACGGCGAGCCCGTGCAGGTCAACTCCAAGGGCATGGTGTGCAGCATCGTGCTGCTCTTCGCCATGCTCATCTTCGTCATCCTCAGCATCGCCTGCTTCCGGTGGAAGATGAACAAGGGTCTCGGCTTCACCATGTTCCTCTTATATTTCGTATTCGTCGCCGTCAGTTTAGGACTGGAGTACGGTTATCTACATTGCCCAAGCGAGTAGTCAATTACGAGTACATAAATACCAGAGTAGACAGAACTGAGTACTTCGACTTAAAAAAATGGAGGAATCTACGCAAGTTTGGCGTGAGTACCACTTTCGACATGTTTCACAATGAGGCGCGCGCATAAAGTTAATATACCTAGCGGAATAGAGCAACCATCTCGAGCTGTCAAACGAAACCGAAATTGGTTTCATCTGTGTGTAAAAATATGTGTACGTATACACTAACACAAGCATGATTGAACATGATTTCTTACGGCATGTGCCGACTGGACGTCAAAAATGGAGTGCTGCTGTCATGTATCACACGTCTCTTTTTACCACGCAGTGTTACTGATAGTGACATCTCTCTTGCTCAAGCCCTTGTTTCTCTATTCCGCTAGGTATATTCACTTTATGGTTAGTACGGAGCGCGCCGGCGATATGACATACTACGTCAAACGTATAAACGAGATCTCTTCTGAGCATAAAGTTAATATACCTAGCGGAATAAAAAAACAAAGGCCTGAGTAAGCGAGATGTCACTATCAGTAACACTGCGTGGTAAAAATAGACGTGTGATACATGACAGCAGCACTCTTTTTTTTGACGTCCAGTCGGCACGTGTCGCACGTTCAAACCAATTTCGGTTTCGTTTGACAGCTCGAGATTGTTGCTCTATTCCGCTAGGTATATTAACTTTATGCTTCTGAGTCGGCCTACTTGTTAGTTCTGTTCACTCTGTAAATACCGTGTGTTCAATAGTTATCGATATGTCCCCATCACTATCGGAATAGGCGTGTTGACTTTTTTTTTTTAATAAAAAAAAATGTAAAAGTTATTTTCGCAAAAAAAGTTAACAGGAATATATGCAATTTTATTAATAGTAAGAGTCTAATGACAAAATATGTTTAAACGACAAATTAAGGCACAAAACTTGATTTAAAATGTCAAAATTTGTTTAATTTTATTTAAACAAATTTTGACCTTTTCGTTATCTCGATTATACCTTAGCACGCACAAATCATTTTGTGAGAAAGAGATGGGCAATTTTTATTTGCTTATAACAAACAACCTTTTGTTTTGAATTAAAAAAATGTTACTAGACAACATCCCTATTCAAAATTTTGTTTCCAATTCCAAATTTAAATTGGTATATTTATGTACTCGCCTTGGAAAGGAGACGTCAAATCTAGAAGGTGGAACCTATCCTTCCATTTTATATTGAAGACAATCAAAACATAAGGCTTTAAAATTATGTAAGGGATGATCAGAATCACTTCCAGAACTCTTCCTGCGACGGGAACACGAAATATAAGGATTATCGCAAGAATTATAAACACATCGACGTATTTAGTATAATTACGTAATCTCTTCAATATATCGTACAAATTAACTTTGAATCTACTGTTTGAACGCAAAAAAGGCTGGCTTTTGAAGCCTTTTCTTTAGATTCGCTTCTTTATAGAATCGCCGATCAAAATGTATGGAATTGACTTAACATGAGTCGAATGTCGACTTATGTTAATTTCATACGTTTTAATCGGCGATTTTATAAAGAAGCGTAAAAGAAGACGTCTTGGCTATAGGGTAAGGACACGCATGCCGTTGGTTTGCCGTTTTATGAGAAGTGAACAGCATTAAAACAGTAGTTTCAAAATACAGATTTCAAATTAACAGTAAGCATTTTTGCTTTGTTCCGACAACGGCCGATTTTGATGGTTGTGGTTATTATTATTAGATCGGTTGTTGTTGCTGTTAGGTTGTCTAGGTTCCGTTTTAGACTAATAGTTTCTAGGTTTTAGTTCGCGTTAGACCTTCACCGTACCAAAGTGACTTACGACCGACAAAGAATTATATTTAGAAGATGGTATTATATCAAATGAATAATCGCAATAAAGAGTACTAAAATCAATTTTAAATGACGTTGTTTTTTATGAGATTAAATATGTAGCCATTACATAGACTGTAGATATTTATATAAAATGTTAGAAGTTTATTGAATGCTTTTAAATATATATTATACCTATAAATATAGCTAAGTCTCAGAGGAGGGATAATTTTTACGAGAATGTTAAATTTATAATAATTTTACATGTAAATATTTTGTTGTGTATTAATTTTGTAGTGTGTGTATAATCGTTGAGTGTCGTAGGGATGCGCACGCGGTCTATCGATATTTTCTTTAACGTGTCGATATCGTTTCGTTGTAGCGACACCGCGGCGCGCGTCGGCAATCTGCACATATTTTGTACGGGACGTACGGCGGCACAAACGTTGAAGTAACGTTAAAGTAACGCTAGTTAGACGCAATGTAAATACACGACCGCGGCGGCCCGGGCGGCGCTCGTAGGTATAAAATATATTCATATTTCGTCGAATGTGCCTAAGAGTTTCGAAGAACTCAAATATTAGCTTCGGTGGCTAACACGTTCTTCATTTTATTTGTATAGCAATATAACTATTAGAGTAGTTCTCGGCGCCGCTCGCGAGTCCGACGTAGTTTAGATCGCGATTGGCTTTAAGATGTGTACTCGTGAAGTGTTCGATATCTGTACATGTAGTTAAAGTTATAATACGGTTTAATGTTGGTCGTGGATTAAAAGTTATTATAACATCTTAAAACCGTCCGTAGTAATTTCTGTTCCTCGCTTCGATTTCTCGAACTTCTAAATTCCAAAACCCGAACTTATGTCAAAATTCGAGCGATTCGCTCCTCGATCTCTGTGGCTCTTGAGGTATTCGAACGAGTAAATTCGGATTGAAGATATCGAAATATGAAAGCCCGCCTATTTGACATAGCAATAAATAGTACTAGATTAGATAGTTTAATATTAGGCTTTAGCCACACCATTGTGAACGCTCAAATGGTGATATTTTCCATGAAATTTCTATCGCGATGAACGCACAAGTGAGGTCTTCGTCGGATTCGTTTTAG
The DNA here is from genome assembly GCF_905147365.1 of Aricia agestis. Classification (NCBI taxonomy): domain Eukaryota; kingdom Metazoa; phylum Arthropoda; class Insecta; order Lepidoptera; family Lycaenidae; genus Aricia; species Aricia agestis. The sequence continues at coordinate 12,770,330 of NC_056425.1, forward strand.
TAAATTCCAGAGACAAAATTGATAACCTGAAATATTCGATTAAAGTAAAACGGACAGACATTCTTTGGACGGGGTTTCGAAAGATTTTAGTGAATCGACTAACGGTACTCTGTGATAAGAACATGAATATATTCTCATCTCTCTTCTGATCGTAGATATATACATATATAAATATTGGATTTGATAATAGCCTTCTGTAGAACGCTTAGTGGCGCCACCGGGCGAGCAGTTCCTATGACTGGGTCGTTCCGACTTGTATATCTATACAGCTCTGTATAAACTATACAGCTCGGTATAAGTTATACAGCCTTGTATAACTATACATTTCGACAGAGCCATGAGCGGCAGAGACTGCGAAACCCCCGGGGCCCTTCTATACAATAATTATAAGAGTAAAACGAATTTTTCTCTCAAATTAACATCTTTTAAAGGTTTGGTGATATGATAAAGCTTAGTGTGAAGTAGTTGCAGTAATTATGTACTATTTCTAAATTATATGATATACAGAAAAGCACCAAGTACTCGTACCATGCATGTATATGTACCTAATGCCTATAAGCGCCACACTTTATGCTAATCTTACTGACACTAGCGATTTCTATCTCTTATATTAATATATTTACTATTAAGTAGGACTTAATCATCCTTCCATTATTGTTTCTAGTTAGGATCGGGTTCTCGACAGAGGTCATATCATATCGTACGATCGCATCCTAGTGACATTAAAATTGCATTTGTTCAGTACCAAATAGCACAAATCGAGCTAGTTTCCATAGTTTCAAAGTTTTCTATTACTAGTATTGACGAATGAATTTTATCGATATCGATAAAGCGATACTTATACATCCCTAACCTTTTCTTCGTAGGGTAAGATAGGTTAACGCTATCATTAACTTAAAAATGTTAATTATCTAATACATATATCCATGTAGAATTGTTACTAGAATGATGATTTTTATATAAAACAATAAAGGAAAAAATAGGGTCCCGTCCCGAGCGAGACGGCGCTATTTGTTCGGATATGTTTGTCTCTATCGTCGGGGCGAGGCGTAGAGCAAGTTTTCGTTCGTAGCCGCTGACATCCATTATACAAGTACGCAGTACCCTTTGAAATGACCGCTGTTTTTTATGCCTATTTGAAGCAAAATCAGCGCCCCCAATGCGGGGGAAGAGAACTAAATCTGACGTAACCACAACCAATAACAACAGTTGTCATCACTAGTATTAGTTCCACAGATTAAATATTTTAGTTCCAAGTACCCTCACTACTGCTATCAGCGCCAATATGGCGACTGTCAAACGTCATTTTTACGTCAGATTTAGTTCTCTTCCCCCGCATCGGGGGCGCTGATTCCGCTTCAAATAGGTACAAAAAACAGGTGGGTATCATAAGTCCAGCGTACTTGTATAATGGAGGTCAGTCTTCATAGCTGATACATCTCGACTTCGAGATTCCTTTCGGTAGCTCTCCTCTCTCTCTCTCTCTCCGCTAGTTGTTGACGTCTCGAACTCGAGATGGCAGCGTAGATTGTTAATAGTGATATTAATTAAGTAAAAATGTTATTAATTTTATTATTGTAGCTAAGTACTAGGGATTTTCATCATGTTGTAATACAGGAGAGGCTCTGGGTTGATTTTATAAATGTTTATGGATGATTTGACGCTCGGACGCGGCGGGGAGAGGGCAAAATGTCACGAGTGGAAAACTCAGAAAACTGGAGGAATTGTAGAAAAATCTATCTAAAAAGTTACTCTATCTGAAGCCTTACTTGGCCACGGGTGCCGAAAGTAAATGTTATACTGTTTGTTAATTATGGCACAAAAGTAAAAAAACGCAACATTTTTAAGGCTGTGTGCACACAATATACTTGTACTAACTATACTTACAGTCTCTTAATCTGGTAACTTGATTAGTGATTACCTCATTATTAATAAAATTATTTACTCGATGCTTTAAATTCTAATCTATGCTGCGGTTTTTGTCTAACACTTAGAAATATCCGCTCGACAGACAAAGATAACTTTATGATTTCTCTTGAACTCTTAAAAGGCCGGCAACGCACATGCAACTCTTCTGATGTTGCGAGTGTCCATGGGCGACGGTACTTGCTTTCCATTAGGTGACCCGTGTGCTCCTTTGTCTCCTAACTTTAATTAAAAAATAATAAGAAAAATTATGTTATTATTAGTAATAACAGGAGGTATCGTTTGACTCTACTTCTTGGTTTGAAGTTTTAACTCAAAATAACAAAATTGTGTTTCAAGCACAATATTAAACCAACACTATAATACTCATTTTCGGTAAAATGGCGACGCATCTCTCCGCCACGGCCGTGGTTTATCAGTATTACATGATCCGTAGCCTGTTGTATGTTCATTGTTTATTGATGTTATATTTAACAAAGATTTTAATCATTTAAAGTCTGTCCCGAAATCATAAACGTCTAATCAAGCTTTCTCTTTCATTTATATGAAAAGCGAGAGAGATGAAGTATGCAATCAACGAGTTACTTGAACTGACGTTCGTGGAATTGGTACTAATGCCTAGTTTCTGAGGAATTTTGACAGAATTTTATCTTTTCAATAGCGTTGACTGGTTGATTTACGTTAATCAAAAACGCTAGCGAACAGATAAATTTCGGTCAAAAATTTTAGAAATTGGGCATAAAATATGTATTTGTTACTCGCTACAAATTGTAGTTTTTTACATTTGTTATTATTTTAATAAAATTAAAATTATGGCTTACATTTTGTTGCTTACAGACGTGCATTCGAAATTTAAAATTTAGTTTTTAGTAACGTTCTTTTGGATAGTTATTTGAATTCAAAAATGGAACATGTAAAGAGCAAAAGCGTGTCGAACGTATTATGAAAAATAACAATAAAAATAATAAAATAGTGAAATTGTGTATTTTTTACCTAAACTATTGTTTGTCCCTTTTTTTATTGTTAATTGTTTATCTCTACTATTATAAGTAATATAATGAAAGCGAAAGTCAATCAGTGGGTTACTGCTGAACCGATTTTAATGACAATTGGTTTTCACAGTAAGAGCAGAAGATGTCTAAAGTTACAAAAGCTATGATATGTCATAATTATGTGCTTCAGCCATAACCAATAAAATAATATGGACAATTTTTTTTTACTTAATCTATTTTTAATGGGGGTTTTTGTCAATAAGACATGTCAACCCCATCGTATCCGCCTTAATAAAATTCACTCATGAACTTCGGGCAATAAATTGTAAACAGCCAAAGCTGCATTAGACCTAGGTATGTGCAAACAACTCTGAATCCATCCCACATCTAAAAGATTTATATTAAATTGGTTGATCGTTGACAAAAAGGATAGGAATTTTCAATAAAATAATAAGCAAAGGTAATAATTTAAAAACGATTTATTTATTTTAACAATAATATTAGACACATAGAACTAAAAAGGCTTTTGGATTAGCCTGGTGATGTTTACTTCATTTCTATTCATTTTGACCTAACGATTTCATTTTGAACAATGTGCAATTTGCATTTCATTGTTTTTTATAAGTACTTTACATTATTGCTCTTTTAGGTTTACACGAATATATTCATTATATTTTAACCAGTTTTTTTAATTTTTTAGTTCAATTTTTTAACCATGATACTGTTCGCTCTGCGTAGATCGGAACACAAATAATAATTTATGAATCTGCGGGTAGATGAATAACTTCAGCGAGTTTGACGTCTGTCACCTCAGTCCACGCCTGGTCACGGCCGCTATGCGACAAAATTCGTAAGTGTTTTTAAAACTTATGAAGCAAAATCTGCTAAGCTTACATTTAATTAGATCAAAATGAATCGAAACGTAGTAAACTCTGTTGCCTAATAATTTCTAGAAAAGTTTTTATAATAATATTATAGCAGTCACGTGATAGAATCATTAAACACTTGACCGTTATTTGAAGCATAATAATTGAGATAGGCACTTCCGTTTCCGCAGATTTTACCTCCTTTTCTTTCCTGAATGTTGGTAGCTCTGTCATCCTTGGCGCCATCATCAAGCAGGTAGAGGGAGAATTCCCGCTCGACTATGATCATTGGCGTTTTGTTTTCCGCACCGCACAGTCGTGCTCAGAAGTCATTACGTATTATACCTCCTTATTATGTAACTCCTAGTTATATAATTTAAGTAAAAATTGAAATAATTTCAGTGTTGTGTTTTTACCATTTTTCAAGTGTTTTGGTAATTCACGTAAGTTATATTTTTATAAGTACATTTTTTCTTAAAAAAAGATGAACATTTCATATTAATAACGATTTTATCGTTCGTATCGTTACTTTAATAACGAATATAAATTTAAATACTACATTTAAATTTTTAAATATTAATTGTCTTGTTAAGTTCTTGTTTGTGTTCTTTCCTAGGTTAAGGTAGCTATTAATAATGAATAGCAAATCTGAATTTATTAATGATTCGGTAGTGACATCAGCTAACGTTAGATTTGAAACTACCCACTAATGTGGTTAATAAAAAAGGCCTTGTTCTCGTGCAAGGTCATCTAGTAGTAGTAGTTCCACAAGTGATTCGAGCTCGTCATCGACTTCTACTTCACACAGCAAACGTAAATCGAGGCGCCACCGCCACAATAAAGGGGGGAGCAAATACAGACAGCGCTATGACCACCCTTTAGCTAAATTAACTCAAGAGGTTAATGAACTTGACAAAAAGGTAAACTAACTGCACCATCAGGTCACGTCCGCTCAGCTATAGCTGAAAGTTGGATAGACAATGCATCCATTCATGAAATACTTTTGGGGCCGTTATTGAAAATCGGTACAAAAAAACTAGTAGGCAGTGTGGGAGGAGGGAGGTGCTGTACGCATGTCTATGCGTACACTCACTCATTTACTTAAAGGTGGTAGTTGTTTTCGCGGAATATTGCTAAAAATAATAACAAACTAAATTTAAACTATGGATTTCCGCAAAGTAACGCCTGATTCCATTAACTATTTAAAAAACTAGTACTTTCATCTAATTCTAACGATTTAAGGAATTATTTTGTTCCTTTAGTTGATTTCGTTTTGTCCATATCAAAGCTTTTACAAGTTGTATTTTTGATTTGTCAATCAGTTTTTGGTGTAATAATTGTGTAAAAAAGTGTTTGAACACTGGATTTTCTAATCCATCACTCTTATATCACCTATATATTCATAGTATTCCCACAAGGAATTACTATTTTTATTTTATATTGTTATATTTTCTTTTCACATTGGCGTCTTACTTTTATTTTGTCACATTGGCGTACATCATCACCAGGCGATAACAAACACGTCTCAATTATTATGCTTCAAATAACGGTCAAGTGTTTAATAGCAGCGTTTTACCCTGAAATAAAACGCTTATTAAATACTTACCTTATTTGAAGCATAACTTTTTATTTCTGCCTGGTGTAATTTCGACTCAATGATCATAGTCGAGCGGGAATTCTCCCTCTACCTGCTCGATGATGGCGCCAAGGATGACAGAGCTACCAACATTCAGGAAAGAAATTATGCTTCAAATAAGGTAAGTATTTAATAAGCGTTTTATTTCAGGGTAAAACGCTGCTATTATAGTTTTTATTGTTATATCCCAGTAAAATAATTCCTGATAAGCATCAGATAATATCGGTTAATATTTAATACAACAATTTTTTAACATTCAGTAAACTTTACATATTTTAAATGTAACCCAGATTGTAATGACACTTAGAGACATTAAGGGCGGATTCGACCAAACTGGAGTAAAATTTTACTCGAGTATAACTGTCCTAATCCTAATCTAAGAGTAAGCTGGTTTTGCGTTTTTCCAACTTCTAATCCAAGAATGAGGTTATTACACGGGAGTAAATATTTACACGGGCTATTTTGGTGGAGTAAATATTAAACTGAGAATAGTTGCACAACAGGGTTCAACTGTCACGGTCGGTGTCATTGTGAACTATAATTGACATTTTATTTCATACTCTTTGAATAACTTGGTAAAATGCAAACGATAATACCCTAGAGTAAATTAAAGGAGTAAAATTATTCTCATGATAGTTATACTCGTGTAACTTCAAGTTTGGTCGAATCGGGCCTTAGAATTATAATTTTAAAGCGCAAACTATATATAATGATAATATTTTTTTGTCCAAATCGATCTTATTCTAATTTTCGGTGACATAATAAAAATACAACATATTTACACTGTGGTAATAAAGTATTTATATTTATGGATACTTTGTCTTAAAGAAGAGTTGTTATATAGCCAAAATGGGGAGACGAGGCATCAGCGATCAATGGCTTTGACATAAAAACGATCAAATATTTCAATTTTTAAAGATGTCAATGACCGCTATCGCCTTGAACCACTGTCTAATCTATAGGTAATAGAGGTTGTATAATGTAAGGAGGTGTTGTAAAGGTGTTTTTTTGTGTTTTTGTATTTGCTTATTGTGGTTTGTGGTGATGGTAGGACGGTATCCCGGTTAAAGTATTTAATTTAATTGCTATCTAATATTCTTTGGAGTATTTATGCTATAGGCTTTAAGTTTTTTTTTTTACAGAATAAGACTTATCCAGTGCACTTCTCACTTCATACGAAAAAATATAAAGGACAATGAATTTTGTCGCGAAAAAAGTAGCGCCGATTCCCACGTGATATACGTATTTTTGCACAGAGTTGCTTGTCTTGTTTAATATTTCAAAATAATTATAGTAAAAAATGCAGCTATAAATTTCACATCAAAGTGTTTTGAGATAATGTCAATACTTAATGATTTCTTAGGTTTACGCGAGTGTCACTCATTATATTGCAAGGTTCAAACACTTACGGATTCTGTCGCGGAGCACTTTTATTCATCCCGACGTTGATAAATAAACTAAAACACAAATCTAGGAAACCTCGGCTTCATGACACTGTAAGTTCGTTCTGCGTAAATCGGAACGCAAACAAAAATTGATGAATCTTCGGGTAGTTGAAGAACTTCAATAAATTGGACGCCTGTCACCTCAGTCCACCCGTGACCACGGCCGCTGTAAAGTAGCCGAAACGTCGGGATTAATAAAAGTGATCCGCGACAGAATCCCTAAGTGTTTGAACCTTGAAATATAATGTCAATACTTTACAAAATTTTAACAAAATTTTACTACTGATACAAAAAAATTAGATTACTGTATATTTTGTTCATAATTTTTACCATTATATAATATTATTATTACCTACGAATAATAAAAACTAAGGAAAAGTAACTCCGTCAAAAACATGCTCCACAATACTTGTCAAAGTGTACCTTTTTGACAAGTATTGTGGAGATGGATACACATTGGGCCAACGCGTCTGCAGACGCGTTGGCCAACGCGTTCGCCTATGTCGAGAGCCGCCATTAGGTACACATTTCAATACATTTGCAATATTTAGGTGACCTTGAGCGGTACTAGGCTGATGTTACATGACAGAAAAGGAACCAAATTTAAAACGGTAATAGTATGGGAGTTACGATTCCTTTATTTTTATTATTCGTAGATTATTACTTAAACAAAATAGTTATTACAAATTACAATAATTTACAGGGTGTAACAAAAACAAGTGATAATACTTTAGGGTGTGTGCGTGTTCCTTGTAGAGAGTTCACTGTGAAAGTAGCAGCGCTGAAAGACCAAACATTTTTTTCACTTTTGTATGGGGAAACTCGCGACGCTCGGGCCCTTGCCCATACAAAAGTTAAAAAAAAAAATCCGTCTTTCAGAGCTGCTACTTTCACAGTGAACTCTCTACAAGGAACACGTACACACCCTAAAGTATTATCACTTATTTTTGTTACACACTGTATAAAACATTACAGTACATTGTACAATCACTTTTACAATCACATTCCTAAGACCTGAGCACTTTTCTAACAATTATTAATGTGTATCTGACATATTTTTCTTTAAGAGAATAAAATATTTACTCATTCATCGTCCTTTTTAACTTGTCCCTTAAAGGAGAAAAAATATTGAAATTCTTTTTCAAGACTATTTTAGATACTTAATAATTAAAAATTTAATTTTTTCGTAAATATTTTCTTTGGTAAAAAGATATATTACACCATATACCCATATACAGCTGACATAGCCTGGTCCTACAAATATATAAAAGACATACAATAAGATATTAAAATCTCCCGAGCTTCTTGCGGCTTACGAGTGACCTTCTCATTCTTAAAAACTTTGCCACATACTGCCGCTGAAAAGACCACTGGTCTCCTAGTCTACTGGGCCCTGGTCCCTCTCTGCAGGTTACTAGGGGAGCACGTGACGTAGCCGGGTGCGGCAGAAGAGGAGGAATGCCAGGAGTGCTGCTAGTGCTGCTCCGGCGATCAGAGTATCTTCCCTGCGCGTGCCACCAGCCCGCTCTACCACCGCACTCTAAAAAGAAAGAAGATATAACAGAATTTAGATGTGGAAATATAGATTTAACGGAAGCGGAAGCGGAAGCAATACTTCATCACGCGAACGAAGTCGCAGACAAAAACTAATAATTAGAAACGATTGAAATATTGACTTTAGGGACAAAATAATAAAATTAATGAAAGAATGTAAATCACCTTTGTCAATCTGTCCCTTTGCTCTCGTGAAAAAAACCCCTTCCTTGGTAGATGTCCTAAACGCCAGCCCCTTCAAAACTCTTTATTGCCACGTTAATAAAACATAATGCCTACCACCGGTTCGAGGGCAACCCTATATATCTCAAGTATACTCACCCATCCGCCATGCCTGATAGCCCAGGGTGTCGCGCACTGCGCCACGTGCCTTGCCGCCCAGTCCGCCGCCCTACACCAGCCTCCTACACGCACGGCGCGAGCGCACACCTCGCAGAGGAACGCCAGGACAAGCAGAGCTCGCTGTTCTGCGTGGACGCATGCCTGGAAATATGTAAAGAAGAGGTGATATCTGGTGCTTTAGAGCTACTTATATCCAAGGTTTCTTAAGTCAAACTTTAGTTTCCTAAAAGCTTACCAAAGAAGAAAAGTTGGATGGGCATGTCAGCAAGACCGTGGATCGGATTCATGCAAGCTCACGTAACAAGAAAAATTATCCTTGTATTAGATGGGCGTGTAAAAAGTCGGTCCCGCATCTGATATCCCGTCAATCTTATTGTTCATCAGACTGGGTGACCTTACAGGAGTAAAGAAGCGCTAACGCAGCAACTCCCTACTCCTGTATTATATTATGCATAAATTTTTTTTTCCTTGCATAGCTGATTTCAATTAAACTGTCGGCGGCCTTACTGTAAGCATACAATCCTCAACGCTCTCTCTTCTTAGGACTCTTGCTCACCTGACACAACTCCTGCATGATATCCTCAAACGCCACTTCATCTAGGGACAGCAGGGGTATATGTTCTGCCCTCGCTGCTAGCCTCGCCCTGGCCTTCGTATCCCTAAACCTTCGCGCCGCCCGCTCCAGCGCCCGCCAGTCCCGCCAGTACATCCACCAGCCCCTGAAATCCCAGAACCTGGGTACAGTAACACCAGGAGTAACAGGAGCAGGTACCAAGCATCTACTTGAAATGATGATGATTTTATAGAGATATATAACTCTATTTGAGTATACTAAAGTGTAGAGCTTAGAGCTAGGGTTACACCCATTCACATGAATTCATAATTTCATACCCCCTAGCGGAACTGCCCCCGTAGACAAGTGGCAAAACGCTAACGCGAACGCTAACGCTAGCGCTACAAAATGTATGGATTTGACATTAGTATTCGCTAGCGAAGCGATGACTTATGTCAAATCGCATACATTTTGTAGCGCTAGCGTTAGCGTTAGCGCTTTGCCACTTGTCTACAGGCCCTGGATCCTATAGGAAGCAGTTACCATCCCAAGATTACTCGTAGGGCTAGGATCATATTTTCGATACACGACACACAGACAGACAACACAATATCCGAGCACTAACATGACTAAAGTACCTATAAGAACAGGTCATGTGACCTAGTTTAGGTACTTAGTACCAAAAAATTGTTTTTATTAAGGTTAAGATATAACAATAGTTACTGTCAACAATGTAAACAATGTAAATAAAGATTATTATTATTATTATTAAAGAAGTATTCTAGATTATAGGTATATCTGAAATTGGTGACCTATTCCATTTGAACCCTAATCTTACTGAACTTCCATTTCAGTAAGCTTAGGGTTTATTTATAGAAATGGATTGAAATCTATCTGAAATTGGTTTAAGATTTTCACCCCTAAGAAGAAATAAATACTCAAAACAGTTTATTTATGATTTATTTAGACAGGGGCATAGCTACCGCCGTATCTACCTTATCGATTAAACGGGCCCCGGGGTCTTGGGGGACTTCTCTAAGGGCCTCCAATACATATTTTTTTATGGGGCCACTCCAAGGTACGCTACGCTGCTTTAGATCTCCGCCTCTACAATTAATCGTAAACGACTACTATTTTATCTCTACCTCTAGAGTGAACCTCCGCCACCAAACCCAGTATACCTCTGATCAGGGTTAGCTGGCACCAGCATGCAGCTTGGCGGCCTGAGCTCCTCCAGGCGGAGGTGCTGCAGCAGCATCGCGCGGAACAGGCGCACCCCCCTTTCCTCCTCCTCCCCCTCGAGGTAGGGCCCCCGCCAGTGCCCCTGGCAGTCGTCCCGCCGCTCCTCGTCCAGGGACACCTGCCGGCGGAGCGGCGCGCGGGGCGTGATGTACTCATCGAGGGATTGGACGCTGCGGGCTGGAATGGAATGCGAATTGATAAAGCGAGGTAAATATCAAGAGTTTTGTTTTAATAGTCAGGCTACTGCTGGCTTAGCATGTAGTAAAGATGCAAAAGAATAGAAACGCTGGCAGTCTTTCTGGCAGTCTGGACAAACTGACAGATTTTGTTTGTTAATGCATGTCTTTATCTACTTTACCGTAAGAAAAGCCTATGGTGGCCATGCTAAGCCTAGAATGGAAACCAACTATTGCTAGTAATAACACTTTTTTCCTTGAAATTAATAGCTACTGTACAACTATGCTGTCATACAGCACATAGTTAATTTTGTTCATGCTGTTATACGGAGAAGCTTGTGTCTGTCTGTCTGCCCTATTTAAAGCACTTAAATGAAACTTGAAATATAGCGTCAACTTTTACTGAAAAACAGCGTTTGTATAACTTTGAAATACATTAATTAAAATGCAATTGTTTACGATAATTACATAAACTTAACTCTTTAACCTTAACACACGCAAACTAAACAATAACTCAATGGTATATTTAACAAACTTAACTTAATATTACTTAAAAATAGTATCAAATAAATCATAAAATTATGTAAACATTCTGACAGCATTGCAGAAATTATACTGCAGTAAAATAAATGCACATTGCAAAAAGAAGCTTTGCTAAATGAATTAATTACACATGAAAACAAAAGCGAACCGTGATTAATAGTCGAAAATTACAAATAAAAAATATATTATCTTTGTTTGCTATTTCGAATTCTTTTCTATCATTCAGTAATCAGTCCTATATTTACCACACTATAAAATATTAAACAAGCTACGAGTATATTAAGCACATACGCTCCATAAGTCTCAAATTAACACTTAATAATAATTAACAAATACATAACCTAGCCAACACAAATCTAATTAAACACTTAACCTGTCGCATACACAAAGACTTACAGCAACGGTAAAAAAAAACTTAATACACCGAAAAAAAAACTAAAAAAGTTAGAAAATACCTGGTAAAGAGGGTGTTGGTGAAAAATTCATAGCTAACACACCAACCACGAGCTAACACAGAGTGAGGTTTGCCAAACATCACTGACCTTCGGTCTGACATGGCCGTGACATATATTTCTGCGCATGCGTGTAAAAGACAGTAGAGTCTATTCACAAATATTCTGCTCCTGCCTAACCCTTGATGGAAATAACATAAGGATCACTTTACTGGAGAGTCTGAGGCAAAATAAATGTAAATATTAAATATTCATATTTATGGATATTGGGATAACTTGGGGCGTCCAATTAAGTTGACAGTTATGAGATAGAGACATGAAACATAATAAACATATTATGAAGAACTAGAAAATTATGCCGACAAAAATATTCCTCTGTTATAATATTCAGAGCATGTAAAGAAATGACATAGAGTTGTTTAAGATAATAATAGTTTGTGTAATTTAAGTGATAGGTTTAAGTAATGATTTGTAAATGAAGTTAAAAGTCAAACCGCCGTCACAGTATAGCAATATATGAATATTGCTATACTGTGCCGCCGTACTCAGTAACATTTAATTTTGATTAACCTACAATTTAATGAAGAGTTTGACAGATAATAAATCAATCTAGCTAGGAATCATTTTTAGAACATGTCATTTTATTCGTGTTTTATCGAATACCGAGCAAAGCTCGGTCAAACAGCCAGTAATATATTATATGAAACGTTTGAATTAATTATATTTAAGTAATTAATGTTTAAGTTTCCAGTCTAAGTGCAGCAGAAAGTGTGGGAGTTTCTCTAACCACATTCCACGCATGCATAGTAGACTTTAAAGTCACAAGGAGGATAAACACTTAAACAATGAAAAGACCGACAATGTATAATATACCTTACAATTATTATACAATGAATTGTTCTTGTCTCTCAAGCACCATTTCTAACAATCAACGTACCGTACATGCACAAAACACGCGCCGTTGAATATTAAAAAGAGATATCGTTAATAACGTAAAAAATGAAGTAAGAGCTCCTAGCTACAATCGTATTTAAATATAGATTTCATATGAACAATGAGTAGCAAAAACATCAACGCTAATTGTAACAGAAATACGGCTGACCTCATTACTAAATGTAAAAGAATCATCAACAACATATCACAAACTTAGATTTAATAGATTTAAAGATTTAAAACCGGAATTATGAATAAAATTTATTATTGTAAGTAAATAAGAAAGTAACAACATAAGCAGTAAATGGGAAAAGATGAAAATGTGTTAACACAGAAATAGATAAAGGATTTGTAAATAACATATTATATTATGTAAGAAAACACTAGAATGTAAAAATTGTTCTGTATTACGTACGGGGGAAAATTAAAATTAAAAAAAAAACATCACAAACTCAATCGGTGCAGTGTATTTTTTATTTCATTACCAGATGACCCTGTGAACCTCGTAACGCTTTCCTCCTAATGCTTACTAATACTCCTAGACCTTTCCTAAAATTAGCCAAATCGGTTCAGCCGTTCTCGAGTTTTTGCGAGGCTAACAAAATCGAAAATTCATTTTTATATTAATAAAAAATATATTATAGTTGATGTGATAAAGGGCAAAGTAATGCTTTTTCTGTTGTTTGTTCCACTTTGGAGCCTAAACTAACAATTTTCAACGAATAATAACAAGACAAACCGAAAAAACATTATTATTAAAGGTTTTTTTTTATGAAATAAGGGGGCAAACGAGCAAACGGGTCACCTGATGGAAAGCAACTTCCGTCGCCCATGGACACTCGCAGCATCAAAAGAGCTGCAAGTGCGTTGCCGGCCTTTTAAGAGGGAATAGGGTAATAAGGGAGGGTAGGGAAGGGAAGGGAATAGTTGAGGGTAGGGAAGGGAATAGGGTAGGGGTTAGGGGATTGGGCCTCCGGTAAACTCACTCACTCGGCGAAACACAGCGCAAGCGCTGTTTCACGCCGGTTTTCTGTGAGAACGTGGTATTTATCCGGTCGAGCCGGCCCATTCGTGCCGAAGCATGGCTCTCCCACGTATATAATGCACGCATATTACACGCATGAATAAAGTTTGTTAGTGTCCCTTGTTTCCGCAAAAACTAGTGTTAAGTTTAGATCTTATAGTAATAGTCTGTTTTAAGTCATAAGTTTATTATTTTTAACCGAAATAAGTACATTACTCTACTCTTCTCTCCATAACACAAACATCTGAATCAGTTCAGCAGACAGACACAAAATATCTGGTATGGGCATACTTTAAGTCCGTAGAAGAACATAGAACCGTTTTTATTCCCTAAAAAATGTACAACGCCACTAGCGAATTTAGGTGCAACGCTGTTGCTAGTCTAGACTAGGTTCTATAGTTTTAAGTTATTGTACTGTTCCTATTGTATGTCATATTTTCATCTCTGGGAATGTAGACAAGTGGCAAAGCGCTTACGCTAACGCTAACGCTAGCGCTACAAAATGTATGCGATTTGACATAAGTCATCGCTTCGCTAGCGAATACTAATGTCAAATCCATACATTTTGTAGCGCTAGCGTCAGCGTTAGCGTTAGCGTTTTGCCACTTGTCTACGGGGGCTGTTGGTACTTGGTTGTCTGGAAGAAACCGCTTGTAGCGGTAAGACCGCCAATTTGCGCAAATCCTTTATTTTTATATTATTTTTATTGCTGTTTTTAATGTGCAAATAAAGAATTTTTATTATTATTATTACTTAAAAATTTTTTGCTCTCCAGTAGATAGTTTAATAATAGTAGTAGCATCAAATGTAGTTAATTGAATAGAATTACATGTAGTAGATAAACGATACGGTCTCAATTGGTTATCGTTCGGTCCGTTGGGCAACACAGGAAGAGCCATTTAGGATTATATTCAGATAACAACGCGATGTACAGACGGACAGACGATATTAATAGTACACAAACGTACAACAATGAAAGTAATGAAGCAAGTGTAAAGTTGTGAAAATGAAATAAGTGTGAAAGTGTAGGAAGAAATATGAAAGAAGTGTTAGTTTTTGTTCAAAGTGACAATAAATAAATGAGTAAATTAAGTGTAACAGAGTTTTTGATACAAGTGATGTAAAATACAATGGAATGATGGCAAAGAACCAAAAAGTTGATCTAAATGTCCATAACTGTAAAAGACTATCGCTTTTTGCGTGTTTATGTGGTGTTATATCCTTATTATTACATACATATAACTATGTAGACAATGTAGAAATAGAATTCGATGAAAGAGCTAGAAATATCTTACAACAGGTAGATGATAGGTTAGAAGAAAAAGTGCAACAGTATTTAAGAGATTATGAGTATTTACATAGAGAGAAACGCAGTGCTATGCTTGTAAGTAAATTATATTATATCTCATCATTTAATTTATGAAACGTAAAATCATTCAACAAAATAAAACAGACTTCTATAAAATATATTATTCAATTATAAAACATTAATGTACTTATTTAAAACTAATTTATCCAATAAAAGACTATTCAATGAGCCGACCGGGCAAAAACAATTAATGTTAAACAATGCTTATATCCTAAGATAAAACCGTAAAATTCCGCATGAATCGTTTTTTTCGATCGAATATATTTTAAAACTAGCTGTCCCGGTGAACTTCGTGTCACTTTAAAACCTTCCCTGGACATCTACGAATATTTTAAGACTAAAATTAGCCCAATCCGTTCAGCCGTTTTCGAGTTTTAGCGTTACTAACACAATTGAAAATCCATTTTTATATATAAAAGTGGTGCTTTTAGACTTTTTCAGGAAATTTAAATTTTTTTTTAAATATTTCTCTCCGTAAGAACCATCCTCGTACTTCAAGGAATATTAAAAAAAAAGAATTAGTGAAATCGGTCCAACCGTTCTCGAGTTTTGCGCTTAGCAACACATTCAGCGACTCATTTTTATATTATAGATAATCTTTAGAACGTATAAAATGGATTAATGTTGGGTTGCCTTGTTAAAAGTAGCCGCAAGTACCTCTAATTGAGCAAAATGAAAGCCCGTATTTAATACAAACTTGCGTGTACCTATTCAATAGACAAGTAATATCCTAAGATCCGACCGTAAAATTCTGCATGAATCGTTTTTTTATAAAACTCTTAGGTAAACTGAGCCCGACCTAAGGAGGGGCAAGCCGGGCGCGTCGCGTCAAAAAATTCCTATCTTGCAACCTAGCTATTAGCCACCCAAGTTTGAGAATTTTACCTTACATCCTACTTCAGGTTGGATAGTGGAAATATTTAAATATTTTATTTCCAATCCCAAAACTAGCGGTTTTCTGTATGTAAAGGGTGGCGAAAATTATCTTTGCCCGGAGCGGCTACATAGCTAAATCGGGCCCTGTAGCTAATTAATTACTTCCCAGAAACCATCACCAGCCGAAGAGGACAACACGGTGGCTCCGCACGTGGAGTTCTTCAATCCCAAGATGAGGCCGGAGTTGGAGGAGAAGGATGCTGCCGAGATGAAGAGGACCGGGGAGAAGGGACCGGCGCCGGGAGGGGACACGTGGGTCTGGCTGACCAGCTACTCTAGGGTTCCGGTGAGTAGAAGATGGAAAAAGAATGTCTTTTGAAGTTGGTTGTGTGTATTTTTCTAATACGGATGGTACTCGTATACGATGGACAAGGTTTTTGCCATTAAATGGAGCATTTATCAGAGAAAATTGTTGCCATTCATGATATAATGTGTAAAGATCTTATAAATATCTTCAGACATGGGCGTACCCAGGTTCTGGGCCAGGAGGGGGCGAATCAGATTTTTCATAAGCTAGGTGTTTATTAATATATATAAAATTAATAATTTTTAGTTAAAATATTGTATTGCAAACAAATGGCAAAAATTCGTTTTCTTAATTTTTATAGATAAAAGTACTAGATAATATACTTAATAGGGACGTCAACATGATCCCCCCTGCCCCCCCCCCCCCCCCCCTCGGTACGCCCATGTCTTCAGAGATAAACAACAATATGTAGTAGTACGTAGACCGTAGAACCAAGTGACGCGTGATTTTGGATGCTGCAAAATTTTGCGCTACCTTATGTGTAGAGCTATTGTACTATTAATCTAGATGTCATTTGGAAATCGAATTGGAGAATAATAATATTATATATTTCAAAAATATTACTTTTCTTCCAGTACAAAGTCGTACAAGGATTCTGCAAAGCGACCCAGGACTACTGTCCTCCCGGTGTTCAAGGACCTAAAGGTCCGACGGGACACCCCGGTCCTAAGGGTGACAGAGGGGATGCCGGTGCCCCAGGGACACCCGGCAGCCCTGGACTGAGGGGACCGGTTGGACCACCAGGACCGAAAGGTATAGATTATATACGTGCATATACGTGGGAGAGCCATGCTTCGGCACGAATGGGCCGGCTCGACCGGATAAATACCACGTTCTCACAGAAAACCGGCGTGAAACAGCGCTTGCGCTTTTTAGAAACTCATTGTATTTTAGACACAAAGTTTCAGCTGTACTTTGACAAACATATTAATAAAGCCACTAATGGAAACTCGAGTCAATTCTTACCAGACCCTTTAGTCAGATTGTTTTCAATATTTACGAAAGCGAAGTTACAAACCAGAAATAAAATTTGACATAACCCAGTGCTATGTAACAACACAAGAAAAGATTTCCCCACATATCTTTGATGTCTAACTTCCTTGGAAAATATTTTATCAAATCCAACTTGATTAAAGCCAGAGCTTTAAGCCAAGTTGTCATCACTTACGGCACAGTATAGCAATATTAGTCCCATTGCTATACTGTGCTTACGGTATCGAATTCGTATGACCTATATTATGTGATCTTCTTATGGACGTGATCTTCTCTTGAGTATTCTAATGTACGGAACTTCATTCCAGGTGAACGTGGCTTCCCCGGGAACCCAGGTCTTGACGGCCGTGACGGTATACCCGGGGAACCCGGTCTGGACGGTCTGTCCGGGAGAAACGGTGCTGATGGTTCACCAGGTACAGATGGGAGAGATGGTATACCGGGAAAAGATGGGAGTCCAGGGAAAAACGGAAAGGATGGTAAAGATGGTAAGTGTCTCTTAGTAACTCTTTACCCGAAGCGGAATTCTGATAAAAATGTTGCCTACGACATAATATGCTTGTCATGTGGTAGCGCTCGAACAGTTGATATAATAATCTTTTACCGGTCTATGTCGTAGCTTAAAAGAAGGAATGACTTGGCCGGTTTATGTTTTGGTATAGTTTGTACCGTAGTGCTTAAACTACTGACCTGATTTTAAAGAGGTGTCAACATTTTGTTTTAGTTTCAGTGCATTAACCTTAGGTGTTGTTAGTTTCTAACTTTTGATTAGTTTATATTTGCATAAAATGAAACCTAATTTTCTGCAAATACTGAAAATAAATCGTATGTTACTAAGGACATACACTGAATCACGAAATAGCTCTACAAAAGTCTATAAATTCCAAGTACAAGCCAGTCCATAGACTTAGTTGTAGCCATTGCTCATAATATTTCAGGTAAAGTAGGTGCGCAGGGGCCGCCCGGAATGCGAGGGCCTAAGGGCGACCGCGGCCCTATCGGCCCTAAGGGACAGAGGGGCAACGACGGTCACGACGGCGCCCCGGGCAGACCAGGGTTATCTATATACAACTACACTAAGGAAAACCAACTATTTATACCACCTACTTTTGCACGTGAGTATAAAATGATATTAAAACTTAAGTGCTTCATTGAAACCTAATCATATTGTATGTGAAATGACTCATAAATCTTAAGTGTCTAAACACACTAGGCCAAAAAAATGCGGCCGAAGTTCGGCATGATTACGCCTGCAATGTATTTTAAATTACTGATGACACACCATGCCGAAATTACGTCGCGTTGAGTCAAAGAAAATTTATAGTATTCTTTTGTTCTTCTCATTTGCCAAAGTATGGTATGATTCTTACTCATCGCTAGGAGTACTTTTGAATGTATTCATGATACGTATCAGAGAAGTTGATTCCTATGCAAATCGGGGACCTAAGTAGTTTGGTTGCGTTACGTCAAACCCAGCTGACAGATCACAATTAACATTGAATTGACATATTCGATCAAATAACGTTGGTCTGTCAATTGCATAGGAATCAACTTCCTCGATGATACATACATCCTTGGCCTCCTGTAATAAAGGCTAACCTCGAGAATCTTTTTTGAGCTGGACATGCATCATTCTCAATCGGTAATAACTTTTTCACACAACACCTGTAGTTTGTACATCAGGGCTATACCTGCTATCAGAATAAAATAAAAAAGGTTAGTAAAATAATGATTAATGATGTCAATAAATTATTATGCTTCCAGTTGAAAATCCTCGTCTAATCGTAAGGGAGGGGGACACGATGCGAATGGACTGTAACCCGAAAGGTTTCCCCGAACCCAGCGTGGAATGGAGACGAGTTGATGGAACTCCTATCATACAGGTAACTATAGGATAAGTACTTGTAAATTATAGTAAATAGGATTGTAAGTTTTGAATAAACTGATTTATAAAATTAGTTTTAGAAGATAATTATAATAATAGCTAATTAGAAGATAAATAGATTTATAAGATTAGTTTCATAAAATCAGATTTTTTTATTTGAAAAATCTTTAACAGACGAAATTTTAGTCATATTTCTTGTTTCACAAAATTTTTATGTAAGTAATTCTCATTATTTCTAGCATTTTCGACGATTCAACTTTTAAACCCTCGACTAAAACATAATGTTTAAATAATTTATAAATAACTTAATATAAGTTTCACGTGTTCGTCTACATGTCTTTAGGTATCGAAGTGCCAAAACGAATGAATTGATTTCAATCGAGCTTTTTAAAGCTGACGTAACCTAGAGTTATTACTTATTAGCTATAATAGTTCATCATGTTATCACATTGCTCACTACTAAACAATGTTATGGTGGATCCTGAGTTTTTTTTTTAAACTGTCTCTATGTAGGGACTACCTTTATCTTCACATGTTTCTAACTCTTTAACTTTACTCTCAGGGTTCGTGGCGCGACGCGTCGGTGAGCGGTCACCTGCTCAACATACCGAACGTGTCTCGCTGGCACACGGGCAAGTACGTGTGCCTCGCCAACAACGGCATGCTGCCCCCCGCCAACCAGACCACGCACGTGGAGGTGCAGTGTAAGTGACGTAACTATAGTCTGAGCTGTGACACTAGACACATCATGTCATATACAGTGTGCAATTAAACCTTCCTGCCAAAATTTTGTTATGTTGATCCTTGTTAAAAATAAAAATACACGTATTTTTTCTTTTATAATCACTCAGTACTAAAATGTTGAAAAATAGCTTCTGAAAGTTATCCTAAAAACACTACAATTAATGGACACGACGCGTCGCCCGCGTATGACGTGCCCCCGCACACGCGCCTGTCCACGCATCACCCCCTCTCATATCTATCGCCGCCAGTGACCGTTCTGCAACGATTTTAAATGGGATAAAATAATATGTCATTAAAAATTAACACCCAAGTTATTTTAGGTAAATGGACTCTCCTAATGATACCTAAGTCCTGGATAAAATTTGGCAGGAAGGTTTAATTGCACCCTGTATTTAGAGACATTTAATAATTATTACTTTACCTTGATTTAAAGATTTTGTCTTAAACTCTACACTGTCTCTATCAAAATCTTGATTAAATTAAAGTTAAGTTAAGCTTCGGCCAAACCTGCGCGGGATGCGGGAGCGTCTGCAACGCGATAGGCGCGAAACTGAGGGCCTAGACAAGTGGCATACACTTCGAAAACAATGACGAAATTCGTTATCAAAATGTATAACGGTTCGACATAATCATCGCTAAATTAGCGATTACTAATGTCAAATCCAATACATTTTGATAACGATTTTCGTCATTGTTTTCGAAGCGTATGCCACTTGTCTAGGCCCTCAGCTCCTGTAGCACGGCCACCAGTAGAAATGCGAAAGTATAGACAAACTGTGGACATAAACTAAAGGTGCCGTTCCGATCTTTACCGCGGCCAATCGCGACCGACAAAAATTCAATTAAAATGCCACTTTATGACAGACTATAGCATATGTCATAGAGTAGGATATTATTTTAATTTTTAGGACTAGAGTCTGAAATTGAATTGAATTTTTGGGAACGAAAAAAGATCGGAACTCTACCTTAAGTTTTTCTCCACAGTCTGTCCATACTTTCGCATTTCTACTGGTGGCCGTGCTAGGGCTACAGGTGTGCACACCTGCGCGACTACGGTGCGAAACGTAGATTATTCCCGCTCTGCCGACGCGAACGTCCCGCGTTGCAGACGCTCCCGTTCGCTTTGGTCGCGTAAGTTTGGCCGAAGGTTTTTAAATAAATGTCGATAAGTGCTGCCGTTAATACTTAATATCTTATTGTTACCCCTTTCTTCTTGGTTATAAAATGGACAACAAGTTATTATACCCAAGGATTATGTTTGGTACAGATGTTTAAATGGGCCTGGAACAATCGAAAATGTACCTTTTCAAACCACTTCGCCATGTCGCGCTTTATAAAGTTCCGTATAGTACCTATTCTACCTACATATATGCTTACAAGAACGCGCATGCAAGAACCAACATAATTAATTTTACATTTATATTCTATCTGTTATCCTGTCTTGAAAACTTCGGTTACAGCTATGATATTATGAATTAACGATGTTTTCTACACCTTTAGATTCCTTGCATAAAGGATTACATAAAGTGATGTCAACAAAACCTTATAAATAACATAAGAAGATTACATTCTAATACTGTTACATAATATTTGATATCGATTTGTAATGTTTCAACATTCTCATTCTCTGAAAATAAATGGAACAATAATAATAATTAGGTACCGTAATTATTAAAATTTAATCAAAAGTCACGTGAGACAACAAGTTTTTGCGTATAGTCCAAAAACTTTTGCTTTCAACTGGAAATATGCTAACAGCTGATTTTGTGTTTCAGTCAGTCCGTACATACGCGTGCCGGGCAACATAGTGTATGTGTACAATACTACTGTGGATATAGAGTGCGAGGTAACTACATATTCCATTCCACGCAAAGAATTGGTATAAAATACGTAATTTCAAATTAAATAAACTATTAAATCAACAAACCTACGTTACTTGATGCAATTCGTTAAGGCTGGCTGCTTACACACTTTTTCCGTATTCGATTTCCGAAGCTAGTTTCACAGAATTCCAAATCGAACGTCCGAAAACCGAACATTAGGACAACGAATACGGAAAACGTGGTAGCTGTCAACTGAACGGCACATCACATAACCCGACCAAATAGTGTAGCGCTGATATCAGCCTGTGAATACATTTATCTGATAGTCATTAGCTTTGTCCACATTTTGGCTTTTTTTGGGCATGCGTTATAGCACATTCAACATCGCACGTGAGGCATGCCCGCGACGCTATGACACTTTTCTTTCCAACGCGGGTGAATTTTGACGCATTCAATTATTGAATATGCAAAACGAAAGTTGAATAACAAGATGATGACGAAAATTGAAGATGAAATCGCATAGTGTGAACATAGCTAACTTTTTATCAATGCAGTTAAGTCTTATTTGTCTAGTAATCATAGTTTTTCTGTTAGCTATGCTGTGGCCTATGACAGACCCGCAAAACAATAGAAGCATAGAGTTTCCCTGTTATTTGCAAGCCACTTGTTGCAATCTCTAAAACCAACTTTCCCTCCAGGTCCAAGCGTGGCCCGAGCCGGTCCTAGCGTGGGAGCAGGATGGCGTCACCATAGAAGGCACCCGGTACCGCATGGATGTCATCCCCACCACCGTGCCCTGGCGGTGGGTGATGCGCCTCCAGATACCACACGTGAAGGACCACGACCTCCGCCAGTACAGTTGTGTGGCCAAGAATGAACTGAACAACCAGACGGTTAAGGGACATATTCGGTTGATGCGTAAGTTGATGTTCCCTTTGTAGGAGAAGTTTGTAAATCAAATGTGTTTGGTCCTAAAAGGCTACAAGGATTTTAGAAGTTACTGCAAGATCTGCTTCTCCCAAATCTCTAAATATATTTTTCATAGACAAAAAGTGGAAAATACCTTCATGAAATAATAATTAGTACACTGAACTATTACATAATGTTACATGTTACATTACTTGAAAAACTTTGTAGATACACTTGGAATAAGTAACCGCTTACTTATTCCAAGTGTATCGACAAAGTTTTTCAAGTAATGCGGTATTTACGACAGCCGAAACCAATCTAATCGTTTTTCCACCACATTCCACCCTACTCGATCGGCAGACCTTTCTTTGAGGTCTCTTAACCACATCCATATAATAAACTACCTAAAAACTCGATGGTCTCTTCTCTTCCAGTCCCCGGCCCCAACCACAAGCAAGTCCAGCAGCCCATGGAGTTCGGTTCCCGCCCGCCTGTGCTGACGTCGTACGAGGAGTTGTGCCAGGTGCAGCCGTGCCCGTCCTGCCCGCGCTGCGACCGCGCCCTGCTGCTCATATCCACCATGAACGGGACGGCTGGGGGACATAAACCGAGGAGGAATACCAGTTAGTATATCCCACGGCTACTTTGCGCAATGTTACAGTTAAACTCAAGTTAATGTTCATGTTATATCTCTTTAGTTGTTGAAATTTAGGAAACACGTACTTGGGGCTCGATACTTATGCTTAGAAAGTTCGTTTCTAAGTTTGATTTTAGGCTGTCTCAATCGTGCGTGAGACAACCATATATTGGTACGAAAAGTTCCTGTCAATAAAAACCATAAATAACGATCCCAAGCGTAGCTAATTATGAGTCTTAAACAGATTCTAGCAGCGTCCAGGACATTTAATACAGCCTATTGTAACTTATAAGATTCTTAGATTGGCAAGAAGCGTTTTACGAGGACTTTAGTAGAGTAATACTTCAGAAACCTATATTAGGTACATTTTGTCCGATGTTTCAGACTGCCAGCTATACGCTATCGGCAAGCCGGTATATCACCGTTTTAAAGACGAGCTGTTTGGCGCCTGGCTGAGGGATTCTAACGCTACTGAGAACCAAGTAAGAAGCTCGACTAATAGTGTAATTTCTTTAAGGAGTTAGCCAAGTTGAAGGGTTTATACATAGGTTTTCTTAACTATTTCTGAAGCAGAGAAAGTTGTCCGATAATGTCTTGTTTCAGGGTTTCTAAATTATTACTCCATGGCGTCAACTCTGTGTCGTTTCCTACTAATAGGCGACGACTAGATGTTTTAATAAATTGAGGAACCCTCAACCTAACAGAGCAATTTGGATTATCTCTAATAGCTTAGAAACCATGCTTCTGTCTGTTCCAGAGAGACAAGCTGTGGACGACGGTGGAGGAGGATGTAGAGCGGCTGCGGGAGTACCGCACCAAGGCCAGCTTCAAGGCCGACCACGTCGACGAGTTCCACAAGCTGCAGAAACCATTCTTTGTGAGATTTTCTTTTTGTATGACTACTTTGTTGAGCCTAAAATACTTCTCTTACTTCTTTTTCAAGTAAGTCGGGAGTTCGGGACCGACTGCTCTAGAGCGGTTGAAACCATCTGAATTTAGTATAGAAACTGCAGATCGCCGTACGGCAACCGCATCTTGCAGTCGGTGTCGACTGCAAGATGCGGTCCGTTTATGGGCCGGCCTTACATTCATTTGCATCACCGAATCTATAAACCACAAAGGTATGGTATCCAAGGCATCGTAAACGCCATATTTCGCAATGCGTATCTAGCGATCATACATATTTTATTGGGTCGATAAATTTGTAATATTATATTCAACGTAAAAGTTTGAGCAGTTGAAATATGGAACAGAAATACCAATTTGTAACTTCTAAACACTTTGTGGCATATTTGAGGCCCTCTCTAAAGGTAAAAGCTGGTTCGTCCGGTTTGGGATGGTGCCAGAGGACTCAGGCTTCTTGAGACGGTTCATTGCAAGACTATTGTATGAATTCTGGTATAACATTCATTTTCTGTAGTACTTAGGTATATCTAGACATGAAATTGTTATAAATAGGTTCTGAATGCTGAGATTTAAAAACCTATGATACTCGTAATACGACAATGTAAGTTTCCATAAACGAATTGATGCGCAAGTCACAAATATTTGAAGGGCAATATCCAATTTTCATTGAATTTTCTTTAGCCGGAAACGTAATAAAGCATGTTTTTTTCGTCATCTTCACTATTAATAATTATAGTTTTACTACCGACGAGAAAGGAAACTGGGCTATAATTTCATGTATCTGTGTGTCCGTATAGTATACAGTTTGTTCTTAGCATCGTAAGTAAACCAATGTTTTCTCCCAGGGCAACTCTGGTTAACCTACCTTTTCCCAGGACAACACTGGCTAACCTACTTTTTCCCAGGGCAACTCTGGCTAACCTACCTTTTTTCGCAGGGCAACGGGCACATCGTGTACAGCGGGTCGTTCTTCTACCAGGCGAACGAGTCCGGCACTCCGGGGGATCTGGTCCGGTACGACCTGACGCAGAGCCGTATCAAGTCCGCCCGCCTGCCGCATGCTGCTGGCCGGCTGTACACCGCACAGCATAATCAGGTAGGGTACAACCTGGAAGGTAACAATCAGATACCTGGTCCGGTCTACCTGAAGCAGCCCGCCTGCCGCATGCTTCTAGCCGCCTGTATACTGCGCAGCATAACCAGGTAGGTCGCAACCAGGAAGGTGATAACCGGGTAGGTGAGTAGGTGATAACCAGGTATCTGGTCCGGTATGACCTGACGTAGAGCCGCTTCAAACCCGCATGCTGCTGGCCGACTGTATACCGCGCAGCATAACCAGGTTGGTCGCAACCAGGGACGTCGCAAAAAGGGAGGTCGCAACCAGGCGCAATTAGGGAGGTGACCGCGCGCCGCCGGCCGGTTGCTCACTGCGCAACATAACCAGGTAGGTTGTAAGTTGTAACCAGGGAGGTCGCAACCAGGCAGGTCACAACCAGAGTGCCGATTCTTGTACGTTGAATGAGAATCGGGCAATAAACAGATTAAGAAAAATCTAAGTTATAGTCTAGACTCTAGAAAAAGGAAGAACAAATCAGAATAGTTTCTGGCTTAACTTGGCTTATTCATAAATACTTTACAATATACTATACAACAAATTTAAAAGGGAAATCATAAAATGGTTGTTAAGTAAAAACTTTTACTCAGTCAAAGAGTTATTTAATAGTAAGGCTGAATGAATCTTATAATCCTTTTGACATAATTTTATAATAATAAACTTTTAACTAATTATATTATATTATTGTATTTTAATGATTGACATTGACATATTAATCTTGTAACTTAAACTAAATTTATTATTCTTGACATTGCTGTATTTATTGTAATTGTATAATTGTAACTGTCCTATTGTATTTTAAAAATGTTATGCACTTATTACTATTTGCATGCTATCTTTATAGTTAAAAGTGTAAGACCTGACCAATGAACTTATGTGAACATCTTATGTACCACTTTTAATGCAAATAAATGATTGATTGATTGATTGATTGATTGATTTACTTAAACTTTCTGTGATTTCAGGTGGACTTTAGCGCGGACGACAACGGTCTGTGGGCGATATACTCCATCGAGAACTCCAACAACACCGCCGTCGCTAAAGTACGTTTGGACAAGGATGTTAGTGTCAACACCGTTATCTTTGAAACCATCAAATGAACCCGTCAAAATGAACAACTTTTTCTATGAGAACAATGCTGGGAACTCAAAAAAAACCGTCTTCATACCCATACAAATTGCCGATGAGGACATCCGTATGGGTATGAAGACGGCTTCTTTTTGAGTTCCTAGCATGGTTCTCATAGAAAAAGTTGTTCATTTTGACGGGCTCATTTGATGGCTTCAAGGTGTTTACACTAACACACTGTATAATGTCTTTCAGCGCAATCGTGTACAGGATGTAACAAAACTAAGTGTAAATACTTTTATAGGGTGTGTACGTGTTCCTTGTAGAGAGTTCACTGTGAAAATAGCAGCGCTGAAAGACCAATTATTATTTTTTTGTGATTTGTATGGGCAAGCGCCCCAGCGTCACTAGTATTCTCATAGAAAAGTGAAAAAAAAATTTGCTCTCTTAGCGCTGCTACTCTTACAGTGAACTCTATACACGGGACTCATACACACCCTAACTTAGTATCGCTTAGTTTTGTTACACGCCTGTATAAAGACGATCACAGAAGTTTATACTTCTGTAATACACATAACGACCGATGCCGAGATGTATGTCCAATACGTTATACGTCGGTCATTTCCAAAGAAACCAAGGTTGTCGAGAGACATTTCTTACCAGTGTTGCCAGATTTTTTTGTGCCAAGTCGGGACTTTGGAACTTTTTGAGTGAAAAAGCGGGATTCTTCACTCAAAAGCGGGACAAAGTAAAAACGGCATTAAATCAAAAGTATTTTGAATTTTTGTCTTTTTAATTGCGTTAAAATAACGTTTACGTGACAATAGATAGCTAAAGTAGCCAAAGAAAATCCACCCCTCTACCTCCCACACTCTTATCTTCATTACGCACCTTTCTTTCTCAGCACGCTGTACGTACGTTCGGGCTTTTCCCGTAAAGCGGGACTGAGCTTGTCCCGCGCGGGACATTTAATTTTGATGAAAAAATCGGGACGTCCCGCCAAAATCGGGACGTCTGGCAACGCTGTTTCTTACCATCATAATAAACTGTATTGTTATTACATGACGACCTCTGTGGCTCAGTTGGTGTGCTGTTGGTAGTTCAAGCCGGGGGTCGCGGGTTCGAATCCCGCCGACGGAACAAAAAATTTTCAAAGTTCCTGGGTCATGGATGTGTATAAATATTATTTAATTAATATCTTCGCGAATCGCGCGGCACATTGCCGCTGCACGTGACCATGGCGCTCGTAGCCAACGAGTTGCTGGCGTTTATCCAGCACGCCATCGACACCATGGACGAGGTCAGCATCATGCAGATCTGCAAGTCCTCCTTCACCAGTGAGGAGATTTGCAAGGGGAAGCAGCTGCTGTATGAGACGCTCGGCCAGAGCGCGAACATGCCGTCGCGACGAAGAGACGGAACCGAAAGGAGCGTGCAGGACATCATCTCCCTGCTGAAGCAGACTGATCCAGATGAGGTACCGGCTTTTGTGGCTAAAGAGCTGCACAAGCTGCCGCCCGTCACGTTGGACCACGTCGACGTCGTCAGCCTACTGAAGGACATCAGGTTCCTGAAGGAGGAGCTGACCGGAGTTCGGGGTAGATTGCAGGCGTCAGAAGCTATCATTAGTGATCTACGTAATGAATTATCACAACTAAAAAGTAATAATTCATTATGTAGGTCACCAGCTGACGCCGCATTCGTCACTCATCGCCGAGGCGCACAAGCGATCACGTTTAGCCCGTCAGCATTATCGGACGGGTCAACGAACGCCGCCGCTGCCGTCCCCGCCCGCGCTCCCCTCCCGGTTGCGCCGACGCCGAGTCCACAGGCGACTCAGCAAAACTACGCGACTGTTGCTGGTCGCCCCGCGCCTTCCCCGCGGGCGCATAAAAATGGGGAAAATGAGAGCCGTAAGGCTTCGGAGAGTCGCAAGACTACGGAGAGCCGCAAGGCTACGAAGAGCCGCAAGGCTAAGTCTTCTCGACCTGGCAAGGACGAGAGCAGGAGGTGCGATGAGGAGGGCTTCATACTGGTGGAGAGAAGGAAGAAGAAGCCCGCCGCCCGCAACCATCGCGGCACCGCGCCATATGTACCTGAGCTGCGTCTGCGGAGCGAGGTCCCCGCGACGCCCCTGTACATATCCCGCCTGCACTGGTCCATGGAGGTCGAAGATGTCGTGGACTACATCAGTAAGAAGACATCCCTCCACTTGAGGGTCGAGCGTCTGCAGTCTCGCCACAAGGTCAACTTCAGTTCCTTTGTGGTGAGAGTACCGACGCATCTTCTCCCGACCTTTGAAGCGGAGGAATTCTGGCCGACTGATGTGGTTTACCGAAGGTTCCGGGGGAGACTCCGGAATGAAGCGCGCGTCACGTCGCCGTTAATTCGTGATAATGTGAAATGAAATGTAGTTGTTAAGTTTATATAATTTTTATGTATGTTAGTCATTAAGGTATATATTGTATGGGCCTACGTAGCCTGATTTAAATAAATAAATAAAAATAAAATTAAAATAAAATATGTGTATCATACACAGGTATCATAATATAATAAAAATCTTAAATATAATATGTATAGTATAAAAGTATTAAATATATTTCCGTTGTCTGGCACCCGTAACACAAGTCCTTCAGGTACTTACCACGGGGCCAGACTGACGTGGTGTAAAGCGTCCATAGATAAAAAAAAAATAAGTACATCTGTAATATAATTTGTTTCGTAATATACGAGCTATTTAATGAAAAATTATCATATTGTCTGTGTGTTTGTCACAGCTCAGTTTCGATCCCAACAAGGACGACTTGAATATCGACTACATCTGGAACATATCACTCAACCATAAACAGGTGAGTATAGTTTGGATAATTTTATGATAGTAATTATTAAGTAGCGATATCGATTTTTCTCAGCAATGACTAAAGCTAAGAAATTAAAGTTTATTGTCAGTATTCATCATGTCTTTGTCTTTGAATTATCCATAGCATAACACGATTGGTCAACTTTTATAACACAGAATAATCAATCAAAAAGGCCTCTGTAAAAAAAGGGATTCCTATTTTGCCAACAGAGAAGAGTGATTTAAGCTTCCAAAATTTGTACATAGATTATTTCAAGCATACACTTTAATTTGCCCATAGCTTATATGAAATGTATTTATGGTTTTTTAAATTACGCGACAAAAACCATTTTGTCGCTTACGCCCTTTCAATTTTTTGCTGTTCCATTGCTTGCTTGAAAACAAGCAATCTAAAACATATCCAACACGGTTTTTTTTTCAGATGGGCGAAATGTTCATAGTATGCGGCGTGCTGTACGCGCTGGACTCGGCGACAGAACGAGAGAGCAAAGTCACAGTGGCCATTGACCTATACCAGAGTAAGCCGGTGGAGGTCCAGCTGCAGTTCACCAACCCCTTCCGGAAGACCACGCAGCTGGGATATGATCACTCGATGAAGGTATGATCAGAGAAATTGATAGACGATAGAGGACCTACGTTATTTGGTCAGGTTATGCCAGCTTCACTCAACTTGCGGCCCGCCGGGACTTTATCAGTAGCCCGCGTGATGTAAAACCATTTTTAAATTCACGCCCACTGTTGAAAAAGTGAAAAGTCGTCGTGAAAGTGATTGCGGCCCGCGATACAAAGATTAAAACGTGTTTGTAGCCCGTATTAAAAAAGGTTGAGTACCACTGGGTTATGCTAAGTCCAGACTCCAGGTTAGTCGTCAATCGTGATCTGTCGTGGCTGGGTTTGAGATGATACGACAAGGATACGACCAAATTACACGCTCCACACCATCAGTCTCAATATTTTTTTCTTTTGGGACACCATACAATTTAAGAAAATAATTTTTTACTTCGTCACGGCATCATGCGTTTTTTAAACGATTCAACAGAAATTTAGCGCCGATAGATAGATAGAGTAGATGGAGAAGGTCAATTCTCCTTTTGTAAAAAAATATGATTCTTGTAGGATAGAGAATAGAATAGAAGAAAATTACAAGTACAACATTCGAGAACAAGTTGCAAAGAACAGCAGAACAGTTTACGGTTTTTAATATAAACAGCGTCATCTATGATTGGCTACTGATACTATTTTTAATAGTGACAGATGGCGTTTTAACGAGTAGTTCTGTAAATTGACGTTAGATGTCACTTTTTACTATTTTCAAAATTTACCTCTTTCCTCACACGACGCTAGATGTCGCTACTAATAACTTTTTATTAACTACTAGTGTTGTACACTTAATTATATTTAATTTAATTTATTTAGCCAAACGAAATCTTCTACATCGATAGCAATAGAATTTTGGTCTCCAAAACTAGGATCTTAAAAATGGGAAAAATCGGGGGGCACGGGAGTGCCCCCCGCCAAGATGAGCCAAGCGAAGCGCGCAAGGGCACTACCTACCTTTTCTCGATATTTATTTCTTTTTCACTTTTATGTTTTTTTATCTGTGATATTTTGTAAATCGGCAACTCAAGGACTTTTTTTACTTCCATGTTTATTTTACCTTTTCAGGAGTTGTACTCATGGGACAGAGGGAACCAGCTCACTTACCCAGTCCGCTACAACGAGGTGCCAGGTCCATAGCGGCGCAGAACCGACAATAGCTTTATTGTTGGTCTGCTCAGATTCCTGCAACTTGGGTTTTATATACCCATGGGCGTACCGAGAGAGGGCAGGGGGCAGCTAAGGTGTGATCTAAAGGGGCCACTTAGGTTCTGTAGAAAAACTTAATTGGAAATATAATTAAAATTAATTTAAAGGTCGAAAAATTGATTCCCTGGACGTGTCCTGTCCCCAGAATTCACTATAAATTCCCAAAAAAATCCCACAAATACGATGAAATTCTAATTTCAAATTAAATAAATCGTAAGAGTATAAACAAAATATTTATAAAACAATTGTATATAAACATATATATCATTATATAAATAGAAAAAGTCATTTTAAGATTTGTCCTGGATCACCTAGTGATTCCCTATACGCTTCACTTGGAGGCTAGAACCTCCCTAGTTATAAGAAGCACGTGGTTACGGTGCGCAGAGCGGGAGGTTCTGTAGCCCTCTAAACATCATGGAAGGAGGTCACACAATTCGTTGCTCCATTTCCGAGTTACAAAGGAAAATATCTGATTCCCTCAACCTTGGTTCCTTACACAATTGATTCCCTATTCGCTAATTACAATGTCATTTCCAAAGTTAAGTTTGCTTAGACACGATGCAAACGACGATAATGAGTATGGTTTTTAGTTAGGCTATTTATTGTTTAACCTACATGCACAGTTTTTGTACACCTCAGGAAAAACTAACTTTTTATTGATTCCCTCTACATACATTTTGATGATTCCCTGGGTATTTTAAGTAGGGAATCAAAATATTTTACATCTATTTACCTAATTGGTACATATCTGTTTATTTTTACTAAAACAAGTTACATTATCTTCATATACTGATACAAATAAATGACACGAATAAGTAAAATATACTTATAAAAAAAATATTCTTAAAGTCAAATAAATTCATTTTACTTTCATTGTATTTGGTTTTAACGAACAAGTTTAGTTTGAAGACAATTTTATACATGTTTATATTTCAATTGAACATGTTTATTTAGCTGAAAAAGCTTTTTTCTATTAGCTTTGTTGATTCCCTAGGTTAGAAAAATTTAAATCAAAATATCTTCTAAAATTGTGAAGTGAAAAAGGGGCCAAATAGATAATTATTTTTATAATTCACTTAAGAATAATATGCGATTATTGATTTAAAAAAATATGCAGAAATAAACATGTTCCAGGGAATCAACTAAATAATCCAAATCCGGAGAAATGCCCTAAAAATAAAAAATTAAGAAAACGAATTTTTGCCATTTGTTTGCAATACAATATTTTTACAACTAAAAATTATTAATTTTTTATTCTTTATAAACACCTAGCTTATGAAAAATCTGATTTGCCCCCCCCCCCCCCCCCTGGCCCAGAACCTGAGTAATTTCTCCCCCCCCCCCCCCCCCCTGGCACCAGAACCTGGGTAATTTGCCCCCCCTGGCTCAGAACCTGGATACGCCCCTGTATATACCGGTGCTGGATTACTTCGTGTAAATTAATAAATTGTATTGAAACTTGGAAATCTGTTTTAATTACTTAGATGATAGTTTATTTCGTAGGAACCGCACATTTTTTACATAATAAATAAAAGTATTTGTAAACATAAATATTTTTAAACAATTTAATGTGCCGGCAAATTTCTTCCCTGGCAAGTTAAGAAGCTTTATCTGGAAGGAGTTACAGATATTAAGCAGACAAAGCAGAAGAAGCAGATTATACACTTTTGTAGGTAAAATACGTTCTAAATCCTAGACGTCCTTTGCAGGGCCTTAAGTAGGTATCATCATTATCAAACATTACGTAAGCTATTTCGTTCTCTCTCCAACGGTTTATCAGCAACCATCTTTTTTTGTCTATAAAAAACTAATTTCTTACTCCGTTCAATAAAATTATATTTACAATCTTAAACCTACTGAATGTGGCCGTAAGAAGTAACGACGCTCTTTCCGTTAGCTATCTTCTGGAGAATTATCGCAAATAAAGACTGTTATTGCAATAATAAAGCGAAAATTATGCTTCGCTTTATGTGTAATTGTCGAAAATCATCATTCCTTAATTAAAACTGTCACAATTTACTTTTAAGGTATAAATTTAAGACTTGGCTCCTCGGCCAAAATCAATAGATTCGGTAATCTGTAGTTTATTTTCGATTTACTGGACGCTTCCTAATGGGGAGAAGAGATTAAGTACGGAGGTTTGGAAACGTAAACCCTGCCTAAAGTTCATTTCACAGCACCGAGCCACTGTGCGTCGTTTAATTCAAGACAATTATCTAGTTTTAATTTATTTTGATTCTTATAAAAGTAACTTAAGGCTCAAAATTTAAAGCGACCACAATAATATTATTGATATTTACGTGAGCATAGTAAATACTGAATTTGACCTCACGTTTTAGGTACCTAGTTACGTAGGTAATCAAGAAAAACACCTTTTAAAAATTAAGGTTCTTAATATTTTTCTGTAAATTTAGAATAATCCATTTTAAAATGAAACGGTTTATACAGACAAAATTTTGCAGTGTATTTATTGGTACCCATATTATAAATAAATTAGCCTATTAGTTGCCTATTAGTAATAAGAAAACTGGTAAGTAATCATAATTAATCAGAGCGAGCGAAGGAAACCCTAGGATATCCCACAACCTGAGCACTTTTGTGTTACAGTTTACTTACGGAAAAATTATCACGCCTTTTGATTTGTGCTTTTAAAGTTTAACATAGTAATTTTTATTTCCATGTTGATGTGTTATCATCGGTCAGTCAAGGTATGGTTCCTATAAAAATATTTATAAAAACTGCCTTAAACATTATTACCATTCAGAAAAACGATGCGAGCCCTCACAAAGTGAGGTCTTACTCACCTTTTAGCTAGTATAATATAACTAAAATATAGCATGATAAATAAGGCGAATGGAGAGTAGAGGGGGTTTCAAACTTCCCCGGTGGCTCTCGAGTCTCGACTCGAGCCTCAAGTCTCGAAACTCTCAGCAGCGAATTAATCTGGCAAAGATCTGCTCGTCTCATTGCCAACAACATCCGCCAAATATCGTTCAATTTCATAAGTTTTGCAAAATATGCTTCGAGATCATTCTCAAAATGCATATTCAATCAATCTTATTAAAGCCTAAATTACAAATTACATAATGGTAGTAAGTATATTTTATTTAACATAATATGCAATGTGGCATCTAAAAAGAACTAAAGTGATTAACGCGTTGATTCAATCAAAGCAGATGAAATTATCACAGGCAGCGCGGTACTTTACGTTCGCGTCAGTGCGAACTCTCAGGCGTAAGATCCTAAGAACCTCCCATCAACCCCCGTCATTTTTCGCCACAATGGCCAGCAATACATTCCGTGACTTGGCAGAAGTTAGCACTTGGCCGCACCGCGCGATCAATACCTGCGCACAACGCCATCTAGGGACCGCCGCGCAGGCAAATTGCACTTTAATAGTTCATTAGATTGAACAAAAATGGCGGGGACACACAGTTTAAATTTGGTACACGGTATCGATTCGCGAATAACTAATATTTATTGTTATAAAGGGGAGAGAGAATTTTTAAAAAGCAGCTCTGTCCTCAATAGCTAATAGTTCGAGTTGGGTGAATGGAATCCCGATGACTGCGCTCCTTTGGGCTTCCCGTGCCAATGTTAAATTGGCAAAAACGGGAGCTAGTATGTATATTGTAATTAATGAATATTTTAGGCGTTTAACGTTAGATAAATTGTAGGTTTATTCATATTTAATACTCAATAGTCAATACCAATGATTGATGTCTGCTAACATCATTGTATATTCTTCTAAATAATTAATGTTTTCTGTAAATTTATTATAACACAATAGCAAAGCTATGTGAATGTGTTAAGTATTAATTAACGTTCTCGTTTTAGTTTAGGAGAAATGCTACTGATTGAATTAAGTACAGGTTTCAAAAAATAATAAAATTATATTTCAATACATTTTTTGTTTTAATAGCGTGCTGAATAATAATATTATGTTATTTAATTTACCAGCATTAAGTGCTAACCTAAATATAGCTTCTTTGTTTCAACGACAGATGGAGCGACTGGTAGCTAATCTCATAAATCTATTAAAAGTCTGTTGGGGCGAGACTTCGTGTCGTATTCAGTGAAATAAATAATGACCAAACTACACTGGTTCCATCAGTTATACCTTGGTCTGAGGTTATACCTATGTAGGTAGATTAGGTAATGGAAGTATTTTTTATTAACTTATTATGAACTTGGATAATAGATCTAGTATAATGGGCGGACGGTAAAATGTATGGCTGCTCAAGCAGATGCACTTACATTTTGAAACTGCAATTTCTATTTTTTGTAAAATGATAGTAAGTAATTATTAATAATAATAATAGTAGTAATTAGTAATAATAATAGTAATAATAGTAATAGTACTGTATAATTTAGCACGATTTTAACTAGTACACAACTTATTTAAATATAATATATTACTAAATAATAATCAAATAACACGAGAACAAATCTTACAAAAGTAAGTTTTCTAAAATTATAGGGTTTTTCAAGTTAAAAAAAATATAGGCTCTTGTTTTATAAGCATTCAGAAGACTTGAGCAAGCTGTCTGTAATGTAGGATAAGTTTGTAATTTTAGTCTGTGCGTACAGATTTACGGAAGGTCGCAGGTTTCACGACAGGGCCCGACTTTGACCTATGCCAGTTGCCCCAAGGTTCAAAGTTACTTGCTAACCTTTGCATTTACTGATTATTCTGATAATGCACAACTAACAAGTCATAAGTGACAAGTTTAATTTAGTGTCTTACATATAACTACATCTTATATTATTATCTTATCCTTTATGTTGCCTGCGACTTCGTCCGCGCCACTTAGCTCCGTGGTCCGCGCGTCACGAAATAGGATGAAATTTGCTCCTATTAGTCGCAGGATGATTTTAGAGTTTAGACTAAAGCCTTCCTCGATAGAATATGAAGTATCCAACACATAAAAATATTTTTGTATTCGAACCAGTACTTGAATGCGCTAACCGCTAACCTAAGATTAGCGTATTCGTACAAAGAAACAAACAAACTCGACTCTAGCTTTATAATTGTCTAGTTGTTGCTTTATTGTTTAGTCGCAAAAACGCCTCATAGAGCAAGGCCGCGGAAGACCACTTAGCCATTGGCCGTCCACCGAAGGTAGTTAGACCGAAGACTAAAGAAGTTCTATCAAAAATAAACCTCGGCAGAAAGTTTGCCGGCAAATATTGAATGTCTAGACACACATTTAGTCGGCACCGCACTCAAACAGTCTGTGTTTGAAAAGCCTATCCCCTCCCTGAGCCTGAAACAAAAATGGCCGCGATTGATATAGGCTTTATAGGACGTAGGTGAAGGCTGAAGTATCTTGGACCACTCTGGGCTTAGACTGGCTTACTGCTTAACTTTTAAGCTATTACGTAACTTTTACCTTGAAATTCCGTAACAAAAATAAACCTAACACCCCCACTCGATGCGGTGTTCGTCGTTTCAGTTCGGCAGACTTCGCCACGGTGTTTGTGTGCGTGCAACTAGACGAATGCAAATTATAATTGCATGCGTTTACTTTACATTTTGCAATGTTTTAACCGCGGCAGTCCACGAGTGCCACAACAATTTTTTCAAGATATTGTCAGCTCTTTCATACTTACAAAGCACGAGAGAGACAACATGACATCCGTGATAGAGTTTAACCCAGACTGGCGCTTTGACCGGCTTTGGGCCTAAAGGAAGGAGGAAGGAAGGAAAGAAGGAAGAAAGTGAAGGAGTAGACTATGCCTGAGTCCTGAATCCTGATGGTTAAAGTAATTTAACGCTCTTGTTATAAGAATGCAATGTTCCCGGTCCTTTGAGGTCATAACCTCCTTAGTTTTTTGAGTTACAGATAAGCAAATCCTCAGGCTAAAAATTTGTGCCTTTGCTACCTGGTTTAGTATTATTGTTATAATTGGTGCAGGTTTTAGGATGATTTCTTTACAGTTTACACACACCGGCCAGGTCAAGGCCGGATTTATATTTTTTATGAGTATAGGCCCTGCCACAATTTAATTGGAAAAATCCCAATCGATGTTCGCCCTAGCGACATAGTTTTGTTAACGGACGGATCAAGGAAAGACAACCGTGCAGGAGCCGGATTCTACAGGGGCAGGCCACCAAGAGGCAAACATGCCAGTTTGGGGGAGTTCGCGACCGTCTTTCAGGCTGAGGTCTTCGCAATCATCGGTTGCTCACTAGAAAGCCTTGAGATGGCACTAGCTGTTAAGTAAAATATTTTTATCTTCTCTAATAGTCAAGCTGCACTTAAAGCACTGTCTGCTGCAGAAGTTTCGTCTTATATTACTGGAATGCATTGAGACGTTGAACATGCTAGGAAGGAACAACAACATAAGCCTAGTATGGGTCCCGACTCCCGGGCCACAGTAACGTTCCCGGTAACGAAACCGCTGACGAACTGGCTAGGCTTGGGACCGAGAGTCTCATATATGGCCCAGAACCGGTCTGAGGAATACGTCTATACTACAAAGCAAGTACTCGAGGAATGGGGTCGCAAACAAGGCAGAGAGCAATGGGTTGAGAATTAAGACCCCTGGCCTTGAACATTCCAACTTCCACCAAGGCACTAATTCCTGGCTGAAAAAAAACTGTCGGAATTAATGCTCACCATGGGTAGGAATCAATGAAGAATCCTTACCAGAAGCCTAACTAGCCACTGCAAGCTGAAGAAACACCTTAGCAGAACAGGTATATTAATAATAGAATACTCTCCTCGACTGTCCTGCCCTACTACAGAGCATAAACCTTGATTTCTACGAATAATCATCCACAGTGGAAATTCGTGGCATCAACCCCTACCGCATCTTTCAATTTATGAGCAGTATTGAGTTGGGGACGGTACTCTAACGCGAAGGAGTCACAATATCCTTAAGGGTCGCAATGGCATCAGGGCTATAATGACCTGCCTTCAGGAAAAAAAATCCTAGGAGGCGGCCGCCCACCCCTATTAGACGCCAAAGGACGCTGCCGGCGCTGCCGCCAATATGCAATGGTCCATGGGCCATGGCCTATACTGCCTACCTATACATAAATCCAGAGCTGTGCTAGGTCCACATGCACCAATCTTCGCTATCCATTTAACTTTTAACCATAAAGTTAATATACCTAGCGGAATAGAGAAACAAAGGCCTGAGCAAGAGAGATGTCACTATCAGTAACACTGCGTGGTAAAAAGAGACGTGTGATACGTGACAGCAGCACTCTTTTTTGACGTCCAGTTGGCACGTGCCGCACGTTCAAACCAATTTCGGTTTCAGCTCGAGATTGTCGCTCTATTCCGTTAGGTACCTATATTAACTTTATGCTTTTAACCAAGACTGGATCAAGCTTTGTGACCTACTTTGTGACCTTACATTTTGAGTCCCTAGCGCGTTTACTTTGTCACGTGACTCCGGCTAGTTATGTCAATAAATACAATGTCATGTAAAAAGTGACAGTAATAAATCAGCTGAGTGGCGTAGGTATACCCGAGACGGCATACGGCAATAAAGCGCTGCAGCGCTTAGCGCGGAAACGGAAAGTTAGCCAATGATAACAGTATTATTAATGACATCATAATGAATAATTATTATTGTATGATATACGAGCGTTATCATTAACATAATAAATACTTCCTTGAACGCGATAAAATCGGCTGCGTGCTAGGCCTTGTAGATAATCTAAAATTAATTTTACTGTAAGGTTATTTTGCGGTTAAAATTGGATCTGGAATAGTTATTTGCATAGCCGCTTTACGATTACTATAATTTGACATCAATTATTTTTTAGCACGCAGATGACGCAGCAATAGGCAATAGCCCTTAGCTTTAAATAGAACTACATATTAATATAAATAATATTTAAAGCTAACACTCTCCAAATTAAGACTTTTTCGCTTTTTTTCATTATTTTTAATATTACTTCGAAGAAACCACATCTCACACTTTAATAACCTAAATAATAAATATTATGTAATATTTATATTGTAGCATAATGAGTACTTACATAATATACAGCATATAGTGTACTTGAAAGACGAACTTAGAAATAAAACAAAATATAATACATAATTGACAAAATTAATAAAAAAATTTAATTTGTTATTATTTTTAGCAATATTCCGCGAAATAAACTTCCACCTTTAAGTAAATGAGTGAGTGTACGCATAGGCATGCGTACAGCACCTCCCTCCTCCCACACTGCCTATGCGTACACTCGCATGCAAGAACCTGCAAACACCACCACCACACAAGCAATAATGTTGGCATATACGCATAGGCAGTGTGGGAGGAGGGAGGTGCTGTACGCATGCCTATGCGTACACCCACTCATTTACTTAAAGGTGGAAGTTTATTTCGCGGAATATTGCTAAAAAAAATAACAAATTAAATTTTAAACTATGGATTTCCGCAAAGTAACGATTCCATTAACTATTTAAAATTAATAAAGTCGACCGTGGGTAGCTGCGCTCGCCGCGGTAATGTCAAAAAAGTTATAAACAAATAAGGTCAATGTACGCAGAGGCCGACGACTGGCAAGTCAGCGGCTGCAGCGCTGCACGCAACAATCTCAGCTGAGCACGGCAAGTCGTCGGACACCTGACGTCGACCGCCCCCCGCCCGCGATCGCCCCCCGCGCCCCCCATGCCACCGCCCCCGCCCGCCGTCAGCTGTTAATGTGCCCCCACCTTTCCCCTTCGTTTGTGTAATGCGAGGAGGCGAGGGCCGAATGGATTAGAATGTCGGTTTTTGTGCTATTATTTTTTATTATAGCGAACCGGATCGAACCCGCTCTATGTATTGGTGTTCCAAGTAAAAAAGTATTCTAAAATTTTATGTAACACATAAAACGATGATAAAAGCTGAATTTAGATTTTATAGTGTTTAAAATTACTCTGTAGTAGATACTGCATAGTTTAAGTATATAACGTTCGAATTGCTACCATGCATTAAATATTTAACAATATTATAATACACTTATAGATGTTAAGTTATAAGTACATACTTACTTACCTATTATAAATAAGTAAATATTTTGAAATGTGTTGGTTTTTATTATTAGTAGTGTGTATAATTATTATACCTACATAATATATAAAATATTATACGATAAGTATACGAATATCATAAAATATAGTTACCTAATAGGCCGTTATGAATTAGAAGTTAGGTCTTTTGCCCAACTTTTGCCTAAGGTTAAAAGAGTTTTCCTTCCCTATTCCATTTCCTACGTCTTCTGTAAATATACTACCTACTTGCTTCCAATGATAAATATGTATGTAATTGTATATCTAATTACTTAACATTAAATAATATTAATATTTAGAATAAGTTATATTTCATTTAGTTTATTGTAGAATTTAATTTACCACACTGTTTTAATTAACTTTCTTCCAAATTCCGTTACCTTTTATTCCTTACCTTTTTACCCTGTCTGTGGCACAACATACGCATCCTTTGTGTCAAG
The DNA here is from genome assembly GCF_905147365.1 of Aricia agestis. Classification (NCBI taxonomy): domain Eukaryota; kingdom Metazoa; phylum Arthropoda; class Insecta; order Lepidoptera; family Lycaenidae; genus Aricia; species Aricia agestis. The sequence goes on from NC_056425.1 coordinate 12,810,834, forward strand.
TTGCCAAAATAGAAGAAAAAAAAAAGAGTTTTCCTTTACAAAAACAAATTAATAACCGCGTTTTAAAATATTTACGGCCGACCGGCTATAATGGAGCTACGAAACAATTTACGGACGTCAGTAAAATTCGAAACGATTTCGGCTCAAAATAAAAATGCCAACTTTAATAATATATTGCACATTATGCCTGCAAATGAATAATTTATCTAAGTATGTCGATTCCGGGCGAGTATCCCCTCGGGGAGGGCTCCCCGGCCGCGGCGGCGCGGCGCGGCGGGGGGCGGTCGCAGGGCGTGGAGGGGGGCGCGGGGGGCGCGGCGGCCCGCCAGTCCGCGCCGAGCGGCTGAGCGAGCGCCATGTCTGCATGCGCGCCGCGCGCCTGCTGCCGGCCGCGCGCCCCGCCGACCCTGCTCGACATCACGGCCAAGATCGTCGCCGCCGCGATCCCGTTCCAGCGCATCGAGGAGCGCTACGAGCGCATTCCCGAGCCGGTGCAGCGCCGCGTCGTGTACTGGTCGTTCCCGCGAGACGAGCGCGACATCTGCATGTACTCGTCGCTGGCCCGCGCGCCGCCCGACGACCACCGCAACATCGCCTTCTGCCGTGGCCTCAAGCTGCTGGAAGCGGGCTGCGTGGAGAACGTCCTACAAGTCGGTGAGTGTCCGATCGCGCTTGCGCCTGTTTACTAATACGCGCCTCGCCCACCCGCGCCGTATAAATAAAAACCTCGACGTGTGCGATCGATAGCCGCTCCTCGCGGGAATTATTCATGCGTCGAGTGAGATTTAGGAGCCGGCGGAGATGTCCTCCCGCGGCCGGCGGGGCGCGGAGCCAAGCCGCTGCAGCAGGAAGCGGCCCCGGCAATTAAACGTGATGCATTATATCGCCGCCCGCCGCCCCGCGCCGGACTGGTTCGCGAATGCACCGATTTTCTTCAGCCCCGAGTGCGCTGACATAATTTATTTCTACTTTCGAAACGACGTTAAATTCGGCTACGATTACCATAACTGGATATTCCGTTATGAGCGTAGGGAATTGCCCAACCGGATTTCCACGTAGGCTCACGAGATCGGCGCTGCAGTCGGGCTCCGGAGAATTAATTGTCGTAATTGAGTTTTTATGCGGCCGGGGTCAAGCGGAGCGGCGTGTGGGAGGACGTTATGCGCCGTATATTGGTGTTATCTGTCATCGCCGCCTGCCATTACTGGTCGTTTGTGGTCGTTTAGGGTCGGCTAGCGGTCAAGTCCACATCTAGACGCTGGCTATATACAGGCTGAGTAAAAACTCGTCGTCGATACTGACTCGGGACGTATTCGATAGCGTTTCCGATACGATGCCCCACTTTGATAAGCTTTTCATTTGAACGCGATAATCTCATTCCCACACACAAACGTTGACAACGATCTACTTCAAGTATTAGGATTTGGATATCGAAGAAAATTTAATGAACTTGGCTACCCCTTCGCCATGCGTCCTGAAATCGGGCGCACGGTAGAGCCCCTGCCAAGACGATATTTGAGAGCAACGCAGGAGGGAAGGCAACTCGAGACTACCAATGAGACTTGGCTGCTTATCTTTTAAATTATTTTTATTATGTTCATGTACAAGACTGTTTAATGTTATTTAAAGCATCGTAATATACGTTTGACGTTTACGTTATCCGTGTACGGCGTTTATAGTATGTTAATCTTTGGCTTTATAACATAACTTACAAATTTTACAACCGAACCTGTCATTTTAATTTAAATATAAAATTGTATTTTTAAGACTCAGGTGTCCTTAAATGACCTAATTAATAAGGCGATAAAATTGTAATTTTGATGATGGTTCCAACTTACAATATTTTGTGTTTTTCGTTTGTAATTCACATTTAAATCACACGTAATTTTAAAATATAAACCAAGTAACAACTTTATAACTTACCTTTTTAATCTACATAAATAAAACATTCGACTTTACCGCTTCGTATTTTTATTCATGTATTAATCAAAGATTTAATTTATAGCGATTATTATCTCGATTCTAAAGAAATAAGTTGCCAGTCACAAAAAGTAGAATGTATAATCAGAACTCCGTGTACCCTAAAGGCTTATTTAAAAACCAAATTGAATTCCATATTTAAAAACATGAATCTGTGCATATTATGATGCTAAGCGCCACGAACAAAGCAGCCTGCTTTATAAACATTAAATTAATGTTAATAATACTAATATTCGCAGTACAAGAACATTATTAGCACATTATTATTCTTCCTGTGCTAAGGTCGAATGATTGTTTAAATATTACTGCAATGATTTGCAGTGCGTATTTACTAGTTTATGCTATGTACATTGTAAGTACTATCAGGAAATTGAGTCATAGACACATGGCTGACCTTAGTTATTTGGTCGATTTATGTCAAGTCATGATTTGTCGGCTGGTCTTATCTCTTAAGTCTTAACATAACCCAACCAAATTACGTAGGCCCCCCATCTGCCTATGAATAAATCTCCCTGATAGTACGAATTAAACAGTCTTTACTGCTCCTCATCGCAGAAATGATTACTAGATTTTCGAGGAAGGACGACATAATTTTTTTTTATGTCAAACCTGATGGGTAACACGTCATGATGAAATCATTATTATTAATTATTATAACAAACATTTAAGGTGTCACTCCGCTTTAGCAAAGGTGAAAAAAAATTGGGATTAACATTGTTCATTCAAAGCTACTCAGAAACCAAACCCTTCTTGGAAGTCAGCTAAGATGCACCCTGACCTTTACAAATGAAGGAAATTGGAGTTTTTTCTAAGACTTTTTAATCGGCATTGTAGTTCCATCTCAATTATTTTCTTAAAATAATTTTGGCCAAAACCAATATTCAGAAAAATAAATAATCTCATCATCTCATGACACCAGACAGATAAAGGCGCACGGTTGTGACACAGCCAAGTCCATATTTTAGATCTACCAGGATTAGACGAGATCTACGAAATAATAAATTATTAAGTTCCCCGTATTTTTATCATCTAAGATAAACCAGTAAATCTTCTGTCACGTGCAAGACGTTCCCAGAAGGTATAACGATGGTCCGTTTTTGTCGGCGTTTCTGGCTTTCTCACGTTCTCAGGGTTTTTAATATGCGTAATATACACTAATAGCTGTTATGAACACGTTAACAGCCAAACCGTTTCTCTGTTTTGGAGAAAATATATATACAGTTAAATATTTCATTTAAAGTAAACTAGTTTTAGTGCGTGTGGAATCTTTAATGTATGAATACTGAGTAGGCTACATGTGGGCTACGTTTTGTACGTTGATGACCAGAGGGCCTAGACAAGCAGCAAGCGATTATCGTAAACGCCAACGCCACAAAATGTATGGGATTTGACATTAGTATTCGCTAGCGAAGCGATGACTTACTCGTATGTCAAAAATCGCATACATTTTGTTAGCGTTTACGATAATCGCTTGCCACTTGTCTACTAGGGCTGTTGTACTATCGAGAATTATATTCATAGACAGGTAGCAGACCTGCGTTATTTCGTCGCGTTATTTCATAGTCAGCCGACAGACGTCGCGTAGCTCTGCTAACTTCCTATGAATCAGTTTCTTCAATGGCACAATGCTTATTTTTTTACTTTTTGTTTTTTTTTTTCTAAATACACGGGTTCGGGGAGATCGTAGAATCGGGTTGGATTAATCTCTGCCCTACCAGAAAGAACTCATGTACACGGAAATGCACAAAAGGAGTCCGATCAGTTCGGCCTGCAATCAGTCTAACCACTCTAACCCGATCGATAGACCTGTACATGAGGACCTCTTTCACCTCGACCTATCTAATGACTAGACTGACCTTATAATGAATAGTCGACCAGAGTCAATTGATTTCGTTTATTGGTCAGTGACTCACGTGGTCAATGCAGGTCATGGGTATGATGTCAAAATATACTCAAGCATAGTTTGGGTTGACAGATTATTATTTTTTCTGTTTACACCCCAACATAATATTATCTTACAAGTTATGCATGCTGCATGCAGCAAGTAACTGGTTTGCTTTTGTTCAAACGTATATATATGGTATCCTGTAGATTTTAATACTCGTATTGGCTTGTTTTTGACAAAAATATTTGTAAAAATGCCTTATTTGACCTGATTGTTCCGGCATGTGCTACTTTCCTTTGGTATCAGGTTACTACGATTAGATTGATTTCTATATCTTCAAGTAGACATGTATCACGTTTTCGAAATAAACTCAACTCATACCTACATAACAAGAAGTCGTTTTATTTTGGTTACACTTACTATTAAAATAGCCTACTACTCATACCTACATAATAACAATTCGTTTTATTTATTTTGGTTTGACTTACATACTTACTTGTATTAGAAGAGCAATGTTGACTGTACTATAGACTTCCCCTTTTACTAGTCCGTCATCACATGTGACATTTCCAATGTTCCAGACAAACCACACAGTTAAGGGGGTTACACATTTCGCAGAATGACCAAGTCTTTGTGAAATCACTCTCAAACAGACTTGGCTATTCAATCACATTCCAAAGAAGCTTGTTGCTTGTTACTAGTAAATAGCAATCTTTACATCCGTGAAAAAACCGCCATCCGTCAATGGCACAATACAGTGCCCTATCCAATACAACAGGCCGCTGTCTGCGAGAACCAAATAAATCCACTCCTTCATACACCGACCGGCCGAACGAGCTCCTAGCAGAATATAAACCTGACAGCAACACACAGATCTAGTTATACTGGTCGCGTGCACAAAGACACCTTTGTAGCACCTCCGCATCAGTTAGGACCTAATTGCCTCATGAAAGACGACTTTATTGCACTGGAATAGAGGCCGTTTTGTGTTGCTAAAGTAATTGAAGGCAAACAAGTTCTAAGTATTTTAATTCATGCTTCGATATCAAAATTTCCATAGGAAATTTCAAATAAACCTATCTAATCAAAATAAATCGTAAACACCGCTATCACGCGATATGTTGAAATTAAACATTGTTAGTGTAACATACAATATGTTGTTAAATCTCTAGTGTATTTATTAGCTGTACGTTTATTTCACAGTAGATATATTAGTATGAAACTGAAAATGTGTTCGAAAGTTAGGTTTTTAATGCTGCTATGTAATAATTATTAATTAGTTACTAAACTACAAAATATATAAAAGCACGACTAAAATTGACTTGACAATAATTAACGTCCAAATAATGTGAGTCCTCCATCTGCCTATAAATCAAATACTCTGATAGTACAATTAACATTCGAGGAGCTGGGGAACAAAACCGGACAAGTCTACCAGAGTGCAAAGTATATTTTTTTCGATTTGTCTCCTCTTGACCCATCTGCGTCAATTCCTGTTAATTATTTCAATCAAAACCGGTTAAAAAGGCTTTAAAAAGTCAATTTTCAAACAAAACCGGATTAGTTCAGTAGTAGTAGTAGCTTAGGTGAATCTAGTTTTTTAGCCACTGTGTAATTTTTTTTCTCGCGGACTAAATATCCGGTTTTGTTCGCCAGCTCCATTTCCTAATTTAGGTGTATCATGTATGGAAAAGTATGTTAGCAGGATAGTAGGTACATTAATTAATATGTCAATATTCAATACATATTTCAATTAAACGTAAATTATTTGCCACGCTCTGGTTGCGTTCGGAAGGTTCTTAGGAAATGTCATGTGAAACCGCTATAAACGGCAACCTTCGCGGTGGAAACACTTCATTATCATAGCAAAGTGGTTGCGGAGCCATTAATATGAATATTGACGGACAGGCGTTGAGTTATTGTCCTGGAAAAAAATGACATCATCAGCAAAAGCAGCGCTTCACTATAGAGAAAAGAGAGCTTCTAAAGCACTTAAGACACTTTAAGTGGTATAAGTATCAAATAAGTAGAGCCTTTGTAACTGCTGTATGGACTATGGACACTACCTGTATCGTAAAGTACTAATTATATATTCTGTGCATGTATGTTATGCATCAGCAGACACTTTACTTTACAAGGCTGAAGAGAAGGACATTTTGAAGTCTGAAACGAAGAAGTATCAAATAGCATAGCGGCAGCTGCAGCAGGGTATTATTAGATTACCATTTTGAGGAGTGAGGACTTTTATGAACACTACTTTTTAGTTTCTTTTTCTTTTGAATAGCTTAAATAAATTATACCTAACAGTTACATTGAAAGCGAAATTCACAGTGACCATGTAATACTCTATTTTACAGATTATTTAAGAATCTCCAGGTGGATTTTTGAAACCGAATACTCTTTGAATATACAGGAAAGCAAAGCAAATTCCGTTTTTATTTGCATCAACAATACGTGACAGCAACAATGCCAGAGGTGTGCAAGCAAATAATAAAGTATTTAGGCTAAACAACTTAAATAATCTTTATCTGACAGAGCAAGGATCAAAAGAACGTGGTTTTTAATTTGTCTACAGGACATGTACAAGAAAGTTTTAAAAGCCATCAAAATATAAATGTTGGCCGGTCTAATAACAATAAACACGTGGTTAGAACTTAGAACAAAGAGAGTGCTACGACTACATGATGGCAATAATTTTAATATTTTTTAATAAGAAGCCCACAAAATATTTTTAATACCAAACCCAATCCGGCGAATGCTCGGAAACTCAGTCTGTTAATGCTGGTGTCCCTCAGGGCTGTGTGCTATCGCCTACTCTATTCATACTGCATATCAATGACATGTTACAAACCAACGGCATTCATTGCAATGCGGATGATAGTACAGGTGATGCTGTATATACCGGCTCCCCTAATATTTCTCGGCAAAATATCACTGAGAGTCGAAACGAACTTGTGTCTAAGGTGGAGAATTCATTGGAGAAGGTCTCTGAATGGGGTAGACGTTACGTCTACCCCATTCAGAGACCTTCTCCAATTAATTAGTAAAAATTAGTCCAATTCAACCCCACCAAGACACAAATCTGCGCGTTCACCACTAAAAAGTCACCAATGGTCGTTTATCCTCGTTTCGGGGGCACATCTTTAACCATCTCCCCTAGCATTGAGATACTTGGCGTCAACCGCTGGCGTCAACATATCGAGCGAAGTCCAGTTCCGATATCATCTTGAGGGTAAGGCCAAATTAGCCTCGAAGAAGCTTGGTGTTCTTAACAGAGCGAGACAGTACTTCAGTCCGGACCAACGCCTACAACTCTACAAGGCGCAGGTTCGGTCTCATATGGAATATTGTTCTCATCTCTGGGCAGGGGCGCCAAAATACCAACTGCTCCCTCTGGATCGTAATCAACGAAGGGCTGCTCGAATTGTTGACTGCCATAGTCTTTCAAACAGCTTGGACCCCCTGGAATTACGCCGAGATGTAGCTTCACTCTGCATCCTCTATCGGTTGTATCACGGGGAGTGCTCTGAGGAATTGTTCGGAATCATACCACCTGCAACTTTTTTTTTTTATTAAATAAGGGGGCAAACGAGCAAACGGGTCACCTGATGGTAAGCAACTACCGTCGCCCATTTTCGCTATCGTCCCACGCGAAAAACATACCATCCTCATCACCTTGATGAGTGGCAGTCTTCCACAGTGCGTTTTTCGCGTAACTTTCTGACGCGCACTGTAAAACTCTGGAATAAACTGTCACCAGCAGTATTTCCGGACCGATACGACCTGCAAACCTTCAAGAAAAGAGCGTATTCCCTCTTAAAAGGGCGGCAACGCACCTGCAGCTCTTCTGATGTTGCGAGTGTCCATGGGCGACGGTAGTTGCTTACCATCAGGTGACCCGTTTGCTCGTTTGCCCCCTTATTTAATAAAAAAAAATTAACAATCCTTAAAATCAGCAAACAGCCCGTGTAAACATTTAAAACCCTTTGTGTGATTAAATCTAATTGTTTTTGCTGTTTGCACCTGGCTGCGATAATGATTATAAATCAATCTTAATTCACACCTCGAACATCCGGCATATCTGGCATAATCGTATGCCGAAACGGCTGAAATCCGGCATAAAACCGTGTGAAAGCAGTTAAGATGCCGGATGTCGAATCCACTTACAGAATATCGAATTTGTTTATCAAATTACCCGAGGTGTGAGAGTAGGCTTGAATCAATGCTTATTATTTCGTCTTTGTTAAATAACATAGTATGTAACAAAGACGCTTTTTGTCTGTCCGTCTGTAAGAAGGATATTTCATATATATATATTAAGATTTTTATTTTTTATATAATATGTACTTAGGCTACTTTTAATGCAAAAGGAGGTTGTATAGGGGATGATGATCCACGCGGTCGAAGCCGAACGGGTCTACTAACTGTATGATAATAGATCCAATAAGGTAATATTATTAAAGTCATCAGACTCATCACTAAAATCATACAGGGGAGACACGACCTTCAGCAAGAAGGATAGGTAATAAATATTATAATCATTTTCCAGTCCTATTATTATAATTTATAAACAAAACAATAAGAACAGAAACCACGAACGCGGTTTCGGCTTTTAACCTCGATGGATTTAAAAAGTAGGTAGGTTGTTTAATATTATTTTCCTTAGACATTTAAGGACAATAATAATAAAACAACCTACTTATTACACTGATAACTTTAGGAAAACATTACTTGAACAATTTCTGCCTGTTTGTCTGTCTGTCTGTTATCTCTTCACGCCCAAATTGGCATAGGGAGATACTTTGAGTCTCGGGAAAGGACATCTCGGAAAAATGTACAGTTTCTACGCGAATTTTGGTGCAGAAATGCGGACGTCATTTAGTGATAATATACATAATAACTTTACTTATACTCTACCATTCCATATTTCTGATTTAACGTTATCTGTAAGTCAACATTGATTTTCTGGTGACTTGTAAGTTTATTTTGTCAGTACCGAGAAACGTTGTGTGGACATAACACCTTTCCTTGTTTAAGGAAACACTCTTTTGTGATTTGTCGGGTAAATTAAGAATCGTTAAGGTACATTCTTAATATTGGGCTCTTAAAAATAAGACTAATAGCTGGTTGCAAGTTTTATGACCGAGATGGACTTGGCGTTGCACTATCGGGGCCCTATTTCCCAAGTATTCGAAATTTTAAAATATTTTTTTCTTTTCTTCTAATATAATACTAATATAAAACCTTAGATTTATATGCTTTTACCTTCTTAAGTTATTATTAAAATTGTTAACTTTATTCTCTTGATAGTAGCATGATTTAACTTAATTGTTTCATTGACATTCAGTTTCAAAAACCGGCTAACCTAAAATCGGTTGACCGTTATGAGAAAACCTTTAGAGCTCGATCGAAATTAAGTGCAAGTAACTTGTCAAACCCGCTTGCTAGCATGGGTGCCCTTATAGCTTTATCCGTCTTATTAACCAGGGCACTTACAAAGAATGCAGCTGGTAGATGATGATGATTGATGTCCAGTTGACGTGCTTTTGACATTTCATGATCCGTCGTCATCTAAGCGAAGATATCATGAGTTGCAGACAAGGATTCCCTAAAACGTGATAAATTCTGGAACGAAGACCGCCATATTGTAAACACATAGTTAAATGTTTTGAGAGATTGCTATTTGCTATGTCACAGTTCACACTCCTACTAAGGTCCAATCCAAATATCATTTTGCATTTGAACAAAATAAGATGACAAAGTCATATATTATTACATATTATTATATCCTTGTTGGTACTGTCACCGGCAGTATTTCCGGACCTATAAACCTGCAAACCTTCAAGAAAAGAGCGTATTCCCTCTTAAAAGGCCGGCAACGCACCTGCAGCTCTTCTGATGTTGCGAGTGTCAATGGGCGTCGGTAGTTGCTTTCCATCAGGCGACCAGTTTGCTCGTTTGCCCCCATATTTCATAAAAAAAATATTACGCACTGACCATTGTATGACCGTAAACGCGTATTTTGGACGAAATCGACAAAATGCGACGAATGGTAAAAGAAGTTTACCGTTTAACTGACATTTCGTCGAATTCGTCGAAAGGAGTTTTAAGGGCGCGTTTTCACCAGAGCTGAGCTAAGCTGTGTTGTGAGGAATGTCTTTTACAGGAACCAGCGCTGAACGTTGTCAGGCAAATGAGGCGTTTCTTAGTTCTCAAAAAAACATTCCTCGCAACGCAGCTTAGCTCAGCTCCGGTGGAAACGCAGCCTTAGTCATCGACTATTGATACAGATTGTTTAGTGTTTACACACCAGGCGGATACGACGTCGTGGGAAACATTGAATGTTAATTAATTCAAAATTGACACAGCGGTAAAGAGTCGACCTACTTCGAACGCTGTTGACATACAACGGACCCGATTTACATCGTGAACTAACTTGGTACACTAATTGGTAATGAGAATCATTCGGCATTAATGGGCCGACTGAAAACGGTCATCGTCTCACAGAAAGCAGCGTAAAACAACGCGTTGTGTTCTGCAGAATGAAAAGCTAATAGTCACAAAAGATCCTAGAGTTGCAGTGACGTCTCGTGCGCCAATAACCTGCCTTCGAAGAGGAAAAACATACTTACGTAACTGTTGCTTACCATCACCATCAGTAACGTCTGATTAACAAAAAAAATGGAACAGGAACCACATTTGAAATTACATTTCATTGCGGCTATCTTATAAACATATTTTTTCGAATTAACAAAATTGCCAACCTTAATCTTGGCTATACCGAAATGCTAGCAAACTCGTAGACCAATTCTATCAAAACTAGAGCAAACATTTTCTCACAATTATAAATATCTTCCTCTAAACTAAATCGTAAAAGCTTTTGAATCATTATATTAAATACACGTTAGAGGATCATTCATCACGCCAGCGGGGGTTACATCATTTATTAATGTCGTTGTAATGATAACTTTAAACTATTGTTATTTATTAATTGGGTAGCGTTCGGGTCCATGCCCACTGGCCGAAACATTCCAGGCCTAAATTGCGACACTGTTAATTGGACGCTGTTAAGCATTCGTGTACTAATCCACACAAAAACTACGTATTGAGTTATGAATGCAGTTATGTTCTTTAGATGATTTAGAACAAGACTGCATTCAAAATTTAACGACAAAAAAAGTTGTGGGTTAGGACACTAATGCTTAACAGCGACCAATTAGAGTTAAGACATATTATAATATGTACAATCTCTATTTAGCTTCTTAGTTTTGGGAAGAACTAATGCTGTAAGAGCTGCTAAGACTAAGTTATATCATAAAGTCCTGAACGATGTCTCTTGAAAACCATGAAGAGCTGCCATCAAAAATTCTAAGACTTCATAAGCTTGGCTGATCCCTTAGTCTTAGTATATGGAACAGTGGTATGGAACTGAGGATCTGCATGTGGTGGACTATAGCCTATAATGCCTTGTGAAATCAAGTTAAACAAGATATGTTTCCAATCCACTTTATTCTTATTCCACAATATAGTAAATTTATAATACACAAGAACTTCACTCAATTTTCCGGCACAGGTTCCACTAGCCAAGAGATGTGAACGAAGAGTCCCGTCTGAATGCGATGTCGACCTTATATAGAGTTCCCCTACCAGCCTCTATGAAATTAGAGGTTGGTATGTATGACAAGTCCCGACTACAAATCTGGTTTTATGAATAACACCAGATGGCGTGGTTGATATTATGATTGTTACAGCCTATATTTTTATTTGCCATTTAGGCCTATTTGCGTATCACGCTAGCATATTGTAAATAGATGTAGTGCAACAAAATAGGGCGTTATCTAAGAGTGGGGTACCGTATCAGGGCAGATACCGGTGTTTGTGCTAGATAACCCGATATTTGAGCAATCGATAAACTGTGCCTGACTGCCTGAGCTGCAGAGCTGAACCGAATGTTTCAAACTAGTTGATATCCGCAATTCTGATGCTCAGAAATCAGTTTATTGCGGAGAACCGTACATTTTGCCGTATCGTAAACTATCTTTTGTACTTTCCCGGGTCCTAAAGCATTTATACCAAATTTCATTTACACCGGTTTAGTATTTTAACCGTTAAGAAGTAACATACATAATTTTAAATAAATATATGACTTATATGAGTTTCTGATTATGTATTCTGATTTTTAATTTCCGGACAAAATCTACACGAACAGACTTTCGGACACGATTCGAAATGCGCGACCTAAACTTGCCTAGTGGCTACATTTTACATATTTTTTCGCATGGACTTGGCCTTTTTTTACAATCAACATTTTTTTTTCCACCATGTCTCTAAGATGATGTATCATGTAGGAGACTTTTTGAAGGCTTTTACTAGAACCAAGATGTAGGGTCAAAACCATTAGACTCATTACTGCTCGGAACGGAAGCGTTTACGTATACAATGGATGACGCACCGGCTAGGGGTCAAAGTATTTGACTAGCAAATTACTGCCACTTTACTCGTATCTCTCATCTGAGGGGCCCGCGCGGGCAGTCCGTTTTAGGATTATAGACCATAAAGTTTTTTCGACGAATTTAAACAAAGGACGTCAAATAAGTTAGTTTTTTTTTTAAATTATGAGTCGATGACTTTAGCGGCATTGTACACGTTTTTTGGGGTGGGTGAAAACTGAAAAGTTTTATGCTGGCACTTCACATGGCTATTTGTATTTGCTATTGGATATTTGTTGTATTTGGCAACATTATTGACGAATACGCAAACAAGCAAATAAAGACAAATACGACCTTCCACACATGGCCGTCAAATAGCGAACAACATTAGATTCCGAATTTTTAAATCAGGTTTGTGTTCACCAATACAATGTCGGAACTCGGATGTCAGTTATAGACTTCGAATATTTATTACAAAAAATTGGACCACTAATCTCCAAACAGGATACAAAATGTTGTTTTCCGCTGTTTTCGCCTCACGATAAAACACTGAAAATGCCTGAAAAATTGCTGAAAATCACCTGAAATCTGAATATATATACTGTCTGTTGTCAAGTTGACAGCACCGGTTTATTTGTGTACTTGCCTATTGGCTCTTTGACTCTTTTGATGTGCGTCAAAAACCGACAAAGGTACGGATACGTGTTTTTGGTATTGGTCATATTTGTCAAATAGGCCAATAAGGCCAATACTTTGTCAAACATACAGTCTACACATGGTAATTGTTTGGCGTATACATCAAATACGCAAATACAAATAGCCATGTGAAGCCATAACCATTAAACTCGAGTCGAGTCGAGTCGAGTCAGGTCACTCCATAAAAAGATCGGTGCGGAGAGTGGCATAGGAGAGGAAGTAATAATAATATATCTCCCCTTTTACCGCAGGCTGAAATGCATGCCTGTTGTGCTGTTTCGTTTTCGCTTCTGCCGGCATTCCCAAATTATTGCAACTCTTTGTTTTTGTTGGGGTTATATTTTAGTTATCGCGACATCGACATTCATGATTCAACATAAAAAATCGCTTATTTACGATTCGATTGTTACTAAAAACGCTTTGTAAACCGAAAAGACGCGTGGACATACAAAAAATCATCCATTGTTGCAATAACACCCACGAGCGAAAACTGTAACTCATATGCAATTTACAAAAACCACCTCTAATTGTGCGCAGTCGGTAAAGCTATCAAGCTATAAATATGGAGAGCCAGCCGCAACAATCATGTGTAATTTTGAGCAATAACTTGTATCAATATTAAATAAATTGCTGTTACCTGCCCTACGACGCCATCTTGGTTTTGGTTGATGACTTATTGTTGCGCGCGCGCTTTCATGTTGCCGGGGCGATAAAAAATATAAATTGTTTAGGCGGTCCTAACAAAACAGTTTCTTTATTTTAGAGATTTCTTCAAGAGACAAGGTTTTATAGCTCGTGAGGTGCTGGCCTGGAGATTGAGAAGCTAAAGCGTCATTTTAATAAGAAATATCTTACTTAAGCTTGTTATATTTAAAAAAAGACAATATCTTTAATAAAACTATGTATGAATTCATTTAGTTTGTCTCGCTAAAACTCGAGAACGCGAATGGCTCAAGTCTCAACCGATTCGGCTAATTTTAGTGTTGAAATTTTCGTAGAACTCCAAAAAAGGGTGATCTGTCATCTAGTTATTTATTTAAATAACAAATCTTGGCTTATTAACTTGTAAATATTTTATTCCTATAAGTAAAAAATATTACGCAGGCGATGCGGGTTGCGACTTGCGGCACATAACTAATAACTATTCAAAGTCTGCTGTCTTTATTTATCGTGTGACGCTGTGTGACGCTTCTAATTTGCCAGACAAGGACAAGCCAACCTTATAAATACTTTTACAAGGGGGTTAAAAGTCTTCAAAGTCCTTGTTCAAAGCTGGATTATGGTAGAGAATAACAAGGCAGGACTCCTGCCTTGTTATTCTCTACCATAATCCAAATTTGTACTCCTGCCGCAGGAGCACTTTGACATTTTACATTATAAAGTTTTGTGCCTACTGCCTAGCCGTTTGGACTTATAATACGACGCATTGCAATAAAAAACCCTAAGACGCTTGGCACCTGGCGCGACTTGGCAAGGGTCTCCGAGGCCGTGCCAATATGTACACAGTGATTTGGCAGCCTCGTCCACACCAGGGAAGGGTTTATGTTTCCTTTGGCAGGATATTGGACAAACGGAAATATACTTTAATGGTTCGATAACTAATAACGCTATACGATGAGTTACAATACTATATTCAACTATATTGTAAAGTCCAAACGCCATGCACAAGAAAAATATATTATTATGCATAATAAGGATGTCAAAATTTGTATGACATTCTGTTCCTTTTTCGTTCAATATGACCTATTTCATAGACCATAATAGGTAATTTGCTGACCCGGCTAAAGTTGTTTTTCCGCACACGTCATATTACGCACATAAACCTTCCTCATAAATCGCTCTATCTCCTAAAAAACCACATCAAAATCGGTTGTATGTTCTAAAGATCTAAGCGCATGTAGAGACACTTCTTTTTTTAAATATTATGTAGAGATGGGCATCGAAATTAAAACATAATAAATAGGTACTTTAAGGTAATGCTCAGTTTTCATTAAAACATCGAATAAATAATGTGGCGCATTTTTAAATCGACAAGAGTAATATGTTGGAAATATGGCGGCCATGTGGACACCGCGGGGAATGCCATCAATTTGTCTTATATTGACCGGAGAAAATAGCAATTGGCTTCTTTGTTCTTCGAAATAGCCATTTTTAGGGTTCCGTACCCAATACCTATTATAAACTTCGCTCTCTGTTTGTCTGTCCGTCTAGCTGTGCCTCAAGGGCCGCGATAGCTAGAACGTTTAAAAACAAATAAATAATGCTACAAAGTCGAATTTATAACAGATAAAGTCCTTTAATTAGATTTTTAAAAAAAACACCTCTGTTTTTGTCGGGGGTTAATATTTTCTAAAAAAAACGTAATTTTACCCTTATTTTGCTCTATACTGAACTTAATTTGCTCTGTATGGAACTCTACATGCGCGACTCCGACTCGAATTGGCAGATTTTATTATTATCTTCCGCATGTACTAAATTGCTATCACAGCTACATACCGAAAGAAACAAATGCGATCTAGATTAATAGATTTATTACAACCTTAGTGTAGTTACAAACGAAATAAATCCTGAAACCGCAGAGGCAATTATTAGAACGATCTGCAGGTTCCAAGTGCTAGGAAACATGCAAGGTTTTCTGGGTCAAAGTTCAAAGCTATTTCGAGAAATAAAGGCAGACGAATTTATAAAGACTATGAAAAATCACTAAGCTATTTAACTTACTTACTTTTATCTCAAGAAACGTACTGTTTCCTTTGGAGAAGAAAGAGAACTAGCTGAGAAACTGATTAATAGAAGGGTGGACCTACATGATTTGGTCAGGTTATACCAAGTCAATGTTAATCGCTATGTGTTTTGGACTTGACATAGCACGTCCAGATTCTGCTTGTAAATAAACTTTTCTGTATACCCCATGCCTTAGGCTTGTCTGGAGCACCTACATGATTTGGTCAGGTTATACCAAGTCAATGTTAATCGCTATGTGTTTTGGACTTGACATAGCACGTCCAGATTCTGCTTGTAAATAAACTTTTCTGTATACCCCATGCCTTAGGCTTGTCTGGAGCACTCTCAACCTGCTCTACTCTACAAAAATTCTACCCCATTATGTTTTGATGACAATTGACAAATATATTACGTCAAGCTCATGTTGATGATGATGATGATAAAATATGATTACGCACTGGATTCGTGACGACTGACGACTCTGTCTCGTAATTATCGTGATCGTATCAGAGTCATTACCGCCTGTCGCGTGCTGTCGCCTCGTTTTTTGCCTTCGACAGCCTTGATACAGACGTATTCCTTTTCTAAAACGCGTTTTAGTGTTGACAGAGCATAAAATAACATGATTTCTAGGATGGAAAAGGAATGAATGTTACTTTTTTTAAAATAAAGAATTTTTTTATTTTTTATTATTAAAAGTTCTTAAAGTAAAAGTAAAAGATCAAAAACAATCTTCGTACAGAATCCTTATCGAGTATCATTATTAATCAATGCGATGGACTAGACACAAAAAACGTGCTAATTACGGTGGCCCTAAAATAAATCGAAAAAAGGCATCGGGTATTAGACCCCTGCATCGCGGTGGATACAACCGAAAATAAATTCTATTCCGCGTGTGGTAGAGTTTAAAATTGTATACGTTTATACCCCCTCGGGTGCGTTTTTATTTGATTTTTTGTGTATCTACCTGCAACGCGGGCCGGGGCACATGTGCACACATTTTGACGACTGCAGCGACGCCAAGTTTTGTATTCCGGCGTATCTTGTCCGGCCTACATTTTTAGTATGATGGCATACATATTACGCAATATTTCTTGAATTTTAGTTTTTATGTAGCTCTACCTAGCTCTACATTTTTACTTCATAGTCAAAATGTCTTGAAATGGCTAGTTCGTGTTGGCGTTGGCGAGAGCTCTACCATCTCTATCGTTCCATCAGATTTTATCCAGGTTATTTATAAAATATAAATACGTTTGACCAGTTTTATCAATAGGCGCCAGCAACCTTGAAAACGAAGCCTAAATTCTTACGAACTTCTTTGTTTCCCGAGAAGGGTGATATCCTGTAAGACGAAACTCGATGAGTAATGACATGTCACCTGTCAGTCTCCATCGAGGTGCATGCAACCCGATCTATCTGCGTGTGGGCCAAACTAGTCCCTAAATAGTCCTTGCACACGCACAGTGCACACCCTTACTGAAGCGAATGATTTGTGAAAGCGACAAAGTTTTTCGACACGGATGGTACCTATATGGTATAATATTAAAGTATACTTATCTAGTTTAGATGTCGCCCCCGCAACTGCGTTGGACTAAAATTCGTTTATCACGCGGAACCGTACATTTTTCCTGGATAAAAAGTATCCACTGTCCTCTCGTGGGATTCGAAGTATCTCCATTCTCCATATACGAAGCAAAATCGCTTCAGCGGTTTGGGCGTGAAGAGGTAACAAACAGACAGACAAACTTTCGCCTTCATAATACATATTATATTTGTATGGATTGGACAATGTCACGATCTTTGAGATTCATTCGTCTCAAATTCTTCTTTAATACCCAAATAGATTAGGAAACGAATCGCCTAATACGCGTTAATCGCCACCCATGGATTTGCAATTCGCAACACCAAAAGAGTTAATTTGTCTTCTTTTCTTCTTTCTCCTCTTGTGTTACTGGTGTTGGTCCTTCGACTACTCTTGGTAACGTGGCACTGGCATGGGGTTTTCAACCACTCTTGGACCACCTGTAACGTTTGTCAAAAAAACCTAAAACTTGGGAACAAGGGATTTTTGTACAGAAAGACGATGTCAAACTTATTTTACGCTAAGTCGCATAAATATTATTCTATAGCTACTTCGGCCCATACGTATCGTTTCTCACGTCAAATTCGCTCGATAAGAACTCGCCTCGAATTCACTGGTCACCAGAATAACCGACTGCGTGTATCTAGGTGTAATTAAGTGTTGGACAGATGCTAACGACTGTTATCAGCTCATCACCCCTGTTACAGACATTCGTGACAACTCCACGTGTAATTGTAGCATAAATGTTAACACGACAGAATTTTAGTTATGTACTTATGTGGTTTGTTAACAGTCGCGTCACCGGGACCTCACCGACAATTCAAACAAACGTTTAAATAAAATGCCACTTTACGACCAAGACCAGGGATGGCGATTGGCGAACCAACAGCACGCGTGCCACGCCGCCAGTGGCACGTTACATAAAATTTAAAGCATGCTACTGGTCACAACTAGTATCGAAATATGTAATTATTTTACCAACAATGAAGTTTATATGACCCTTTGCATGGTGATTACTGATTAGTGAGGAGCATCAAAGTAGACAAATTTTGAAATACGCACGAAATCACAAAAAATCTTCAATGACTTCTTCAGAAATATTTTTTTTTGTTGTTCGCGACCTCCCTGTCCTTGGCTTTTATATAAGTTTTGGTCTAGCGACCCCTGCCGCCGCTGATTTGTAGTGGCGTAGAGCAAAATGAAACCCATAGCCTAGGTTATATTGCGGGGCTAAAAATATGGTCGCTTTGGAGAATCATATTATGAATCATAACATGATTAAATTTTTTAAAAATAGCAAAATTGACACTGTTTGCAGCTCAGATGTCTAAGCCCGGCCGCACATTGTCCGAATTCTGATCAAAAACAGTTGAATTTCGCCGGACCGCCCGCGCCACCCCGCACACTATCCGAAATATCCTTCCGGCGAGTTCGAGCTCACTCGGCTCAGTACAAAATGTAAGAGACAGCGTGGACGTTCAACTGTTTCTGATCAGAAATTTCGGACAATGTGCGGCCGGGCTAAATTCGTACTAATTTGACATTCGTGAGTTTGACAGTTGACGATTTATTTTGTGAATTGATTAAAAGGGCCACATAAGTATTTTCGGCCGTCAACACCGAGTGTGAACCAATCAGTGAAGCCAATGGTGCACGGCAGTCCTGCCGTGAATGGACCCTTTAAGAGGAATTGCTAAATGTGACCATTTTAGCCTCGCTGATCATACTCAATAGTCAACACTCATACGGCCTTACGCAGTGTGTCTTACAAAATAAGTCGAGCCAAAGAATAATAAATTGCTAGTTGATGTAACGTAAGTAGAGCTTCTATAGAATTCCTAGGATTCTAGTAGAAGCTCTTTAGCTAATACATATTTTGTAGGGATACAAAGTTATTGTGTTGAAAAAGATGTTTCCATCTGTCAATAATTCGTCGATTAAATCCTCCTTTAACATAAACTTTTTGTATTGACCTAGATCCAAATAAGGCAGCCATAAATTCAACTCTATATTCATATAAATAAGATATAGAATTTAATAGCTCAATTTTCATGAATACGATTAACTTATTGAATAGTCATGATTACCTAATCGTGATTCGTCCGTTTCGGTTCATTCTAATTTCAAATTGACGCGCCTTTGATGCGTCGCTTTCTCCAAGAGGAGAACAATAGTCTATGGTCTTAAGTTATGGTTTTTAAAAAATTGGACCACCAAGACGTTATGAAAATCCTTAAAAATCATAAGGAATCAAAGATTGATAGAATCAATGAACTGCTGAGTCGTAGTTTAACAGATCTGGGATATTGTTTAGTTTTCATGTAATCTTTTGTTCGTTATGGCTACTCTACATCTCAAATGCCCGGTTTGTGAGGATTTTGACAGGAGTTTATCTACTCAACGGCGTTATTGATTGGCAATTCCTCTCAATCAATTCAGCAAATGAATTGTCATAACTGTCAAACTGACGAATGTCAAATTAGTACGAATTAGATATACAAGACATGAATTGCAAGCAGAATGACCATTTTGCGATTGTAAAAAAATGAATCATATTATGATTCATAATATGATTCCACGACGCGACCATTTTAGCCCCGCTGGACATAAGATAATAATCTCGCTAGCTCTGTTTTCATGCGGCCAATCTTGGATGGGCCAATGCAAGTTATTCTGGACTTGAAGAGTATATTCGTCTATGATCTTCCATCTGTGAAAACTTTAAATTGGTCTTCTTGTTTTGTGTTGAGACTCTATATAGGTATTGTATGTCATTGTCCATGGTTTGCCACCTATATTTCCTGCATAGTCCCTACTCCCCATAAACTTATAATATACTGTCTACTCCCTTTATTGAGTATAGACATTATAGACAGCTTAATTCATAAGAAATCCGTCTATGGAACATCCAATTCAAAACTGAAACGGAAACTAGCACTTGATATGCGTTTTTGAGATCTCACACTGTTCCTCTTAATTCAAGTGGTCTACGTTCATTTTCGCAGCTGGAGATACTTACTCCAATAATATTACATTGAGGGTTGTTGGTTTTATCAAAAACTAGTTTAACGAAGTTTTATATACATAATAGTAGCCGTAATATTGTTCTTGGTATTTTGTAACATTGGGTATGTTCCAAAACTAACAGTATAACCAGTGCGATTTGACGAGATTTGATTGGCTTCCAACTGAAGTTCCAAGACATTGATCAGATCACTGAGGCCGGTATAACTAGTCAGTACTCAAGATGCATCTCGGTCTCAAGACACGGTTCAGGCTCTGTGATTGGTTGGCTGTCAAAATTTGGACCAATCACAGAGCCGAACCGCGTCTTGAGACTGAGTCGCATCTTAAGTACTGACTATTTATACCGGCCTAAGTTTGCGCTGGCCAGTGCACTGGGACGAGCAAGGAACGCCCCCTTTTTTTAATAACATGCTCTTAAGTATGTAGAGCTTTTCTGTTACTTTTGAGGACTTTATCCTTCGTACTTCTATACCATTATCATATTCCATACTAATATTATAAATGCGAAAGTTTGTCTGTCTGTGTGTTACCTCTTCACGCTCAAACCGCTGAACCGATTTTGCTGAAATTTGGCATGAAGATACTTTGAGTCCCGGACAAAGACATAGGCTACTTTTTGTCCCGGAAAAATGTACGGTTCCCGCGCGATAAACGCGTTTTGGCGCAACTGAGTTGCGGGCATCATCTACTATTAAATATTAACTTATATTACTTATATTAACTTTATATGTATATGCATAGTCTCTGTAATCATCATAATATTAATACGCGAACGAAAAACTTTGTAACCCTTTTTACGAAAAATGGGGAAACGTAGGTGCATGAAATTTTGCACAGTTATAGTTTATATGGTGAAGGAGTGCATCGAACTAATATTATTTTGAAATTATGCTTTTATCATACATTTTTTTAACAAATAAAACATTACACACACACATGAGAAGTGACAGATTTTTGAGTGACAAGCCTATACATACGAATTATACTCTTTTATTTATGGTTGAAGTCTGTTGACAACAAGTTGACAAATTGAAAATGGATTATAGTTTTTTTTTTTTTGGTTTTTGGTTTCTCTGGAAGCCACATAAAAACGGCGGGCCTAAAATGGTCACATTTAGCAATTCCTCTCAATCAATTCAGCAAATGAATTGTCAAAACTGTCAAACTGACAAATGTCAAATCAGTACAAAAATACAGAAATGAATTGCAAGCAGAGTTGCATTTTGCGATTTTCGAAAAATGAATCATATTATGATTCATATCATGATTCTTCAAAGCTACCATTTTAGCCCAGCTGATGTCTATTCGCTATTATTCTGTTCTCTATTTTATGATACTCATTACTTTATTTTGTTTCAGGTAAGTACAAGGATTAAGGAAGAACCACTTATTGAAGTGTATATGTCGGTGTGAAAGCATATTCACAGTGAATCAAAGTGATAACTTAGAAAATTGAAAAGTGAGGTTTGTTGAGTGATTTTAATTCGTGTCATGAAAAGATGGTAAGAACTCTATCTTATGCGGCTTATGCCTAAAAATTGACTTCTGACTTCTGAGTTCTGATGCAAGTTTTAACTAAACCTACCTCTATAGACAGAATGATTTAAGAGGAAGGTAATAATAATACAAAATAATATTATTGTTTATCGTTAATTCCTCCTGAGAAGGTGATAATAGACAAGTTAGAGAATAAGGGCGGACTTAATTTTACTAATGTAAAACTAAGTTGACACTTGACCACGAACCTTTTCTTGGGTTAACGAACTGGTGGAGGACACAGTATTTGAGTAATTTTCAATTTTATGTAAAGAGCGTTTATTTTATTTTATTTTATCTACATTAATGGAAAACTGTCAACGTTCAATTACAATGAGTTTTAAAAGTTAAAACTTTAACATTACAATCTAAAATAAAAGCGCATACAAATAGATTTCTAACAAAAACTACGGGAATTTCTTTATTTGAAATACAAAGAGACGAAGGGTGGTGTAATTTGAACCTTGTTAAAGCGTGGAATAGAGGTCCATATGCCGTGAACGAGGAAACTACAATGGCTTCACTATTGTATTTTGTTCATAAAACCTCAAAGCAATTTTCAACATTAGCCTCGGGTGTTGAGCTGTAATTTTAAATCCTATTCGTAGGCAAGAGCGGCGTAAAGATCTTATATTATCTAGTATACTATATTTTTATTATAAAAGTACAATTCCTTGAACTCTATTCACTACTTTTTATTCACGACTTTTAAACACCACAAAATGTTGCACGGCCATCTTGTTTATAAATATGTATTCCATTTTTAAACCGATTTCGTTTGGCGTTTAACTATTCTTCTTTTAAATTTAAATTAGGTATTTTTTTATTTTTAGGAATTGTGGCAAAGATTCTCCTGCTTCTTTTTATGTAGTAGGTAATAGCCATTTTATATTAAAGTATTTAAAAAAGTTAATGCAAATGTTACAAAATAGTCGTTACTCGTTACTGAGTAATATATTTAAAAAAAAAAACAGCCAACAATGTAAAGTAACTCCAAAACTCGACCTCGTCATTTCGTCGAGTCAGGCCCAAGAAAGCATAAACCCGTAACAACGACGTGAAACAATGTCGATGCTCATTCCGTATTCTCCACCGCCCGAAGTTCATAACATACTAAAATTTAAAGTAACAGATGCGTCACGACTCACGATCTGTCGTAAACGCACGACCAGCGTAACGTGACCCCTGCGGCTCCCTGCGCCCGTAAATAATCGGCCATCGACGAGTATTGCGGGGGTCAGGGTAGGCTGGTGATGGGGACTTGGGGAGCTCTCGATATCGATCTTTGGCTCCTACTCCCTTGAGTTGGGAGTCCTCTGAATTAGCAGGACGATTTATGTCGGTGCGTCGGGGGAGTGCATGCATTGGCCCGCTCTTAATTGGTCTGCGAGTGTTTGCAGCGCTCCTATTCTACAATCTCAATGCACCAATGCAGTTAAATTCTACGTTTGATCCAGTCTGCTTCTTATCAAACAGCAAATAATATCCTTTACAATCTACATCAAACAAACATCACACGACTTTTGGAATTTTATAGGTTTGATATTTCATGGGAATTTTGTAGTTTGATAGGAAACGGACTACATCGAATAAGAAGCGAAATTACATTTTGTAGAATCGAGGCGCTGGTCGGTAAATAACTTTTAACATTTGCATACGTATTCCTGTAATTGACATGAGTAACCGGTATTTACATTTTACATAATTAGTTAATGTAATAAAAGCGTTTATTTACACGGGTGTGCAACATCTGCTGATAATAAGTATATTAAACACAAAAACGACACTTAATTCAAAAATAAAATGGAAATACTGAAGGTGATTTTACTTACTTTTTTTATCTTGCCATAATTACTTTTTGGCTGATATTTCATCCATTTCAAATATAGAACTGTATTTTTTACTTTTTTTTCACAAAAAACAAAATGGCTGCCTAAAACATCTTTAGGTCGTATATTCTCAGTCGTCAATACGGACCCCAGGCCCCAGCGACGCCCAGACAATCGTTTGTTATCAAAACAAGTTCCCTCAGACGCTTATCTGGCACATGTGGTACCACCGTACCGCGACCCCCCGCGCCCCCCGCTAAGCCCATAAACCGGGTCGTTCTGGGGAATGGTTATTTCAACTGAAGGGTCAAGTGATACTGGTCGTACGCGCGTGCTCTTGTATTTCGTTGGTAGTGTTGGTACTTGGTACAATTAGTTTAAGGTTGTAATCGAATTATCTAATACTGAAGGTCAAATCTCAATTGGTCAAGCAGTACAATAAATGTACTATCAGAGAAGTTGATTCATAGATGGCGGACCTACGTAATTTGATCGCGTTATGTTAAACCTCAGAACAGGACGTTACTTCTAAAATCTAAAAGATTACAGCTAACATCGAATTGACATAAACCGACCAATTGACGAAGGTTCGTCAACTGCACCTATGAATTAATTTATTCGATGCTACAGACAGAACACCGATCTTGAACTTTAACTATAGCAGTGTGGCAGTACTTCTCGGCGTCTGAGCTGTATCATTTTAACCCATCAAGCCCCATGAGCGACAATAGATTTCCAAGAATCCACGATCGAAGGATTAATGAACAATACAAAATTCAGATCAAGGTTTTATCAAAGATTCAAATTTCAGAATATGGCACGGGCACCAGCAGCTGTACTAAAGTTACGTATTTATGTCAAAATGGCCCTAGAGGCAAGAAAGAACAGAAAATATGGCTACATTGGTCCACTTTTTTTTGCCTTGTAACATAATTTGCCATGTGTCATCATTTTGTCATCATTTCTCTTTGATAGCTTACTTCCTAAACTTCATATGTAGAAAACCATTCATTTTGGTAAATCCATAGCCATTCTGTGCATAGATTTAATCGATTCTAACAGAATTTGTGTCCCTCTACCCCTTGTTTGTTTACCAGATTATCGCAACCCTGTTTGCCGAACGCCCACAGCAGTGTTCCATATTCCATATTTAAATATTTAAAACGAAGGGGTTTTCTTTTTTTTTATTTCATTTAGTGAAGACCACTTTGATTCCAACTTTTTTTAATCTACGGCAATTAATTGAATTGGACTCCAACATTTTTTTAGATTAAAAATATCGTGTTTTATATAAAACAAACTTTTTGGATCTTATTTTAAAAGTTTAATTTACACTATTTATTAAAAATGCTATAATAAGTACTTCAACCATTCATTTGTTACACCTTAAGGTCTATCTGCCAGCTTTTAATATTTACCGATTTGACAGCAGATTGAGTGTTCTGGCGGAGGACTGACACTTATTGATATTGGAATATGACGGCGAGATCCTGTCTCGAGCCTGCGGTTACCGGCCGGGCTAAATCCGTCTTTTATTGACGCGTCCACATTAATAACACCTGTTATGCAGGTGCACTGATTGCACTACCAGGGGATGACATATATGTACTTTGTTATTCAGAATTAAATAGAGGTGTACAACTGTACACATCAAAACTTCATTGTCTAAAAAAACCTTGTTTTAACTGAGATTGTTGTGTTTTGTTTGGACCGACTGTTTAAAACCTAGTTTATTCCAAGGATTGGAACTATGAATGTTGTGTTGTGTTTTCTTTTGACTGTTTTAAAAACCTCGGTTTCGACTAGAATTGAGTTTTCCACCAATAAAGCTTAAAATTTTTCTCCTAGTGTGGGTCAAAGTTAACCCTATTTATATGGCTTCTATTTCATCTGATATATAATACGTAGAGGGATATGACATTGTATTCTACTAAAGATTTATTTAAATCCAGGGACTGGTGCGAGTAGGTCTAAACGTTCTTAGTTGCCGCAATTTAACGTAGGTTTTTTTGAGTATTATAATTTAATGCTATATCAGTTTTGTTTAATGTAACAAATAATATTATTTGCAAGTAAGCTGACATACTTACTTGTCTAAATTGACTTGACCACAGCAAATCAAAAACGAACAATCACAAATTAAATTAAACATTTAGTATGAATTTTACGATTTCATAATTTCTAAAGTTAACAAAATCTTATCGTTTATGTTAACGATAACAATATTATATACGAAATTGTCACGTAAACGGTATGCTTATGTAAATGGCAGTTGCAGCGTCCATTATTTTTCAAACTTCTAGCACCGATGATTTCGAAATTCAGGATTTGGCACCACATGTTCTTAGAAAACTTTGTTTACCCTTTAACGTCAATGGGATAATTTTTATGTCTAGATAATATTATGTTCCTAAATACATAGTACCAAACTGCAACTTTTTTGGCCAGGCTTTCTCAGATTTTGACCATTGCAACTTTCTGCTCACACTTTGCTTGGGTAAGGGTGAAGCCAAACGAGCGTAATTTTGTGAGTGAGGCGCAGAATTTCTGCCGCGTGTTTATATCTTTTCATACAAATCATGACTCACATTTTTTTAATGAAATAAGGGGGCAAACGAGCAAACGGGTCACCTGATGGAAAGCAACTTCCGTCGCCCATGGACACTCGCAGCATTAGAAGAGCTGCAGGTGCGTTGCCGGCCTTTTAAGAGGGAATAGGGTAATAGGGGAGGGTAGGGATGGGAAGGGAAGGGAATAGGGTTGGGGATATTTGGGCATCCGGTAAACTCACTCACTCGGCGAAACACAGCGCAAGCGCTGTTTCACGCCGGTTTTCTGTACGTGATATTTTTGAGTATGTCTTTCTACGTTCGAGCCGGCCCATTCGTGCCGAAGCATGGCTCTCCCACGTATAATCACTTTTGGCTTGTCCTTCGGAATATTGAGTTTTTCGTGGCTACCGCTGTCGATTCTGTTTTTTACCAGACGGGAACATATTGTGGGCCAATGCCCGATAAAAAAGACGTTACGCTACCCCTATAGGTATATAGTACAGTTTCCAGATAAGCAAATGCAATTTCCAACTCTATACGGGTAATTATTCCCACCTGCCTCGCCCAGGATCTGATAAGCAGCTGGTGTTTCCGTTGGTAAGTGCTTTCCGTTGAACATGTGGACGATGCTTCCTGATGGCTTGATTTGATAATGAGATGCGTCAAGAAAATGGTTGTGCTTCTGCGATTTCTGGACGTTTTTATACGGAACTTGCTTGTCGTGAGAGGGTTAGCTGTTTTTTTAAGCGTTATGTATAGGTTTATTACGAAAAAACGTACGTACAGTTTGTGGAGTAAATAGGATTAAATTGTAAACTAGACAATCTCGTGTAACGCCTACAAACGATTACCAGTAATTTTGTATTTGGGGAGTTTTGTGGGAGAAATACGCTCTACCTATACATACCCTGTAATGTAAATAAGGTACGCCCCCGAAAACGGTTAATTTTTGAGATTTATATTTGTTTTGTCTGCTAACTCTGTGCAAAGTTCGGTCTCCGAGGCTAATATCAAGTATAAACTCTCTAAGAATAATCTAACGTGACTTTCGAGGCAAATACGGCTCAAAATGAACCCTGTCGTCTAATGAAAGTGTAATTATTTAAGTACAAACCCACGTCCTCCAGTTACTCGTGATTATAATAATGGTCTCTGGGACGCCATTACCCAGGTAAAATACTTTTGTCAACTCTCCGAATCCTTTGTTGGGACTAGGGGCACTTGTGAATTTTTTCGTTTGTCATCTGATCAACAAGTTTGGGGTTACGAATCCCGGCCATGAGTTGGTCGTAATGTAGGCACTCAAAGGGCCTGGATTCTTAGACAACTTGTGATAATTTCGACAGCGATGTAAGGAATTAAATATGTAATTCAACATATAACTGGATCGCTAAGTTGCATGACGCTTACGATGCGTATCATACAATTCTGAAATCTAACTTTTTACTTCTCAGTTGAATTAAGAAGAAGCTGTCACAACTCACAGTTCACAATTTTCTCAAACCCGCACGTGAAGTTAAATCCAAATCGAACCGAAATCATGAACGAACTGTTTCCGACGTAAAGGTGTATTTTCTGAATAGATTTAGGAAAGAAAGCTGAAAAACCTTAAACAAATAGAAATGGCCTTACATTGCAGTTACAATGTAATATGAATTTGCCACGGAAGGAAAACCATGTACCAGCGAGGAAATTGATTCCTAGGCAGATGACGGACCAACGTCATTTAATTGTGATCTGTCGGCTGGGTTTGACGTAACGCGACCAAACTACGTGGGTCCCCCATCTGGCTAGGAATCAACTTCTCTGATAGTACAATCGGCAACCCTTCAGTCGTTCCAGGTGTTTCCACTACTCATTAGTGTGTACTTTGTGTTACGTGTCATTAGATAGCGAGTAATTAAATTTATTTACACCTTTAAAGTAGAAATGAACAAGGAAGTAATTTATTCTGTGTAAGGTGTCCTTTGCAATCATTGGCCGAGGTGCATTTATTAACCAACGCAGAGTTACCACTTTTCGATATAACCACTAATATTGTTATGTTGTGTTTGTATTGTTTACCAAATAAAGTTTGTTTGTTTGTTTGTTTCTTTCTTTCTTTCTAATAAATTATTTTTCATACTGAATTTTAACTCTTTCACCACCAATTCTCGGTAGCCTGAGAAAGTGAGAGTCGATTTGAGAATATGAGCCCTTTCTCAAAAATGTAATATCAGAGTAATTAATTCATACGCAGATGGCGGATGGGACCTACGTAACTAAGGCCGATATATAAACAGTCAGGACTCAAGATTCATCTCGGTCTCAAGACGCTATTCGGCTCTATGATTGGTCCAAATTTTGACAGCCAACCAATCACAGAGCCTTGAACCGTGTCTTGAGACCGAGATGCATCATGAGTACTGACTATTTATACCGGCATTAGTCACTTACTTTAAGTTGAGTCGCCAAATCACGACAATTCAGACCCACAAAGTTAATATTCCGCTAGGTATTAACTTTATGTTCAGACCTCAATTAACGCGACGCGTAGCTTCCTAAGGATTAATAATTTGTAATGGATGGATTTGACAGACTTCAATTTCGTGAGACGTGCAAGACACATTGAAATTTGTCAATTGTATAATAATAAAATTAAGAAATGCATCTCAGGGCAGCTACGCGTCGCGTTGCGGTCTGAATTGACCCTTAAGGCGAGGATAAACCCCAATTTGTTATTCCGTGACTCCCGGTTTACCTAGTTCCAATATAATAACGAAGTGTTAAAAAATATGAGATATAAAGCACAATATTCAAAATACCTTAAACCGTAAACATTTTAATAAAACGTAATACTTTGGCTGTAATTAATTTATAAACTTACCTCTGAAAAAACTCTATTTCATCGAAATATAAGTATTAACTAGGATAATTGTACATTTTATTTGTATAAATTGTTAGTAAATCTATATTAAAAATTCTTTAACCGAACAATTTTGTTTCTTAATATTTATTTCCAAAGATATTTAAAAAAAAAACATGAAAAATAGAGAAGATCCGCCCGAGAACCTATAGTTTTATGCTAAGCTAAAATGAATTTTATTGCGATGCGTATACGCTTGGTCTTTGGTTGTGTGCAAGGTTATCGTTTTTGATTGAGATTAATCCCCGCCTTAATTTTGAGTTGATATAATTCGACCAAGTAACGTCGACCGACCTGCCTATTAATCAACTTGTCTGATAGTACGTCGTTCAAGCTCTATTTAGTACGAAACGAACTATTATTATACTAAGCTGCATAGAGCTTTTAGGCAGCTATACGGAAACAGTCCCCCGCAACACACACCCACTCGTTTAACCCGTTGGCAATCAGTCCCCTGTCCGCTAACAATATAATCTAATTTAGGTCATTTCCCTTATCACTATAATACCCAAGAACGTACTGCGGCTTTAGAGTAACTAACTCGAAAAAAATATTCCACAAAATGCGAAACTAATGCCCGTTGCTATGTTCCTATACTAAAAAGTTATGTTTCACATTGTAAATGCGTAGTTTAAAATCACGACACTAGTATCGTTTTATAGTAGCTATAAAGTGTAACGAATTTAGTTAGTATAATGGTATGCAAATTTTTATTACTCTGAAGTGCTGGACCAATATTAATAAAGTTTTCATCTCCGGTGACGTGACGCCGCATAATGCGCGTGACGCGTGGCAACGCATAATTTCGCCGTTTCCAGCACAATCAATGCAGAATGACGATTTTAGTTTAGATATCTGCAGATTCAATTAAAGAGTCTATTTGCTTTATGTCATGAATTTAAATCCATAATAACTGAAGCTATCAAAGGAGGACAGATGGAAGGACAAAACGAAATTGGCAATCTTGTGGTTACTTGGGAACCTTATATTTACTGTAGTCAGACTGCCGTATTTGCTATTTTACCTGTACCAACTAGCACTGTTACACAAAAAGACAAATTGAACAATAAGAAAAACTAAAATTAGTATCTACTTTGTTGCAATTTGCATGCAGATAATGCCGAATCATCGTTTAGAAACATGAAATCATTGTCCATTGCGACTGTAGAGATAACTATACAGAATTACATAATGGCGCGCTACGCGAAGTGCAATATCTGTAACATTAATTTCCATCACGACTCGTCCCTATTTTTAGAATATAAACTATCACTAATATTTCAAACAGCCATCATTTTCAATAACACCAAATATCGTTCATAAATTTTCATCAGCACTCGTCCCTATTTTTAGAATGTGTACAATATCATCATTTCGAAGAGCATTACAATAACACTTTTAATGATATTGCTGGGTGGGACCCACAGGTAGAACGCATACAATTTTACGAACGCACTAAGATAAAACAGATTAAAACCCCCACCCCCAATAATTTAAAATAAACTGTGCGTATCGAATCGCCAACTAAACGTACCCCGACGCAGATTTCAGAGGACCAGTGTAGCTTGGCCCGCGGTGGGTCGTTACTGCCGGGGGGACGCGTAATGTTACGGCTCCGGATATAATGGATATGTTTTACTGCCCCCTCCACATTAAGGCCCCGGTGTAATAGAATTCACCCCCCCTCGCTGCCCATAACAATGTTAAGTCGGCGCATGCGCGGCGGCCCCAAGCGACGAACAAAAAATGCGCACACGTCAACCCAACAATGTCCTATCATTTGCATTTCATAAAAAGTTTTAAGCTCTTCCTTCTTTATGTTTCTTTTATTCTCGTATAAGAAGCTTTTCTTTATGTAGGTGTACT
The DNA here is from genome assembly GCF_905147365.1 of Aricia agestis. Classification (NCBI taxonomy): domain Eukaryota; kingdom Metazoa; phylum Arthropoda; class Insecta; order Lepidoptera; family Lycaenidae; genus Aricia; species Aricia agestis. The sequence goes on from NC_056425.1 coordinate 12,841,845, forward strand.
CTTTTATACTGAGATTGTATTTTTGAATTGTTTTGTGTTGTTTTACTATGATAGGTTGTTAATGCATGATGATGATAACAATCTCTACATTTATAGTAGTACAGACAGTGAAATAAATTTAATATCGAATCGATAACAATCACGATACAAATAAATAACAAGATGACGTAAACCAGTACAGTCGGCGCGGAATGAGTATTGAGTTAACTCAAAATCGAACTTTACATTGTAGTTCTCGCAAGGACTTTAGATGTGGGTGTGACCATTCAAAACAGTCTTCAATCTTCATTAATCTATATGTCGGAAATCAAGTTTTATTCAGAACGCCAGCCTGCGTAGCTGGCCTGGTTTCAATGAAACCGGCCACCGTCACCGAAACCGGTTGGGAGCTATTATTATTATTATCTACAGAAGAAGAGGCTATCGTATATCCGTGCTTTAGGTAACGAATTTTATTTCGTGGCTACAGTAGCCAAGAGGAACTTGCTGGTGTGGCCTTATGGTTATGTTAAACCTGCAGATTGGACCATCGCGCCTGTACTCTGTGCTGAGTATTATCCCTGACTGTGTAGAGCTGTTTACGATGTCGTTCCGTTTTTAGTATCAGACAGTAAGTCGGTGACTGTACAGCTCCAACTAGCTAAACCGCCATAAACAAGGCAGTTGTCCGGCCGTGTCGGCTGTCGAGACGGTGCCATTTGGCAGACAGAATACATTTTTATTGGGATTTTACCACAATGTCACCGTAATTATTATGGTGACTCAAACGAAAGTTGAGGAAGTGGGAATTTGACAAAAAACTGTGTCATGCAAGGTTCAGGTTATAGAAAACTCGTCGTTCGTTATAATTTCATATGATATGTCTAGCTAGTTAAGAAATAAATAAGTTATGTATAATATAGGTCTACAATAAATAATAATTTTATACAAGACTCTTTGAAGCTGTAGTAAAGAAGATGTAGTAAATAAATAGTAATACATAAGATTGATGACTAATTTGTCATTCATATTTTTCGTGTAGAGTCTGACCCACTTAAACGACGATCTTTTGCACCAATCATATGTCTTCGTTTTGTGGTTTTATTTCGAAAATACTTTAAAAATACTTTTTATATTTTCTTGGTGTTATACCAGTTTTAATTTGCAAAAACTTATAATTCCTGTGTATAAGTTCCCTACCTTGACGCAGAAATTGACAGGGGACTGATAGGATTATTTTTTAACTATCCCTCCTCATTATTTTAATCTGACGTATGATATAAGGTTAATTGAAATTATTTGGCCTTTTCAACAGCTTCAGGTTCTATATTTGGTTCCATAGAGGCAAATAAACACGACTTAATAAAGTTTTATTTTTGCCATAAACAACAAACAGGTATGGCTTTGTTTACGTTTATGTGACAATGACCTCGGGCAGATATTCATTAAAATAGCTTTAGCTCAATCCCAAAGTACAAAGTAAATCTATCTGCCGCGCTTAAAAACATTTTTTATTGATTGATAACCATAATGAAGAGTTGACAATTGAAATATTATATTATGAAGCTTATGTTAAAATCGTCATTAAATTAAGGTAAAGTAATCATTGAATTCCGTTTGACAGACTTTGACTACTACCAAATACCAATCAGTCCCTAAACTACTAGAAGATTACAAGAGTAGAGTTTTGTTTTGGGGTACCAGGACATTAGGAGCACAGAGGAGGTCTTCCCATCTGAGGGCTCGTGGCGCCGGCTATTGTTATCTCATTATCTGCCGCGATAACGCGCCAGCCAAATTAGGGGAGAGGTCACCGAACCCGCCTCGGACACATCTGCTACCACCCGCCATTTCAAATGCGACTCTATGAACATAGACATAAGAGCTATTTTATATTATCGTGTAACGTAAATATTGGTTATCAATTTTTCAACGTGTTGCAATTATTTGTTTTGCTCAATACGACGGAATCGCCCACACGTTGTGTAACCTGATTGTAAGTGATTACTGAGTACCGACGCCCACTGAGACGACCTTTGATACAAAGGTTCTTCTGATGTTCGTTACTTGGTATTGATTTGGTAGTACATAATATTACTCTAGAGTACTCTACTTTAGTAGAGGTTTTTGTTCCCCGAAATTACTCTGAGCTACAGAATTCAGAAATCTCCGTATAAGCTACATTTTGTTATTAGTGCTTTGCTAATGTTCAGTTTCCAAGGTTTTCGTTATGAGTTTACTTAATGTATTGATTGGTTGACGATTTGACGTTAGCGGAACAAAAACGCTAGCGAATAGATCTTGTCAAAAAACCGGGCAAAAGTGTCATGGCGTCGCGATATGTCAAATTCCATACATCAATTTCTAGCGCTGTCGAAATTATCGAATGCAATACCAAAGGCCCTTGTGGCATTCTCCTTAGTTCTGTGGCCAAACTCGTTTTCGGTTTACAGTCCACAAACAAGCTATACCAGTTGGATGATGGGTGATCTTTTCAATTAGACATTGTCTACTTGGACAATCTAGTTCAGTATAATCCATGCTAATAATATTATCGATGCGAAAGTGTGTTTGTCTGTATGTCTGTTACCTCTTCACGCCCAAACCACTGAACCGATTATGCTATTTGATATGGAGATACTTTGAGTGATAATTTGAGTCAACATTAATAAAACACTATTTTCTAGTACTGTTTGCGCTATACGTAACGTTATATTATTAATACGACTGGTTTCGATAAAAACATCATTACTCTAGTTTAGTCCAAGCTATTTTCTATTTAATTTCGATAATATAACATGTTATAATATTCAGGTTTCTATAAAGGAACGTTATTAACAAATACCTCCGATATTTAATACGTTTATTAATTTCTTGGCTAGAAAACTGAATATTAAGATTTAAGATATTCGGGAATGCTTCAGAGAAAAGCTTATTGTAGTAACTTATAAGGGACTCTACAATCTACATACCACCGTGGATAAAGTTGATTATTTTTCCGACCCAAATATCGACCAATAGAATTGCACCATTCGACGTCACGTGGTACAACCTACATGGTATTATACTGATAATTTTTTGAAAATTTTCTCTGGTAGTTGCTATATATAAAAAACAAATTCTAATTCTATTGGCCGACATTTGGGACGGAAAAATAATCCTCCGAATACCACACGAGCTTCAAAATTATCTGGCATTTCCCTCAAGGTTCCCTGCATTCATTTGTTTGCAACGAACCTATCGGGAAATACCCGATAATTTTGAAGCTCTTGTGGTATTATAAGTGAAAAACACTATAAAATAATATGTCATTATTGGTGATTCAGGGGTCTGAATAATCTGATTCTCATAACTTGAATGTCGCTTTGATAGCAGGTGTCTGAGAAGTGAGAATGCGTGAGAGGGCGAAGTTATTGCGATTTGTATGAAAGCTTTTTGCACATATTTTGTAATTGAAAGCTTTTAAAGCTCCAGGCTATTTTAAAAAAATCTAGTCCTACTTTTTCCATTACTTGTACTGTAAAACTCTAGAACGTACTTACTGTCACCAACAGTATTTCCGGACCTATACCGCCCAAACCTTCAAGAAGAGAACGTATTCCCTCTTAAAAGTCCGGCAACGCACCTGCAGCTCTTCTAATGTTCAGTGTCCATGACCGACGGTAGCTTTGCTTTCCATCAGGTGCCCCGTTTGCTCGTTTGCCCCCTTATTTTATAAAAAAAATACTTTCCCTACCATCAGTGTTCTGTTTGTTTTTGTCATTTAAAAATATTCTTCCACATTGTTCCCATTAACTCTTCAATTTGATTATAAACTCTGTCTCCTTATAGTAAAGTTCAATTTGGAGTACGTCTACCTCTGCGGTTGCTGGCTTACCGCCCGTTACGTAACAACCGACTTCCCACGACATAGTATGTCACTGGCGACGTCTTACCAGTCTTACCACGAGTATTATCTTGTCCGCTGCTGGCTACAATTTGTATCTGGCTTAAAGGAGTGACAGATGTAATAGTGTCTGAAGATAGTTGAAAAAACGTTGTAAATTCTGATTAAAAACGGTTTTGGTAACTCTTAAAATTATTATTAATTTAACAAATTTCTAACTCGCTTCAGTTTAAAATTTAGTCTGTACATAGGTGTAAAATAAACAATAAAATTTATACGTGGGAGAGCTATGCTTCGGCACGAATGGGCCGGCTTGACCGGAGAAATACCACGTTCTCACAGAAAACACGGCGTGAAACAGCGCTTGCGCTGGGTTTCGCCGAGTGAGTGAGTTCACCGGAGGCCCAATCCCCTACCCTATTCCATTCCCTACCCTCACCTATTACCCTATTCCCTCTTAAAAGGCCGGCAACGCACCTGCAGCTCTTCTGATGCTGCGAGTGTCCATGGACGACGGAAGTTGCTTTCCATCAGGTGACCCGTTTGCTCGTTTGCCCCCTTATTTCATAAAAAAAAAACAAATAAGAATCTTTGAAGCTGTAGTAAAAAAGATGTAGTTGTCATTCATGTGGGCGAGAGTCTTTTACACCGATGTTTTGTCTTCATTTTGTAGGTTTATTTCAAAATTATTTTAAAAATACTTTTATTACTTTTAAAATACGTGTTATTAAGATAGTTTTTGCTGTTATACCAGTTTTTTCATTTGCAAAAACTTTTAATTTCTGGGTATAAGTTCCCTGGCTTGAAGCAGATATTAATTACTGCAGGGGACTGATAGTTATAATAGGTAGGCAATGTTTTATTATGACGCCTGAAGATACGACGAAAAATGTTGTGAATTTTAATTTAAAACGGTTAAGGTTATTGTTAAAATTGATAATTTGACAAGTTTCTTACTTTCTTCAAGTTAAAATTCAGTCTACTTTGTAGAGAAGTGACTAAAATAAGGAAAAAAGAAGCTAGTTTTGACTCGATTCCTTTCTAATTTATTTCCTGTGTAAGCTATTTTTGCTGTAGTTTTAATTAATATTGTTTTCCTCTTTTTCAGGTAAGTCTACAAGAAAAACATTCGGGGAATGAGACAAAAAGTGGATGTGAAAAATTGTGTAAGAGTGTAAGTAGCGAAAAGTAAAAAGTGCACTTATTGTAGTGGGCCAGCAATCAGCACGGACCAATGTGAAGAGGCAGCTTTACAATACGAAACATAAAAATCCCCCATCAAAATGTCATCCACACACTCTAGAACCTATTGCTCTAGTTTTCTGACAATATAGTGTAACTTTTCATCGGCCTTACTGTCAAACAACCTTGAAAACCGGTCAGTAGTCTGATGATGATACTACGGTAATCCGTAATACTATAATCGATTTAAGCAGTTCTCGTTAGATAATTCATAGCGACAAGGCCGCGAAAGCGTTTATCCTAAGTAATGCTGACGTCAGACTAGAACTTAATGCATTTATAACGCCATCTATTGATTAAACCTGTAAGTCAATATATGTCATAATAAAAATAATTATAATGAGTACTGACAGACAAAGACAGGGGACTGAGTAGTTATACTGCGAATTTGTGATACGCTACACTCCATCCTTCTATAGTCTATACTCTAGACGCTGTTTGTACTGAGAGTTATTTTTTTTTAGGAATATTCTTTTATTAACAGAGAAAGGTGGCTGCACTTTACGGTGTACCTTTGTACTTGACCTCTTTGAGTTTGTTATACCTTCCTCATTCGTCTTGGCATATTTTGGCAATAGGGCCAACTTTTTGCTTGCTTGACAAACTGCTTGCGTTTCAGGCAGCTTGTCTGGTGAGGGACTGGCACAATTCCTTTATTGTAGAAATATACTTCCTAGTTATAATACTGTGAAGTAGGCCACGGCCGAGCTTGCGGCTATTGATGATGAATAAACAATCAAATTCCAAACAATGCAGTGTGAACTACCGCATAATAATATAAAGCAATTATAGCTTTTTGTCTTGGGCTTTTTATAGTTTGTATCGGAACAGGGTCAAACCTAGGGGTGTCACTGCTTAGACAGTGCCTCAATGATTCTTGTGTCCGACTCGCTCTGTGCCGGCATAGAAAGAGAATCTAGGTGACATCCGCAAATCCGTTGTCACGAAATTCGTTTATCGCGCGGGAACCGTACATTTTTTCGGGATTAAAAAAATCTAATGTTCTTTCCCGGGATTTAAAGACATACGAAATTTTTGCATTATCGGTTCAACGGTTTAACCCATCAAGCCCCATAAGCTCGCCGGTGAGCGAGACACAATAGAATAACAATAGATTTTCAAGAATCCACGATCGAAGGATCAAGCGTTAAGAGGTAATAGACAGACAGGCACACTTTCACATTTATAATATTAAAGGCACAGACGTAAAAAAAGTACGGACGTAACCTTCTCTAATCACGAGTGAAGCCTAGTTATGGCCGCCCGTGTAGGACGTGTGCGTGATATGAGGGTTGCCATATAAATCATAAATTTCCCTACTTTTAAATTTTGTAAACTCAGACAAGTTAAATGTATTTTTTATACTTAAACATATTTTTATGTTTTTTCGCTTCAGAAATGTAAGAGGTTGTTAAAGATGTCATAATGAAAATATTATTTTTATGACACTATAGATAGAAAAAAAAACACATGTTACGTACAGAGAAGTATATTATTTACATAACATTATTAGTAATAATGATTATGTACAAACATTTACAATAATAAAATTATTACTAGCTATTTGACCGAGCTTTGCTCGGTATTCGATAAAACACGAATAAAATGACATTTTCTAAAAATAATTCCTAGCTAGACAGATTTATCGCCCCCGAAACCTATATAAGAAACCCGTATAAGAAAAGATATAAGATACTTAAGTCCCGTAACCCGTTTCATCAAACAATCAAGTAATTTTAAATAAATAATGGCTTGTTAAATCAGTTAACGGCCTGTTAGAGCTATCGAGAGTTCTACCATGCGCTAACGTCAAATCAAATCACCTAACATGGTGTTAAATTTATTCCTGGTCTAGAGGTCCATTCAATATTTTCATTCCTACTAGGTCTTAATGACGCTCGGGTGACTACACCAATAGCACCTTCCCTCCCCTACTACTGAAGGAAATCTAAGACAACAATTTTATCTATGGGCGCTTCACACCACGTCAGTCTGACCCCGTGCTAAGTACCTGAAGGACTTGTGTTACGGGTACCAGACAACGGAAATATATTTAATACTGTTATACTATACATATATTTAAGATTTTTATTATATGATACACATATTTAATACACACCCATGACCCAGGAACTTTGAAAACTTTTTGTTCCGTCGGCAGGATTCGAACCCGCGACCCCCGGCTTGAAACACCGACAGCCCACCCACTGAGCCACAGAGGTCGTCAAACAACAGTTATATCCACTTTTGTAAATTAAGAAATTAATAGGGGTGTAGACTATTTTTAGGAAATATATTTATTTTACAGATGTACCATCAAGGAAGTTGATTCCTATGGAACTGACAGACCAACGTTATTTGGTCGAATACTTATGTCAATTCAATGTTAATTGTGATCTGTCGGCTGGGTTTGACGTAACGCAACCAAACTACTTATGTCCCCGATTTGTATAGGAATCAACTTCTCTGATAGTACATAAGTATTTTGTTACACCTAAAAATATGTATAAAAAATAAATACACTCTTATTTCAATAAAAAAAATCACTTATTAAATATAAAAAATATTATAAAGTTATTATGTAAAATATGTCCATTTTCGGTAATTCTATAATACAAACTCTCAAAAAAACAATAATTTGTATTAGATTTCGTTTACTGTCTACACCCCTATTATTGTATTCCGGCCTAATTACTGGTCAATAGTATGCTAAATACTTACATGACACTAATAAAAGACAACAAAATTAATTATTTAAAAATAATTTAAAATTTTCCCCGGTTTGGGGAAAATTTCCCCACTTTGTTATGGACATTACTGACCTGTTGAAGTTGAATTAATATTTACATTATTTTATCAAAATACTTTAAAAATATGTTATCTTACCTATGAAATATTATTCCTTGATGTTTTTTGTGTAAGGTTGTATTGTTCTTGCACCATTTTACAACACAAGATAGCATATTTATTTTTATTTATGAATGACAAAGATGTGTCACCGCGATGCAGTCTAATTGCGTAATGGCGGTACGATCGGCTTATTACAGTGCGAGTGTGTGTGCAAGATGTGTACATATGATCGCCTGGGCTTATTAAGGGTGCTTCACTCATTTCTTAATGGCGATCCGTCCGTATTTTTTTTACGTCCGTGATTAAAGGTATAAAGTATATTAAGTATATGGATTAACATCGGTTCACCGCTGTAATATTATGACGGAAATGCGAAAAGAGGTATCTAATAACCTCCTCCTTTTTGGAAGTCGGTTAAAAAGCAAAGTTACAAGTCTTCAGCACCAATCCTCAGCATACAAGCATTGCAGTTCAGACTTACAAGGCTGTATTTGCTCGGCCAAATTAGAACTAGCGCCGCCAAATTGAAAATGTTTCATCCCAGGATGACAATGTCATCGACGCGTCAAAACCATTTTTGTCGTCTTGTCATATCCTTGTAGCCATTGACGTCATGACAATTGACACAAACTTGACCTGTGGGTCATGACACTCATGACACTTGCTCAGGTCATGATGACGTCACTAGGTGATCGACCGCATGTCAATGCAATGTAATGTCAGTCCCTTTGTTACTCTACTCGGTTTTGTATAAAAAGTAAAAACGCTTCCGTTCTGTCGTGTGCCGCGGCCTGACGGAGAGTCGACGGACGACGAAGTATTTGGAATAATTATATTATGTAAGGCTTGATTACGTTTTTTTCTACGTTACGTAAATACTGTAAGTTGTAACGTATTAGCATCAGTAGGATGAAAAAGAATAAAAAAAATTGTCAGATTTAAGAGACAAAATGTCAGATTTTCAGTGTCAATATGTCGCTTTGTTCTTCCGTAGAAATAGTAGAAAGAAACAATTTTATTATATTGATATTTGATACCATTGCATTGGACGATCTGCGTGTATCGTCCAATAGTACGAGGGCTGCTATTTATGTATCCGGAATTAAAAAAAGAAACAAACATATATCATTTAATATGGTTTTATTGCTTTTCAAAATATTCGCCGCGATGATCGACACACTTTTGCATACGCTGGAACCAATTTTCATAGCACTTTTTCCATTCTGATTGAGGTATCTCCAAAACGTGCATTTTGAACGCATCAACAGCCTCTTCGCGGCTCGAAAAACGTTGACCACGTAATTTGTTCTTCGCGTATGGAAATAAAAAGAAATCGTTAGGTGCCAAATCAGGGCTGTACGGCGGATGACCAGTCAATTCGATCTTTTGACCCTCCAAAAACTGAGTTGTTTCAGCTGAGGTGTGACAGCTAGCATTGTCGTGATGTAATATGATTCTGCGTTGTCGGTTGTCCTTTCTTATTTCTTCAAAGACTTCTGGTAAACAAATGGTCGTATACCATTCAGAATTAACCGTTTTACGATTCTCTAATGGCACTGTAGCCACATGTCCATTAATTCCAAAAAAACAGGCGACCATTTGCTTCAAAGTACTTTTTGCACGAGTAACTTTTGTTGGTTTCGGCTCATCTTGGAACACCCACACCGTTGACTGTTGTTTAGTTTCGGGGTCATATGCATAGATCCAAGATTCATCACCTGTGTAGATATTATAAACGGCTTTTGACGTACCACGGTTGTATTTTTTTATCATTTTTTTGCACCAATCGACACGAGCCCGTTTTTGATCGATTGTCAAGTTGTGCGGAATCCAACGCGAACATATTTTTTTTACAGCCAAATGTTCGTGTAATATCTTATGTATGCTCGTCATACTTATGCCTAAGGACGCCTCTATCTCGCGATATGTAACATGACGATCACGCATTATTAGTTCCCGCACAGCATCTATATTTTGTGGGACAACAGCTGTTTTTGGGCGACCTTCTTTATTTTCATCCGTGAGCATAGACCGCCCACGATTAAACTCACTGTACCAGTGATAAACAGTGGTTTTTGATGGTGCTTCATCTCCAAAAGTTGCGGTGAGTTGAATAAAGCACTGTTGTTGATTTAGCCCACGCCGAAAATCGTAGTAAATCATTGCACGAAAATGTTCACGCGTTAAATCCATGGCAAATGAAGACACGCAATTTTCAAAATGACGCCACAATGGAAAAATAATTGACAGTCACATGAAACAAAATGTATTTTTAAATATTGTTCTTTACTTTTTAAATATTGTTCTTGTAAGTGGCCAGTTCCGGATACATAAATAGCAGCCCTCGTATCGTCTCATAGCACGAAGCTTCGCGATTCGTGAATATAGACGCATGTGCTGCCGCGGCATTAGAAGGTTGTACTTTGAAGGTCCTTCTAACAATTTTTGTCAATTATTGTCAATATAAATATTAATTGTCACCGTCGTCATAATACAAATCTAGCGCACTGCGCACGTCTAGCGGCCGTTTCGTTGGATTGTGAAATTAAATTTACAGTCCGATCATAATCATTCTCTTTGTGACCGAAGCCTTTATGCCAACGACATACGGGTCATTTCATCTGTCCTCCGAGGTAATAGAGCCCTGAATGAGCTGTAGATGTTGAATCATATAACCACAATTTAGCATCTTGGCAATACCTACCCTCGCCGCAAAAAATCCGCAGTCAAACATACGTCATATTGATTTATAGGCAGGCATTGTTCGGCATTTTATTGCGATTTATGTGTGGCTGTATGTACGAAGTCATTACCTGGTGGAATAAAAAAAGAAAATGACAGCTGACGGCGGGAAATGTCCGCCATTACCCCCATACATTGCCCATACGCATAGTTACATGCTAATGATCTAACGGACTCATAACTTTAAGGTTTTACAAAAAAATATTAGCTAATAAGTAAATAAAGATTTTTGTAATTTTGAACTTGAAACTTGGCTATTTAACGTGCCGCGTGCGCACAAAAATCGTATTTCGAACGAAAGTTGTGTTAAGTACATCGAATAGCCAAGGCCCGACACTTTTTGGGTAGGAGGTAGAGTTTGGTAATTATTGTAGAGCTAGGACGTACTAGATAGTAGCAACAAACTTTTTTGAATATGTTGCTGCTTACTTAAATCTATATAAATTATTCTTAGGAATTAGGATGTGACAAAATATTTTATGCCGTTAAAGTTATACCTTACCTACCTACATACCTTAAAATATTGAAATGACTCCAAATAACAATGAATTTGTCTAATTCTGGCCACGTTTTTGTCTACTATGCCATGTCTATAATTATTAATTGTACTTATTAGTGTGAGTCATAAATAATAAAGGCATGTATTTAAATTAATGTCTGTATATTCCCTTTTCTCGATCAAAATATTTGAAAGTTTCACCAAAAATACTGACTTGCACACTAATTATGTACCCTAAATAATGCGAATTCAGCATACTATTTAAAGTTATTTGCAAAACTGTTTTACTGAACGAATAACTATTATTAAAATAGTATATCTAACAATTCCTTAGTTCAACAAACATACTACAACTTCTTAAAGGAAAACCATCACCTAAATTGCTTTTAGGAACATCATTTATTCTAAATAAAACCCAATTTAATCTGTTATGTTCATATAATTAAGAACACATAAAAAACATCAAGTGCTAATAATTAACAACATTTATCAAGTACAATTAATTAACATGGACTAAACTTTGGCATAGTGAATGGTAACTCAGTTTATAAACAATAATAATAAACAATCGGCAAACACCGAGTCGGATTCGCGCACAAAGGGTTCCTTACCGATATATTGCAAAATAATTAAGCCTCCAGCTTAGGAATTGCACTCTAGGGGTTGACAAGCTACTAAAGAAAAAAAAGAAAAAAACAACTGGCTTCAATTATGAGTTGACGGAGCCCCGCTACGTTGTCAATGTCAATTTGTAGATTTGTTTTGATAATAGAAATTGATTTTATTGTGGTGCACCTTTCGATATCGTTTTTAGAAATTCCGTTGTAAGATTGTCCAATTTAGAGTGCAAGTTAGTATTTTTGATAAACAATTTAAATTTTAGTTTTACAAATAATAATATATTTGATGTATGAACCATATTTTTGGTGTGAATTTGGTTATAAAGGTCGTCTCGTTTTGTATGATGTTTAAGTTTTTTTTGAAGGACATGTTCAGTTAATCAATTGTTTTTTTTTGATCAGCATTAGTTTTTCTGGTATGCATTCAGTTAATTAGCGGAATTAAGGTAGTGTGCTGAAAAAATATTCTGATGTGCATTTCATAATATCCCAATAATAAATTCATATTTACAAGATCTAGTCTTGGCATCATGTTCCTAATTCCACAGAGACAAAAAATGTTAAGTATTCTACTAATTACAATCTCATTACTCATAGAGAAGTATGAGTTACACATTTCTATAAGGACACCGAGATGGTTAAGGTCACAAAAATGTAACATTGTGTCAGCACGCATACAGGAGGCCTACTACGAAACCGTTTTGGTCGAACGAGAATGACGCGTCCCGCTCTAACAACGTCATTTCACGTTTGTAAGAGTAGGACGCGGCATTCTCGTCCGATGTTTGAGTCTCAAAACGGTTTCGTGGTACGGCCCCAGGCGCGTGACGACAGCGTGACGTCACAACACGCCCACAGCGTCACGCCGCACTAGCGCCGGCGGGGAGCGCCGCAAACTCCGCTTACGTAGTGCGGAGTTGTACACAACCGACGACACGATATTATGTCGGATGGCGGGGAAAGTATTGTACTGTAGCGTAGAGTTGTTTGCAGCTGTATAAACGAATATAGCATTGATCTAATGGAACTAGGATGGTGAATATATACTTATTTATTATATCCAAATTCCAATCAAATATACAAACATACATTTGTAGAGTAGACACAAAATTGTGCTAAAATACTAATAACGTACATAATATATTCAGAAACATTTATCAGAGATATAAAACAAATTTGAACATTGGCAAAATATACATATTATACTTAATTAATATAAGATATAAAAATGACGAAGAAAAATAAAGTTGTGATGAAAAAATTTACGCCTTCTAGTCCTTTTATCGCCTTCCTGCTTCCTGATTAGAAACTCACTATCCAATTACTTATTTTCAACATATTTTGTCATTGTGTACCAGTGTAACATCTGTATTCTGTACCAAGGGGGGTGAGCCAAAATGTTTTCGTTTTCGCTTCGTTATATCGCCGCCGATGAAAATGTATGATATTGACATAAGCGTTCGTTAATATGACGTTGACGTTCGATTATATTAACGAACGCTTATGTCAATACCATACATTTTCATCGGCGATTCTATAACGAAGCGAAAACGAAAAGATTTTGGCTCACCATCGACATCGTGTCGTACGCTCTAAACGTCCCACGCACACAGTCTCGCAACGCGCACACTAGACGATAATTTATGTAAACAAACCAGTCTGAGCAGTTACTAGGACTACGGACTTAGCACGAAAGTGGGGCATCTGATTTGAAATGAGTTAATATTACGTCGCATTGTTTATGTCCACCGCATGACTTTGTTTACAAAGTCATTAACGAGGATTTTACCTATTAATTAAACATAATATTGCATGTTTAGGAGGTACACGGATGGCCATGATATGCAGTAGTACTACGTTAGCTAAAACTAAAAAATAAACTAGTTATTTCTTAAAAATAAATAATAATTCATACCTTAAAGGCCTATTTAACCTGACTCTACAAAAGTAGAGATAGTTCAATTATAACTTACATTAGCTTTCTCGGTAGAGACAAGTAATTATAATATTATACAACTTGTATGTACTAGTATGTAGGTTAAAAAGACATACTAATGTGCGCTTTTATAATTTTGAACGTGGCGATATTATCGTGGACGTCCGCGGTAAAACGATGACATAGGGAAGTAAAATGTATGGCAATATAATATGAAGACGCTTTTCCGTCGACGATAACTTTTTAACGTGCACGTTAGAGGACATCACGACGTCTACACTCTTCTGAACCGCACAAAACGTCCGCGGTGCGTAAAATTTAACGTATCCAACGTTTTAGGCTGCGTTTCCACCAGAGATGTGTTATGAGGAATGTGTTTTTGAGAACCAATAGAAAACGCTTAATTTGCCTGACAACATTCAGCGCAGATCGATTCTATTGGATCTTAAAAACATATTCCACGCCACCACGGTGGAAACGCAGCCCTATTGTGGAAGTCGGCGTCCACGCGTGACCTCCGGAATTATAAAAGCGCACAATGTCTTCTTTATTTTCATGTCATTATTTAATTCTTTCTATGTATATTTTTAATTAATAAGGGGGCAAACGAGCAAGCGGGTCACCTGATGGAAAGCAACTTCCGTCGCCTATGGACACTCGCAGGGAGGGTAGGGAAGGGAATAGGGGAGGGTATGGAGGGAAAAAAGGGAGAGTAGGGAAGGGAAAAGGGTAGGAGATTGGGCCTCCGGTAAACTCACTCACTCGGCGAAATACAGCACAAGCGCTGTTTCACGCCGCTTTTCTGTGAGCCCGTGGTATTTCTCCGGTCGAGCCGGCCCATTCGTGCCGAAGCATGGCTCTTCCACGTTACAAAAGCATAAATTAGTTTTTTGAAAATGTAAAGCTACATTTTGTAATTACAATAAATCAATTCATTCTGCTTTAATATAATATGTTTCGTTGAATCTTGGAATAATTGTTTTTCTAAAAATAAAGAAAAACTTTTTATAGCCGAAACAGTAATTTTAGCAGACAATGGAAAATGACATTTAATCCTTCGGAATAAAATTCTCCTTGTATTGTAGTGGTAAAATTTAAATCAGAGCGAGGCTTCATAATTTTTTGCTTTCCGGACAGTTAGTAACAAATTTAACCATTGTTAAACAAAACAAGGTTAAAAGCCACCAATTTCCACAACAAAGAACGATAAAACAGGGCTGCCAACTATCATAAAATGTGTTTCTAATTTTGTATTCATAAATACAACGAATTTGCTGTATTTAGAATGCCTTGTTGTGAAGATGTGGAATGTGATCTTTAGTTCCATAACAGCGGCTTATTATGTAGGAAAATTATTTTTACAATTATTAATATTTAAAAGGTAATATCCGGCAACGCACCTGCAACTCTTCTAATGTTGTGAGTGTGAGTGAGTTGTGATAGTTGCTTTCCATCAGGTGAGCCGTTTGCTCGTTTGCCCCCTTATTACATAAAAAAACTAATGATATGAAAATAAAGAAGACAATAACTTTGTTCACACTGTGCCTTTTTCTGTTCGAAGCGAAAAAATTGGCCCCCTTATTTTATATTAAAAAAAGTGAAAAATATTATATTTCTGGATACATTTTTCTATTAAAATCATAAAAATGTGACCATAAGACTGTACTGTAATTGATTTTTTATTGAACTAACTGTAACATAAAGAATTCGCCATTCGCCAGTATACTAGAGAGTAGGGAAGTGGCGAAAAACAATGCATGGTCAAAAAATATGGACAGCTGAATTTGAGGGTAGTCGTAAATATGCCGGAGCTCACGGACACGCCACTGCTACCTCGATTTATGGATCCGAGTCCCGACAAAAAGTACCACTTAAACCACAGAATGGAAATTGTTAGATGTGGACTGTGGGTAGGGTTGCCAGTGCTGTGGGCTGTGGCATTTGACCCTCTGGTCAAACCGTTACCTTAGGCGGGCGCCAGACATGTGATCAAATACGCAAATTCGCCAAGTGTGGCACTGACATTTGCCTATTTGTGCAAAGTTTGCTTAAACTTTGAAGCCCATGTCTGGCACCGGCTTTAAGATCATCATCCCCCTACGGAGATGCATTAATTTACCGTTTTTAGAGCCTTATTAACTCAAAATTATTATAAAAATACAGCAATAAAACTACATACTGGACGTTTGATTTTTTTAAGTCAATTTTGAACTAAGATAAGCAAAAAAAATTGGATTTTGGCGCGATCTCATCAACGCGGCAAATGTATGGTCAATGTCGTTTGTTCAGGGGATGGCCTTAACGGCCGCTCAGAGACGTTTCATGATGATTAAACTTCAATTTAATAAAGAGTTTAACAGATATAGCATGGGGCTTATGCCAAATTCTTCATTTAATTGTTGAGTTATTAATGTTCGTCTCAGAGGAGGCAGTTAGATTTGAAAGTAGTTATTTCTAGTAATAAATCTACGCTGAACCAATGTCTGTATGAACGTTGAACAGAGAAATACCGCTTTTACTGCCGCGCTCAGAGACTTACAAATAAATTACTTAACTGTAATTAAATGGAAACTTTGACGTAAGCCTCATACATTATCTGTCAAATTCTTTATTTAATCAAAACTACTTGTAATTATCGCCTCTGATAAATGACTTTATGGAGAAGTCATTTTTATGGTAGCATGAAGTTACATAATATTTAGTATTGACAACTAGCCCAGCCAGCCGCATCTATTGTTTTCCTAATCTATGTTTAACAAATTTCATTAACAAAATGTATTTAAATTTTGATTACTGAATTAACTAATTATTCAGTTGGTGTAAACAGGACATTATCATCTTATAATACGTACTCTAATGTTATTTATACTCCCTGCAGTAATACTATAATATAATTTTATTAATTTTAAAAACGTGAAGGTTGAAATCATTAATTTGTTTATGAAAAGTGATTTATGTTATAATAATTTTCCAAAAGTGTTTATTAATTAATTATACAACCCACTCTTAAATAATAATATCTTCCACTCTAATAATACAATCCACTCTTAAATAATAATAGACTCATTTTGATAAGTTCTAGTGTACCAGTCGGGTCTCAAGACATTTTTGGGTTATATTACCAAATACCAAGTTATCTACTACTTCGGTTTCGTGAGCAGTATTCTAAGATTATTATGCTACCAACAAGTAAGATTTTGCACCAAGGTATACCATGGTTCGGAAGGTGCTGAGAGAACTCCTGATTCTGTATAGATACAAGTTTGGGAGCTTCGACGTTGTTTTAAGAGCGGAAAGCATATATGCTACTGTGCAAATTACCTTCATTTTAATCATCATCACTACCATAAACCGTTATAGAATCATGTGTCGTCCCGTTTTGACCCTATTATTGGTACTTTTCATAGTCTTTTATGATATATCACTTAAACCGCGGGTAACACCGCGGGGCACAGCTAGTAATAATTTTGACTTGACATAGCCCGACTTACGGCCGTTCCCAATATTTGATCTATCTCTGGTTGAGCCCTACTAGAGATAAGAATAGCTCACAATTGACATTAGAGACATATTATATTTTATGTCAATTGTGAGCTATTCCTATCTCTAGTAGGGCAAAACCAGAGATAGATCAAATATTGGGAACGGCCGTAAGTAACCAACTGCTTGTGAATTTATCTCTCTGATAGTACAACACATTTCGGTCGGTAGGATTATAAAATCGAAGTTAGGGTCGTTTCACTCGTTTCGTTCGTTCACAATTTCACGACCGAAAACTGAATTTCGAACGTGAAAAAACATGGCCGCCGCCCGCCATGTTTTTTTTAGCCGCGTAATTTTTGCAGGGGTTCTGGCTTCTGACCCCTCACCTGACCTCGATAGCAAGCAGGTCATTGCCGAGGTCAAGGCAGCCATTGTTGTGGTACAAGCTTACCGAGCTAATTATAAATTCAACGCAATCCGATTCGGCCAACCGTACCAATAAGTAGGTACGGTTGGCCGAAATGTAATGTTGCTAGCAGCAACAGCAGGGATATAAATTACTAGATGACGCCCGCAACTCCGTTGCGTCAAAATTAGTTTACCGCGCGGGAACCGTACATTTTTCCGGGATAAAAAGTATACTATGTCCTTTCCCGGGAATCAAAGTATCTCCGTACCGAATTTCAGCAAAATCGGTTCAGCCGTTAGCGGTTTTGGCGTTTGTTATCTCTTATTCAAGTCTGAAAATAATGAAAATACTTCTTGCCTATGATTTTTTTCTTTCGTTTTTAATTATTTTCTACCTTAGATATATGATTATCCACCATAGACCAATCATTCATCTAAGTTTTCTACTTTGTAGTTTTGTACTCAATGCTTAGCAGCGTGGTAGAGTTCTTTATTTGTCGCAGAAACGGTTTTTTAGTCTGCGAGACGCTCTAGTGCTCTCTGTAATTCAATACTAATCGAACAGCTGTAAGTTGGGCGCCATCTTGAAATATATTTTCTCATCAAAAAAAGCTCGCTTTAGCGCCGTTTCCGTCTCCATCACCAAACTGAATGGCTATAATCATTACGAAAACATTTCACGCTATAATAGGCTCTATTTCACATAGAATAGTTGCGCAAATCGCCCCGACACCAATTTCTTTACGAATTGGCACGCAACAATCGGTCCACACAATGAGCGTTCGTCGTTTTTCGATTTCGCACCGATCGATTCAATTTAACACAACGAAATCGAATAATTGAGTGACGTGGAACGTTTTACGTTACGCACTTGATTTAGATTGGTTTTCTATTGTAGGGCTGTCATTTTGTCAATTACGGGTTCCTTTATTAGAACTCATTAGCGTAGGTACGAGGACTTCATGTAACGGTGCAGCTGTTGTTAGTACAGAAGCGAAAGCAAACGGGTCACCTGAAGGAAAGCAACTACCGTCGCCCATGGGTAGCTGGCCTTTTAAGAGGGTAAACGCTCTCTTCTTGAAGGTTTGCAGTTTTACATTGCGTGGCAGAAAGTTACGCGACGAACGAAAAATAAGTAGTTTACATATTTTTGAATTGCTGGGCAGCTCCTTTTCTTTGGAGTCTGGTAGAGTTGCTACTGTACCCGCAACTCTGCCAGCGGGGAGTGGAGCACCATGGGGTTTTAGTGTGTAGACGGAAGACCCTACTGGGGAGTCTATACCCCGGCCGATATAACGAATCCGCGGCGGATGCGTAAAGCATTTCACCCATGTGGAAAAGGCAACTCTTTTGCTTTTTCAGTACTTATTGTTACGGTACATGGTATACGGACACGTGGTGCGCAAGTACATACTCGAACCTTCTGGGAAGGTCCAGTGTTTGTTTACGTGTTTACCCTTTATTTGTTAGCGTGTTTGAATTTAGACCTTATGACTGAGTACATAAGGTCTAAATTAAATTCAACTTACTGCACTTATCGCAGGGACGGCAGTTTTATTGTGGTACATTCCCGGGCCTCCTAGAAATTTCCCACGGTTGTTTACTTGTTTGCGTGAATCGGGAAATTTCTGGAATTCGTCTCGCCATATAAAAAGAGCCGCAGGCGCGCCCGGCTAGTGTTTGTTTCGAGCTTTCATCAAGGCGATTTCGGAGTGAACACAAGTGATCAATAGTGAGTGAACCAGTGAAACCTGCGACTTGGCTACGACCTAGGACAGTGATAGTGCTTAGTGATTGGACCTAGTGCTAAGTGTTGTGACCTAGTGTTTAGTGCAGTGTTAATAAAGTCTTCAAGAGAGTCACCAGGTCTTTCTCTCCAAATCCTCGAACCCTAGCACGTAACAACTGGTGTCAGAAGTGCGATTTGGAGATGCCATTGACTCCGAGAGAGAAGTTGCGGAGGCCACACCCACTGGGGACCAAGCTCCGCCCACTGAGGGACAGGCCCCACCCACTGGCCCCGCCCACATGGCTCCGCCCACTGGCCACGCCCACCAGGCTCCGCCCACTTTGTCTGAAGCCACGCCCACTGGCTCCGCCCACCGGGACACGCCCACTGGCCACGCCCCTCAGGCTCCGCCCACTTTGGCCATGGCCACGCCCACTGGCTCCGCCCACCAGGCCACGCCCACTCAGGCCACGCCCACTAGCTCCGCCCACCGAGCTCCGTCTGCTCAACCCCTGCCTACTGGCTCCAGACACCATGCATCGCCCGTAGCTTCTGCGGCCCCTCAAATGGCTCCTCAATTGGAAAGTATAATTGAGTTAATTCAGGCTTTGCAAGATTCTCAAAAGGCAATGATGGAGGCACAAGACCGCAAGCTCGGCGCTTTGCAGGAGTCACAAGACCGCAAGCTCGGCGCTTTGCAGGAGTCACAAGACCGCAAGCTCGGCGCTTTGCAGGAGCCACAAGACCGCAAGCTCGGCGCTTTGCAGGAGTCCCAAGAGCAACAAAAGGACCTCCAAGAGAAAGCGCTTCTGGCCATAAAGGATGTCAGTGACACGGTGACTAAGCTTCGTAAAGATGTCGACGTAATGGACGAACGCGTTACCGGGTTAGGAGTGGATGTGGAAAATGTGAAAACCGGCCTCACTGAACTACAGAAGAAAGTAGTGCGCCTGGAAACCACAGGAGTCGCGGCGTTTAGTGGAGCTTCCGTAGTAGTACAAGGACCAAGAGTTAAAGTGCCACCATACGACGGTACTACTTCCTGGAACGCTTATCGTCAGCAATTCCAGACGGTTGCTTCTGCCAACGGATGGAATGATGAACAATGCCTGACCGCTCTCACAGTTGCGCTCAGAGGGCAAGCTTTGTCGGTCCTAGAAGCGCATACAGGAAATGGGTTTAAAGACCTGATGGAGGCACTTGAATCCAGATACGGGGAGCGACACCTGGAGCACGTATTCCGTGCCCAACTGCGTGACAGAGTCCAACGCCCAGGAGAAGGACTACAACAATGGGCGTTGGAAATAGAAAAACTGGTCAAGAAGGCACACCCAGGAGCCGATTCCAAGATGATCGACACGAACATTGTGCAAGCATTTGTCGACGGAATCAGGGACCTAGAGGTCAGAGCTGCAGTGAGGCTACGTCACCACACCTCGCTTAAGGAAGCATTGGCGCATGCTTTAGAGGTCGAGGCTGTTCGGCGTGACATACGGCAGACATATAAGATCCGCGAGGTCTCTGAGGAAGTCAAGGAGGTTAAGGCTCCTACGAAGAGAAGTTCTGGAGCCATGTGCTACAAGTGCGGCGAGAGGGGCCATCTTCAGCTTAACTGCCCGCAAAAAGAGACCCAGATGGCAAGAATGAAAAGGCTCGAGGAACAAATGGAGGAGCTGAAGAAGCAAGGAGCTTCTTCCCCTGCCCGGGAGCAGGGAAACGAATAAAAGCCAGGACTAAGGGGCGAGTGCTGGCTGACACGGAGGAAGCCCCAATAACGGTTGTCTCCCAAGCAAGCAGCGGGAATAGTCTGGTGATTCAGGGGACTATTAACGGGACGGATTGCAAAATGACTCTAGACACAGGAGCCTCTAGAACAATAGTGAACCCAAATTTGATAAAAGCCGCAAGGAGGCACAAGAGGAGAATTAACTGTCGGCTTCTTACCGCCTCCGGTCAGCCAATACCCGTCCTGGGAGAAATGTCAGTTACGATGAATGTGGGGGAGTTCTCATACCCTCATGACGTTATCGTGGCTGAGATTATGGATGATTGCATCTTGGGTTTGGATTTCATGAAGAAGCACAACTGCAGAATTAATGTCGCCGACGGAGTGTTCAAGTGTGGCGAAGAAGAAATTTTCATCCTTGGAGGCGCCTGCGGGAAAGTTGAATGTGTAAAGAAAGTCATAATACCTGGACGTGCGGAAGCTCGGGTGCTGGTGAAACTACCGCCAGCTGGAAAGAAGAAGTTGAATAGATGCGTGTTGATCGAAGACACACCTACCAAGACATCAGCGCATAAATTGATGACGGCAAGAACCCTTGTTAATGGAAGCAGTAACGCTGTGGTCAGAGTTTTGAATCTTGGTGATCGCGAGTTCTGCTTGAACAAAGGTGATGTCATTGGAAAGTGCGAGGAAGTTGTCTGGATGAGAAAGTGTAATTCGATCACAGGCTCAGACTCAGCAAACACCAGCAACTATGGAATAGTGACTGAGCTACTCGATGACTGCAAGAGTAATCTGACTTATTCGCAGAGCATGAAAGCTAAGAAGTTTTTACAACGCCACGCGAATATCTTCTCCAGTCAGGAAGGCGACCTTGGAAGAACGTCGATGGTTCAGCACAGGATAGATACCGGAAGCGAGAACCCAATTCGTCAACGAGCAAGACGGATACCCATTGCAAAGGAAAAAGAAGTTGAAGGCCTTTTGGAGGACATGAGAAGGAATAAGATAATTGAACCGTCTGCAAGTCCGTGGTGCTCACCAGTTGTATTAGTGAAGAAAAAAGATGGCAGCACAAGATTTTGTGTGGACTACAGACGTCTCAATGATGTCACTAAGAAGGACAGCTATCCATTACCTCGAATCGACGACACTCTGGATACCTTGAGTGGCATGAAATGGTTCTCGACCCTGGACCTGAAATCTGGATACTGGCAGGTGGAAATTCATCCAAAAGACAAGGAGAAGACAGCGTTCTCCACCGGTAAAGGTCTATGGCAGTTTAACGTCATGCCCTTTGGATTGTGCAACGCACCTGCCACATTTGAGCGACTCATGGAGTGTGTACTGGCAGGCTTAGTTGGAGAGGCTTGCTTAGTCTACTTGGATGACGTCATCATTGTTGGCCGCGACTTCGAGGACCATTTGCGAAACTTAGAACGAGTTTTCGCCAAAATAGAGGGGGCCAAGTTAAAGTTGAATCCGAAAAAGTGTCGTTTATTCAGGAGTAAGGTGAACTATCTCGGCCATGTTATCTCTAGTGATGGAATTCAGACGGACCCGGAGAAACTAGAAGCAGTCCAAAATTGGCCAACCCCTAAGAACAAAACCGAAGTGCGGGCATTTCTTGGCCTATGCTCCTACTACAGGCGTTTTGTTAAGGGATTCTCAGAGATAGCCAAGCCATTACATCGGCTGACAGAAGATAAACGACAGTTTATTTGGGACGAGACTTCCAAAGATTCTTTTCAGAAACTAAAGAAACATCTGTGTGAAACACCAATCCTGGGGTATCCACAACCTGAAGGTCAGTTTATAGTCGACACGGACGCAAGCAACACGGCCATTGGAGGGGTGTTATCTCAAAAACAGGGTGAAAGAGAAGTTGTAATTGCATATTTCAGCAAATCTTTATCTAAGCCAGAGAGAAACTACTGTGTGACAAGAAGAGAACTCTTGGCTGTCGTAAAGACGCTACAACATTTCAGCAAGTATCTCATCGGCAGACAGTTTCTACTGCGAACTGATCACGCAGCCTTGAAGTGGCTACTACAATTCAAGAACCCAGAAGGCCAAGTAGCTCGATGGATAGAACAACTCCAGGAGTATGACTTTAAGACGGAACACCGCAGCGGAAAGTCGCATGGGAATGCCGACGCACTCTCACGAAGGCCGTGTTCAGAAGACTGCAAACATTGTGTTAAGCAGGAATCTAATGAAGTAACATTAAAGTTAACGAAAACAAGTCCTTTGGGTCCATGGGAGAATGATGGTATGAGAGAGGCTCAAGAAAGAGATGACGACCTTCGACACATCATCACATGGAAGAAACGGGATGACGTAAAGCCAATCTGGAGTGAGGTTGCACCCACTGGCGCTGTCACTAAGGCGTACTGGGCGCAATGGGACAGTCTGATTCTTCAAAACGGAATACTTTACCGGAAATGGGAGAAGACCAACGGCAGAGAGTTCCATCTTCAGATAGTTGTCCCAAGAACGAGAGTACCGGATGTTCTCCGTGAAATGCATGATGGCGTATCAGGAGGTCATCTAGGAGTAAAGAGGACGTTAACGAAAGTGCGAGAACGATTCTACTGGTTGCATTGTCGAGATGATGTACAGGATTGGTGCCGCAAATGCACTACTTGCGCTGCAGTGAAGGGACCACTGACAAGGAGCCGTGGGAGCCTGCGCTTGTATAACGTTGGCGCACCGTGGGAACGAATCGCAGTTGACGTAGCTGGGCCATTTCCTGTAACGGAATCAGGAAACAAGTATTTCATGGTTGTCATGGATTACTTCACCAAATGGCCCGAAGTGTTCGCCATACCAAACCAGGAAGCTACAACAGTTGCTTCTAAGCTAGTCGAAGAAGTAATATCTCGCTTTGGTGTGCCTCTAGAAATCCATTCCGATCAGGGCAGGAATTTCGAATCGCAGGTCTTCCAGGAAGTGTGCAGAATTTTGGGAATGCATAAAACGAGGACCACCGCGTACCATCCACAGTCTGATGGAATGGTTGAGAGATTTAACCAGACCCTTGAGAGGCATTTGGCGAAATTGGTAGATGACAAACAAAAGGACTGGGACAAGTATATACCACTCTTCCTTCTGTCGTACCGTACCGCCGAGCATGAGAGCATAAAAGCTACCCCGGCGTATGTCAATTACGGTAGAGAACTACGAGTACCAGTAGACCTTTTGACAGGAGGATCACCGGAAGAACCAAAGACCGTACCAGATTATGTCTGCGATTTAAGGGAAAAGATGCGTTATATACACGCCATGGTTCGGGAAAATGGGTTACAGTCAAGTGAGAACATGAAGACCAGATACGACCGGAAATCGAATACAAGCGGCTTCGAAGAAGGGTCACTGGTGTGGCTGCATAACCCAACTCGCCGAAAAGGCAAATCTCCAAAGTTGCAGACCAAGTGGGACGGCCCATACAAAGTGGTTACCCGATTGAATGACGTGACTTACAGGATTCAAAAGCAACCAAGAGGGACATTCAAAGTGGTACACATAGACCGTCTGGCGCGTTACCATGGCAGTAACAATGATGCTCGGGACGAGCATCTCTAAGAGGGGAGTAGTGTTACGGTACATGGTATACGGACACGTGGTGCGCAAGTACATACTCGAACCTTCTGGGAAGGTCCAGTGTTTGTTTACGTGTTTACCCTTTATTTGTTAGCGTGTTTGAATTTAGACCTTATGACTGAGTACATAAGGTCTAAATTAAATTCAACTTACTGCACTTATCGCAGGGACGGCAGTTTTATTGTGGTACATTCCCGGGCCTCCTAGAAATTTCCCACGGTTGTTTACTTGTTTGCGTGAATCGGGAAATTTCTGGAATTCGTCTCGCCATATAAAAAGAGCCGCAGGCGCGCCCGGCTAGTCAGTTTGTTTCGAGCTTTCATCAAGGCGATTTCGGAGTGAACACAAGTGATCAATAGTGAGTGAACCAGTGAAACCTGCGACTTGGCTACGACCTAGGACAGTGATAGTGCTTAGTGATTGGACCTAGTGCTAAGTGTTGTGACCTAGTGTTTAGTGCAGTGTTAATAAAGTCTTCAAGAGAGTCACCAGGTCTTTCTCTCCAAATCCTCGAACCCTAGCACGTAACATTATTTTCGGCTAAGCTCTAATAACTGATTCTTGTTGCATGAGTGTGCTCTAGTTTCAGTGGAACACAACAGGATAATATTATAACAGTTTACATTCGTTGATGATGCTTAGTAAAATGTGCAATTCGTAATAAGTATTTACAAACGCTTAAATTATGCGATAACGTTTACTAACATTGTAGCTTGTTTGCTTTTGTGGTCTTTGGTGCATCAATGCATATTCCATACTCCCATAACTATACATAACACTAATACATATTACAAAATATGCAACAGTGTGTGTCTGTCTATCTGTCTGTTACGTGGATATTATTATATTGATTATATGGATATATTATTATATTACTAGATGACGCCCGTAACTCCGTTGCGCCAAAATTAGTATCTCGCGCGGGAACCGAACATTTTTTCGGGATAAAAAGTATCCTATGTCCTTCCCGGGAATCAAAGTACCTCTGTACCAAATTTCAGCCCAATCGGTTCAGCCGTTTTGGCGTGAAGAGGTAACAGACAGACACACTGTCGCATTTATAATATAAGTATGGATATGAGTCCCGGGAAAGGACATAGGATTGTTTTGTAGAGTTTACGTTAGTCTTTAAGATTCTGAATTTAGAATGCTCGGAAAATGCTGAAAATAGCTCACTACAAGTCGAGGTGTGATAAGGCGCTGAGTTCCATTTTCAATGATCTGAATTTTTTCTTATATTCTTAATTCAGGTCCATATTAGGTTAGGACTGTACAGTAAGATCTTAACAACATTTGGCTCGCAGTGATGTCAGCGTTCTAAAGATCTGCATTCTTCGGACAAAAAAAGATCTAGAAGAGATACGAAAGTTAGTACTCTAAGGGCCTGTTTCACCACTTCCTGATAAGTGCCGAATAGGCTATTCACCGCTGAACTTGACAGATCAAGTATGGAGAATCTGTCAAAAAAGTTGTTAATAGCCTATTCGGCACTATATCAGAAAGTGGTGAAACAGGCCCTAAATAGAGGTAAAAAAGTAAGAAAGGGCCAACCATGGGCACAACCAGACGTAACAATTCGTGTTTCTTGTCTCCGCTCGTGCGCAAAACCGTGACATTGCCAAGAGAAACTTAAGGGCCGGTAAGATTTCACTAACATTTCACAATTTAATAAAAGCAATAACTGGTAGAGTCCCTTAGGCTGGAATTCAGGGATTGCAGAAACAACAACACTGAAAACTCTACGCAATAGAATTGATATCCAGACAAACATCAAAACCAATTCGACATTCGACTGTTTAGTATTCAGTTCTGTATTAGCGCAGGATTCTATTTTCGGTGCTTCATGCATCTCCGGAATTCCAAAATTACGGTGCATACTGCATACAGCATATCTCGTACACACTCGCAAGTTTTACGCAGAAAATAGCATAAGTTACGTACCTAGTAACTATTTAGGTACTTATTTAGTAATCTGTGGCATAAGTTTCTACGAAAGTCGGCCTAATGACCCCGCAGTGGCAATAAAGATTCCATTTGGGGCATGCGCTGTCCCATTGGATGATTCACCTAAACCTTGGTTTAGGTGAAAATCATCCAAATACTCTCACCTTCTCAAATTTCTGCAACCGTGCCTTGTCTAAAACAAAACAACACCAACTGACTAATACATTATTTATACCTTCAGCCACATGAGGTGGGCAAAATGCCCATAAATGCCTAATATATCTGGGCGTTTTGCTATAGCCACATTCCATGTCCGGGCCATAACCAAACTATAGCCACGTTTCCATGAGGGTTTAAATGTCGTTTTGTTGCAGGGTTCCACCTGAGCGGTGTGGTGCGAGCGCCCGCGTCGGTGCCGCCCTGCTCCGAGCCCGAACGGCTTTACAGGGTCACAGTTTCCTTTGATAGGTAAGTCCTAGTCTTTATCAGAAGCAGCAGGCAAAGAAATTATATTGCTAGCTCAAATCTAGACTAGATATTTAGCTACAGTCTACACTGGAGAGTCAAAAGAAGTAAAGGAAAAAGATTTTTCCCGATAAAAATCTATCATCAATCATGTATCCAGAGTTTCTTGGCTAAGCAGAAACATAAAGTTTATATTACGGTATTTGCAATAGCATAAAATTAGCAGACTTTATTAAGGACCTGAACTTTTTGTGGGAGCATTATCATGTGTCTTCTTGTGCGTCCTTTAAGCTCTAATTGATTGTACCTAAAGGTAACGCCTTAATCTATGTGTCAAATTCCAGGTGTAAGATAACCGGAGTGACATGCAGCTGCGAGGCGCGCGACATCTTCTGGTGCCAGCACGTGGTGGCACTGGCGCTGTACCGCATCCGGAACGCCGACTCCGTCCGCCTGCGCGTGCCCATCTCAGGTGAGACCAGGAATGCAGCGGAAACAGGACTTGGGAAATCTGACACGTGGAGCAAAATTCTCGAATCTCTCGACTATATCGATTGGTGACAGGTCTAAGTCTTCCCATCAGTTAGCATTCTTCCCTTCATTTTATGTTGTTATTTTAAATTAACTGATTAACTCGCTAACTAAATCCCATGGGCAAGCATCAGCAGAACCAATGGGGCATGCCAATAGAATAGTAAAGAAAGTTGGTGAAGACTTAGAAGTTAGAACTATCACTGTAAACTGCGCGAGGCGGCTAGTAATCCGTCTATTGACCTGTATATCCGCGACCTTACTACTTATTCTTCTGGGCAGTTCCGGGTAACTTCGTAAGTTTTCATGTTTTCCGTCTTCTTCCAGAAACCTTACTCCAGATGGACCGGCAGCAGCTGCAGAAGTTCGTCCAGTACCTGATAGCGGAGCACCATACCGAGGTGTTGCCGACAGCACAGCGGTTAGCTGACGAAGTGCTCCAGGCGAGATCCGCCATCAATCGGATATGCGGCGCGCCAGATCCCACAGCCGGACCGCCGCCGGATGCGCACCACGCCTGGCACCTGGATGAGCAGCAGGTGGGTGATCCTTCGAGCCGGATCGAAGTGGTCCTTCGAGCCGGATCGGAAAAAAATTAACTTTTCTTTTGGTCAGTAACGTTTGATATAAACTTTCAAGTCGAATCGAAGAAGTAGCCATAATATTATTATCATAGCATTTTTTGTAAATTATGATTCTAGTTACGAGTGCAATTGTGTTATGCTAACGTGAAGCTATAAATTAAAAAAATATAATTTGCGATAGCTTTTTTTATTGTGACATGACCTAGGTCAATTAGACTTTGCTGATGTTGCGATTGATGTAATATTTCGGGAATCGGGAGCTATGATTTTCTTTATGATTTTTTTATTATTATTTTCTATGTGTTACAGGTGTGCGAGCAAGTCCGTGCCTACCTCCTACAGGGTACATACTACAATGCCAACAAACAACTCAATTCGTTATTTTCTAAAGTGAGTTTCACCATCTATAATTGTACACACTTACAATGTGGAATCAGAGGGCTGAGTGGAGGGATTTTTACTTCTAACCATGTTGACATAAACTATAAAATGGCATAGGATATATTGGATTTAAATGGTACCCCTAAAATAAATAAACAATACGGCAACTATTTTAGCGCCGACAAAATTATAATTTAACGTGCTTGGATCCAAAGATTTAAATCGATTTAAATCTATGCTTGGATCAGATAAAAAACAATCAGTTTTTGTTATAAGCATGTTCACAGTGTGTGTTACGTTGTGACAAAAATTTACAATTTGCTACCCTCCATTTTAACGTGTCTAATAAGAGTGATATAAACTCATGCTAACCAAAACCGCATAATTTCAGGTAAGAGAAATGCTTCGCGCACAAGACTCCAACGGTCCACGGATGCTGATGCTGATGACTGAGCAGTTCCTCTCCGACCCTCGGCTGCTGCTGTGGAGGAACCAGAACACCCCCATGACGGAGAAGTGCCGTCAGCTGTGGGAGCAGCTGGGGGCTCTCTGGGTCAGCATAGTCCTGGACCCGGGGAGCAACAAGCACCATCGGATGCAGTGGAGGCATCTGCTGGATAAATGGAGTGCGGTGGAGGTGTGTCCGACGGAAGATCCGGATTATAGGTCGTTCCCGCTGGTGAGTTGATTATAAATTTGTTGTAATGAAATACATTTAAATGCAAGAAATTAATATTATTTACTTAAAGAAGTTTACGCCTTGAGTAGGTCTTTACTACTCACAGCAAAACGGCTGAAATATTTTAAGTATTTTAACCAACTAGAGCGATTTTAATCTTCTTAAATTTATACGTGTGTAACAACAGGAAAATGTAATTTCTAGTACGCAAGAGAGCGGGAACGCAACGAGAGGGATCGCGACAGAGACCATCGCGACAGGGACAGAGAGAGACACCGCGACAGGGAGGAGCGAGACAGGGAGAGGCTGCGGGAGAGGGAGGAGAGAGACAGGTATACTTGTTAGTTGGTGAAAAAAGTCTCCTCAAACAAAAATTGCAAACTACGTACGAGAGAGACGAGACTACGTACGAGAGAGAGAGATTTTTTGTAAACTGTATGAATAATAGCTACAAAAGTGCTTTTTTAGCCTTACTAGATGACGCCCGCAATTTCATTGCGCCAAAATTCGTTTATCGCCCGGGAACCGTACATTTTATCAAATACGATTCAGCCGTTTAAGCGTAAAGATGTAACAGACCGACATCACAATTTCCCATTATTAATATTAGTAAGGATTGGATTAGTTACATAAGTGTTTTTCTAAACATGTATTTGTTTTATTTTTCAGGGAAAGACATAGAGAAAGACAAAGGAGAGACATACATTCCCATTCTGAGAGTTCGGACGAGGAACACAGGCCTAACAAGTAAGTAGCCTACACCTTTACTAGTAGTAGTTAGGGTTGCCAGGCATCCGGATAAAGCCGGACACAGTCAGGCTTTTTGCATGCATGTCCGGCCAAAACGTGGGACTTTAGACGTGGGAGAGCCATGCTTCGGCACGAATGGGCCGGGTCGACCGGAGAAATACCACGTCCTCACAGAAAACCGGCGTGAAACAGCGCTTGCGCTGTGTTTCGCCGAGTGAGTGAGTTTACCGGAGGCCCAATCCCCTACCCTATTCCCTTCCCTACCCTCCCTTATTCCGTTCCCTTTTCATCCCTACCTTCCCCTATTACCCTATTCCCTCTTAAAAGGCCGGCAACGCACCTGCAGGTCTTCTGATGCTGCGAGTGTCCATGGGCGACGGAAGTTGCTTTCCATCAGGTGACCCGTTTGCTCGTTTGCCCCCTTATTTCATAAAAAAAGAAATCAAAGGGACGGCCTCTGTACAGCCTCAAAACACAAATTTTAGACGGTTTCACACCTAATGAGATGTAAAATTGTATAGCTATTAGATGTTAAAGTGTTTTAATAAAAAAGAAAATTTGTACGGTGAACACGAGCTGCCGAACGCTTTTCTATATTATAAGTTTAGATTCTAAGTACTTGATAGCAACTCTTTTTTGTACTAATGTCCGGCGAAGCTGACTGCTTTGTTCGGCTTTTTGGTTTAGCGACCTGGCGACCCTAGTAGTAGTCATAGTAGCGAGCGTATCAAGTCACTGAAGTTTCTATACGAGGTTATATATATTGTTTTATTTTATATCACTGGAATGATCACATAAGGCTTCGACCTGATCAAATACACTACTCGCTTGGTCAAAGATCTCCGTTGTCTTTTAATAAAAATCGATTGGTCTGTCTTGGATTTAAAAAAGCATCAAGATCTAATTTATACTACTTGATTGGACTGCGTATGTTTTGTAACCATGTTATGTTATTTTTCTAGCTACGAGCGTGAATTCCGGCGCGCGAGCAAAAGGCTGAGGCTGCACAACCAGCGCTCCGCCGCGCCGCTCACGCCGCGCACCGTCTTCCACAAGTATGTACCATCGAGGAAATTGATTCCTAGGCAGTTGACGGACCTACGTCGTTTGGTCGGCTTATGTCAATTCAATGTTAGCTGTGATCGGTCGAGTGGGTTTGACATAACGCGACCAAATTACTTAGGTCCGCCATCTGCCTAGGATTCAACTTCTCTGATAGTACACTGTTACAAAATAAATACGCAAAAGAAATAACTTTATTTATTTTATGTATTTCAACGAGGTCCAGAAAAAAACACACTTGTCCTATGTAGAATATTAATTATGAAAGGTATACGACATACGTATACCTTATCTATGTATTAATAATTGATACTCGGTATAAAATATATTACAATATTTCGCGGTCCGAGATTCGACCTTTCGCGGTCCGCCTGTTGCCTACCGCTCGCGCTGGTCTAGACTCTAAACAGATGATTGCAAGATTAAAGAAAAAAAATAGGATAATATTTTAATTTATTTAATTAATAATTATTATGCAATTTTCAACCTATTTTTTCTTAGCCAATGCTGTCTTACTGCTAGGCTAAGGCTTTCCCGAGGCCTAACAAAATAGTTTTTGCTTTTTTTGCGAGCAAGTGTTTGCTTTTTATTCAGACTTTTGTGCATAGTTTCGTAAATTTAAATTTCGAATGTGTTCTATTTTATCTACGCCTATTATGCTTCTAATCTCTTGTATGTATTTGGGTAATCCTTCTTATTTAATCTTATATTTCCACCCTTCCCCAGGGCCCTCGACGCCGTAGACATATCCTGGGAGAGCGATCACCTCAAGAACATCTTAGGTTCGGACGAGTACGCGGATCCGGACCGCACGGACAAGTCCGTCGCCGTGGCCGGCCCGCCGCAGCAATATCCTAAGTTCAACGACCTGGGACAGCCGCTGTGGCATGGTATGTTTAACTACCCACATGCTTTAAAGTACTTTTATCTTGAAGACATGATTAGTCATGACTAATATTATATTAAGGAAGTTTTTATGGTGAGGCCATGATTAGTCATGACGAAACAGCCTAAATAGGACTTACATGAAGTAAAAATGATTGTTGATTTTAATTGATAATATAGGATGACAATATCAATGTACTTACATCATAATATAATTGATTTGTTGTCACCTTTTCATGGATGAAAACACTGGAGTGTTAGCCCTAGATTGGAGGTTAAAGGTAGTGGAATGTTGAAGGAGCATTAATGCTGTAAAGTCCAAATATTTGTTCTGGTTGTAAGTGTAAAGTTTATGTATCGTGTAGCGCCCCCTTTGGACTTAATGCCAAGATAGACCACATAAAATAAGTGTTAAGTATATTGTTTTGTTGAACACATTAAAAAGTCTTGATGTAGCTGTTATTGTCCTTACCAGACGTAAACTATTACTTCTATTTAAGTAGTAACATAATGTTTGCAGAACACCTACCAGTAGTGGCGGCGCGGATAGAGGCGTTGCGAGCGCACGGCCGCGCGCCCGCCGCGCTGCGACTTGCGGTCGCCGCCGCACGGGCGATGCGACATAGACAGGTTAGTTGATTATAATATTACACATTAAAATAATTAGTATAATATAGAATAAGCTGTGCGTAGTGGAAGTATCTGACAAAAAAGGGTTATGTTGTAAAAGACTAAGTTATTATAAAAAATTGCATCATATAAAATTTTATTTAATTACCTTTGTAGAACTAAAAACAATGCAAATTGGAAACCATTTTTAAATGTTCTTGTATTATTACGTATTTTGATTAGACCACGTAACTATAACGTTATTCTGCATAGTACTAAGCTTTTTAAATTAAAATAATTATGAAATAGTACTTAAAAATGTTACTCGTGTACAGGAGGTGGCTGCGACGCGGTGGGCGAGCGCGGGCGGCGGGGAGGCGGGCGGGTCGGCGTGCGGCGACAGCTGCGGCGGCTGCGAGCGACACAAGCTGTCGCTGGTGTGCGCGCACATGGACGCCGGCGCCTGCCACGCCGCCACCTGCGCGCTGAGCCACGACCAGCGCTGCGTCGGCAGAGGTACTATAAGAGAAGTTGATTCTTAGGCAGAAGGGAGACCTACGTAGTTTGGTCGCGCTACGTCAAACCCATCCGATCGATCTGCGATCACAGCTAAAATTGAATTGACATGATCCGAGCAAATCTTGGCCTGTCAATTGCCTAGGAATCAATTTCCTCGATGGTACGTCTCCGCTAGTCACTTTCCAATTTCCATTGTATCAGCTCAAGACAAATCTTATTTTATCGAAGAGTGAAGTGATGTCGTTACGTTGAAGACAAAATTGCAGTGGACTGTCGGAACAAACACGTCAATGGTCAATTTAGTCCATTGACGTGTTTGTACCGATTCAATGGCTTACAACGTGTATGTATTGTGTGTAGGAAGGAATCGTCATTAGGGCAAGTCCCTAAAAACTTTTTTATACAGACAAGTCAACACAAAATGTAGCTACGCCACTGACGCCATATTATATTTATTACAGACAGCCGCTGCTGGGTGGGGTGGCCGCTGGAGGCGGTGTGGTGCGTGCACGAGTGTCTGGCGGACGCCTGCCTGGCGCCCGACGACCAGCGCGCCAGTCCGCGCCTGCATACGTATGACGAGGAACCCGCCACTGGTTTGCCACCCAGGTAAAGAAAATAGTTTTAAAAATAATAAGTTCAGAACCATTTTGAATTATGTAGCGGGAAAGACTGGAAACACTCGTTTAATTTTTTTCACCCATTATGTATTCGATCGATACGACACGCGCGATAAAACAGCGCATCGATATACAAACAAAAAGTGTACTTACTCGTAACTTTACCAAAAGAATTTTACGGCTTTTGTTCAGCTAAGTTAAAAGATTAGCATTTAGAGTCTAGACCTAATTTGGTGACATAATAATGACGCAGCCGTGTTATTACACGCTATGATCCGGGGTTAGTTAATAAACTTCATACAAACGACAATTTATAACGAGTTTTGTCTCAAATTGTCTCCATAATATATTTTGACCCGATGTGTGCATTTTTATAAAAACTATGCCCATACCTATTAAAATACGTAAGTATATCAATAACTAGATGACGCCCGCAAATCCGTTGCGCCAATATTCATTTATCGCGTGAGTGCCGTACATTTTTCGGGATAAAAGTATCCTATGTCCTTTCCCGGGAGTCAAAGAATCTCTATTATATAATTTTAGCAAAATCGGCTAAGCCGTTTGGGCGTGAAGAGGTAACAGACAGACAGACAGACACACTTTCGCATTTATAATATTAGTAAGTACTCGGTATGATGATGTTATTCACCAGATACCAGCACGTCCCAGTAGCTGGCAGCAAGAACCCTGAAGAGACGTACTTGGCTCTGGCGTTAGAAGCGGCGCTACTCGGACTCGGTATGCAGAGGCTTCTGCCGAGCGGATTGTACGCACAGGAGCGGTATTGTAAGCAGGTGCGTAATGTTTATTAGCCAGGTGATTGGCCTAGGCTAAAATATACTATACTCTACTCGGCGAAACGAGGTGGTTTGACCATTTTAATATAGGCACCAAATTAAAAAATGGTCGCACTGTATTTAGAATATTCAAGAATAAAATTGACCTCTTATAAAGACACAGATTATTACAGATTCATCGGAAAACCTCTTGGTAACTCTTAGAATGATATCTAAACTCCAACTTTTTATGAGTTCGAAGTGATATGCTTCATATTCCGTTCACATCGAGTATACAAAATACTATATCGCCCTTAGAATAGGAACATCTGACACTTTATTGTCAATCGCGGTTTATATTATAGAAAATGACAAGTTTTTTGACATGGAGTCAGTGACCGCAAGAACCTTAACCCTCAAACTACCTCAACGCATTAAAAAGTTTTGCTTGTAACACTTCTCTTTCCTATTTCCAGGAGGAGCGTCTAATAGGTCAACTCCAGCGAGTAGAAGGCGAAGCGGCGGCCGGAGTATGCGCGCGGGTCGCACGCGCGTTACTCGCTGGTGGCCCCTCCTCCTGTCTGGGGGCGCACGTGCACCCGCGCTCCGCCCCTGCACACACCTTCGCACGATACCTGTTCCTGGCGCTGCTGCCGAGTGATCCTGACCTCGCGTACCGAGTTGGATTGAGAGCTATGAGGTGAGTGTATAGATGGATCTCCATAAGAGAGAATCATTGCGCAACATTTGTTTAATATGTGAGGTAAAACACACGCATAATCTAATAAATAATAATCTAAGTCATATGCTTGGAAAAAGCAGAAAGAGAAGAGTGCATGTATAGGCAGCAATATTATATTATGTTCTTCAAATCTAGAGCTACAATCAACCATTCCTTATATATCTAAATAAGTAGACTAAAGGAGTGAGCACACTGAGACGGGCCGTGCCGGGGCTCAGCGTGCCGGGGCTCATCGCAAAAATCCGCCTCCATACAATTTGTATGGAAGCGGAAATCCGCTGCGCCCCGACACAGTGTGCGATACGCGCATCCGCTTCCATACAAATTGTATGGAGGCGGATTTTTGCGATGAGCCCCGGCACGCTGAGCCCCGGCACGGCTCGTCTCAGTGTGCTCACTCCTTATAGGTGCCGGTTGGCAGCGGGCGACATGAAGCAACCGCAGACGACGTGTCGCAACAACACTACTGATTTCTATGTATTTCTATGAAATACCCTCCGCAGCTAGCGACACGAAGCTAGCAACACTTATTCATAGAAATACATAGAAACCAGTAGAGTCGCGACGACACATCGTCTGCTGCAACTTTATGTAGTCGGCTTCTAACTTATACCTTTAGGATAAGAACACAAGAGATAACTTTTTATGAATAAGGCTGTTAGAGTTTACTACGGAATAATGTAGGAAGCAACTTTGTCTTATATGAAGACGTGTCTAAATTATTCAATTCATTTTGCAGACTGCCAATGGTGGAGGAAGCGTACGCGTTGGACGGCGCTGGCGCGGGCGGTGCTGGCGCGGGGGCGTGGCACACGCTGCAGCACGCCGAGCAGCAGCAGGCCGCGCTCGCCTCCGCGCTGCTGGGTGAGACAGAGATAGATGTAGCTGTAGACAGAGATAGATATAGTGGTAGAGGCTGGACGGCGCCAGCGCGGGAGGTGCGGGCGCGGGGGCGTGGCACACGCTGCAGCACGCCGAGCAGCAGCAGGCCGCGCTCGCCTCCGCGCTGCTGGGTGAGACAGAGATGTAGCTGTAGACAGAGACAGATATAGTAGTAGACGCTGAATGGCGCTGCTAGCCAATTGAGTTGGATATTGTAGTGTTGAATTGCATTATATTAGCTGACCTATTGATATTGTTACGGTACATGGTATACGGACACGTGGTGCGAAAGTACATACTCGAACCTTCTAAAAAGGTCCAATGTTTGTTTACGTGTTTACCCTTTATTTGTTAGCGTGTTTGAATTTAGACCTTATGACTGAGTCCATAAGGTCTAAATTAAATTCAACTTACTGCACTTATCGCAAGGACGGCAGTTTTATTGTGGTACATGCCCGAGCCGCCTAGAAATTTCCCACGGTTGTTTACTTGTTTACGTGAATCGGGAAATTTCTGGAATTCGTCTCGCCATATAAAAAGAGCCGCAGGCAGGCACGGCAAGTCAGTTCAATCAGAGCGATCTTCAAGGCGACATCAAGTGATCGATAGTGAGTGAACCAGTGAAACCTGCGACTTGGCTACGACCTAGGACAGTGATAGTGCTTAGTGATTGGACCTAGTGATTAGTGTTTGGACTTAGTGCTAAGTGTTGTGACCTAGTGTTTAGTGCAGTGTTAATAAAGTCTTCAAGAGAGTCACCAGGTCTTTCTCTCCAAATCCTTCGAACCCTAGCACGTAACAACTGGTGTCAGAAGTGCGATTTGGAGATGCCATTGACTCCGAGAGAGGACTTCAAGGGGAGTGTCAGGACAAGGGCGCAGCGAGCTGCTGCCATTGACTCCGAGAGGGGAGTTGCGGAGGCCACACCCACTGGGGACCAAGCTCCGCCCACTGAGGGACAGGTCCCACTCACTGGCCCCGCCCACCTGGATCCGCCCACTGACCACGCCCACCAGGCTCCGCCCACTTTGGGCGAAGCCACGCCCACTGGCTCCGCCCACCGGGACACGCCCACTGGCCACGCCCCTCAGGCTCCGCCCACTTTGGGCGTGGCCACGCCCACTGGCTCCGCCCACCAGGCCCCGCCCACTCAGGCCACGCCCACTGGCGCCGCCCACTGGGCCCCGCCTGCTCAGGCCCCGTCGACTAGTTCCATCTATCCTGCTACGCCCGTAGTTTCTACGGCCCCTCAAATGACCCTTCAATTGGAAAGCATAATTGAATTAATTCAGGCTTTGCAGGAGTCTCAAAAAGCTGAAAGTCAGGCGTTGAAAGATTCTCAAAGGGCAATGATGGAGGCCCAAGACCGCAAGCTCGGCGCTTTACAAGGTTCTCAAAGAGCTGAAATTCACGCTTTGCAAGAGTCACAAGACCGCAAGCTCGGCGCTTTGCAAGAGTCACAAGAGCAACAAAAGGACCTCCAAGAGAAAGCGCTTTTAGCTATAAAGGATGTCAGTGACACGGTGACTAAGCTTCGTAAAGATGTCGACGTAATCGACGAACGAGTTACCGGGTTAGGGGTTGATGTGGAAAATGTGAAAACTGGCCTCACTGAACTACAAAAAAAAGTAGTGCGCCTGGAAACCACAGGAGTCGCGACGTGTAGTGGAACTTCCGGAGTGGCACACGGGCCACGAGTAAAAGTACCGCCATACGACGGCACTACTTCTTGGAACGCTTACCGTCAGCAATTCCAGACTGTTGCTTCTGCCAACGGATGGTCTGACGAACAATGCCTGACCGCTCTCACTGTCGCGCTCAGAGGGCAAGCCTTGTCGGTCCTGGAAGCACATACAGGAAATGGGTTCAAAGACCTGATGGAGGCCCTTGAATCCAGATACGGGGAGCGACACCTGGAGCACGTGTTTCGTGCCCAACTGCGTGACAGAGTCCAACGCTCAGGAGAAGGATTACAACAATGGGCGTTGGAAATTGAAAAACTCGTCAAGAAGGCACACCCAGGAGCTGACGCCAAGATGGTCGACTCCAATATTGTGCAAGCATTTGTCGACGGAATCAGGGATCTGGAGGTCAGAGCTGCAGTGAGGCTTCGTCACCACACCTCGCTTAAGGAAGCATTGGCGCATGCTTTGGAAGTCGAGGCTGTTCGCCGTGACATACGACAGACCCATAAGATCCACGAGGTCTCTGAGGAAGTCAAGGAGGTCAAGGCTCCCACGAAGAAAAGTTTTGGAGCCATGTGCTACAAGTGCGGCGAGAGGGGCCATCTCCAGCTCAACTGCCCGCAGAAGGAGACCCAGATGGCAAGAATGAAAAGGCTCGAGGAACAAATGGAGGAGCTGAAGAAGCAAGGGGCTTCGTCCCCTGCCCGGGAGCAGGGAAACGAATAAAAGCCAGGACTAAGGGGCGAGTGCTGGCTGACACGGAGGAAGCCCCAATAACGGTTGTCTCCCAAGCAAGCAGCGGGAATAGTCTGGTGATTCAGGGGACTATTAACGGTACGGATTGCAAAATGACTCTAGACACAGGAGCCTCTAGAACAATAGTGAACCCAAATTTGATAAAAGCCGCAAGGAGGCACAAGAGGAGAATTAACTGTCGGCTTCTTACCGCCTCCGGTCAGCCAATACCCGTCCTGGGAGAAATGTCAGTTACGATGAATGTGGGGGAGTTCTCATACCCTCATGACGTTATCGTGGCTGAGATTATGGATGATTGCATCTTGGGTTTGGATTTCATGAAGAAGCACAACTGTAGAATTAATGTCGCTGACGGAGTTTTCAAGTGTGGTGAAGAAGAAATTTTCATCCTTGGAGGCACCTGCGGGAAAGTTGAATGTGTTAAGAAAGTCATAATACCTGGACGAGCGGAAGCTGGAGTGCTGGTGAAACTACCGCCAGCTGGAAAGAAGAAGTTAAATAGATGCGTGTTGATCGAAGACACACCTACCAAGACATCAGCGCAAAAACTGATGACGGCGAGAACCCTTGTTAGTGGAAGCAGTAACGCTGTGGTCAGGGTTTTGAATCTTGCTGATCGCGAGATCTGCTTGAACAAAGGTGACGTCATTGGAAAGTGCGAGGAAGTTGTCTGGATGAGAAAGTGTAGTTCGATCACAGGCTCAGGCTCAGCAAACACCAGCAACTATGGAATAGTGACTGAGCTACTCGATGACTGCAAGAGTAATCTGACTTATTCGCAGGGCATGAAAGCCAAGAAGTTTTTACAACGCCACGCGAATATCTTCTCCAGTCAGGAAGGCGATCTTGGAAGAACGTCGATGGTTCAGCACAGGATAGATACCGGAAGCGAGAACCCAATTCGTCAACGAGCAAGACGGATACCCATTGCAAAGGAAAAAGAAGTTGAAGGCCTTTTGGAGGACATGAGAAGGCATAAGATCATTGAACCGTCTGCAAGTCCGTGGTGCTCACCGGTTGTATTAGTGAAGAAGAAAGATGGCAGCACAAGATTTTGTGTGGACTACAGACGTCTCAATGATGTCACCAAGAAGGACAGTTATCCATTACCTCGAATTGACGACACTCTGGATACCTTGAGTGGCATGAAATGGTTCTCGACCCTGGACCTGAAATCTGGATACTGGCAGGTGGAAATTCATCCAAAAGACAAAGAGAAGACAGCTTTCTCCACCGGTAAAGGTTTATGGCAGTTTAACGTCATGCCCTTTGGATTGTGCAACGCACCTGCCACATTTGAGCGACTCATGGAGTGTGTACTGGCAGGCTTAGTTGGAGAGGCTTGCTTAGTCTACTTGGACGACGTCATCATTGTTGGCCGCGACTTCGAGGACCATTTGCGAAACTTAGAACGAGTTTTCGCCAAAATAGAGGGGGCCAAGTTAAAGTTGAATCCGAAAAAGTGTCGTTTATTCAGGAGTAAGGTGAACTATCTCGGCCATGTTATCTCCAGTGATGGAATTCAGACGGACCCGGAGAAACTAGAAGCAGTCCAAAATTGGCCAACCCCTAAGAACAAAACCGAAGTGCGGGCATTTCTCGGCCTATGCTCCTACTACAGGCGTTTTGTTAAGGGATTCTCAGAGATAGCCAAGCCATTACATCGGCTGACAGAAGATAAACGACAGTTTATTTGGAGCGAGACTTCCGAAGATTCTTTTCAGAAACTAAAGAAACATCTGTGTGAAACACCAATCCTGGGGTATCCACAACCTGAAGGTCAGTTTATAGTCGACACGGACGCAAGCAACACGGCCATTGGAGGGGTGTTATCTCAAAAACAGGGTGAAAGAGAAGTTGTAATTGCATATTTCAGCAAATCTTTATCTAAGCCAGAGAGAAACTACTGTGTGACAAGAAGAGAACTCTTGGCTGTCGTAAAGACGCTACAACATTTCAGCAAGTATCTCATCGGCAGACAGTTTCTACTGCGAACTGATCACGCAGCCTTGAAGTGGCTACTACAATTCAAGAACCCAGAAGGCCAAGTAGCTCGATGGATAGAACAACTCCAGGAGGCCTAAAAAGGCCACATTTGGCAATTCTTATTACAGTCTTACTAGGAATTGAATCATAAACCACAAAATGGCCGCATAAGCGACAATTCATATTTTGATTCGGATACAATTCTTTTTCGGCAATTCATCCATTTGACACTTTTCTATGAGAGTTCCTAAAATGGCCCCTAAATATGAATTCTTTTAGTCTCAATCATGTGTCAATTAGCAGATTCATAAAAAGTTACTGCAGTGGTGCATCTCGTAATTCGTATTTTGTTCTTTTTAATTAATAAAAATAGTTATGGCTGATTTAGGCTTATATGAAAACTTTTTGGAGCATGCCCGTATTACGGAGAGTCTTTTATATCGTAGGCAAAGCACCATATTTAGGGAAATGGATATAGCTTTCGAAATACCGGAGCCTGAGTTTGTGGGATTATTTCGCCTCAACAAGAGCTTGTGTCGTGACCTCATACAAGAATTGGAACCTCATATGCCTGGAGCCCGTAGTGGGATTAGTACTTCCTCAAAGTTAAGTAAATAATTATTTATTAACTGAATATTATGAAGTACCTACTCATAGTTTCCAATAAGATTGTTGTAACTGTACCTACCTGCCTACACTCAATTAATAATCTGCTTTATTACTTTTAGGTATTAAGTACATTAAGTTTTTACGCATCTGGATCTTACCAGAGAACTATAGGTGCTAGTGCACATCACAAGATGCACCAAGTGAGTGTATCCAACTGCGTGAGGGCTGTGACACAAGCCCTTAACAATGAGCATTTTCGGAGGAAATATATTCATTTCCCACACTCACGTGAAGAACGAAATATAATAAAAAATGGGTAGGTACTTATGTATAATGTGTAATTGATGCATTTGGGGTTTGATAGTCCATAATAAATACTTACTTAATTAATAATTTTTTCCAGATTTTATCAAAAGTTTCGTATTCCCGGAGTGATAGGATGCATAGATGGTACACATATAGCCATTGTAAGGCCTTCTCAAAATGAAGAAAGGTTTTTCAATCGCAAGAGGTACCATTCATTGAATACTCAAATTGTAAGTAGGTACTTATTCATAATATAACTAAGTTATTAAGTTCGTTGAAATTGTAGGTAAAAATAAGTAGGTACCTATACCTACCTTGGGTATAGGTTACTAGGTACTTATTTTTAAAAGAGATACTTAGTATAAATTTTACATTCCCCTTTTTATTTATTCTCTTTCTGTACAGTCATATTTTTCAGATATGTGATTCTGAGTTAAATATACTCAGTGTGGATGCTAGCCATGGTGGGGCAACACATGACTCATTTATTTGGAATCACCATCCATTGAAATCACATCTAGAGAATCTACATCAAGTCCAAAATGATACTTTATGGTTCTTAGGTCAGTATAAATTATTATATTTAAGTATGCTATA
The DNA here is from genome assembly GCF_905147365.1 of Aricia agestis. Lineage (NCBI taxonomy): Eukaryota > Metazoa > Arthropoda > Insecta > Lepidoptera > Lycaenidae > Aricia > Aricia agestis. The sequence goes on from NC_056425.1 coordinate 12,883,919, forward strand.
TACAATATACATATTTACTTACATAGTAATATATTATGTTCTTATTAATTTCTTATAGGTGATTCAGGTTATGCCCTACGCCCTACAATGATGACACCAATTCTAAACACAGAGCCTGATTCTCCACAAAGGTATTACACTGATCTACATTGTCGAGCTCGCAATACTGTGGAGAGGTGCATCGGGCTACTTAAATCTCGCTGGCGCTGTCTTTTGGTGGATCGCAAGTTGCATTACCATCCTACAACAGCTGGATTAATTGTGAATGCTTGTGTAGTTTTACACAATATTTGTAATGCAGCTAGAATGCCTGTCACACCACTAACACCACAGGAGGAAGAAAATGAAATCAACATGCAAGTATGAAACTATTTTTTATGATACAATATTTCAAAACTTAATACATATTTTATGAAATAAAAAACATACAATATGTAAATGTTTTTAGATAAGTCCAGAAACACCAGCGAGATTGCCAGCGAGGAGAGATCACTTAGCTGCCGGAGAATCAGTGCGGAATACCCTTGTGGAGAGACTTAATTTGTTTTTTTTTTAATTTTTGATTTAAATAATGTTATCTTTTGTGTAATGACTTTATTGTTTAATTTTAGTATTTTGTTAATATGCCCTGTAAAATTTTAAATTATTTTTCACGCCACTTACAAGGCAGAATGTTGGATTCATGTATGTACCAATATTGTAAGACCTTTATATTATAACACATTTATGCAATAAATTATTCTATAGAAAGTTGTGTGCAGGTTTTTTTTAAATAAAAATGTGAATTTGCTGAGTGAAATTGTTTTTATTTTTAATGGTTGATAATAATATTCAAAGTACTTACTATAACACAAGGAATCATAAAAGAGACTTACTTACTAATTAGTAATGACATAAAAATATTTAAATACAACTATGAAAACAAATACACGTCTACAAGTTAAAATTTTGTAATTATGATGTTCTAAAAGAAAAAAGTAAGTAAAGTAATGTCCATATTTTTAATCCCAAGATATCAAATATAAAGTATAACATTTCAATTTTAAAATCGTTATGAAAATATAATGGTTAAGTACTAATTATCAAGGAAACAGAAACCTGCCGATATCATATTTTATCATTAGACCTTTTATGCAGGTCTAAGAGAAACTATGTATTGAAAGTATTGCTCAGCTATATTAGCTAAACGTCCTAAATTAAGTCCTATATTTTGAAGACCTTCAGCACTAGCAGCATCTGCTGCAGCACGCTGCATCTCAACTTGGGAGAGTATTCTCCGTGCCTCATCTAAAGGAGCTAGTGGCCGAGCTGAAACAAAAGAGTTTAGATTAATAATATACTGAAAAATATCCTTAGCAACACATAAGAGCAAAGTATTGTTTATCATGGCTATAAAGTTATCAATTTGTTCTTCTTTTTAGGGTTCCATACCCAAAGGGTAAAAACGGGACCCTATTACTAAGACTTCAATGTCTGTCTGTCTGTCTCCCCAGGCTGTATCGCAAGAACGGTAATAGCTAGAGAGTTGAGTTTTAACAAAGTTCTTAATAGTATTAGAATTTTAATAATTAATAATAAAATTAAAATAAAATAAATATTTAAAGGGGGCTCCCATACAAAAATACAATTTATTTGCCCACTTTTGCTCTTAAATGGTACGGAACCCTTCGTACGCGAGCCCGACTCGCAATTGGCCATTTTTTCAACTAAACAATAAATTTTATTTTTTATCGGTTGTACAGCTAATGAATCTCTCTTTGCATAACACTAATAAATGAATATCTCTTTTGCACTATATACCTACAATCAAAAGGTGAAACTTACTGCGAACCCTTTTTTGCCTTCTTTGTCTAGGCAATAATGGCCTGTTGTCATTATTAGGTATCTCCGAAGGTAGTACTAGAAGTTCCTCTTCAATTTCCACTGGAACTGCTTCCTCCGATGTTCTAAAACATTAAAATGTTACATTTAATAGAAATAATAACTACTAGATGACGTCCGCAACTCCATTGCGCCAAAACTCGTTTATCGCTCGGGAACCGTACATTTTTCGGGATAAAAACTATCCTATGTCCTTCCTCAGGACTCTAAGTATCTCCATGTCAAATTTAAGCAAAATCGGTTCAGCGGTTTGGACATGAAGAGGTAACAGACAGACACACTTTCGCATTTATAATATTAGTATGGAAGTATGGAGTAAGTTAGATTTAATTATTATAACACTATTTAAATTATGACAAAATCTACACATACTGTATAATATCTCCTACTTCACACATTTGAGGTGTTTGTGCAGAGGTGGAAGGCTGCTGTAAGAAATAAACTTTATTCTTAATTCATTTTATTACATGAATTTTGTATGCATATGCTAGAATATTTACTATAAAAATATACAAACATAGAACCTCCTCCTTTTTTGAAGTTAGTGAAAAATAAAATAAATTACCTCATTAGGAAAGGGTTGAACCAGCACCCGAGGTTCTGCCTGGCCAAATCCTGGTCCTAAAAGGGCCAGAAATCTTGTATCCCAGTCTGCTAATTTTGCACTTAACCTGGGAGGCCCTCCGCCAGTGCTACTGCAGTCAGTGTTTATATCAGCAACTATCTTTTTCAGTTTACTTTTATAGTTGCTAACATACTGTGAATAAAAGAAATATAATAATTTTTCAATAAAATTACAATAGATAACATAAAAAATAACAATTTTAATCTAAAGTACTTACAACAGACCATTCCTTCGGAGATTTAGTTGTACCAGAACCTTCTGCATTCAACGAGTTAGCCACCTCTTGCCACAAGCGGAATGACTCAGCTCTTCCATGCGCACTGTTGTTGTATCCACGTGCTCTAGCTAGATTAGGGTGTTGCTCAAGGAAATCTATTAAAATATTCCACTGACCCTCAGACACTCTGCTAGGCAGACGTTTCTCCATTGTACCTAAAAGAAGTGTTAGGAATTAAATCAAACTTGAACAATTACTCTTCTTATCAAATGTAATAAAATCAAACAATTGAATTACGTATATCAAAATGTTAGCAATTCATTACAAATAATTTTCTTCTTTTTTTCAATATAACTAAGTACATATAAATTAATTATAATATTGATTATTAATCTACCACATGTAGTAATATAATTGTACAAGTAAATGTATATTTCCTATTTATGAATTAAGATAAGTGTACTTACTCAGTAATTCCAAAAACTTTATGCAAGTTCAAAAATTTCGAGACTTTACGCCTTGCGATGCAAAGAGCCACTGATTTGAAGAACAACACAATCCTAACAAAACGAGAGCAGTAAAAAACTTTGCTAAAATCGAATTCCATCGTAAAACTTAATTTTTTTCGTCTTGGTGAGTTTCCATAAACTTCCCACAACGCAGCTTGTGTGAGCCACCAAATTAACCGAGATTTATTGCTCAAAACTCAAGTGTTTCGCCCTAATGCAGTTTTAACATTGGTGGTTGAAGTGTTCGTAGATTTTTTTCACAAAAAATTCTAGTTCTCAACACCAATGACCAACGTAAACAAATAAAATTGCATTTTTATGGTTGACATTTGACAATTAGAAGATTATGACACTTAAGACGTTTATTTCTTGCCAGTCGTATAAAACGAAACTTTTTCTGATATTTTTTACTTTAAACTCGAGTTTTTTACCGTACATTTGATCGCTTTCATCGATTTTTAACAAGAAATATTATTACTTTATATGACAAAACATTTTTGACTCACAATTTTAATACAAATACAGATAATCGGTAAGGTCGCTTAAAATCGATTAAATTATTTTTATGTGGCAACATATGCCAGAAATATGAATCTACGGATGAATTGAATTGGAGCAGTATTGATAGAGAATGCGTCCATTTTACGAAATTTTAGAGGAACTGCTAAGAATTCGGAAATTGAATTCTTTTTAGCAGTATTGCGTAATGTGGCCTTTTTAGGCCCGCAGGAGTATGACTTCAAGACGGAACACCGCAGCGGAAAGTTGCATGGGAATGCCGACGCACTCTCACGAAGGCCGTGTTCAGAAGACTGCAAACATTGTGTTAAGCAGGAATCTAATGAAGTAACATTAAAGTTAACGAAAACAAGTCCTTTGGGTCCATGGGAGAATGATGGTATGAGAGAGGCTCAAGAAAGAGATGACGACCTTCGACACATCATCACATGGAAGAAACGGGATGACGTAAAGCCAATCTGGAGTGAGGTGGCACCCACTGGCGCTGTCACTAAGGCGTACTGGGCGCAATGGGACAGTCTGATTCTTCAAAACGGGATACTTTACCGGAAATGGGAGAAGACCAACGGCAGAGAGTTCCATCTTCAGATAGTTGTCCCAAGAACGAGAGTACCGGATGTTCTCCGTGAAATGCATGATGGCGTATCAGGAGGTCATCTAGGAGTAAAGAGGACGTTAACGAAAGTGCGACAACGATTCTACTGGTTACATTGTCGAGACGATGTACAGGATTGGTGCCGCAAATGCACTACTTGCGCTGCAGTGAAGGGACCACAGACAAGGAGCCGTGGGAGCCTGCGCTTGTATAACGTTGGCGCACCGTGGGAACGAATCGCAGTTGACGTAGCTGGGCCATTTCCTGTAACGGAATCAGGAAACAAGTATTTTATGGTTGTCATGGATTACTTCACCAAATGGCCCGAAGTGTTCGCCATACCAAACCAGGAAGCTACAACAGTTGCTTCTAAGTTAGTCGAAGAAGTAATATCTCGCTTTGGTGTGCCTCTAGAAATCCATTCCGATCAGGGCAGGAATTTCGAATCGCAGGTCTTCCAGGAAGTGTGCAGAATTTTGGGAATGCATAAAACGAGGACCACCGCGTACCATCCACAGTCTGATGGAATGGTTGAGAGATTTAACCAGACCCTTGAGAGGCATTTGGCGAAATTGGTAGATGACAAACAAAAGGACTGGGACAAGTATATACCACTCTTCCTTCTGTCGTACCGTACCGCCGAGCATGAGAGCATAAAAGCTACCCCGGCGTATGTCAATTACGGTAGAGAACTACGAGTACCAGTAGACCTTTTGACAGGAGGATCACCGGAAGAACCAAAGACCGTACCAGATTATGTCTGCGATTTAAGGGAAAAGATGCGCTATATACACGCCATGGTTCGAGAAAATGGGTTACAGTCAAGTGAGAACATGAAGACCAGATACGACCGGAAATCGAATACAAGCGGCTTCGAAGAAGGGTCACTGGTGTGGCTGCATAACCCAACTCGCCGAAAAGGAAAATCTCCAAAGTTGCAGACCAAGTGGGACGGCCCATACAAAGTGGTAACCCGATTGAATGATGTGACTTACAGGATTCAAAAGCAACCAAGAGGGACATTCAAAGTGGTACACATAGACCGTCTGGCGCGTTACCATGGCAGTAACAATGATGCTCGGGACGAGCATCTCTAAGAGGGGAGTAGTGTTACGGTACATGGTATACGGACACGTGGTGCGAAAGTACATACTCGAACCTTCTAAAAAGGTCCAATGTTTGTTTACGTGTTTACCCTTTATTTGTTAGCGTGTTTGAATTTAGACCTTATGACTGAGTCCATAAGGTCTAAATTAAATTCAACTTACTGCACTTATCGCAAGGACGGCAGTTTTATTGTGGTACATGCCCGAGCCGCCTAGAAATTTCCCACGGTTGTTTACTTGTTTACGTGAATCGGGAAATTTCTGGAATTCGTCTCGCCATATAAAAAGAGCCGCAGGCAGGCACGGCAAGTCAGTTCAATCAGAGCGATCTTCAAGGCGACATCAAGTGATCGATAGTGAGTGAACCAGTGAAACCTGCGACTTGGCTACGACCTAGGACAGTGATAGTGCTTAGTGATTGGACCTAGTGATTAGTGTTTGGACTTAGTGCTAAGTGTTGTGACCTAGTGTTTAGTGCAGTGTTAATAAAGTCTTCAAGAGAGTCACCAGGTCTTTCTCTCCAAATCCTTCGAACCCTAGCACGTAACAATATACTGTAAATGCCTAACTGTTAACATTGTAGTCAGTAGATGTCTATACCGTCTTCGCACATATGCAGCCGACAATATTACAATTTGATTACAATAAATAAGTAATAGCTACAAAAATCAGTATTTCTGTACTATATTTTACTGTTACAAAATCTGTATGCATGCTTTATAGTTTACATCGTGACATACATACCAGTAACGACTTTATCCTATATCCTATGTAGCGATAAACTAACCTTCCTTTAATTTCAGGCGCAGCGCGCGGCAATCCCGGGCGTTTACGCGCGGCGTTGGCAGCGGCGCAGCGACACGTGCGGTCAGCGGCGCAGCTGTTCAGGCTAGCGCAGGACGCGCTGCGTCACGCCGCGCCACCCGACGCGCCGCACCACCACCGCGATTTACTAGCTGCGGCGTTTGAGCTGGGCCTGCAGGTGAGTTCCAAATTCAAAATGGGCATGCAAAAATCCGGGCAGCTGCACGCGGCGAAATGCCAAATTCAAAATGGGTCCGTTAAAACCCGGGCGGTTGAGTATTCCAAATTCAAAATTGGCTTGCGGCCAGCCGCTGTTCCAGTTAGTGCAGTACGCGGGAAAGCCATGCTACGGCACGAATGGGCCAGCTTGACCGGAGAAATACCACGGGCTCACAGAAAACCGGCGTGAAACAGCGCTTGCGCTGTGTTTCGCCGAGTGAGTGAGTTTCCCGGATTTCCAATCCCCTACCCTTTTCCCTTCCCTATTCTCTCCTATTTCCTTCCCTACCCTCGCCTATTCCCTTGCCCACCTATTACCCTATTCCAAATTCGAAATGGGGAACGGTCAGCCGCGCCAAAATAACAGTGTCAAATATTTGTATGTACCTTTCTATTTCAAATCAATGTTGTACAAAACTTATTTTCGAAAGCAGTGAAAGGTTTCTTTAATGTCTTTACTATTGTCTTTAATTAATTAAACTAATTGTCCAAGTACTGAACTAACGCCCATTTATCCCCAGGTGCTGCGCATGACGTTATCGGCTGTGAACTGGCGTCGTCGCGAGATGGTGCGGTGGCTTGTGACGTGCGCGACCGAACTCGGACTAGACGCGCTGATGTCTATCATGCAGAACTGGTAATTACTAGACAGACTTCGCATATTTTATAATGTTTAGTGTGAATGGAGCATAAAGAATTAAAAAAAAACGTTTATTTTAAAAATACGTTATATAGAAAGCCGGTACAGAATAACCCTTTCACTCTAGTTTTAGTAACTTATCTACTCTAAAAGAATGTTTCATTTAATGTTGTCTGAATTTTTTTGGTAATGCATGCGTGTTTTGGCTGGCTTGCGTATTCAGGCTTGACTTCTTGCGTATATTGAGCTAAAACTACAGTATTTTGCGAATTTTTAGATATTACAATGCGTATTTCAAGCTGAAAAGTGAATGTATGTGCGTATGAAGGGATCTCACGACTTCGACTGCGTACACGTCATCAGCGGCCAATCGCTCTATTTTATCACGTGATGGACGGCCAATGGGCTAGGAGCAGGATAGAAGATATCCTGTGCGTGATTAGACACCCACTGCTGGGCAGAAGCTTCCCCCAGGGTCTTTATTATATTATATTTATTTTTATTTATAACTAGATTTGCCGGTGAACTTTATGTCACTCATAAAGCTTCCCTGGACCTCCATTATTATTTTAAGACTTTTAATAAGCCAAATCGGTCCAGCCGTTCGAGTTATAGCTATACAAAAAAAATAATTAAAACCATTTCTAATTATATTCTCAGGTACGAGTTATTCACGCCAACGGAAGCGACCGGCCCAGTAGCAGCAGCGGCGATGTCGCACGCCATTGCCCTGCGGCTCGGCCTCACATTCGAGCAGCAGGAGAAGCTCAGTGCCTGCGCACGCACACTGGCATTACAGTGCGCTGCTAAGGTAAATAAATTTGTTTGCCACTAGGTTATTTCGATCTCACACAAATTCTAGTCGAATTTCTCACGGTACGAAAGTGACAAACGCTTCCACTCAGCCATTAGGCTGGTTTTATCGTTAAGCGTTTCGGCAGTGCCGTTGGAGCGCCGCCAGTTCGAAGATGTATGGGCGTAGTAGTAGCGTTAAGTCGCGCGCTTGAGCAGTGCCATTCGTCCATACGTTTGTTACAGCTTCGAACGGCGCTGCGAAACGCTTAACGATAAAACCATAGATTCGTTATAGCTGTGTTCTTTGATTCTTTCTTTCATTTCCTAATCACGCTGCTTACTTATTTATCTGCATTATATCTTCTTATATATAAAATTCTCGTGCCACAACGTTAGTTACCGTACTTCTACGAAGCGGCTTTACTGATTTTTACCAAATTTGATACGCATATTCAGTGGGTCTGAGAATCGGCTGCTTTTATATTGATAAGTGCAATTGTTGAATAAATAATAGTAAATTATTACAATTCGAGACTGACGGCGACCATTGTTTGTGCGACGGGATAGCGATGGACGTTGCCATGGTGCCATACTTATTTAGTCACTTCAATAAAATAATATGGGCTAAGTACATTGGCAAAACAACGTCGCCGAGACAGCTAGTAATAGTATAAAATAAGGCCTTCGCATCTGTTGTGGATGATTTATAGAGTATTCTCAGAGCGAAGTCCCACTCATCAACTATTGTAGTGCCTGGGATAGGCTTTAGGCACAAGATTATAATTACTAATATTTTTCCAGGACCCACCCGGATGCGCGCTCTCCGCGTTATCAGTGTGCGAGGGTTCCGCGGGTGCGTTCGAAGCTGCGTGCGCGGCGGTGGGCGGGGCCGCAGCGCGCGGCGCGTTAGCGTCCAGTCAGCTCTTCGCAGTTGCACGATATATGGAACAGAGAGGACAGCCGGCACGAGCGATGAGACTAGCTACACTCGCGATGAGGAATCTACATCTACATTATAACCAGGTACGGTATTAATAATAATTTGCAAGCTTTTGGTTATAAAGAGCAAAATGCAACATAACATAATTCATAAGACGCACGTATGAAATAGAGACTTAACAATCGCTTTTGCATTAGATCATTTCAGCTGATGTTATCATTGAAAATATTCTAGAATTTATCTCTTCTCTTTTTCTGAAACTGCCTCTTTTAGAAAATTTGCTATCATTTAACTCAGGGGTTCCCAAACTTATGTTGTCTACTGCTCACTTTGGGAAAAAATTGTTTTAGCACCCCCCATTGTTTCAATTTAAAATGCATCCAGGTGAAATGAAATTACAAATACCCATAATAATAAACTATTAGCACCTTTTACAAAGTCGGGATATTTTGCGGATTCTTTCGCCGTGAAGGCCACTTACTTGTGGAATGATCTGCCACTAGAGATTCGCGAGTCGCAGTCACTAGCTTCTTTTAAATCAAAGCTACATATCCATCTGAGGAGTAAGGTCTCTTGCTAGTAATTGCTGATATTAACTGTTTGTTTAATTTTATAATGGGTATAAATGTCTTTATTTATTTAGAATATTATATAATAAGTATGTAATATTACAAGTAGAATGTAAGTCTATAAAATATATTTATTTTAACAATCATTACATTACTTATAGTGTTTTTGCTCAGTTTGATATCCAATTGTAAACTATATTTATTTAATATTCTTGTCTTTTTTATTTTATTATTATTTATTTTTTATTAATTTAGCTGACGTATTCTTTACCCCGCATACCTACTACTTTTAGTTTAAATTTTCCTCTCTCGTAGGGTTGCCTGGAAGAGATCGCTCATAGCGATAAGGCCGCCCTTGCCCACATTTATGTTTTTTGTTATGTTTAGTTTTAGTAACATTATTGTATTATTTAGTTAATGTGAGCAATAAAGAATCTATCTATCTATCTATCTACCCCCGAAGCCTCTGCGGAACGCCCCCATTTTTTGTGGGTCCCATACCACCCTTTAGAAATTCAGCGCTCACAAGGGGGCGTTATCGCCCACTTTGGGAAAGGCTGATTTAACTCATAGTAAAAAAATGTTTCAGTTTTAAATATTCAGCTCATTTTATATAACTCGCTGAATATGTTTTGTGTCGGTTTTTGCCGCTAGATTAGTTGAAGCGGTAATCACATTTTAAGACAGTTCCAAAGATTTATTCATAGTCAATTTACAAATTACAAATAAAACATATTATTCAATTCCAGGACACGCACCCCGCAATCGCGGATATCCACTGGGCAGTGGCGTTGGCGCATTCCTTGGGTCGCGCCGAGCTCCAAGCGATGTTACCGCTGCTAGTGAAGAACGTGCAATGCGCGCCCGTACTGGTGAGTTTTTTTTTTACAATTCTTATACCAATCTTAATGGTCTAATCCGATGGTACCACGGACGTAAAAAATTTACGTCCGTGGTACCATCGAGGAAGTTGATTCATATGCAATTGACAGACCAACGTTATTTGGTCGAATATGTCAATTCAATGTTAAATGTGATCTGTCAGCTGGGTTTGACGTAACGCGACCAAACTACTTAGGTCCCCGATTTGCTTAGGAATCAACTTCTCTTATAGTACATTCATGCCGAATTACAGCTTTGTAGGCCTTATAGTCTCTGAGAAAACCGCGGACAGACAGACGGACAGACAGACAAACGGACGGACAGACCGAAACTATAAGGGTTCCTTGTTGACTACGGATCCCTAAAAAGGTGCCGTTAGACAGTCACATCAACTTTCTTTGTCATCAGTCATCACTTCAGCAACGAATCGACATATTTTCATCATGTCAAGCTGCGAAAAAGAAGAATTGACACCGTCTCGAAAATCGATTCTTGATGAAAACCATGGTGACTGACAATGATAGTTGAATTAGTGACGATTCTGGCGATGAAGAGTTGCCTATAATTTTCTTGCTTTAAAAATACGTGTATTTTTAAAGAAAGAAATTGACTCTTATGTAAGAATACCAAGTTTAATTCTGTAAAATAACTAATAGTGCTTCACTAGATATTCTTGTGCTGCTTGGGCTATCTACATCTTAAATGCAGTACCTAGTCTTTTTTCATTTCTTCCGAAATAACATCTTTGTTAATTGTGGTGCAATTTCTTATAATATGTTGATTAAATATTATTATTATTATTATTTTCAGTCGGACGTCCTCCGCCGTTGCTGCGTAGCTGCCGCCGGCTGCAGTCGGTCCCGGCCGCCGCCGCCACGCCCGCCAACGCCGCTCCGCCCACTGTTGGAGGCGGCGCTTCGTGCGTATGCGTCCACCACGCACGCACGCCTTGCGCACATATCACCGAGACATTACGCTGACTTCGTGGACTTTCTCGGTAAGAGGTTTTTCATAGGCTTTGATGGATTTTGAAAATAGATGAAGCCAGGGGTTGGAGGCGGGGCTATGTGCGTACGCGTCCACGCAGGCACGCCTCGCGCACATATCACCGAGAAAGAAAACTCATAATATAATATTGGTACATTACAGGTAAAGCGCGCGACACGTTTGCGCTCGCACACGACGGCCCCCACCAGTTTGCCGCATTGCTCCAGGAGATCAAACTCAAATACAAGGGCAAGAAAAAACTCATGTTCCTCGTCAAAGAGAGATTCGGCTAAACCCCGCCAACGTTCTTATGATCCATGCCAGATGCCATGTATATTTTTAAGCGTCTAATCTGAGTGCATCACGGGAATACCTCATAGTATGTACCAAACCAGATCGCAAGTATTATTGTAATTAGTATATAATATACCTCCTAGCGTCGTGTAAGTAGCGAATATATTGATCTCAATGATTCCAATATGTAAATAGCGTAGCTGTAAATATAGCGTAAGTTGTATGATAGTCTCGCTGTAAATGGTATGTAAATTGTTTCTGAAGCGACAGTATTCAGTGTCCGGACACTAGCCGTAGCGTCCGCGGCGGAACGATGACACCACACCAAAGAAATATTTGTAAGTTTCGCGAAGCCATCTTTCTTTCAGTATTCTCGAGTATTCATATTTAGGTGTTCTATTTTTAAACGTTAAGCTGTCCTTCGCCGCCATTTTGTTTCTGTTACGGCCTCCTGTGATTGTTTTTTTGTCTGTTCTCTTTCGTTGTTCCACTTTTAAGTTTCCACTTTCGGTTTTCGATGTTAGCGTAGAGATAAAGTTTTAACAAGAAGTGCATTTATAATGTAGAATGTTTAATATTTAAATATAGATCATTGGGATAGTGTTCAAAAACTTAGGACGAGTATGTATAGCGTGTAAGAAGGATTTTTGTACTTTATGTGGTGTGCGAGGCGTTCTGTAGCCGGTTCCTTATACGTTTCAACTTTGTAAAGTAGGTAGTAATGCTATGAAAATATTTTTAAGCGTAAACCTACCAACATCACGTGACAAGTTCCAACGTCTTTAGATAATTAAAACAAACTTTACAGCAGAGTTTTATGTAATTTTATAGGTGTTTAATCGTAGATAACTCCTTTGTTCTCTAAGGTTAACGTGGAACAGTCGATGGATAGCTTCAATTATATAAAAGTTCCTAAAATACTTATCTATCTACAGATAACTTTAATAAAAGTCTTGCCGCGGAATTTTAAAATGATCTCAGTTAAATTGTTTTGTATGGTAAAAAGAAATTACGGTTTTGTAGCTTTGAATAAAGTTATATCCAACTATTAAAGACATTTTCTAAATATTGTAACGACTAATTTTGTATTACTGCACAAAAAATTGAGCCTTCAAAAATATGTGCACTTAAAAATGTGTTTATAGCATTACTCTGTTCTTTTGCCTAAAACGCAGGTGTTTTAAACAAAGTCTTTTAAACACAATTTCGTGTTTAGAGACTATCTATTAAATCCATAACAGACTATAATTATATTGTTGTCAATCGTTTTGCAGAAAATTTTTAAATGGATCCACCGTCCATGCAATGCAATTATTTCTTCATCTTCAAATCACAAGACGGGACTTTAAGATGTCTCTGCAAATCGTTAAGCAGATCGTGTAAGACCATAAATGATAAGCAACTTAAATTGATAAAAAAACATAATATGATTAAGAAAACATAGCAGACCTCCACTTGTTTAAAGTCGGTTAAGAGATTAAAAACAAAATGGTATTTGTCACAAAAAGTAAACACCTGTCGCTAAAGGCACTTTACTTCCTATCTTCAATAAACCATAATATTACAATCAAAATGGTGTAAATAATAGCATTACATATTTTGGTAAAAAAAACAGCGTGTGCCTAAACAATCTATTGGATAAAGGTGTTTTGGTTTATACTTTTTATATTTACAACAGCAAAGTGCAATATCTTTGTTAAAAGATCTTTATTCATTAGGTTTATTAGACATTTGTTAGTGCTTTGCAAAAATACCTAGGAAACGGAAGTACGGTCGTAGAGCATGTAGAATTTTGTACTTGATGCTATTTCACTCACGCGTATATTGCTATCGCGTGTTGTGAGCTAAATTATACGTGTTTTGCGATCTGACTTTAGCTATACAATATAAAATTAAAAATACTTACTAAAACTATTGAATTATACAATCAAACATCACAAGTGGAAAGCGATTATCGTAAACGCAAACGCCACAAAATGTATGCGATTTGACATAAGTCATCGCTTCGCTAGCGAATACTAATGTCAAATCCCATACATTTTGTGGCGTCAGCGTTAGCGTTTACGATAATCGCTTGCCGCTTGTCTAGGCCCTCTGGTCAATTGATTTTTGATAAACTTTCCTATTTATTTTTGTAAAGCATAAACATGAAAAAACCATTGAAACAAAAATGTCCGCTGAATAAATGTTGTAAATCTGAATTTGGTCAGTGAAGTCTCGTGGTTGAAATGGGAATTACGAACAATTTGTGGCAGTTAGGCCCAGGCGCTAATCAGAATCTGAATTTTAAACTAATTTGGACATTTTACAAGAAGTTTTGAACTTTATCCGTTTGAAAATTACTTACAAACTGTATTTTTTTTTTTTGGAGTCGCGTTTATATATTTAAAACCAAACCTGATTTTTATAGCGCTTTCAGGCTATAAAAATATGGCAGGCCTATGCTGGCCATTGGCATTCAATTGTTTATTGAAGAAATTATTAGCAGAAAGCTATTTAGTTTCTATTTCAGCCACGTATGATTTCCTCGGAGAATGTAAAGAAATGTTTCATGAATGATTTACTTTAACGCTGTACTAGTGCTAAGTACGAGCATACTACTCGCCGAAAAAAGTGAACTCATTGTCAGTAGCGGCTTTTAAAAGGGGGCGCGTTTGGGTGATCCCCCAGGGCGCCGAAGGCAACAAAAACTTTTTATATGTGGTGAAATCTCGCCCAGGGCGCTGGTAGGCTTAAGCCGGCACTGATCATTGTACAAAACAACGCCCCTTGTAGCAAACAAACAGTAAATAACTTAATTTGAAGTCATATAAATTGGTCGCTGTTAAGCATTAGTGTCCTAACCCACAACTTTTTTTGTTGTTAAATTTTGAATGCCGTCTTGTTCTAAATCATCTAAAGAACATAATTGCATTCATAATTCATTACGTATTTTTTTGTGGGTTAGTACACGAATGCTTAACAGCGTCCAATTGTAGTTTACTTCTTCACGGCGAGTAGTGAAGAGACTCGTACTCGGCGCACATTATAAGCAATAATTTCGCCGCCTTCAGCCGACCTGTTGATTATTTCTAAATGTTTATTGAAATTGTTTAAATCGTTAATAGCAGAAAAACCTTTGAATTTCACTTACGTGTTATGGTTTTTATTTAATTATTGAAAGGGCAACTTTAATTTGTGATTATTGTTGCCAAACGAACTTTTTCGCTGTGTATCATTGCAATGTATAAAACATCTGATTTAACTAACAAACAAGATCACTAACATGTGCTAGAAGAAACGTACAGTTAAAAAAAACTACCCATAAATAAAAAAGTGTACATTTTACAATATCTTTAATTTTGTCACTAGTTTGTGTGTACCTATGTCAGTGCTCTTGACTGTTCTGTGCCCCTTTTCTGCTAATTAATTCCAACACCAATACAGATTTAATCCACTCTAGATCCTATCAGACAAGAAAGAATAATTCTCATATTATTGGCAAATAAGAACGCTTTGAAGTTGATTTGTGACAGTAACTTTATTAAACCGAGACTGCATCACAACTATAAAGTTAATATACCCAGCGGAATAGAGCAACAATCTCGAGCTGTCAAACGAAACCGAAATTGGTTTCATATGTGTGTAAAAATATGTGTACGTATACACTTACACAAGCATGATTGAACGTAATTTCTATGAGATTAAATTATCAACGTGCGGCACGTGCCGACTGGACGTCAAAAAAAGAGTGCTGCTGTCATGTATCACACGTCTCTTTTTACCACGCAGTGTTACTGATAGTGACATCTCTCTTGCTCAGGCCTTTGTTTCTCTATTCCGCTAGGTATATTAACTTTATGATCACAACTGTGTATTATTGTAAGATTTAGCAGATTCGAATGATTCTTCAATGAAATTGTAAACAAAATTAACGTAAAACCTCAAGTGCCTTCAGGTGAAAGTATAAGAGACAGGTCGGCTTATAGTTTATTTATTTTGTAACCCATTTACACTGCACCATGGTCCGAACCAGGGCCCGTACCACGAAACCGTTTTGAGACTCAAACAATCGAACGAGAATGCCGCGTCCTACTTTAACAAACGAGGAATGACGTTGTTAGAGCGGGACACGGCATTCTCGTTCGATTGTTTGAGTCTCAAAACGATTTCGTAGTAGGCCTCCAGGGGTCGAGGCATAAAATTTAATAATCATTTAATTTGGAGTTTTATGGCTCATCTCGCGACTTGGGCCATATATTTTTATTTGATTTGTGTTGGCGTTTAACGTAGACACCCTACAGTGCCGATGTAAGAAGGTGATATTCCAATAAAAATTATGAAAACAAAACAACGTTTATTCATTTTATACCTTAGGGTGTTAGGGTCAATTTATACTAGCGCAGAATCGAAGCGAAGCGAATTCCCAAAAACTGAACACAGAAAATTCAACCTTAACTCAAGAGCGTAACGCATACATTACTTCTGCGAGGCCAATCAGCGTTGGTCGGGCGCATCGACGCGAATTCGCGCGGATGCGCGCGCCTTTTTAAATTCTCATCTATCTATACTAATATTATAATTAGGAAGAGTTTGTTTGTTTGTTAGAAACGCGCTAATCTTAGGAACTACTAGTAAGTAATAAAGTGCGTTAACGCTTTGGAGTTAAGGTTCAATTTGTTATATTCAGTTTTGATAATTCGCTTCGATGCGCTTCGACTCTGCGCTAGTATAACCTATATTGACCCTTAGGGTGAAGCCAAACGAGCGTAATTTTGTGAGTCGTGCTCGTGAGTCGCAGAACTGCCGCGTAAATATCTTTTCATACAAATCATGATTCATGACTCACAAAATTACGCTCGTGTGAATCAAACAGCACTTTTGTATGAAACTGAATGCAGTAGAATTTCTGCCAGCTGAAATTCTGCGACTCACAACTCACAAATTACGCTAGTTTGGCTTCACCCTTAATTAAGGCTCGGTATAAATTGAGCCTTAATTAAGGGTGAAGCCAAACTAGCGTAATGCGAAATGGAACGGAATGGAAGCGTCAATTTAGCCTCATGCGAGGGATTCGGCACTGGAGAATTCTCGAAAATTCCGCAGAAGACGCGCGTCCAATTATTTGCTGTTGCAAAAAGTCGCTTCTGTTCCATTCCGCGGCAGTATAAATTGAGCCTTAAATTAAATAGTATGAAAGAAATTAGGAATACATTGCTATTTATATTGTACAGATACATAATATTATTAATATCTATACGTATGTTTTGAAAGTTTCCATATTCTTTACAAGAACCAACCTATGTCAGAGTATTAACTAAAGATAAACTATAATATAATATAGTTTATAATATAAAATTGATAATTGATATTGATAGGTTGAGAAGTCTATAACTCCCTTTAAGTTAGTTTCATTTTCGGGAACAGTACATACAGGTATATAATATTATTAGCTCGTCTGTCAGGCGCACAAAATGGGCGTCAAGAGTATATTCAAAAGTATTTTCGAAAATGGTTTGACAGTTCGTGACAGAGTTAGCCTTTCCTACAGTCGCAGTCCGGAGCACAATGCCCAGTATAATGGGTTACCCAGGGACCATAGTTGCCCGCATTAGGACCATAGTTGCCCGCGTTAGGACCATAGTTGCCTGTGTTAGGGCCATAGTTGCCTGTGTTAGGTCCATAGTTGCCTGAGTTAGGCCCATAGATACCTATATTAGGCCAATAGTTGCCCCTGTTAAAACCGTAGTTGCCCACGTTAGGCCCAAAGTTGCCTATGTTCGGTCCATAGTCGCCTGTGTTTGGACCATAGTTGCCTGTGTTCGGACCATAGTTGCCTGTGTTCGGACCATAGTTGCCTGTGTTCGGACCATAGTTGCCTGTTGTCGGACTATAGTCACCTATGTTTGGACCAAAGTTGCCTGTGTTCGGACCATAGATGCCTGTGTTCGGACCATAGTTGCCTGTGTTCGGACCATAGTTGCCTGTGTTCGGACCATAGTTGCCTGTGTTCGGACCATAGTTGCCTGCGTTTGGACCATAGCTTTCTAATTGATCGTCCTGTTGGATGCAGGATTTGATACAGTTTTTAAAATTATTGCCCCCTGGTCTACTGTCAGGATCATAACTATCGGGTCTTTTACTACCGTCAGCATCATAATCGCTTGGTCTTTTGCTACCGTCAGGATCATATCCGCCTGGTCTTTTATTACCGTCAGAATCATATATCCCAGGTCTTTTGTTGTCGTCAGAATCATATTTCCCAGGTCTTTTGTTGCCGTCAGAATCATATTTGCCTGGTCTTTTGTTACCATCAGAATCATATTTCCCAGGTCTTTTCTTGCCGTCAGAATCATATTTGCCTGGTCTTTTGTTACCATCAGAATCATATTTCCCAGGTCTTTTGTTACCGTCAGGATCATAAACATCTGGTTTTTTACTACCATCATGATAATAACGGTTTGGTTTATCATCAGGATAATAACCGCCTGGTATGTCGTTATTATCACCGTCAGGTCTCTTACTATCATTAATATCATAACTACCTTCCTTGCTCCTGTCTGCACCATTATCACTTGGCCTGTCGCTCCCATCACCATACGTATAATCTTTTGAGCCGTTAGGATCTTGACCATTGACTTGAGGTGCATCATTATTTTTGGAACCATTAGCATCTTGCTTATCTACATTGTGTTTTTCTTTTCTTTTTGGTTTGCTCTCATTTGGTCTACTTTGACCACTTTGATTGGAATTCGTTGTATCATTAGCATCATCATCATATAACTCGTCGTAGCCCATAACTATTGGTGGTAATACCACCAGCTTCGCGTGACGATCGATACATATTACCTGAAATCGAGAATAGGGTAATCTAAGGATGAGATCCCAAAGGTGACTGCAGTCTTTCAGGTTTTGAAAACTTCCGTTCCTTTATTTTTCCATAGAGTGCCTGGCGACTTTCTGTTCTTAAGTACTTACTACTATTGTTAATGGTTAAAATAAAATAACAATATTATTATTATCAATAATTACCTCAACTGCACAATAGAAGCAGAATAATATGAACAGAAATAACATAGCTGTAAAATAAATCTTATCGGTTCCATGCGTTTACGGCTCAAGAGTAATATTTTTTAAATTTTATGATAATGGCACAGTTGGTGCTGCTGAGTATATTGTATGCGATTTTTTGCTTTTAATCATCTCACATATACACATCTAAATGTACTATCAGAGAAGTTGATTTCTAGGCAGATGGGGGACCTAAGTAATTTGGTCGTGTTAAGTCAAACCCATCCGACCGATCACAATTCACAGCCTTGAATTGACTTACCTACGACGATCCTTTGCGACGATCACATGACGTAGGTCCATCAACTGCCTAGGAATCAATTTCCTTGCTTTGTAGTCTTTATTTAGAAAGTATACTTAAAGTTCTATGCTATTAGTCTTCTAAACCTCGTCCGGAGCCAGTTCATCATCAGGTACGCTAGAAAGTGCATCTTTAACTTGTACCTCAGCAGCAGGCTGTTCTAAATTCACGCCCGCCTGTTGCAGCGATGACATTAGAGTTGCCAGGGAACTTGCGAGCTGAAAAAGGTTTTAAGTCAGCGCAATGGTATTGACTAGTATAATTTACGATTTTTGCTAAAGTTTCAGTTGGTTTCAGACTGTAGATGCCGTCAAACTAACAAGAACGATGTATGTGCAACCAGGGCCCGATCCTGCATGTAGCTCCGGGCAGAGATAATTTTCGCCGCCCTTTACAATACATAAAACCATAATTCTGCCGTGGTATAACAAAAATGCCGTTAAGTGACATTTGGTCGATTTTCAGGTTTTGACTGTACATGAATAAGAAAAAAATTCTCTATCGACCTATATAAGCGGTTTTCTGATAAGTTGAATAATTTCCGAAATAATAATAATGAAAATGCCGTTATATTACCCTTTTTTGTGCATGTAATACGCTTAAATGACGTTAAGTCATATTGGGAGTCAATATAGCCGCTAATGTTCATTAACTTGTATTTTTATTATACTTTTTTCTTGTGATTGTTTCACTAGATTGCCGTTATACGGTATTTTGTACACTGTAAAGTGATTAAAGTACTTTAACTATTTTATTGTAACTGTACGGTCAACAGATTGTCGACAGTACATCACGTTTCGCACTGTCAGCGTATACGCCGCCACGCGTTATTATAATTTACTTTAATTAACCAGTTCGCGTCAAGCCGCCAATCGGTTCGCGTGCTCTCTTTACCATTAACCATTAAACCATTTTAGAATAAGTTAAGGATTCAATAAACCTATTGAACCTAACTTGTCTTTTACTCTGTACGGGACCAAACCACCGTACATTGTGGTCCTTCGGCCTGTGAACCAGTGACCAAATATTTTAACCAATCGAAGGAACCCTAACCAGTGTGGTCCTTCGGCCTGTGAACCAGTGATCAATATTTTAACCAATCGAAGGAACCCTAACCATTGTGGTTCTTCGGCTTTTAAAATAACCAGTGATCATTTTAACCATTTTAAGGACCGATAACCATTTAGGTCCATAGACTTTAACCATTTTAACGTGAGAGCAACGTGGTCTTTCGCTCCTCGTCCGGAGAGACTGGCGCGGCGCTAGTGAAACCAAACACGTGTCGGTTGCGTTTTAACCAATTTAACCAATTACGTCGCGTGTGTAGTGTAACCAATTGACCAGAACCGAACCAGTGTACCAATTTTGACCAAAGTGCTTGTGTGGAGTGTAACCAGTTCACCAGACCAGCGACGCTACCAGCGACTACCACCGGGGACGACTTCTGAGGACAACCAGGTCACCACGTGCCAGTCTTAAAGTAAGATCTTTCCTTTTTACCACTTTTTACCACTCTCTTTTGACCATTATAATGCCCGCAACCATGGAGGCTCTATTAACCACCCAGAACCAGATCATGTCTGCGATTAATACGCAGTGTGTTAATTTCAAGAAGGACGGGCCTGAACGTAAGACGCCCGCCTATATCGAAAAACGCCTTAATACTTTGGACTCGTACTGGAATGAATTCCAGACCAACCATACCAGGCTCTGCGCCGAGTTCGAAGATCTTAACCACCGCTACTTTACTGAAAACCATTACCAGCGGACAAAAGATTTTTACCAGGAAGTTAGGAACATGATTTCTAATTACGTAACCAGCGAACCAGGAAAACCATTACTGAGACCCGCTACACCATTATCGCAGGGCTCAGATAGGCGCGATTTTTCTTCTCCCGCCCAGGAGGGTACCTCTTTTAGTTTCCCTGCGCCGAAGCTGTCGAACCAGGGTAACTCCAGTAGGGTGGAAGAAATGCTTCGTAAGCAGAAGAGCAACTTCAAGGCGCTTTCTCGTACCATAGAGGCCGCCGACCTTGAAAGCTGCTCGGAACGCTGGGAGTTTGAAGATATTTTAAGAACAATCCAATCCAGATGGTCGGTCATCGATTCTCTTCACTGGGAAATCGACAGCGAAGGCGTGTTGGACAACGAGGAGTACGAGATAGCCTTCGCTGAGATGGAGAGGAAGTATAACACCATGAAGAAAGCAGTGAACGGACAGATGTGGTCGTCATCATACCGGGAACGTTCAACACCACAAATGGACATACCCACCTTCAGCGGAAATTACCAGGATTGGATATGCTTCAAAGATTTGTTCTCCGAAACCATTCACAGTAATAAGTCGTTACCAAATGCCCAAAAAATGCAGTTTTTGAAAAGTAAGCTCCGCGGCGAGGCTGAAAAATTAGTTCACCATTTACGTATTAATTCCGAGAATTATCAAGTATGCTGGGACATTTTAAACCAACGTTACAATAATACCAGATTAATATTTAATTCCCACATACAATTATTATTAACCATGCCCACTATTCAGCAACAATCTGCAGCGGTAATTAAGAAGTTACATGACACCACCAACGAGTGTCTTAACTCTATAAAAGCAATGGGTATCGATATTTCCAACTGGGACCCATTAATTGTTTACATTTTGTGCCAAAAGTTAGATGCAGAAACTCATAATGATTATATAGAGTCGCTTAAGAACCCAAAAGAATTGCCTACTCTGTCCGAATTTTTGAAATTTTTTGAAATGAAATTTACATCTTTAGAAAGCTCTCGTCGTAAGCAGGATTTTAGTAAACCAGGCACATCACCAGTACATCAAAACCAATTCCAAAAACCATGGGTTGAAAAGCATCCAAATAACCATTTGCATAATTTTATGAACAGAAACTTTAAACCAAGGCCAGCTGTAATAAACCATGTTAATACAAAACCAATGCATATTGCAACACAACGGAAATGCATACTCTGTAAAAACTGTTGCCATGAATTGTTTAAATGCAAACAATTTCTGGAATCGTCGCCGCTGAATAGACTTAAAATTATTGAAACAAACAAGTTATGTAAAAATTGCTTAATTAACCATTATGACAAGGAATGTACTTCGGAAAAAACATGCCGTTTTTGTAACCAACACCACAACACTTTATTGCACAATGCCCTCGTTACTTTTGCTCCCTCAACTTCTAGCAACACCAACATCGAGCAGCCCGCCCGAAAATCTAAAATATGCGTTACAAATGCCCCGCAAGAAACCATGCCCAAATTGTTAGCGACAGCTAAAATTAATATTAGGTCTGTGGATGGCTGTCACCATACCATGCGAGCCCTCATAGACCCGTGTGCAGAGTCGTCTCTTATTACAGAGAATGCTGCTCAGCTTTTAGGCCTACCAAGGATTAAGCGTCACTGCGTTGTTGTCGGAGTGGGCGCGAAGGCCAACAACAGTAGAGGTGTCCTACAGATAGACGTATCTTCTCTTCACAATAATTTCACATTTAAAACAGAAGCCTACGTCATGAAGCATGTCGTCGGAAATTTACCAAACGAATCTTTTGAGAAACCATCTTGGCCATGCCTGGATAATTTACCACTCGCTGATCCAGAATTCTATAGAAGTAAGCCGGTAGATTTAATTTTAAGCGTTGATGTGTACGAGTTAATTATTTTACCAGGTTTAATTCGTAATGGCACATCACTACCAATCGCGCAAAATACCAAGCTCGGTTGGATTTTAAGTGGGACCATAAAACCAAAACAAAAATATTGCAACGTCGTCATGGTCGACTTGCAAGATATCCAACGCTTCTGGGAGATTGAGGATGTCTCAGACAACTCAATTAATATTTCTGATGAAGATAACCATTGCCTTCATCATTATGAGCAGCATACGACGCGTCAACCAAATGGACGTTACGTTGTACGTTTACCACTAAAACCAGAAATTACTGAAAAATTAGGTGACTCGAAAAGCAAAGCTGTGGCTCAATTTCTTCAGTTAGAGAAAAGATTTTGTAAAAATAAAATTATCGAACAGAACTACAAACAATTTATCCATGAATATATTAATTTAAACCATATGAAGAAGTGCAATAGTAACCCGATACTTCAATGCTATTTGCCGCACCATTGTGTAATCCGAACAGATTCCACGACCACGGCCACGCGAGTTGTTTTTAATGCCTCAGCGAAAACTTCGACTGGATTTTCATTGAATGACCTTATGTACTCTGGACCAAATTTGCAAGAAGATTTGTTTACTCTCATCCTTAAGTGGAGGCAGTACCAGATAGCCTTTACAGCCGACATAGAGAAGATGTTTCGTTTCATAGATGTCCATGAAGATGACCAGCCTCTCCAGAAGATCATGTGGAGGGATTCTGAACAGCAACCATTGGAAGAATACCAACTTACCACTGTCACATATGGCACTAAGGCCGCACCTTTCCTAGCCATGATGACATTGAAACGTCTGGCTAAGGATGAAGGTCACCGCTATCCAGAAGCAGCAGAAGCTCTGGCTACCAGGTTCTACATGGATGACCTTCTCCATGGACAGCATGACCTAGAATCTGCAAGAAAACTAATTTCTGACCTCATAAATCTTCTTAAGTTAGGTGGATTTAATTTAAGGAAGTGGTCGTCTAATAAACCAGAAGTATTACCAGATAACCAATCACCATGTGAAGACCAAGCATATGTATTTAAATACCAGGAATCAACCAAGGCATTAGGACTTCAGTGGCATCCAGACCAAGATTATTTTACATTTCAGTTGAAATCTGAACCAGTTCGTAAGCTCACCAAAAGAAGCTTACTATCGAATATATCGAAAATATTTGATCCGCTTGGATGGCTTTCACCTGTTACCACCAAGTTGAAATTGTTCTTCCAAGAAGTCTGGCTCCTAAACCTTAATTGGGATGACGAGTTGCCAGCTGATATCAACACAAGATGGAAAACCATAGAAGCTGACATCATCAAAATTAACCATATAACCATACCAAGGTGGCTACAGTCCTCGAAGAACGACACCATCGAGTTGCATGGGTTTTGTGATTCATCACAAAATGCCTACGCTTGTGTTGTATACTGCAGAGTCAGCAAAACCATCAACAACCAGTCTTCTGTAGTACTAGTGGCAGCGAAGTCTCGTCTCGTACCTGTAAAGAAAAATGTATCATTACCAAGATTAGAATTATGTGCAGCTGTTCTACTTACCAAGGTCATGAAGATTATCTGTAATTGCCTATCAGATTACAACATCAAAATCTACGGTTGGTCCGACTCGACAGCAGTGTTAGGTTGGCTCAACGGCGACCCAAGCAAGTGGAAACCATTCGTCGCGAACAGAGTGAAGCAGGTGACGGATATCATTCCACCGAGCAGCTGGCATTATGTGTCAACCAAGGACAACGCAGCTGACTCAGCAAGTAGAGGCATCACCACGGAACAGCTGATTAACCATTCCATATGGTGGACGGGACCCCACTGGCTACAATCTTTTGAGGAGTCAAAATTAACCAATTCATCTTATACCACGAACGAAGAGCTGAAAAAACCATTATTAAATATAAATGTTACAACTATTAAATATGAAAACGAAGTTATAGAAAATATAATTAGCAGATACAGCGATTTCACGCGAGCTTCAAGAGTGCTTGCGTGGGTATTACGTTTTACACCTAAGTCTAAAAATAAACAACGATACTTAACTATATTAGAAATAAGAAAAGCTAAATATTTAATTATAAAATATGTACAGCAATTAGAGTTCTTAGAAGATATAGAATATATTAAAAACCATAACAAACCTAACCCTAAGAGTAATTTATTAAAATTAAAACCATTTATTGATGACCAAGGACTTTTGAGAGTTGGGGGGCGATTGACCAACGCCAAAATAGAAGATAGGATGAAGCATCCGTGTATTTTACCACATAACCATGTACTTACCAATATGATAATTGACCAGGCACATAAAATGACCTTCCACGGGGGTGCACGATTGACCCTCGCGTGGTTGCGTCAAGAATATTGGATTTTAGGAGGAAATAGCGCTGTAAAGAAGAAGCTTCGAAGATGTGTACTGTGCAGAAGGCACGACCCCCTGAAACATGACCAGTTGATGGGAGATTTACCACCAGCCCGAGTAAATAGGACCCGCCCTTTCTACCATATAGGGGTGGATTTCACCGGTTTTGTTGACGTCAAGTCGGCGAAAGGTAGAGGAGTGAGATGTACTAAAGGATACATCGCCGTATTTGTGTGTATGGTGACCAAGGCCGTACACTTGGAGTTGGTCTCCGATCTCACCGCCTCAGCATTTTTAGCAGCCCTAAGAAGACTTTCAGCCAGGAGAGGAACGCCGAACGCCCGGTCACATTTACAGTGACAACGGGACCAATTTTATAAAGGCAAATAGAGTCCTGCAAGAAGAGATTATTAATTTAAAATCCATATTAAATGACCAGTTTTATGCTGAGATAGCGGAAATGTCGATAGAATGGCATTTCAACGCACCATCTTGGCCTAGTGCAGGCGGTCTGTGGGAGGCGGCAGTGAAGAGTTTGAAATACCATCTGAAGCGAGTCATAGGAGAACAAAAACTCACATACGAGGAGTTCTCCACTCTCCTAGCTCAATTAGAAGGCTGCCTCAACTCTAGACCTCTGTGCCCGCTGAGCGAAGACGTAAAAGATCTAGATTTCCTCACTCCATCTCATTTTCTAGCAAGTGGACCAATATTAACCATTGTTGAGTCTGAACACGATCTGCGAACCAGATGGCAGTTAGTACAGAAGATTTACCAAGATGTGTGGAAGAGATGGAAAACTGAGTACCTTACACAATTGAACACTAGGTCTAAGTGGCAACGTTCACAACCTAATTTAGATATAGGAGACATCGTAATTATACACGACGCTAACCTGCCACCGGGTAAGTGGGCTCTCGGTCGAATCGTGCAGCTGCATCCGGGGCAAGACGGGCTAACTAGAGTAGTTAGAAACGACCAATCGTTAAGTTATCCCTTTTACCGATTAACCATAACAGGGCAGACGAAGACAGGAACCAAATTGTTGACCATAACCAGCCGAATAACCAATCGAATGACAAGTTACCAAAACCAAAACGGAGAGCTACAAAAGGCATTTACCATTTATTTACCATGGCACTTATGTTATTTACGTTTTTAATTTCACCAGCCTCGTGTGCATACAACGTAATAAACTTTAACTACAGTCAAAGTTTATATTTTGACAAAATATCTACCATGCGGTTAGTGCAAGACGAATGGAAGCTGGTAGTATATTATGATTTAGGACCATATTGGCAAGGCAGTAAACTATTATCAAGGTATATAGATCACATAGAACATTTATGTCAACAATCACCAGTAAGAAACCATTGTGAATCCATTTTAATACAATTACGGCACAGCTAT
The DNA here is from genome assembly GCF_905147365.1 of Aricia agestis. Classification (NCBI taxonomy): domain Eukaryota; kingdom Metazoa; phylum Arthropoda; class Insecta; order Lepidoptera; family Lycaenidae; genus Aricia; species Aricia agestis. The sequence continues at coordinate 12,910,305 of NC_056425.1, forward strand.
ACAGAGTTTATGCATTACAATAGCATTCTGTCAACGCAGCAGTTCCCACACGGGCACGCGCGGCGCAGACGCGGCCTTATCAATGTCGTGGGTAATGTTGCACACGCGCTGTTCGGTGTACTCGATGACCAATTCGCTGAACAGTATATTAAGAACATCGATTTAATTACAGAAAACCAAAACCATCTGGCTGCTCTATGGAAAAACCAGACTTCCGTAGTAGAGGCAGAATATAATGTACTGAAGAGGATGCAAGGTTCTATTGACAAACAGCATAAGATATTTACTCATTATATTAACCAGCTAGAGAATACTACCAACGAGGTAAAGAGTCAACTGAAAGACGTGGAAGCGACCAATGAGTTTTTGTTATGCTCCATGGCAGCCAACAGCTTGGAGTCAAATTTAAAGAATATGCAGGATGTTTTACTAGATACTGTTTCGGAGGTGTACTTTGGGAAGTTCAACATTCATCTGTTAAAACCGGACCAGCTTTTAGAAGAGTTAAATATTATTTCAGGAAAATTGTCCAACGAATTAAAGTTACCAATTGAAAATCCTCACACGGAATTCACTAAAATTTATCATTTACTTAAGGTTAGAGCTAAAATGATGAAAGATTATTTTATTTTTGAAATTAGAATACCATTAGTGAGTAGAGATAGTTACCAAGTATATAGAATTTATCCTATCCCAAGACGGAACGACAAAACCATGGTCACCCTAGTTCCAGCTTCGGATTTCATCGCGATCAACTTACGAAGAGACTCATTTATGACCATATCGCAATTAGAATTACATAAGTGTATTCACTTAGATTCTGAAATACAACTTTGTCCACTGCAGAAACCAATTTCACACATGAGTCACGACGACATTTTATGCTCCAAAGACCAGGAGACGAAGAGGTGCAGAACCAAAACTGCAAGGTGTCAAGACTGGTGGTCTCAGTTGAATGATGTAAACACTTACTTTTTCTTTTGCTGCGACTCGTGTCCAGTACGCATTATTTGTGGAGAGCAAATGTTTTCCAATCATCTAAATAGTAGCGGTATCATAAAGCTGGGTCCAGAATGCGTTCTGAAAGGAAACGACATTACCATTTATGCACAGAGACAGCAAAATAATACTTTCACCATGAAGAATGATATACCAGCGATAGGTATTTTCCCCATCAACCACATCTTCAACCAGAACGGGACGTCGACGTCGCTGATTCCGGAGCCAACGTCAGTAGCGGGTGGTTACGATCAGGATCTAGACGATATAGGCGTCAAGATAAAACAAATGCGTTCAGAGAGTGGTCTAAAGGGTGGTATATCTTATCACGACGTTCACCATTACGTCGCGATATACGTGGTGGCGGGTGCGCTGGTGTGTGGGGCAGCCGCGTACGCCACGCGGCGGTGGTGCCCGCGCCGCAGCCGCCGCCGGGACTCCAGCGCGCCGGCAGCAACTGGCGCAGCGCCTGCGCCTGCCGCGTCGGGCCCGCCGCCCCCTGAGCCGCGGGGTCTGGCGAACGCAGCGTTCGTGTATAGTGTTAGTGACCAGTGCGTGAGTGTAGTTGACCATGGGCAATCTAGTGTTAAGTGTAGTGTTAGAGTGAAAGACCAGTCCACTTCTCCCGTAGTGCAAAAGCATAATTTTAGTGATTATTGTGGTTAGAGACACTAGGGTGCCTTTAGAATAAGTGAATATTGTTTATCACCTTGTCTCACGTCACTCACTAACCATTGAACCATTTCTTTTTTGTACCATTTTCACCATCACTCTTTCTTCTCTAGCGGTGGCAGCATGTACGGTCAACAGATTGTCGACAGTACATCACGTTTCGCACTGTCAGCGTATACGCCGCCACGCGTTATTATAATTTACTTTAATTAACCAGTTCGCGTCAAGCCGCCAATCGGTTCGCGTGCTCTCTTTACCATTAACCATTAAACCATTTTAGAATAAGTTAAGGATTCAATAAACCTATTGAACCTAACTTGTCTTTTACTCTGTACGGGACCAAACCACCGTACAGTAACTCTTTTTTAATGCAGGACTTTATGTTAGCTAAACAATAATGCCGTAAAGTGAAAAAATTAGACTTAAATGTGACTAACGAGTCTTAACGGCATTATAGCTTAGCATTTAGTACATTTATATTTTTACTCAATGAACGCTACGAGCCAGTAACGGCATTTATAAAGTGAAATAAAACATATTTTAAATTAAATATTAGATTTAAATGTCGCTATCTCACAATAATACGCTATAATGCCGTTTAAATAATCTCACCCGGTGACATCCTAGTTTCGCGGTCAGAGGTCAGGAGTATTCAGTGCGTCGCAGGCGCTTACCGAATGCGCTTACGTAATTAAGAATTAAAATTCCCTATCTCAAAAAACAAACTTGCAGTATTCCTAATAATAATAATAAGTAAGTTGAACAATACCTACTACAATAAAAAATAATCACTAAAATCGGACTTGTGCTTCCGGAGATATGCGTGCACAAAACATACATACATATACATACATACACTTTTGAAATTTGCCACATTTGTTCAGAAGCTGTCATATATTGATATAATATTATACAACAGTTCTGGAAATATTACATACATGTACACGTCGAATTGATAATTTTGACTTGATTTGTATTTTGTAGTTTCAGTAAGTTTTATTTTATTTAGTTGTGTTGTTTTTATTTGAGACAGAAAGACTTAAAAACGGCCGTCTTAAGAGCATGCTATAATTATAATATTATTATGTAGAAATGTTATCGTGCCTCTTAGCCACCCAATTAATGTGATATTTGTATTAAGTAAAGAGCTAAGCGTCCATACAAATTAGTTGTAAGTATAATCCCACCAAAACATTAAATGTAAAAAAGAGCCAAGCAAAATATTGCATAGCCATTCAATATTATATCTATCGTAAAAAGTTGTCAGATCACATTCAAGCCAAGCCTTCATCTTATTTTGTAATTTAAATCAACATTAAGTGAATTTATCAATAGTTTTCTTTATTTTATATATTATTATAGTGGCTCGGCAACGAGCACAAGAAAAACAAATATAAAACTTCATATTTAGGGTAGTTCATACTTACACAAACGGCAAGCGTAAAGTGTTTTTTGGTACCGTATGTAATGACGCATGTCGACGATTGTACCCAATAAATACCCAATCAGTCGCTGATTATTTCTCTAGTGCTCATTGCCAAGCCACTATAATAATTATAAAATAAAGAAAACTATATATATAAATTCACTGAATGTTGATTTAAATTACAAAATAATAATTATAATAAAACTCTTTATTGCACACCAAAATACATACACAATATGAATTATAAATTAATTAAGCTGAAGGCTTGGCTTGAATGTGATCTGAAAACTTTTTACGATAGATATATTGCATGGCTATGCAATATTATGCAATATTTTGCTTGGCTCCTTTTAACATTTAATGTTTTGGTGGGATTTTATTTCTTTTTTTAAGGTTTCCTTTCTTTTCAGGTCACGTTAAAACGTTTCTGTACTTAGCTTAGCACACATTCTCTATCTCTAGGTATATATTCTATGTCGTAAAATTAATTGATAATAACAGGTAGGTACTTCTACAAAGTACAAATTCTATGACGATAGCCTAGAATTTCAGGATAACTTTTGAACTATCAAGAGGTTATTCGTGCATCGATGTTACTTTCGATTGAGTATTACGACCTATTCCGGATTTTTTTCAAACCATAATAATTATACTCCGCAAACAAGCGATACCGCGATATAAAGGGAGTGCTACACCATCTATCGAGCGAGTATGGAGTATACATCGTAATTCGCAGTTCTGATTTGAGATTTAATCTAATTTAATTATCATAGTTTCATTGTTAACTTTGTTCACTATTTTTCCTTTTGTACGTAAAATAATTATTATGAAGTCAAAACTCATTTTTAATGTTCTTGCAAAGCCACAAACAATAAAATTCTTTTCTTTTATTTAATAAAGTTATATTATACTTTTCAGTTTTTAGGCTTCCTTGCCCAAAGAATGAAAACGGGAGCCTATTCCTAATGAGTCTAGATTTCGCTGTCTGTCTGTCGTCCGTCAGTGTGTCACGAGGCTAGATCTCGAGAACCGCAATAGCTAGATATTTTATTTTTTTTACAAATTATGTACTTTTATAGTCGCTATAAAAGCTAATAGTCCAACTAAAATAAAATGAATGATTAATGGGGGGTCTCATACAACAAACACGTTTTTTTTGCCCTTTTTTGCCCTATATCCATAATGGTAAAAGTGAGGTTTTTGAAAATTTCAGAAAATACTTAATTGTATTTCCACTTTAATAATAAGTAATAAAAAGTACATAAACTTGTGATTTAAGGGGGGCTCCCATACAAATTTACGGTACGGAACCCTATGTACGCCAGTTCGACTCGCACTTGGCCAGTTTCATAATATTTCCTTTCATTGTGGATAACGACCTACCTTGTTGGCAAATTTCAAGGTTCTAAGTCTGCTAGAAGTACCTTAGAATTTTGATGATCTGTCAGTGAGTGACAAAATGTAGTTACTTTGATCATCCGTAACTATTAAACTATTTATCGAAATGTTATGTAATTTTGAGGTTATGGTAGTTTTAATACTTACTCCTAATCACCGAAATTCTAAATTCCTAGCTTTGTAAACATCGAAGATAAATGGGGTGTGAAAAAGCCGCGAACCGCTTCGAGAAAAGTATGGTACGGTCGTGCCTTTGCTAAAAAGCTTGGCTGGAGCACTGCCGTGCTCCCAGATATACTATAGAGCTATCTAAGATGCTCAATAAAGTACATAATAAATATTGTGATTTACTAACTTGGGTTTTAATTTATTACAAAATAAGATCCCTATTTAATACTTTAACTCCGTATAGTTAAATATCACAATGCAATATTTTTCGCTTTGTATCGCTATAACGCCGTTAACGTAAAAAGTAAATAGTGTAACGGCGTTTTAGCGGAACAATGAGTGGAGTTATTCATATACATATTGTAGCTTACTAGACTTAAATGCGGTAAAATACCAATAACAGCACTAAAGACTAACATAAGTTGGTTCTGTATTACTTGATATTAAACTAAATCAGGGTTATGTACTTTATCGACATTTTAACTAAACCTATGAGAAAATGTTTGTAGTGTTTTAATAGACAACGTTTTTATTAGGAATAGAAACACTAAAATGCCGTTTAAGGTATACGTAACGGCATTTAAGTCAAATTATAGATGAAAGAAAGAAACATTAATGATGAACTAAAACGAAAAACGGGTTTTTTTATTATTCATAAAGAAATTCTAGAAGATCACATATTAATAGATAATAAGTATCTCTTTTATGTATGTTCTGGTGCTTTTCGATCTCAAATCGGTTTTGTCATTGAGGAGTTACATAGGTTTAAATTTTTACCGCGTTTTTTGCTCATAACTCAAAAGTAGGTTTTGGTAGTTAACGGCATTATAGTCATACCACGGCAGAATTATTATTAAGTACCTAATAGACAAGTTTTGTTTTGTTAATGAAAATAAAATATTTCCACTATCCATTATCTGAAGCAGGTTGGAGGGTAGAATTCTCTCGGTGGTGGATGGCTAATAGCTAGGTTAGAAAATTCGAATAAGTCAATTTTGCCGCCCCTCATTTTTGCCCCTGCCCTGGGCAAATGCACAGAGGGGCAAAAAACGCATTTGCCCGGCTCGCCCCCCTTTAATCGGGCCTTGTGCGCAACAGCACGTCGTGGTGCGTAGCTACGTCGAGCTTTGCTCACAAATTGCTCACCTGTGAGTCTGGTTCCCTCTGCAGCAGCAGCGCTGTGGCTCTAGCTTCCTCCAGTGCCTCCCTCAGCTTGCCGACCCTGGCGTATCTGCCGGCGAGGTTGAGTCTAATCAGCGGATCATCAGGCGCCAGAGCCGCAGCGCGTATGTACGCGGCGTCCGCGCGACTGTCTCCAAGTCGCTCTAACGCAATGCCGATTAGGAGAACCTAAAAGATAATGCGATCTAAGCATTAAATGGTCTTTGGAGTTGGCTAGCTTATTAAACTAGATGGCTGAAAACAAACACTTCAATGGATATTCAACCTCGCTCGGTCGGTAGATCTTTGCGGCCTCCATCTAGGTGCCTAGGTATATTCATGATATATTCATGATTCGCTGCACATGATGAGAAACCTCCAAAATTTTTTACCCACCCAAACCAAAATTTTCCTCGTCCAAACTCTCATTTTCCCAATCCTTGACTATGCCGACTCCTGCTACTTAGACTTGACCGAAGAGCTTTTGACAAAATTAGAACGTTTGCAAAATCTTTGCATACGCTTCATTTTTGGCTTAAAAAAGTTTGACCACATATCAGCTCATAGGTCAAAACTTAAGTGGCTTCCTATCCGTCTCCGTCGCAATTCCCATATCCTTTGTCTACTGTACAATATCCTGTATAACCCCCTCTCTCCCTCCTACCTTGTTGAACGTTTCAATTTTTCCCGACCACTCCATACCCCATGCAGGTCCAATATTAGAACAAACCTTTCACTCCCATCCCATCGTTCCAACTTCTACTCATACTCCTTCACCGTTCATGCAGTCAGATTGTGGAACTCGCTTCCCCACACTGTTCGTGATAGCTCTACCATCGGTGTGTTTAAGAGACGCCTAAAGGAGCACTATCTTCATGAATCTCAATCCATTTAAGTACCGTTATTAAATATACATATAGTATTTATGTATTATAGACATATTGTATAGTATTTATTATTATTATTTATAATTAATATAGTATTATTATCATTATTAGTTATGTAAGTATATAACATAGATTCAGAGTTTAATTTTGTATTTGTGCACGCCCTATCTGATGTCTTATGTCACATCTCTCTCCGTAGGGCTGCTGTAAGAAATTTCTTTGGAAATAAGCAGTCCTTTGTGTCGTTTTTCTGTGTCAATTTCTATGTAAATACTGTCTTGTGTGCAATAAATGTTTAAATAAAAAAAAAAAAAATTCATATTCCTTAATATAGTCTCTTAGGGTAATATTCGTAGCTGTACTATCGAGAAGTTGATACATAGGCAGATGGCGGGCCTACTTAATTTGGTCGCGTTATGTCGAACCCATGTCCGGCAGATCACAACTAACAATGAATTGACATAACCCGACCAAATGACGTATGTCCGTCACCTGCCTGTGAATTTCTTCGATGGTACATAATCTTTTTCAAAAGTGCACATACCGTAAGTGGGCGGTCAGGACGGATGGCAGCGGCGGCGGCGAGGCGGCAGAAGGCGGAGGCGGGGCGGCGACACACCAGCAGCGCCAGACCCAGCGCGTGAGACGCGCGCGCGCTCAGCGGGGCCGATACCGCCGCGCGTTGGAGGCACGTCAGCGCCTGGAGAATAATATGATGATGATGTGATCAGTGGCGGCCCTAGGGGGTGGTGAACATGACAATCGCCCGGGGGTCGGGGCCTCACTCTTGCAGAGGCCTCGCAAAGATCTGCCGGCTGCCGCCCAGGGCCTCGCAAAAATACCTTCCGCTCCGGGCCTCGCAATGACTAAGGCCGCCACTGGATGTGATAAAAAATGAAAATAAAATTCAACAGGTATAGGATTTTTTATCTAGACAAAGCAAACACCTGCAGAGGTTTTAAATTTTTCTTCAAAAGTGCTCGTAGTCATAGCGTTCGTTCCTGTTAACGTAGTTCCTAGCGTTCCTTACGTAAGCTGTAGGTCCCATTATTTTCAGTTAGTAGCTAAGCTTCAAACCTTTAAAAACATGGGACAGTTTTCACCATAAACTTACAATATACTGTCGGTTTTCACAAGTAGGTCCGAAAAAGGAACATAAAGTAACACGGAAGTGGACAGTTTTCAACTAAAAGAGACTTGCTAGGTTGCTGAGAGAAGCTTTCTGCAAGACCTTCCGTCAGTCAGGATGTCGATGTCGCAACAAAACTAAGGCCCGTATAAATAGTCAGTACTCAAGATGCATCTCGGTCTCAAGACTTGGTTCAGGCTCTGTGATTGGTTGGCTGTCAAAATTTGGACCAATCACAGAGCCGAACCGCGTCTTGAGACCGGGTCGCATCTAATAGACAATGAGGTTGCCCGTTGGTTAAAGCCATGTTAAAGCTCATTCCATTATTTTGTTAAGTATAATATAGTGACAATAAGACATACAGCCACATATTTCTTCTTGTTCATCAACGCGAGCCCGAGATTGACATGCGCGGCGACGCACGTCGGATGCGCTGACAGGGCTGCCTTCAGCCGCGCCAGTGCTGCATCAACATCACGGTGCTGCAGCATCATGGCTGCTAACGCCAATGCTGCCGCGTGTTGTGCTGGCTGCTGCGCCAGCGCTTCTCCGAGTAATTGGAATGCGCGACGTGGCTCCCCAGCCCGGAGAAACAGCACGCCAGCTGATGCAAGAGTATCCGCGCCGCATGCTACTTGCCTATTGAGCGGGAAAATAGTCTTTAATGGATGCTGGTTGGTGTGCAGATGGTAAAAATATATCTTAAAGCATGGGCAAAGAACTTCCTTCGAAATCAGAATTTCCTTCGATAAAAGTGATGTTTAAACACAACATACCTAATATCAGCCGCTCGCTTGATCGCTTGTCAAAAATGTATGGGGAAGGTGGGATTTTAAGATGCATATTTCGATTTTAATTAGGTCGCAATTGGTGGGGCGAGGAGCGAGCAGGCGAATGCATGTTCTTGGTTCCCGCTATTAGAAAATCAGTAATCAGACAGGTCGTTATTGGTAGATCGCGATGCTGTCGTGATTTCTGTACAACAGTGACTCACGACAGCGCATGGTCTATGGCAACCAGCGCGGCGCTGCTGTCGCGGGTGGCGTACAGCAGGCTGGCCAGCAACGCGCCCGCCCGCACGCCGCTCGCGCCCACGCCACACCCTGCTGCACGTCGCCCAGCTACTACTGTCTGATACTCACGACAGCACGTGGTCTATGGCGGCCAGCGCGGCGCTGGTGTCGCGGGTGGCGTGCAGCAGGCTGGCCAGTAGCGCGCCCGCCCGCTCCCCACCGCCCGCCTGCACGCCCGCCCGCGCCCACGCCACACCCTGCTGCACGTCACCCAGCTTCGAGTAGCATTCCGCTAGAACATAAAATAATGACTAATTATTATTACTGTAAAGTGTAAAGCAGTGGGAAGTTATCTAAGCTTTGCCAAAGCATCAAAAATTTTATATTACCTACGCTAGACGGAGATTGTGGCAGTGGGCTATTTGATATCTGACGGCTGCAGAGGTCGTTAGTGGATGACTGATAAGTGATAACTGATAAGTCATAATTGTGATGTCGACTGCAATGGCTGATGAGTGATGACTACTGATGATAGTGATGACTGATGGTAGATAACCGATGAGTTTGATGACTGATGATTGATGTGTCCACGCCATGACATACTGGTCGGGTGGAATTAGGTAAAATATAAGAAAGTAAGTAAATAAATTTTACCCAAAGCGCAGAATATCTCGGGATCGGGATATTTTGTAATTTTGTTGGCTTCCAAATACGCCTCCAGTGATAGTTGGAATCTGCCTTGACGAAATCTATAACAAAAGGATCTTGGCAGTGATAAAAGAGTGAAATATATTTTTTCCGCGACATGTCGTGTCGCTTTGCTGCAGCGTAGTATCGCCTAGTGTGTCAGTGTCCCATTAAAGAAGAAGCAGCGGCAGTGGCTGAATAATGAATATATAAACGCCTTTATATTCAGCCACTGCCGCTGCTCCTCGCGCTGCCGGCAATATTGCCCTGAAATTGAATCCTTCTGCAGCAGTAATGACGCGAGTGAGCGTTTACACTCAGCTCTCTACATAGAGTTCGACTGTTTATGAACGTGGCGAGAAAAGGAACTAATCGCTTTTATCATACAAAAACGTCATTTTTGACAGTTCTCCTTTACCAGCAGCGCACATTGACTGACATTGACACATTCAATTAAAGCCTTGTCGAACTGTACACTTGCCGCTGCGGGCAGCGACAGCGGCATGACGAGTAGCAGCGTTAATGACAATTTACGATCTCGCGCTGCCCACTTCCCTGCTCACTTCCCTGCTAAATGTAAACGGCCCATAGACTTACAAGCATTTGGCGACTTGCTTCAAAGGTTCAGGGTCATGCGGATGCAATCGTATACAACTGTGAAACTTCTCTACTGCCTCTTGAAGTCTGCCTGCATCTGCTAATATAGATCCCTGAAATCAATCACGAAGTTTCAATAGTGCTTTAGTAAAGTAAGATGAGTCAACTGTCGAGTAAACGCCGCGCACAAGATTATAATCTTTCAAAAAAAATAGAAGTGGACACGCAATGTTACATCTTGTCTCTTTGGTGGGGCGAGGTCGAGTAACTGAGTAAATACGCTATTGGTTGATCTATGATCACACGCAGTAGCGGCGACCGCCCAACCCCTAGGGCGCCGGATAAAAAGGGGCGCTGAAGGCAAACAAAAGAGGTGCCAACTTTTTCACCCAGCACCCTGGGAGCCGAAGAATTCTCGTCCAGGGCGCTGGAAGTGCTAAAACCGACACCGATCACACGGGTTGCAATTGGTAAATGGCGATAGTTTTTGCGTGGCTGATAATAATTGTCTTTTTTCACCTACCTTTACGAAGTGAGAAAATCTATGAGTGTTGTTCGTTTGAGAAAGAAGTTCGTCAGCTAAATCTAGACATAGTGCATGCTCCCCTCTCACGTAACGAGCATGGAGCAACCAGTTTCGATTTCCTTGTCGAAAATCTATAAAAAAATCGGTCAAGTGCGAATCGGACTCGTGCACGAAGGGTTCCGTATCAATGCCCTTGCCCCCTTATTTAATAAAAAAAATATATATAGAGCAAAAATAGACAAAAAAATGTGTTTTTTGTATTGGAGCCCCTCTTTAATTTTTATTTTAATAATATTATACACTTTTAGACATATAAGGCTGCTGTGAAAATATCATGTGCCTACCTGTTGCCATTATTGATATCGAGCAAAAAAGGCCAAAAAAAATCACGTTTGTTGTATGGGAGCCCCCCATAAATATTAATTTTATCTTGTTTTTAGTATTTGTTGTTATTTCGGCAACAGATATACACAATCTGTGAAAAATATCGAATCTGTAAAAGACATCGAAGTCTCAGTCCCGTTTTTATCCTTTGGGTACGGAACACTAAAAAATTAAAATTTAAAAATAAATAAATATTCAAGATGCAATAACTTGCAGAATTTAAATTATACCCAATGTTTTCCACACCTGTGTCTTTTTCGATGGTTGAATATTTTCTCATTTTAAATTTGAATTAAGAATATAAGTAAGTTAAAAGTAATTAAACCTTTTTATCGTTTATTTACGTTTACATTTCTATGGCAACCTGGGCACTGGCCTCGGAAATCTCTCTCTTCACATTATTCGTTACTTTACAATATATTTGTATTTACGTATTTGATAATTGTTATTAAAATTTCACATCTAATGTAAGGTTTTTTGACTTTTTACAATTAATTATATTTTATAGGGCGGTCCTACCCTGGTTTTAAACTTTATAATATTATGCCTACGCCTACTGTAATGTACACTAAAAAATAAATGATAACAAAAATCATTTGTCATGACATTGACAAATGACAACTCACAGCTGATTGATAACAAACGTCTAAATGCCAAATGCAATAATAAAATTTTTGTAAAAGGAAAATTATTTGATTAATGTGTAAAAACTATGTAGATAAATAGTCCTATGAAATTTGACCAAAAACGAACCCATAATTTACACCAGTCCCTACAAAAAAAAGGCAAAAATGGAGAACATGGCAAGGTTAGCAGATTTGGAAAGTAAACTAGCGAAAAGTAATACTTTTAATGAATTAGTAATAGAGCTTCATAGAATATTAGATTCTATATTAAATAATCCGAGTGGTGAAGAAGCAAGAACAGTTCCAAATGGTGTTTTCGCAAAGGTACTAGACTGCAAAGCTTTCAGTGATTACATGGAGTACATTGGATTTGAAAAGGTAAATATAAATCTCCTTGCATTACTAAAGACTAAATTACAGTCCAGTTAGCTGGACTGAGTAAAAAAAACAGTCAAATTAGACTACTGTGTAGTTCACCTGCCATATTTTTGAAAAACACACCTCACTTTTTTGTTTGTAAAACTCTTGTATTGTGATTTCTGTCTTAAATTATTGTGCAGTAACACAGCCTACCAATAAAATATGAAATATAAAGCGTTGTACCTTAAGCTAGAAATATACAATTTTCTAGCCTCAAATGTTAGTTATAGAAAAAGCTGCACAATTAAATTGTTTTGTAAAGTTTTTTTATTTGTTCCAGGTTTCAGATCAATTTGTATTTCCAAAAGAAAAATGCATAAGTAAGTTAAAAATAGCGCATGAAGCATTAGACAAAAAAATAAATTATATTAAAGCATGTAACACTGATAAGCCAGTTCCAACCATACAGCATAGTAAACGAGAACCATTACAATCATTCAAAGCGGTAAAGATTATTTAATATTGTTAAAACTGTTATTCATTTTATACAGTAAAAACTGAACTTAAACTGCAGTCAATTAAAGTTTGTTATTTATTGCTACTCTATTTTGAATTACATATTTTGAAATAATATTGAATGTTATCTAAATTGTTAAGGTGCAAAAACTTTATCCGGTATTTTTGTCTGCCTGTCAACTCTACATTGTATCTGTATAATATTTAGTTTAACATCACATCTATTTTTAATTATTTATCTATTTTTAATTATTTTGCACCATACATTAACTGAAATATCTGAATATTTTTATATTACACAGCTAAACTCAGGAAACCCATTTTTGGAGCAAATAGAACAATTATTTTATGGAATGCAGAAGTATGAGGATGAGACATTACAAGAGGAGGTGAGAAAATACATTCCATTAGAGAAGTTAAAAGCAGAAGCTGTAGAAAGTATAAGAGAGCATGAGGAAAGACAGAAGGAAAAGAAATCAGGTATGATTTAATTATTTATTTAAATCTCAAGTTCCATTTTTGATATTGAAACCATTGGTTTATACAATAGAATACATATTTCTTAGGTCAGCTTTAGTTCTATGACAAAGAATGAGGAATCAACTCAAAACGAGAATTTATACATTTACAAATTACAACTTGTCTGATGTCTATTCCACTTGTGTATAATATTGGTATCTCGTAAAAACGAAAATATAGCAGTTGTACTCATACCCCCTTACTAAAAAACGTTGTATAAGCTTTGAATAGTTATACAGTGTTTTGTTCCTGTCACACAAGTGACATTTTTAATTGGATTGAAGAAGACAAAACACTGTATAACTATTCAAAGCTTATACAGCGTTAATAGTAAGAGTGAGACTGTTATATTTTCGTGTAAATAATGGAAAAGTGAATATTTTACTTTCTTAAGATCCTAGTCTCAAGTCATGTGTATCATATTCATGAGACGAATTTCTATCTGCTATTGACTAGACTATAATAATAGCAATCAAATTGTTTTTACAGGAGACTCTCAAACCCCACCTCTGTCCCTGGACATGGCGTTGCTGGGGCAGCTGGTGGGCTGGTTCAAGCACGAGTTCTTCAATTGGGTGGACCAGCCGGACTGCGAGAGCTGCTGTAGTCCTACCAAGCTGGTGCGGACTGACATGCAGTTTGTGGAGACTGAGACATGCAGAGTTGAGGTGGGTAAAGAGATAGAGTGAAATGGTTTGTGTATATGTTGTATAGATATTATGTTGATATTCCTACTCAGATGTTTAAATGGATGATTGTGATGAATTGTCCGTTCCAAATGAACTGGTTTCTTTAAGAGCAAAAAGACAACTACCAATAAGAAAACGGTTAATACCACCAGTGGCAGATCTTAAGTTAACCAAGAGTTTTCATCACTTTATTTTTATATCATTTGTTTTTCATTTAATTTTTATTCATTTGGGTTTTTTTAATTGTCGAAGCTAAGCGAGGATTCTGAATATACTGCCCAGAACTGAGAGGCAAGAGAATATAAAACAATACACCACTGACATAGTATGTACTACATACTAGACTCGACAACGCAACGCAATGCTTGGTCACATTCAACGTAATCTATATAGCAGCAGTGCACTTAGTCGCCCGCGAGCTCTTCTGCGCGTCAGACGTACCACAATCAAAAACGAAACCAAAAAAAGTCGCAAAAATGCCTAGTTGTGGGTTAAGATACTGCAAAAATGATTCCAGTAACACTTCCAAATGCAACGGAATAACATTTCATCGGTATTAGCATTCTTATTTAATTATTTTCAATTAAAATACGAACATTCAATTACTAGGCGAAGACGCGCGCCATTTTGCATTGTCATAGAGTAGTAGATTCAGAGTGTAATGTAGGCAGAATACAGATCTATGATAAGACGACGATGAATGAAGTACTTACTCACGTAGACGAGTTTGTATTTTGGTAATATGTATTTAAAATATTACGTACATTATAATAATTTTATTATGGTACATATTTGAAAATATTGAAGTAATTTAAATAAGGTAATTAGCTATATATATATATATATATATATAGATTCTGCATTCATCCGAGTGTAGGCACAAAACTTTGTGACTTCTGCGGTACTGATCTATAGCAATCACCGCCCCGCCTCCCACCCCACTCATGCCTCAAGTGCGACATGTTTTTTGTTCGCAATAGTTGCTCTAGTACGTAGTACTTACTACCTCAGTGCAATACACAAATATATTATTGAACCAATATTTCCAAACTTCAGATATACCGCTGCCCGCAATGCAGTGGCGTAGTTACGTTCCCGCGGCGCAACGACCCCCGCGCCCTTCTCAAGACGCGCAGAGGGCGCTGCGGCGAGTGGGCTAACTGTTTCACGCTGGTGTGTCGCGCCGCCGGATTTGATACACGATACGTGTATGACGTCACTGACCATGTGTGGTGCGAGGTACATATAATAATGTTATTATAGGTCTACCAGTATCTGATGGCAAATTTTGACGGCACATTTTCAAAATAAATCCTTGATTATTGGATAAAATTTTATATTTGCATGTTTCACACACAGAATCAGCCGCTATAAGAAAAAAAGGATCAAAATGTTTTATTCAAATTACCCCGGTATTGCTAGAGTCAATTTAATTTCTCACTTTTTGCCATCAGATTCAGGTAGACCTTAGATAATAACTATAGTTTTTCAGTCTATTCGCATTAAGAAGACAGTAAAATGTCAAATATTAAGTCATTTGGTACCTGTCTATTATTATTTATTGTGTTTCATACGATATTTATTGATATTTAACGACTTTTTAATACAAATAACACTATTAAACTCATGTTTTGTTGCTGACAAACAAGGGAAAGTCTTTGTATAATTGTATAACAGTTATTTATATTCCTTTTTATGTACGGTATTTTTAGTAAGTTATAATATAACACTTATAGCATTTTATTCATAACAAGTAACACCTGTAGGTGTACGACGAGTCATCACAACGTTGGGTGCACGTGGACCCTTGCGAGGGGCGCGTAGATACGCCTCTGATGTACAGCGTGGGCTGGGGCAAGCGGCTGTCGTACGTGCTGGCGTACTCGCGCGACGACCTGCAGGACGTCACCTGGAGATACACCACACACCACAAGGAGGTATATACGTCCCTGCGCCCCGTGTGTAGATACGCCACTGACACAACTTGGAGATACGTAGACGTTTTATATTGAAAGAGCTGTTTTAACCGGCTTGCTTTTTTGCGGCCTCTAAGCATGAAAACCAAAAAATAGCTATTATGGTGTTTCATTTCCATGTCTAAACTTCTGATAAACTTAGTCGGATTACAGTTTGTTACAATGATTTTTTAATGACTTGAAAATTTGAATTTACCAGCACATGAATGTTATTTACAAATGTAATATAAACCTTTTTTTACTTTGCAATTCTTCTAGATTATTAACTTTCAACATATATTCTAATAACACCTGTAACTCGCCAGGTCCTCTCCCGTCGTACCTCAACCACGGAGCAGCAGCTTCTGCACACGATACTGTATCTACGTGGGGCGAGCTATAGCCGCCTGCCGGTGTACAGACGAGAGGAGCTCGCACGCAGGATAGTGGCTGAGTTGGCCGATATGATGACTGAGAGGTATGTTATAATAATATGATTAAGTTAGACTACATAGTACATAATATACTATGTTTCATCTAGTTATATGTCAGTCAAGTAGATTTTACCGTGTCTTCTTTTAACAACTGAATCGCTTATATATGGCTTACATAAGTAACTGAAAATTGAGCGATCTTTCCGAAATAAGATGTACGTAGGTACCTACATACTTTCGTCTCCTCTAAAACCCGCTAAATACTTTGGAAAAACTCCGCATTGTCTCTTTTAACAGAAACTAAAATACTTTGTAGAAAAATAACTTACAATATCATATTTTTTTGTTTTAAACATTCGTAGTTTTAAACAGTCTCAAGTAAAAAAATATATTTCAGAAAGCCGAGTGACTACGAGACTCAGGGGCGGATATCGGGGTCGGCGGCGTGGCGGCGGGCGAGGGGCGAGATGGGCGCAGGGCACCAGTTCGTGTTTGATGTCCCGAGCGACGCGCGCGTACAGTATTGTGCTAGTACTGACGTGTATACGCATACAGGTATGTTAAACTAATATTATAGGTAGAAATATGTTTGTCTGTTACTTTTTACTATTTTTACTGCCATTTGCGTATCTATATCAATTCTACAGGCTTTATAACATCTTATACAATTATTTATGTTAAAAGTTGCATTGAGATACTTTCAGTCACCTAGTACTTTATATTATGTTACCTTAAATAACATTTTTTAAATGGTATTTCGTTGTATATAGCGGGGGCGGAGCTACGTGGGTGGGCAACCGGTGTTTGGGAGTGCAGGGGCGTATTTAGAAAGGTTGAACATGATTGGAAACAAGTGTATTTGGCTAGAAATGGTAAGTGTACATTTGCTATTTACTATTCGCCTTTCGATTTATTGTTTTGGTCACTTTATGTCTCGTAAAAACTATTTTATGTTACTATACATAAGACAGTTTTTAATATTTTTTTATTACGTAAAATGTACTGTTCCTGCACGATAAACAAACTTTATGTAGTAGCTTACGTAACATCTTGTAACTTCTGTCTTCTTGTAACATCTTAATTCTAAAAATTTTTTTTAATAAAACAGAAGGCGAAGGTATAGGTTCGATATCGTGGCGGCTTACATCAGCGAGCGGTGTGAAGTTCATGCGGTTGTCGGTGCGCGCCAACTTCGCGTTATACGAGAACGGCGAAGTCACGTGGTCGCTGCAATTCGATGACGGAGTAGCGGAAAAGGTGGAGATTAAAGGTAAGGAAAACTAGACATATAAATTTTATAATACTTATTAGTTATTAGTATGTATAGGCCCCTAAAAAGTTACCTCACAGTCACTAGTCACTGATCACTAGTTTCTGCGGTTGTTTGAGAAAATTTTCCATTCACTCTATGTTTTGTAGCGTGAAGTTGCCGTATTTCGATTAGCTAACGTCAATCTTAGATCAAGTTAACCAATTAACAATGCTATTTAAAAATAAACTTCTGTCAAAAAATTGGGCACAAAGCCAGCTACGCCACTGAGTAAGAAAGAAAAATGACAAGGCAGAATTTCTTTTTCACATTTATTTCATACAAATAATGACTTTTTATATGAAGTGTCGTGCCTCCATTCACTGTTTGATTATGGTGGGATATAAGATTTACTAAACTTACACCGTACTTTTTCAGATACCCTACACATCGAGCGTGAGTTTCACAGCGTGATCATCCGCGCAGATCTCTCTGGCGGGCGCGGCGACGTCGCATGGCAACATGCTCAGCTGTTCCGGCAGTCCACTGACGACCGCTCGCCGACTTTCGATATACAGGCAACACTCGAATAGTGTTGTCTCTTTCTAATGCTTAAAATAGAAAAAGATGGAAAATATTTCGACGACCGCTGACGTCCGCTCTCCGAATCTTGAACAAGCAAACATCGAATAGAGCTGTCTGTTTCTAAAACTCGGCGCGGAAGAGGATGGAAGATTTGGTGTTTGCGTGGCAACGGTCAAATAGGGTGTCTCTTTCTCAAACTGAGCGGAGAAAATGATAGAAGATGTGATTTTAAATGTGCAAACTGCGGTTGCGCGTGAAGAAATCTATCTCTTTCTAAAACTTACCGGGAAGTGAGATGACTGTAATATGAAAAATTAACAAGAAATACCACTTAAAGTTATTTTTCATAGGACTTCTGAAGTCTACGTAAGTGATCTTAATATCGAAGTCTAGGTACTCCCGGTAAAATAGCCTTATGATATAGATAGTTTTCATATTAAAAAATGGCGGAGGGGCGCTAGAATTCAATCAGCATATTTTATCATTCACTATTCATTCTCATAATTTAAAACAATTTGCAATATTAAATCTGGGGGCACGGGAGTGCCCCCGCCAAGATGGGCTAAGCGATTTATTATAACTGTTAAGTATTATTCTTTTTATTCTGTGTCTGAATTTTACACTAATAACATTCATATTTTTTAGTTTTAAAATAAATTATTCCAAGCCTATGTTCATAATATAGTAATATATCAATCAAAACAGTATTTTATTGCCTTGCCTAGCCTTACCTCCTACCAATATTACAGTACAACGAAGACTTCTTCGGGATATTTCTCTTTATTGTTATACTTTGCTTTTTTAATGTATAGTGCGTCAAGACAGTGAAGAAATTAAACAGCTGCCCCTCCCTGCCCCCCCCCCCCCCCCCCTGGCGACGCCCTTGTATAAGACCCTTCAATATTCATTCGGTTTTACAAAATATAATATATTTTAGTTCTAGAAAACTCAAATCCTCAACACTTGACAAAAAAAGACAAAGCTAAGCAAAAAGCTATTTGCCAGTCACTATCTACTGTCACAACTCACAAGACGAAGAAGGAGATTTGCTGGGAATACGAAAGAGTGACGTTGTGTTTTTGTAAATTAATTTCCTAATATTGTGTTATTTCGGTTTTTAATGGGTAATGTTGGTAGAATATTAACCATTAAATATTCGATGTCATGCACAAGTGTGGGCAAGTGATACAACTTCAAGAAACGTGCCATTTTGTGTTCCCTCCAAAACTCCATCGAAAGTTTTAGTAAAGGGTCTACCACTTTTATTACTAAAACAACTGACTTGACTCGTTGACTTTACTGACTACTTTTTTAGACTTTTACTAGACTTTCGACTCGACTATCATCTGGAAAAATGACTTTAGATTTTGTAAACTTTTCACGAAAAAAAATTATTTCCCGCCATATTTTACTTGACACTGGCCATGGTTAAAAAGCCGAGCGCCATATTATGAAAAAAAAAAGACGAAGAAGAATCAAGGAAGAAGAAGAAGTCTTAGAATAAATATTTTAATTTTATTTAAAAACTACAGAAGGAAATGAGAAGAATGGCTCGGAAATTCATTGGTAAGTACCTATATTAAAAACACACACTAAAAACAGGCAGTTGCTAATAATAGCCTTATAATTCTTTAGATATTGGAGCTAACCTTACCGATGAGATGTACCAAGGAGTTTACCATGGTTCCAAGAAACACGAGCCAGATCTAGACAAAGTATTAGCGCGTAGCTGGTCTGGCGGTATGGAGAAGATTATATTAACAGGGGGAAGTGTAGAAGATAGTAAAAAAGCATTGGATCTTTCACGCACAGATTGTAAGTTTTGCCTGTTTATGTTTAAAATTTAAACACCATTTAGACTGTATCTTAATAATAATATCTACTTATTGTTTTAAGTTATCAGTCTCCGTAATTCAATAAAGTTTTCTTAAGTTTTTGCAATTTTTTTTAACTCATTTTCCCTTATCGTTTATACATTCACAAAAAACAGGAATATGTGGTCTATTAAAAACTATGTTTGTTTGATTATAATGAAAGCATGGTAATTTTCAGCAAGATTATTTTCTACCGTAGGATGTCACCCTACCTGATGCAATGAGTTTAAAACAGACGCAGAAGGATATCTCAATGATCTTCGGAAACTCATCACTGAAAACCGTGACAAAGTAGTTGCTATTGGTGAATGTGGGCTAGACTATGAAAGACTTCATTTTTGTGAAAAAGACACCCAACTAAAGTAAGTTAAAAGTATGTAATTTAAGTAAATTGATACAATAAGAATGGTGCCAACTACTGGAAATTCACATACAACTATTTGGACCAGATTGTTACCTTTTCATGCCCAAACCGCTGAACCAATTTTCCTGCGAAAAGACTTGGGATACATTTAATCCCGAAAAAATTTACAGTCCTCTGCCATAAAGGTATTTTGGCGCAATGAAGTTGCGGGCATCATCTAGTACCTACTTAATATTGATGTTTTTTGGTATTTGCAGATATTTTGAAATGCAACTACAACTTAGTGGCCAGTTCAAACTTCCATTATTCCTGCACTGTCGGGCAGCTGCTGATGATTTAGTGGAGATACTAGAGAGGAATAAGAACCACATCACAGGAGGAGTGGTCCACTCTTTTGATGAGTCCCAGGAAGCTCTAGAAAAGATTTTAGCTTTAGGAATGTATATTGGCATTAATGGATGGTAAATATTATTATTATTGTTACTACAGGTAATCAGGCAAGCAGTTGACACAACTGATATTGCCTGTATCAGGTTGTTCTCTGTGCATTTTAACAGTGATTTTTCATATATCTGTCAAGTCTGTTCTTGAAATGATTAACATTCTGGGCTGCTGTAACAATAAATACTATTATTATTGTGTTTAAATACAACAAGAATAATTACTTCAATTATTTTTCTATCAATTCAAGACCAAAAAATATAAAATAATAATATTGATTTTACAGCTCTTTGAGAACAAAAGAAAATTTGGAAGTAGCTTCTAAAATACCTCAAGACAAGTTAATGATAGAAACTGACTGTCCATGGTGTGAGGTAAAGCCGACCCATCCTGGTTACGAGCATGTTGTGACAAAGTTTCCCTCGGTGAAGAAAGAGAAATACAACATCACCTCGGACAACCAAGTAAAAGGCAGAAATGAACCTGTTAATATTGTGTAAGTACCTACTTACAAACTTTTAAAGGTTTTATTTTTAGATCTGACATTATAAGATTAAGGATCCTTCCTTAATCATATACACTCATATACACTCATAGAAGAAATGGAACTGATCTTGATGTTTTCCATACTTTGCATAAGCTTTTTAGGGTCAGTCACACTGAAACGCAGTGCAACGCGACACAGGTTTGAATTTTAGTCCACCGGGTCGGAATCGGAGCGTACGGTGCGGAAGGAGCGTCGTCATTTATTTGGCAGCGCAGAAATTACGTTCCAGTGCATGCAGTGACATAATATAAATTAATACAAAGCAACAAATCCGTCCGCTGTGTACACTCCGATTCCGATGCCCGGGACATGCACCTTTATCTAGTGCTTATAATATTACTAGATGACCCGTGAACTTCATATCACCTAAATAAACCTTCCCTGGACTTCACGAATATTTCAAGACTAAAATTAGCAAAATTGGCCGTTCTCGAGTTTTAGCGAGCCTAACAAAACCTATGATTGATTTTTATTTATATAGATATTTCAATCGAGACTAACTAATTGTTTTATTTTTTCAGACAAGTATTAGAAATACTGGCGGCAATAAGAAAAGAAAATATAGATGATCTGGCCAATGCAATTTATGATAACACAATGAAATTATTCTTTGCCAACAAAAATATATCTGCATAGATTATAAACGGGAAACTGTAAAGAACGAGAATATTGTGTAATATAAAATAATATACTTTTATTAAATCTTATATATTTTCAAAATTGTTAAATTTGTTTACGTGTTGACTCAATGTAAGTAACTATAAATTGAGCCTATCGTTTTATTTTCTGTTTTCAAAATTTTCAGTAACAAAAACATTGTATACAGGGTGCAATTAAACCATAAACTTACGACAGTATATTATGAGTCTATGAATTAAACCTACCGCTACCGGCCACACAACACAATTTTTTTAATAATTTTGATACAAAATTAAAGTTTTATGCATTTTGTGCATGAATATCCATGGTTGCCAGTTGCACGATAGCCGCAAACTGGGGTTGCCATCACTTTTGTTTCAGAGAAATGTTCAGGCCTACAATTATTATGCCTGGCAGAATTTGAGGACATCGAGAACCCGCAAAATTGCTATTTTTATTTAACAGGCGTTTTTAATTTTATGTGTAGTGTCCACTGTCCTGTCATTCCTCAATGTCATTACTCATTCCTTCTTAGTTCTTATTTTTTTATTGAATACACGCAAGTTTGTATTACGGGCTTTCATTTTGCTCAATTAGAGTTACTTGCGGCTACTTTTAACAAGGCAACCCAACATTAATCCATTCCATACGTTCTAAAGATTATTTTAAAATATATTTGATCGAAAATAAACGATTCATGCACGATTTTACGGTCGGATCTTAGGAT
Source organism: Aricia agestis (assembly GCF_905147365.1). Lineage (NCBI taxonomy): Eukaryota > Metazoa > Arthropoda > Insecta > Lepidoptera > Lycaenidae > Aricia > Aricia agestis. Next base: position 12,932,877 of record NC_056425.1, read on the forward strand.
ATAAGTGTCTATTACTTGTGTTGTTTTTTAGTATAACTTTCGGAAGCTAATTCTCAACATTTTAGTACTGTCACAGTACTGAGTGATGATAAAAGAAGAAATTCGTGTATTTTTATTTTTAAGAAGGATTACTATACTTAGCGAAGTTTGGCCGGAAGATTTAATTGCACCCTGTATGTAGCAAAGTACAATTACAAAATGTAATTTATTGAAAATAAACTATTTTTTAATTGTACCATTAATTGTAAGTAGCGCAACCTATTCACTTATCTAGAATTTAATGTTTATATTTAATTTAACTTTATGACAATAGATGGAGCTTGCTTATTGAATCAGTTGATTATTTTTAATTGTTGCTTGAATTTTTTTTCCTTTACCATGCACATAATATATATTCCATGCACTTACAATGACCGCGCTGCTTGCGGCTGGGCATAATAATAATATGAAAACGCTTTCAAAGAAAATGTACATTTTTTAAAATAAAATTAGGGGCAAATGAGCATGCACACTCGCAACATCAGAAGAGCTGCAAGTGCGTTGCTGGCCTTTTAAAGATTAATAGGTCGTAGGTATTTGTCCAATAATACTGGCGACATAGAATTAGAACGTTAGAAAAGGCATTCCATACAATCGTCATCGTCAGCGCTAAAATGTGTCACCCTCGAAATGAGTGAGCTCACTCATTTCGAGGGTGACACATTTTAGCGCTGACGATTGTATGGAATGCCTTTCGCAACATCAGAAGAGCTGCAAGTGCGTTGCTGGCCTTTTAAAGATTAATAGGTCGTATTTGTCCAATAATACTGGCGACATAGAATTAGAACGTTAGAAAAGGCATTCCATACAATCGTCAGCGCTAAAATGTGTCACCCTCGAAATGAGTGAGCTCACTCATCTGAGAGCAGTGTGCCTTAGGACGCGGTAATAGCCGGACGTGTTTAATTCATTAATTACCGCGTTGTTTTTCGCTACAATTCGCTCCAGAATGCCGTCTTGTGCCTTCCGACAATGCAGTAACAAAACGACGAATACAAATAAAGCCAAAGGTGTAATATTTCACACGTAATTACTAAGATTTTATTAGTCTTCCATTTTAAGAGAAAAATCAAAGCGAAGCGTAAAATGAGCGAAAGAGAAAGTAGTATATGATATTACTGTAAGGGGGATATTAGATTATCATATATATTGGATCCGAGATCATTGAGTCAATGATATTGGATAATGTAATATAGACATATGATTCATTTCTTCCTTGATCATAGTTTTTGACATTTGCTGAGAGATTGGATCCAATACGGTCATAGAAATAGGTGTTGCCGGTTATTTAATATAAAAAGTTTTTAATTTCTTGTTCGTTAATATGTTTCAAATAATGTAATGTAATTATTTTTCTAATTATATACTTCGATAATCTTGCTGAAATAACAAAAAACAAGCCATATTAAAAATGACGATGTCTTTTGACAAATCGAATTCTCTGAGATCTAGTAACCCTGACGTCAATACCAGTCAGCGTTAGCGCTCTCCAATCTCCATTGGCTATTGAAACCACATATTATGACGTAAAATAGGATCAATGAAATATGATAATGTAATATGCAGATATGATCAAATGATCATATATATTGGATCCTATATATGATCATAGAAATGATCCAATATGTATGATAATATTGTAAGACAAAAAAGGACGACAATATTTTCTTGATTTGATTAAAGCGTAAAATGAGTGAAAGAGAAAGTAGTATATAATAGCTCCCACACCGGTTTCGGTGACGGTGGCCGGTTTCATTGCAACCAGGCCAGTTACGCAGGAGTAATTTTATAGTGCCCAAGTGTGTGCGCAGTACACAAGAGCACTCTCTATTCCTTTACTCTCATAACCCAGTGGGACGGAAGACCGACACGACCGGCGAGAGATCAGGCGCAGGACCGACTTTTTACATGCCCATCCGACGCATGGATCATCTTACTTGTCAGACACAATCAGGTGATCAGCCTGCAATGTCCTAACCAAACTTGGAAATAACATGTTTCCAACGCGGGAATCGAACCCACGACCTCCGAGTCAAGAGCCGCGCTCTGTACCACTAGACCACGGAGGCGTCAAAGTAGTATATGCTATTACTGTAAGACAAAAAAGGACGACAATATTTTCTCGATACACATTTTGCATGCAAAAACATTGCTACAGTTTTGACGGCATACGTCGTATCTAAGTATTTTGATATCGTTGACTGGCGACAGTTTATTCCAGAGACTATGCGTGGCAGATTGCCACTGATCAAGGTGATGAAGATAGTATTTATTATTAATTACTATTATATTATTATATACCCAATAGCCAATGCTAATCAAAACTATGACGATAACATGTATGTCAACATTGTCTTATGTACCAGTACACGTGTACTCGGCTAACTTATCTTGCTGTATTTATCTTATAATTCTGGGGTCAGTAAGTATTATAACACTCCACACCCGATTCTCATAAACTTTGTTTCTGCAACATTTTACCACATTGATTAACAATTATAATATCATTGTAATTACCCTGTCGGATAGATGAGATTAAATAAAAGTCTCACGAAATTAAACTCATTTTATTCACATTCAGCAATAAACATTTAAAACACACAATCTCCAAATACATTTTTAACGATTCTCTTCAAATTAACTCTACACATAAAATTTAAATGCATCACCAGGAATGTCCGTATTCGATTTTGATATGAAAATATTGAATATAAAACATCTGTCATCGAAGTAACATCCTCACTCGTAACACTAATAAACCGTTAGTAAAAATATTTCATTTTATTGCAAAACAAAGGTAACTATTTAGTAGAGAGACTGATGGATCATGATTGTGCGAAATTAAAAAAATAATCAAAAAGTTTTAAAATCTCATCACTGATCTACATTAGAGCATTAAATTAAAAATGTCCTTGAACAATGTTAGCACATGTCCACACTTGTGATGCCGAATCACTCGGGTGTTGTTCTTCAAGGTATCTCCGAGTACACGTGGATCTTCTCTCTGAGCCAGTGCAAGTAGTTGTTCATGTGCAGCTTAGTAGCATTCAACGCCACCTCCGTTTTATTCTGCAGCTTCTCCGGTGCCCACTCTCCGCTGGAAAAATGTTGTATGATATCAGATATTTGTAATTTAAATATTTAACAAACTAAAACATGTTTTAATAACTATACTCTGCATGCAAATTGACAAATATAATATTATGGATAAGTACAAAATAGTTTTGTAGTCGAATTTGTAGTTTCGCGGCAGCTCCTGAGCCCCAAATTAAAATAAGAGTGATACAAATAACTATACTTACACAAAAACTTTAGTTGATAAATAGTTAGAAGTCAACTCGTAGTATTGCGCTGAGTACATCTTCAGAGTAGAGAAGGCATTACAAGAGTGCTTCTGAACAGTCTCAATGGCACCTGGTACATATTCTTCAATTGTAGCAACCACCACTGGCATTTTCTCCGAAACATAATCCTTTATATTAGAATACAGTATTCCGACCTTCTTGGACGTAATAATGAACACATCTTTAGCGAGTTGTGCGTAAGGTTTCGTAAACTCTACAGTTTGTACGTAGTATATCGGTGCATTGGTCTCCAACCAGAGGTAACCACGAGCCGACGTCGACAATGTCTTCTGCCAAGCATGCTGAGTTTGTTTCAAAATGCCCAAATCATTGAGAATTTTGCCAGTTGCACTCTCTAAAATAAAATAAAAAAGTATAATTAGATAATTTAACATGATATTGTAATGGATAACATTATGTTGCTTATCAACTGTTTCTATGTTATTATCAATAATGCATTTACTGTTGTTTTTGACCTTTGACACAGCTCGTTTACCAGCAGCTTATATGTGTTATGCAATAAAAAATCCTGGGAACCAGTATAAAATGCTTTATATTATTATCATTAAAGGAGGTTTACATCTATTTAAATAAACATTTTTTTACATAATACATATTATTTTAAATGCAGTATCAATATTCATATTATCAAAAAGAAGAAGAATATTCATTGAACAAACTTTCTTTCACTTCGTCATCATAGTCTATAAATAAATGTTTTACATACTACCTAGATGTAAGTATCGAGGATGTAACAGCTTATATTATTTTCTATTGTTTTCCTTGAGAACAAAGTTAATATCACAAATATCATTGTGTCGTTGTCAGGAAGCATAAATAGTAATCTTAACAATGTGCTAATGTTAATGTTTTCCTGTAGTACTACTATTAATGATTACACTTGTCTTTGAAAGCCTACACCTAATATATTTTAGTAACTACTTAAAAAAAGATATTACAACTTGTTTATTATTATTATTATTATTAACGGCCGTTACTGTCCCACTAGGATACAACTAGTAACTTTATATTCATTTTAACGAAATTACTCATTATTATAATGAACATGATATTTTAATTGCAAAAGAACACAGTATCGTGTGTACAATTGTCAAAATTTATCAATAGTCACATTATCTACATTTTTAACATTAACTTTATCTTAGAAACCTTTAATTTCTATTAATATCTACCAAATTAGCTCAAATAGATTATTAAGTTAATTGTAAGCTTTCATACGGATATGGAAATGTTAAAAATGTAGTACTTACTAGGCAACTCTCCACCAACCCTGGACACATCGTAGGCGATCAACCCGGAGATTGTGACGAAGAGGAAGAAGCTGGCCCATAGCCAAGGGAACCTTCTAGTACTTGTCATCCTGTCTAGAATATCCTAAAACAACAAGTAACACTGTAATTTCACATTATCTTAATCTAATCACTAATCAGTAACCTAAGTCCGAAAAAAAAATCATAAAGTTTATGATGTTGGATTAATATTTTTTACCTAAATCTTTTGAAAGTATAATTTACACATTTATTCCACAGATTTTTTAATACACTTATACTAAAATAAAAATTTTGAGATGTTAACATTTGTAATTTTACCAGATAATAAATTATTTGCATTTGTAAAAAAGTTACTTGCAAAGTGTTTGGTCCCGACAAGCCAAACCCAATAATATTTGAAGCTATTATTGTAAAAATCATTTTTTAACACACGGGAGGAATTTTGAAGAAATAAGGGCTCGCAGTACCTGGCTATTAAACTACAATAAACGGAAATAATTAAAGTTTAAAAATAAACCACCAGCTCGCGGCGACTCCCGCCGCGCTGCGGATGCAACACGATAACTGTTAAAGCAAATGTATTCCACGTAACCGAATAAAGTCGTTGATCAAGTTTTGTCTAATAGAAAACTATTACGACGTTTTATGGCACTTCCAAGCTACGCCCTTTGGAAAGTTTCATTGCACAGTGCACGCACTTAACACTTTTCTGTGTTACAGTCACTATTACCAATAATTAATACTAACCCAGTGCAAATAATAATAAACTAATAAATGAAGTGAGTGTCGCGCTATAATATTAAAAATCGATAATTCGCTGTTCGTTCGTTCTTCGTAAATCACGAAAGTCAATCGACCATTTGAGTTTTGACAAAATGACAACCTGACAGGACTACTTTTTAAAACAAGTTTCTCTATAGGCAAAAGCGTTCACGCCCATGACCTTCAACCGTGAGATGTAACGAACCGCCTAAACTTGAAATCCAATAAGTGCGATACAAAATACTTTATTAGCGTTTTAATATTCTAATTGATTCTAATTCCCAAAGTATTTACTTTTTAAGTATAGAAAATTAAAAATCAGCTACATAATAATAAATAAATGTTTCGGTGATCACTTGATCAGTTGCTACTCGCCATAATTAAACCTACAACTAGATTTATACATGTTCTACAAATATACAGATTCTATTGATATTTACTATACAGATGACAGGCGTTAGTTTATATTAACTAACAAGCAAACGTATCGCCTGATTGCCTTAAAGTCCCACACAGCTAGAGGATTTGCAAGAGCTAACCGTTTTTATCACTTTCTATTAAAATATACATATTTATTTTGTGAATTTCTAATAAAAACGTAAGAGGTAAACACAATATAATGAGATTTTAATTAGCGTAAAATTTATCTTAATGATATAAGAATGAATTTAATCTCAATTACTTAAAAAACCATTAAGATGTTACATAATATAACATACCTTTCTCGGGACTCGGCTTTGTTAGAGGCAGATAATTATTGCATTAAAAATAAATATTAATTGGTTGCAAAACCAATTTTCGTTTTACAAAAATATGTGTCGTTGCCCGTAACATCGTATGCGGAATACGATGTTACGGGCAATGTCACATATTTTTGTAAGTGTCATCCCGCGAAAACCGATATTTCTATATTTCTTCGATAAAAAGTAGCCTACACAGTAGTTTTGGTTCTGGCCCTTGAACACAAGGGTGCTATGTTCCATCAATTAATTTTTCACAGAAGGTAGAAGGAGAAGAAGAGAAGAATATCTTGAATCAATGTGCGAAATGTCCGCAACTGGACTTGGATACTTACTTGGCATTTCTTATTAGCTTTAACCACTGCTTCGTCTTTCTTCTTTCCTTTCAATGTCTCTTCGCAAACCTCTTGGAACTGCAGTATTGTCGTTTTCAGAGATTTCTTCTTCAGTTTTGGACTCACCTCTTCCCAATTTTCATCTGAATATAATATGTGTTTAGTTTAATATAGTTCTTTTAAACATGAGAAAAAATTATGAAAACAAAAGTTATTTAACCCATCTATCGTGGAAAAACGAGACACAATAGAATTTCTATTGTGTCTAGGTCACCGGTGACTGTATGGGGCTTGATGAATTAAATATCTTTTCCTTTAGGTATTATTAAACGGTAGTAAACAATAAACATTAGAAAATGATAACCATTTTGTTGCGAACAAAAATATTTTGTGTGCAATTTTCCTTGACAAAGCACCTTGGCCATCACAATATTAACTGCTTTTGACGGTTACTATTTTGTGTGCAATTTTCCTTGACAAAGCACCTTGGCCATCACAATATTAACTGCTTTTGACGGTTACTATTTTGTGTGCAATTTTCCTTGACAAATCACCTTGGCCATTACAATATTAACTGCTTTTGACTACTACTATTTGTGTGCAATTTTCCTAGACAAAGCACCTTGGGCTTCACAATATTAACTGCTTTTGACTGCTACTATTTTGTGGATTGCCATAAAAAATATTGTAGAAAAGAGTAATTAACAACATACCTATGTAATCTATTAATGTAGCTGACTGCTTGCTGCACCTATTGAACAGCTGCCTCCATGTTGGATGACAGGAGTCGTCTCGTTGTAGACAATTGACTAAGCTCTCCACCAGAACTCCATTGTATATATCAAGGCTGGCTCCGCTGAGGTATTGGTTAGGTAATTTCTTCATAAGCTGATTAAAGGTCACTTGAAGTTTATTGCCACTTTTATCAAAATATATTTCCTGAAAAAGAAAATTATTTGAATACTCTAATATCACTTAAATAAATAGATACAGTTAAGTGGCCCCCAAAACAGAGAAAGTTTGTCGTTCAATTTATTGACAAAATTGTAGATTCAAAAGTAAACTTAACATAAAATCTTTTTTCTTATTTTTGCTTACTATTATTTTCATGTTTACTTTACTGAATTAATTTTAATGAAGTGTGGCGTTACTTTAGGCTCTGGATTAACACAAAACCAGTTTTCATATATTTTTATAAATTAAAAAAATTCTACACTTAGAATTGAATAGACTAAAATAGTGTACATACCTTATATTTAATTAATTGCTTTATTAGATCACTATATACTTCCTTGGACAAGCTATTCTTCTTATTGCTAACGGTGTCAAACATGGCCAGCAACTGCTCTTGACTAACTTTTGCATCCATTTTAGCGTGTCTATCTAACAACTTTGATAAATAAGCTACTATATATTTAGAATAGTTCTTCAACTCTATAATTGGGAAGAATAATTCTTGCCAAGCTAAAAATAAAAAAGAATATTAAGATTTTTCTTATACCTTGTGGTAACACGTTCGCATTTGACCTAAATCTGTCACTCAGAACAAAAAAATTATTAAATAAACTTTCTCTACTTATATGTCTTCATTATTAAAAAAATAGCCACATGTTACACTTTAAAAATGATTAAAGTAGATTTAAAACTTTGTAACAAGTAAGAAATGTCCACAAGTTTGTACCTGTGCAGAACGTGAGAGCAAATGAAATGGTCTACATCACCTTGAATGTGTCAGCTCTTAGAGATAATTGATAAGGAGTGTTGATAGCTTACATAAAACATTTTTGTTTTGGCAACAACTTTGTAAATAAAAGTAGCGGTGCGTTTGATAAATTTTAAGTGTGTAATGTGCAACAAGTTAATAAAAACTTTTACAGATTAAGTTAAAGTTAAAAAAAAAGATTAAACTTAATTGCTTGTAGAGAAATAGCTAAAACTTTTGATAAAATTTCAGTAATTTAGAAAATCACAGGCATTATGATACAATATAAAAGGTAGGTGTTGATATTATGAATTATTAAAGTTAAATACCTTTTAATCCTACTGCATAATTGTTGATTCCACCTTGGCCAAATGCCCAGAGCAGGGTCAAACCTATTGGAGGTCGGTTCTGGTAGGAATTCCTCAGGCTGACACTCTTTGGCAGTGATGTAATACAGAACTCGGGGTATTCTAAAGCTAGCATCTGTAGCAGAAGTCTATGACCGTTGACTAATTGACCTAAAATAAATGATACAAACTTGTTTTTAATAGATTTGATTTACATATTTTTAAACTGTTTTAAATAATTCCAATTTTAAATTCATTTTTTGAGACTATGACTTACAAACAAAATGACATCAGCCTTTACCAGCGACCAAATAAACAGAATAGTTTAAAAAATTTAAGTCAATACTCTACGAACTACTAATTAAAAAAATTACACAATAGATATGCCATTGATTTAAAAATAAGGATATAATTTAAAAAACATCAACAAACCTCTGCTCATATCATTGGCTAAAGTAGTAAGGGTAACATCAAAGAAAAGTTGAGTGTTAGCCTTTCCGGCATCAAGTAGGACCTTTTCCAGAATTTTCTTTACCTCGTTAGGCACAATACATAGAGGATACTTAATATCATAGGATGAAAATGTAGGGTCCTCTATTTCTATTTGTGTTTTCGAATTCAGAAAGTTTGCAACTTCCTTAAGCCAAACCAAAGGTGCGTTAGAGAATCTAATCTTATTAGTAGCTATAATATTCGCTAGTTCTTCTCTATCCAGCTGCAAAAAATGAAGTCAGAGTTAGCATATTGTATTGACCGTAGTTGTTGTTTTTTAAATAATAGTGAACTTACAACTTCAAACGCCTCTTCTAGGCTTTTAGGGGGTCTCGGCTTCGATGCTTCTGCTTTCTTTTCCTGTTTCTTCTTCTTGTCTCCATTCTTTTTAGCCTTTTTAGGATCATCTATCTCCATCCCTTCATAATACGATTTTGCTTGGGATTTAGGGACTGTAAATATACAAACAATATAGTTTGGTCTAGTAAATTAAACTTGTAAGCTGAATAAATTTAGTATTTAAAGAGCATACCGATTTCTTCCGATTTCACCCCATTTTTGGTCGGCTTTTTTTCCTCGTCCTTATTATTTTTAACTTTGCCGCTTTGAGACTTCTTGCCTTTTCCAACAACTTCCCACTGGCCGCTAGACATGTTTAAATAGGGTTTGAGATCAATTTTAATTTACAAAAATATTAAAATTACGAAAAGTAACAGAATACACGTCAAAAACAAAGTAAAAAATGTCAAACTGAAAGTCTGAAAAGAAATGAAATGCCGCGGGCTGTCATTGGTCGAAATTACTCCACTTGGCCAAAACGTGGCAGTGCGACAAACTGCGTTTCTGTGCAATGTTGCAAGTTGCATTTTTTGGAAGCAGGCTGGTCAATAGTTTTGTAACCATTTATTACATTTTTAGATAAGAGATTACTAAAAATATTAGATATTTCTTGTTTTTTACACAGCATAGTATTCGTCCTAAATACTCAATTATGAAATAGCTTCTCATGAATGGTATAATAGGTACCGTTTGGTACCGTTATAAATTAAAACAAACGAACAAGATTACAAATCATTTTTTTTGTTGAGCAGTGGGCTGGCCAGTGGCACACTAGGGTAAAACGATTAGTGATTGGACAGTACCAGTCATTGGACAAAGCACACAAATATAGTCTGTCAAAAAAGTGAAGAAATTAAAAAGTGGTAACATCGTAGTGTCATCCCTTTCAAATCTATCTAAGAAAAAAGGGATGACACTACGATGTTGTCACTTTTTAATTTCTTCACTTTTTTGACAGATTATATAATATATTTTATTTAGGTTGCTTTAAAAACTAGGTACCTGTTTTTAAAGTAATAGAACGCCTAATTAGAAAAACAGGTAGTTTTTAAAGCAACCTTTATATAAATATAGTGTTTTTGTGCTCTGTGCTCTGTCCAATGACTAATTTATACTGTCCAATCAGTAATCACTAGTCATGTTCACCCTTCTAGAGGCGGGCGCCAGACATGTGATCAAATACGCAAATTCGCCAAGTGTGGCACTGACATTTGCCTATTTGTGCAAATTAATTGCTGGCATTTTCCTATTTGTGCAAAGCTCAAACTTTGAAGCCCATGTCTGGCGCCGCCTTAAAAATTAAAAAAAGAAATACAAATGTCAACGTCATTGTCAAGTGACAAATTACTGTTGTCATTGCTGTTGTCATTTGACATTTCGTATCTGTCATTTGTCTGAGAAAATCATCAATTGTTATTTTCAATGTGCTGTTACGGGCTACATGGTGAATTTTAAATTGAACGAGTTCACAAATCGTGATAATCTACACTGGTGTATATTGTTTTACTCATCGTTGATCGAAAAACTGGATTTGTAGTGATTTTGTGTGACTTACCGTGCCGAGGACCTAATGACCATGGAAGATAAATCAATGCTGGAAGATGTATACAGCTCTCTCAGGGAGCGAGTGTTTTTCGCAGCCAGGGATGGAATGTCCTTAACACTTTACGCGCTATTGTATGAGAAAAGTCCCGACGACATAGACGATCTCCTTAACAGCGTAAGTCTGTTTCATCTGATCAATTCTGTACCGTCACGACTATATTATCTATTTTTATCGCTTTAAATCAGATGTTACAGCTAACGTGTTTTTAAATATATTTTGCGTTGTTAAGAATTTGCGTAATTGGGTTAAATATTTGCTTAATGCAAGTCATTGGCAAAGAAAATACCTATTCACTCAGCCCTAGACTAAGTGCTGCTGTAAAATTCTATAGTTAGCGCTTTGTAATTAAATTCTGAGTTTTTAGTAGATCCAGCACTTCAGTTGTAATTATTGACACAAGAAATCATTATTTACTAACTGTTACATTATTCCCTTTACTAATGTAATCATTGGATTCTCAAGGCTATTTCAAATGTTTTTGTAATATCTTTCGTTTATTAGTAATGCAAATGTTTACAGACACAATATTGCTGTGTCTAGTTTTTATATTTTTATATATTTTATAAAAGAGTTGTGGTATGGAAATTGTTTGTATTTTTTGTAGTAATACTAAATATTATGTTCTCATACCTGCTTTCTTTTTTCCTCTCTACAATGACCTCCAACACCTTAGCTAGAGCCTAGATATGAGTGAGAGAGTGATAATGAGTTTATTTTACTTAATGAAAAAAATTAGGGTCATTTTTCTGCTGTGAAGTTGTTTTTGTTTCAAGTAAACTATTTTTACTTAGGTAAGAATTAAGGAAGTCATAATTATTCTAAAATCTGAACTATTATGTTACGTTTTAATTTACAATATAATATTAAATTTCTTTACAAATGAGTGATTTTAGTGCCAAGAATGCAGTATAAAGATCATAATCACGCTTGGTCTACAAAACCGTGCAGTGTGTAATCTTATATTGCAAAATACAATGTAATAGTATATATAAAGTTTTTTATGATTATAAAACACTTGTGCTTCTTTTCTTTGGCTCTGCTATTATAATATGTTTCCTGATATTTTAAAATTTATCAATAATGATTTGTTTAGAAATGAAAAACATGAAAAATCATAACTATTTCTATGATGTTGAAAATAATACTTTATGTTAGACTATTACCAGAGTTATAACTATGTAACAAAACTTTAAAACACAAAACACACAAAACACAACTGGAATCATCTTAATGGCATGCGATAGAGAAACTGTACGATTAATAATTAAATTAAGTTTCAAATGTTTGTTTACATTTAGATGACATGAAACAAAACAAAATATGCAGCAAACATGGTTCAATTCCTTAAGTCTTTTTTAAAATTAACTTTCTCTTTTACAATATGCATGTTCCATTTCAGGATGTGTGCTGTGACGGAGTGAAGTGTACACCGTTGATAGCAGCAGCCAGGCATGGCAGGGAGGGCGCAGTCAGAATCCTGTTGGAGAAATTCAGTCCACCCGTCAGATTGGAGACGGAGGGGACGGTGAAATTTGACGAATATGTTATTGAAGGTGAGTTTTTATCTAAAAGTAAAAATAAAGAAAAAAATTCAAATTTTATATATAATTTGAAGCATAGATGGGTAAACAAACACATAGAGATAAGGCCCTTGCCCTTACTCTACTTGTCCTTTTTACTCATGCATCAACCTATCTCTTTCCCACAAGAATGCAATAGGAGCGGGATGCGGTATTTGCGTGTAGATGAAAGAGAAAGAGCAAGTAGAGATAGGTTATAGGCCGAAATGCCATGCCCTCACATTTTGTAATGGGCCCTACATTCAGCCCTGTCGGGCAGGGAAGTGGGCAGCGCGAGAATGTAAATACTAAATAGTCACACGCCCTGCCACTCTTCATGCCGCTGCCGCGGTTCGACGCGGCGAGTATGTAGAGGGCTGAGTGCAAACAGTCACTCGCGTCGTTGCTGCCGCAGGATTCAGGGCAATTTTGCCGGCAGCAAGAAAAGCAGCGGCAGTCAGTGGCGGCCTTACCCATTGCGAGGCCCCGGGCGAAAGGTCTTTGTGAGGCCCTTTTTCTTCCAAAAAAAGGGGTTCTTGAGGCCCCTGCAAGAGTGAGGCCCCGTGCGTTTGTCCTGTTGGATAAACCACCCCCTTGGGCCGCCACTGGCGACAGTGGCTGAGAGTAAACGACGCTTAAGGGTCGTCGCATACACGTTTGTTTATTTGTTTACTGACGCGCGCGAGATGTTTCCGTAACTTATAAATACCGATTTACAAAGAACGTTGACTCGATCATCCCTGCGCTATATTTAGATCGCGTTTACACAAAGAAACTGTACGACTTTTGAGGCAGAGTAAGACTCTTCCTATGTTGGCGACCCTCCAGATCTTTGTCTTACTGCAATAATTAATTCTTTAATAAGTTGGCATTGCACCTTTGCAGTCGACACTTTTAATAAAATTATCGGAATTCTATATTTGAATGAGTGAGTCTAGTTGTTATTGGTCTATGATTTTCTGCGTGTTGCTAGGAAGGTTGATTCATAGTCACTAACATTAATTATTATTCGTTTATTTCTGAAGCTTTACCTGTATATTTTTTGCACTTAAGATTATTGTCGCTTTTACTAATAAAATATGTATTTACACAGCGAATGACTATACAAGATAGGTTTGTCTTTGTTTGGCATTATTGGAAATCATATGACAGACGAGGATAGCAAACCTAAAATAGTTATATGAGTGCGTATTTTTTTATTAAGTACATGGTAAAAACCTATATTATTGAGTTTATAAGATAATCTCTTACATTTTAATCCTGGATTCCAGCCTTGGATCCACTGTTTCAATGTATTGAATTGACACTTGTTCATACTTTATAAGAAGATAGAGATGAGCCAGTGCCAAACTAGTAACACTGGGTATTGTTGTAAATCAACCATAACATTCTACATCTAAAAGAAAGTTGAATGAAATGAAATAGAATTGACTGCCAGAGCTTATGGCTTTTTAATTACTCTCCAATATAGCAATAGTATTGCTTACTGTGTTCGTTTAGCGCCAAATATTAATGCTATATTTTTGTATGTATTTGTTATTAAGATGTATAGCATTCTTGTCGTGTTGGCAAAGACACAAGAAGTGAGGGATTAGACAGACTGGCGGCTTCCTACTTGTTACTATATCAATATGAATCATTGCTAGAAAAAATGTAAAGTATGTCGTAGTGAATAACCATGAGCGTTGCCCGCAACTTCGTTGTACAATAATTTGTGAAGCGCGAAAATTTTCTTCATAAGAGTCAGAGTAGCAGTGCCATACCACAAACTAAATTGTATCCAAATCAGTTCGGTGGTTCACTCAAGAGGTAATATTTAAAGACCCTAAAAAGCTTGTATGTATGTCTAACTTTTAGACATACAGACTTTCGGCATGTAATACTTATAGACTATAGTCTAAACGAGATCTTTTGCATTCAGAATAAAAGTAAGAAACAAAGACAATAGACAAAAGGATGGTACATTTGTCTATTGTCTTTGTGTCTGTTAACAATTTTTAATAAACAACGCTTTAGTTTGTAATATTACTTCGGACTATTTAACCCATTAACACCGTATTTTTTGCAGGGGCCACAGCGCTATGGTGCGCGGCGGGCGCGGGGCACCTCGGCATCGTCAAGCGGCTGGTCCGCGCGGGGGCGTCCGTCAACCATGCCACAAAGACTCTGAGTACGCCACTGAGAGCCGCCTGCTTTGACGGCCGCCTCGATATAGTCAAGTACTTAGTCCGCCACGGAGCTGATATACACAAGGCGAACAAATACAACAATACATGCCTCATGATTGCGGCATATAAGGGACATTTGGATGTGGTAAGTTTGGTTGCCTAGTAAGCAATTGCCATGCCAACCCCTAGATCATGAGCTGCCAATTTTTAAGGTTTCCATGCCCTCTTATTAAGATCCGCTTATGAAGAGCAATAAATGCTCGGCGACATGAATGGACCGATCTGGAGCAATTAGTGGAGTAATATGGAGCAATTTCAGTAAATTGCGGCAATTATTTCGGCGATATATTATGTCGCAGATATACTTATTGACGTATATCCGATGGGCTTGGAAATTCCAGGCAATTGCTTGATGTATTCGTGACATAGTTGACGAGAATTTACTGGAATTGAGAAATTTTAGTTGCCCGTATAAGCGCACCTTTGGGTAGTGTATAGTCCGTCAAAAAAGTGAAGAAATTAAAAAGTGGCAACATCGTAGTGTCATCCCTTTCAAATCAATCTAAGAAAAAGGGGATGACACTACGATGTTGCCACTTTTTTGACAGACTATATTACGTTGCTTACAATTTCGTTCATAATATATTTTCGTTTTCGATGATCAGAGAAATTGATTCATAAACTGATATGTGGGTGGCCCGGAGCTATGTTAAGTGAATGTTACTTGTCAACTTGTCTGTCAGCTGGACATAATCCGACCAAATTAAATAATTCCACCATTTGCCCATGAATCGATTTCCCTGATAGTACATAAAGTTTTTATTCGTAACATTTTCCTACAGGCATTTCTATTTTGCGCCGGTTTTTATTGAGACCGTGGAGCGATAGTCACGTGCGATGACGATGTAACAGTGTTGGCGGTCAATGCCACTGTGTGTGCGGAATGTCGATGCCATATGGCGTATGTTTGTCACGTGGGTTTAATGGGTCTAGTAGTACTCTAGGCACGTGCTAATGTGTGAGACGTATAAACGATTTTTTTTAAGGTTCATTTTTTTAAATGAAATAAGGGGGCAAACGAGCAAACGGGTCACCTGATGGAAAGCAACTTCCGTCGCCCATGGACACTCGCAGCATCAGAAGAGCTGCAGGTGCGTTGCCGACCTTTTAAAAGGAACTAGGGTAATTGGGGAGGGTAGGGATGGGAAGGGGAGGGTAGGGAAGAGTATAGGGTTAGGAGATTGGGCCTCCGGTAAACTCACTCACTCGGCGAAGCACAGCGCAAGCGCTGTTTCACGCCGGTTTTCTGTGAGAACGTGGTATTTCTCCGGTCGAGCCGGCCCATTCGTGCTGAAGCATGGCACTCCCACGTATAAGCTTAGGCTGTTTGCACACTGATGCCGCGAACCGCGGAAAAGAGGTGCAAGTCAAAACGACAAAGAAAATGCCTTTTCTCACCTCCGGGCGGAAAACGTCAACTTTCGTCCCGCAGCGCTTACCGATGTTGCCGTTTTCCGCCTCCCTCGAGGAGAAAAATAGTATACGCACCATGGCCAGTAAATAAGCCTCGGATCATATTATGTAATTGTTGGCCGAGGCGAAGCGAGACATTTCTTATTTTCCTGCCCTATGTGCGTAATGTACCCCTTCCCTTCCCTACCCTCCCCTATTACCCTATTCCCTCTTAAAAGGCCGGCAACGCACCTGCGGCTCTTCTGATGCTGCGAGTGTCCATGGGCGACGGAAGTTGCTTTTCATCAGGTGACCCGTTTGCTCGTTTGCCCCCTTATTTCATATTTTAAAAAAAGTACTATTTTCTAAAGACATTCCTTAAACCAGCTCTACGAATAGAGATGGAGTATTAGAAAGCAGACAAAACGTGCACAATAATAAATACATTTTGTTATTGTAAGTAACATGTTTTCCGTATTCGATCGCCTAAATAATAAGGTTAGCCGTTAGGTTAAGACCCAATTTCACCAACCTATGTTTGTTAAATCTTAACGAGGCATTACTTAACGGAGCTTAGAAAATTAAACAGACTGTTAAAATAATTATGTCCCACAGTAAAAATTTAACAGCGGATTAGTAAATGCAATGTTAAGTAAACAACGAGTAAACAACTATCAATTCGTTCATTCTTGTTATAAGGCGACGAAATTGCAATGTACAAGATTAATACGACATGTTTGCTACAATGTGCCACTTTCTTCCATTGTAGTATAATAGTAGATAATGCGACCAAATTAAAATATCACTGATCGCATACATTTGTTACGCTATAATAGTTCTTCTTAATTTACCAGGTTAATAATTATTATCTGTCAAAGCTGAAAACATGAATCATAATACAAACTTTTATTTACATATTTCGGTTTGGTAATTTTGATACAAGTTAGTATATTTGCAATGTCAAGGAAAATCCGAAGGCTGAATTTTTGGCAAAGTGAAAATAAATAATTGTTCATAACTATGAAAATAATTAATAATAAGGACGTAGCGGAAACATGGCGGAAAGACTCAAAAGTCAAAACAGATTCTTTTATTGATATTGCTTATTATTGTCTTTGAAAGTTGTTATTTTGACTCATATAACAGCCTGTTAAATATTTAACGGACCTCCATAGCAGGAATTAAATTTAACATCGTGTTAGGTGATTTAACACGACATTAGGGCATGGTGGAACGCTCGATAGCTCTAACAGGCCATTAACTGATTTAACAAGCCATTATTTATTTAACATTGCTTGATGAAACTGGGTCTAAGTCTCACCTCTCTAATATGATGTTTTGTGTTCTCATATTCATTTGAAAGCGTAATCATTAGCCCGGCCGCACATTATAAGAAATTTCTGATCAGAAAAATTCGGACGCCCGCCGAAACGCACTCTGCTCTTATGTTTTGTTGTGGACCCCGCATACTATCAGAATTCTGACGTGTCTAACGTTCGCCGACGATCAGATGGAAGAAATTATTTAGACCGCGCATTCTCTATACATTTTGTACTAGAAAGGACGTGTGCGGACTGCGGGGTCACCTATCAGAATTTTCTGTGCGGTGTGGTATCCGGCGGGCGAATTTTTCTGATCAGAAATTCTTATAACATGCGGCCGGGCTAAATCTCCCAGTCAAAACATTTGCAAATACATGAGATGACAGATTAAAAAACTTGTTTACGTATTTCTTAATTTTAAAATCGCGTGGGCGGATCTACGTAATGACTAGGAGTTCCATGACACAATTGAATGTATGTAATGAATTTGCTTATACTCTGTTTTCACTTAGTTACTGTTTGTTTTTATTGATAAATAACATTGTTTAATTTTTTTTATCATAAAAAGAGTATAACTAAAGAGTAAATAGAAAATATAACTACAATTTGCAAGTTTTAATCCTCAACTAATAAAAAATGATTTTAAAGGAGTTGGATTTGGTTTTCTTTTGGTACAATTAATGACTATAGCTTCATATTTAAACTTTAGATTAGCATCCTGCAGTGTATAAAACTAGATGTCTCACGTAACTTCGCTGCGTCCAAAAAAAAATCTTTACATAGGCTATGTCCTTCCACAGACCTCAAAATATCTAGTATCCACATTTTTTTATGAATACGTCGCGGACGTGCAACGGGATCTGCTATTCCGATGCACGGTCTGTGCTTTGTAAACTCGCTGAAAACCTGCGTTGAAATCGTTGCGTATCCGCCACGTGTCCGCGGTCGTGTTTGCGACGTTTTCGCCGCGGCCGGCGCCTTGCTCTAAAGCTGTTCGCTAACCGCTAGCATGATTCCTCGACGTCGACGACGACGTCTTCGGAACACAGCCGCATCGTGTTCGTGACATATTCGCTTCGCCTCCGCTCTGCCCTAAAGCCAACAACCGATAGTATGATAACGGCCTTATCCATTCCACAGGTGCAGTTTCTCCTAGACAGCGGCGCGCGCGTCGACGAGCGGGCACTGTGCGGCGCCACCGCGTTACACTTCGCTTCGGAGTGCGGGCACGCGGCTGTAGTCTGCGCGCTCATAGATCACAACGCCAAGATACTCACCAACGAAAACGGTACGTCACATTGACAGATGACAGCCAGTGTCATGTTGACAGATGACAGCCAGTGTCATGTTGACAGATGACAGCTAGTAGTAGTAGCGCTGTGAGGCGCCAACGCACTGCCGCGCGCCTCGATTAGGCAACAATTATCGTTGCAGCAGCAGCAGCAATTTCGGTACACTGACGTCTATCGTCGAGCATTTCTAGTCTATCGCGTTTACACTATCTGCGATAGGAGCGAGTAAGGGAAAAGTGATAATAAGATAAGTCAGTGTACGACGTCTGACAAACCTAAAAAAAAAAATATTTTTGTCCCTGCAGGTATGACGCCACTTCAGTGCGCGGCGGAGCGTGCGCGCGCGTCCGTGGTGGAGATATTGGCGTGCCGGCCTGAAGTCACGCGCGCGCAGGCTATAGAGGCGTTCGAGTTACTCGGCGCCTCCTTCGCTAACGACAAGGAGTATTATTGTTTGAGGGTAAGTAGTATAATATAATAACAGACCCGTTTTGGTGACGGTCGATATAAATTGAAACCATTTTTTACGACCACACAATATTTTTGTTGTTAACTTCCCGGAAACCGACGACCAACAAAATTCCTTTCGCTTGTTCAACAAAGAACGAGAGATATGCCATGATATTACTTCATGATTAGCACTGACTCAAATATTCACAACAATACCTTTTAACTTAAACAACGCTAAATGAGTATTGTCCACTAGATGGCGTACCAGTACCTGCACCGCGCGATGGCGATGCGCTACGACACGCGCTACGGGCTGCTGCTCAAGAGGCCGGCGGACCCCATACCCGCTTACGACAACTGGCGGGAGACCACCACGCTCGAGGTAATTACCACCAGGTGGCAGACCAGAACTTACCGTAAATGGGAGACGCCGGAGGTATCGCTGTATGGTAATTTACTAGCAGGCAGTAGAAATGTGAGGAAGGGGAACACTGACATATTTTATTTGAAAAGGCTTAGCACGCGAAAACAGAAAGAAAGCGAAAGAGACGTGACGACGTCGATAACATCTTCCTTTGTTTTTCTCCTCACAAATACGCAATAGCGCGATATGGCCGTGCCCGTGTCGGTAACGAATAGCGACTGACAGAGCTTTGTGCCAGATCTCACCAGATTCTGTTCGCAGGAGGTGGAGCGGCTGCACGGCGACGCGCATGCGCTCCACATGGAGGGGTTGGCGGTGCGCGAGCGCGTGCTCGGGCGCGCGTGCCCCGACCTGCCCCACCCCGTCGTCTTCCGCGGCGCCGTGTTCGCCGACGAGGCGCGCTTCGACCGCTGCCTCGCGCTTTGGCGGCACGCGCTGGCGCTGCGTAGCCAGAACTCGGTGAGAGAGACAGATAGATACACTTGTATACACCCCACTAGCTCGCACTACACTTTGACCGCTGCCTCGCGCTGTGGCGGCACGCGCTGGTGCTGCGCAGCCAGAACTCGGTAAGAGAGAGACAGATAGATACGCTTGTATACAGTATACACCCCACTCGCTCGCACTACACTTCGACCGCTGCCTCGCGCTGTGGCGGCACGCGCTGGCGCTGCGAAGCCAGAACTCGGTGAGAGAGAGACAGATAGATACGCTTGTATACACCCCACTCGCTCGTACTACACTTCGACCGCTGCCTCGCGCTGTGGCGGCACGCGCTGGCGCTGCGAAGCCAGAACTCGGTGAAAGAGAGACAGATAGATACGCTTGTATACACCCCACTCGCTCGCACTACACATGACGGGTCTGACGGTGCGCGAGCGCGTGCTCTTGCTCGCGGTGTGGCGGCACGCGCTGGCGCTGCGCAGCCAAAACTCGGTGCGAGAGAGACAGACAAATAGACGTGTAGAACATGTTTACAATCGTAACCGGGCACACAGAATGAACTACATAAGAACGAGAGAGAAACTAAGCATTACATTACATTATTTACGTATTGGATTATTTATAATATTTACGGATTAGCATCACTCGTGAGTGAATATGCCCGAACAGTTAACAAGTATACACACACGCTTCAACGTACGCTTATGTGTTTACATACACGCATAATATGCGTATGCGTTATAAACTACCACTTAAACCGCGCGTTCCATTTGATGTTAAAAACGATCAAAACGCTCAAAATGCCTCCTATTTTGAGCGTTATCATCGTTTTTAACATCAAATGGAACGCGGGGAAAAATAAGTACATACAGAACAATAACGTGAGCTAACATTTTGTTCACAGGTCTCGGTGGTAAAAGATTTACTACGGTTCGCTCAGGTGTTCTCACAGATGATACACATCGGAATAGAGCTACCGCTGTCACAGGTCGGTTTGTATATTGGCTCTCAATTGGATTAATCAGTATTATTTAATAATAGACATTAAGGGCCTGTTTCACCACTTTCTGATAAAGTGCCGAACAGGCACTTTTTTGACAGATTCTCCATACTTGATCTGTCAAGTTAATTGGTGGATAGCCTATTCGTCACTTATCAGGAAGTGGTGAAACTATATTAATGACAAATTAATATAATAAAGGCGGATCACCTGATTGTCTGACAAGATGATCCATGCGTCGTGTATGGTCATGTAAAAAGTCGGTCCTGCGCCTGATCTCTCGCCGGTCGTGTCGGTCTTCCGTCCCACTGGGTTATGATAGTAAAGGAATAGAGAGTGCTCTTGTGTACTGCGCACACACTTAGGCACTATAAAATTACTCCTGCGTAGCTGGCCTGGTTTCAATGAAACGGGCCACCGTCACCGAAACCGGTGTTGGAGCTATTATTATTAATGACAAAGTACGTTTTGTCATGTTGCAGGTGTGCTACGTGTTAGAAGCTTGCGCCGAGGAGCTCAAACGAGGCACAAAGAGGATGGAGAAGCCTCAGGCTAACGTGGACCCAGATGTGCTTATTGTAAGTTACTGTTTTGTTTTACTTACAAAACTGCAGGTTGTGCAACAGGTGAATTTGACAGCAAAAATTGCACAATACTTCTGTCAAACGCCTCAAACGATTTTTGCGTAACTGTCGAAAGATACAATAGGTGATCGTACATTTATCAGCACGCACGCGCCGAACGCGCCGCATGTTAGAATTCGTAAAGTAAAATGATGTTAAACATCGCACATTCGTCTGCACCATAAAGTTAATATTCCTAGCGGAATAGAAAAACAAAGGCCTGAGCAAGAGAGATGTCACTATTAGTAACACTGCGTGGTAAAAAGAGACGTGTGATACATGACAGCAGCTCTCTTTTTTTGACGTCCAGTCGGCACGTGCCGCACGCTGACAATTTAATCTCATAGAATTCATGTTCAATCATGCCTGTGTAGGTGTATACGTACACATATTTTTCACACAGATGAAAACCAATTTTGGTTACGTTTGACAGCTCGAGATTGTTGCTCTATTCCGCTAGGTGTATTAACTTTATGGTCCGCACCGTAAATGCGGCGCGTTCGACGCGTATGGCCCGTACGGTGTTGAAAAATGTGCGATCAGCTTTAAACATAATTTAATTACAAAATGGACTATGGCGGTAACAACTTAAACAATCGAAATTATATTTGCTGATGTTTTAATTATCCACATACAATTTGTATACTATACAGACCTTTTATAGTATTGTATATGGAAGTATTTCTAACTAAATACAAATCGATTGTTGTTTTAAGGATGAATACGAGAGCAACGTGCGGACAGCGCTGTACTTGGTAGCGGTTGCAGCACGGCTACTGGAAGACCCTGAAAATGACGAGGTAATTGGTGACTGGGCCATTGATAGATAGCTTTAAAAAATAACTTTATAAAACATTGTGTCTCTTTCTTGTGCGTTGGAAAAGTCAATTTACAGACAAAGGCAGCATTATTAGGTTGTATTTTCTTTAAATGTAATTGCTATCAACTCATAAAATTGTACACATTTTTTTAACTATCTTTCGAAGTTCGGGTATGTAATAAGTATTAAGATATTTTTCCGTTTCTTCGTAGAAATATTTTTCCTTTGAAGATTCAACGTGTTTCTACAGCAAGGAAATGAATTTATTTTGTTTTATGTACAGGAGAGCCGGCGAGCAGTACGTCGGGCGGTGTTCTCACTACGTACCGCGCGGCTGCGGTGCGGACTAACGCTGCTGCATCTCGCCGTCGACCGCCGCACACCCGTCGACGATTTCCACACCAGCGACGTCTGCCAGTCAGTACCTCTCACTCGCACCTGTTAAATAAAAATGTTGCGTCTCACTCGCACATACGTCTTTCACCATGCAGAGTCGCGCGCGATCTTTGCCGAATCCATCGCGCCTCCCACTAGCACATATTATGACATATTGGACACCTCACATATAATCATTTACTAATTTACACACTTACCAAAATTTTAAATTTACCAATGACACATACGTATCGATTGAATGACTTACAAGTTACATATTTTGTAGAAGCCGATGTTTCGTCGGTATACAAGGTGTTACAAAAATAAGTGATAATACTTTAGGGTGGATATGTGTTCCTTATAGAGAGTTCACTGAGAAAGTAGCAGCGCTGAAAGACCAAATTTTTTTTTCACTTTTGTATGGGGAAACTCGTGACGCTCGGGCCCTTGCCCATACAAAAGTGAAAAAAAATGTTCGTCTTTCAGAGCTGCTACTTTCACAGTGAACTCTCTATAAGGAACACATACACACCCTAAAGTATTATCACTTATTTTTGTTACACCCTGTAGATTGTAAATATGGTCGAAGCTTCGTATATTTTTTGTTAATTAGCACTTTTTAATTCTTTGCAGGTTCCCTTGTCCGCGGACGGCGCGATTGCTGCTGGAGTGCGGCGCGGACGTTGACGCGGCGGACGAGATGCGCCGCACGCCGCTGCACGTCGCGCTCATAGCGTACCAGCTAGTGCCCGGTACGTGTTACAGAGACAGACATATACACAAGTAGTAGATAGACAGAGACATATTATACACCACGTGAAGGTGGACATCATCATTGAGAAAGTCATCGAGTTCAGCCATGTGAAAACAAGGGATGATGATATGATGTTATGTGCGGCCTATATTAGCTTTTTAACGTTGTTAGTGGCGGCCGAAAAGGAAGATCTTCCGACCGAGTGAGATAGCATGCTCGGTCAGGCCGAAGCCCACTGACGTCATTTCAGACGTTGTATATATCTTGCCGTTCTCCGAAACTTCGATAGCGCGATGCAGGAATGTTAGGCGAATTGTGGGTACCGCCACAGCTTTTTATAAGTCATCGTGTATGACTCTAGGGTCGGAGGGACACTGGCGGACGGCGCTGCCGGCGTGCGTGTCGGAGCTGCTGTCGCGCGGCGCGCACGTGGACGCTGTCGACGCGGTGGGCGTGTCCCCGCTCGTCGCCGCCATTGGTGGTCAGTATCCAGCGTCCGTAACATTGTTTCTATTCAGTCACGTGAATGCGAACAAACAAGGCGACCATACTGTTGTGACATGAAAGGCAAATTGATTCATTGTGATTAATTGTATAAAATTTCTTTATTTTGTGAAATACATAATATGTTGAAAATGAAATGTCACAAAATAGCATTTCTAACTGCCGGGATCCCCTACTATTCTTCATATTGCGGAAAATTCATTGTTGTTATTTCGTTTTGTGTGGACGAGGTCACTTACATCTCTTACCTAATCGTCTATTAAACTAGTTACTTTAAACAGGACAGTACATAACAAACACAATCTTACAATGTGAACATACACAATGTGACCTAATTTTTTTAATTGCTAATCTTAATCTCACAGGTCCAGCAGAAGGTTTAGTCCGTGCGGCGCTGCGGCCGCGACTTGCGTGCTTAGCCGCGGGCGCGTTGGCAGCGGCGGGCGCGCGGTACCGCCCACATCACGTACCACGTGATCTACACGGCTTCCTAGCGATGCATGGAGTTGAGCCCATGTAGACACAAGGTCAGATCTGTCCAGACTAAGATTTAGACACCAGTACCTTGGTACTTCCAGATTTCAAGGTTTCCAACCCGAGAAGACCACCCAAAGTTGGGTCCACCTTTCTGCAGTAAGATATAGCAAAATGCGAGACTTCAAGTTTTCTTCAGAGGTAGTTTTTTCACCATACCCTATATAAAAACGTCAGATACGTCTTTAAAAATACAATCTAGAGTCAAAAATTGTACTGTAGGAGATTAATATACTATTTAGTGTTTAATAATATTATAATAAGACTCAGACTTTAAGATTCTTGTCGGGTGTGCTGCGTAGTATTTCAAAACTTAAAAAGTGCCGTTTCTTTGACAAAAATCTCTAAACATGATAATGTTACGCCATTAATAAGTCTATTTCGTATATTCTCTTATATTTCATATCTGGTTCATAAAAACCACTTATGTCTGGACAGTTACAAAATACTAAATAGGCTTTATCTTCTATTCTTCCTTTTAGTTATACGTATGATTGTTTTAAAATTATTGTCTTAGCCAGTTTGACTGACAAGGAATGTTTTTGGTAGAAGACTGTCGCTTTACCTCGTTATTAAAATTTATTTATCTATAAGTAATTTATTTTACTTTTCACTATACTTTTTAACTACGACAAACTTTTGTTACTTATCGATACAGCTGCTTTAAGGGCTTCATTCTTAAAAAATAATCATTTTAAAAACAGCTACCTTACTCCCGCTAGAATCAGACCTTGTACCAAGAAACTGTTTTGAGACTCAAATAATAGGACGAGAATGCCGCGTCTTGCTCTAACAAACGTGAAATGACGTTGTTAGAGCAGGACGCGGCATTCTCGTCCGATTATTTGAGTCTCAAAACAGTTTCGTAGTAGGCCTACTGGATCGAATCAGCTCGATCTCAACAACTTTTGCTACAACCGATATATATACACTAGCGCAAAATCGTGCTGCGGCTCAATTTGGAACTAATTCGATCCCAACTGCTTTTGACACTTCTGAGAAGTGTCAAAAGCCGTTGAGATCGAATTTAGAAGTTCTGACAGCTATACTAGCGCACGATCGTGCTGTGGCTCAATTTGGAACTAATCAGACTCATAAATCGTATCAGTTTCGGGGGTAAGGCTGCTGATTATTTTTGATATGTTTATCAAAGTTTAAAAATTTTTAACAAATAAAGACTTTATTTGTTTATTTGTTCTTCTATAATGTTGTGAGCATTTTCTGCGTTCTTTTGTTGGTGCTTGTGTTTTATATTATAACATATTTAAAATTGCATAAATCTGAGTAATAGCTAAATATATGATTTAAATGCTATTATGAATTTAAGGACCAGTCCAGTTACTATCAAATTAACACAATGCAATTTTTATTTGCAATAATTAATTGATGATATTATATTTTTGCGGATGTTTCATGGCTAAAGAAAAGCAAATCAAGTATGATTCAAATTACAAATATTATAATAAAATATTTCTTATATTTCTTTCTTTATTTTTATAAAGTGCTATGATATTTTGCAAGTTTTGTGGCTTATTTTATCAAAGCTTTTGACTGATGTTGCGTCGTCCATTTTGTGTTCTTTTATTTTAAAGGTAAATGGATGCATTTATCTTGAAAGAGAAAAAATATAAGAAGGTTAAAATAAAAAAAAAAATGCAATATTGTTTTAATATACAGCTTGACCATAAAGAATAAAAATTAATTAAAAACAAAATTGTTGCCATGCTTAAGCGTTTTACCTCAAAAATGTGACGGCTACGTAGAAACTACAATCTTTATGGTCACGCTGTAAGCGACTCTACTAGTGTTGCCACTGTTGCTTGTTTTTTTTTGCCCGTGCACTTTTAACCTACTAATATTTTGTCTCTGATGTGGAGATTGAACACAGGGTGATGTTGTGTTCAAGCGGTGTAACGGCTCAAACATACAACGCTAGTGAAAATGTGATATAGATATAGTGTAAGTTGGGTTGGGATTACGGGATTTCGGAGTTATGAAGAAATTTACTGAAATATGAACTCAGCAGGGCTAAATTGGTCACATTTAGCAATTCCTCTCAATAAATTCAGCAAATGAATTGTCAAAACTGTCAAACTGACAAATGTCAAATTGGTATGAATTACTAGACATGAATTGTAAGCAGACTTGCTTGCTATTTGCGATTTAAAAAAAAATAATCATTATTATGATTCATAATATGAATCTCCAAAGCGACAATTTTAGCCCCGCTGCTCTATACAATAAGGTCCACGTTCCACGTTCGGATGGTGATGGTTAACCATGATTGTGAAGCTGGTTGGTAGCATGCAATGTCATAGAAATGGGTAATTATAGACGAATATGCTGTTCACACTAACATGATCACTTATATTGGTCCGGTATGGTATGGGCCAAAAAAGATGGTCGTATTTTTGAAAATGGAATGTCCAGCTAAAGTAAATGTCAGAAATGACACTTTAGTGTTTGATTTTTAAATCTATTTGCATGAGTCATGAGTGTAGAGTCCAAAGAGCATGTGTGACATTTTAGTATGAAGCCTGGTATACCTACAAATTCGCGATTAAAAAAAAGTAATTTTGGCGGCAAAGGATGAAACATGTGCCAATTATAGATAGGTACATCAAAATATAATTAGGAAATACTCTTTGGTAAAATGTCGTAAGTCGTAACTGATACGGTTTCGGAATAAATGAAGAGTTAAAAACATATTTTTATGCACCATTTTTTTAGCTCTAATTTATTCCGAAACCGTATCAGTTACGACTTACGACATTTTACCAAAGAGTATTTCCTTTTTGTATTTTGATGTACTATCGATTGGCACATGTTTCACATCTTGCCGCCAAAATGAATTTTTTCCAAAATTTCCAACTTTAGGTATACCAATTAGGTTCCTTGCTCTTTGAGTGAATTTAACTCCCAAATTTCGGTGCATACAGTCCCAGTCTTAGAGTAGTCTTCATGTACATATTTGAGCCTTAGCCTAGAAGTACGGTTCCCGGCCAAATAATATCAAGCGGTTCCTGTGGGATTTTATTATATTGGCTAGTGACAGACAGACGGATGGACACATCCAATATTTAATTTTACAAGATGATGGAAATCTTTTTGGCTTGGAACCGTACGTGTTAGATACTTAATACTCTTCTTACTGTCGCCGCGACATTTAACTTTCTTGTCTAATAAACTAGGAGTTTTGGCGCGTTGCGAAAAACTAAGACCGCCATAATGTTAAGGATTATGTTCAAGAATACCGATTTTCTATAACAATAATGCCAAAACTTTATGTACTCTAAGATTACTCTCAACTATGTAAATGCTAATAAATAGTTGTTAGTTTTAATTCGAAAATGTTTGTAGAAAATTATCAAAAATATTCAAGTAGATTTTATTAATATTAGAGAAAAATCCCTAATATGCATTTCCTTATAAAATATTTTTCTATTCTTGATAGTTGATCACATTCTGTTACATATGTAATAATTAGTCAAAGACACTTCAATTTATTATTTGAGGTATAATAATGTAATATCCAAATCTTAAAGTGTATTTACTTGTTTGTTGATATTATATAGTCTTTATATTTATTGTTTAAAACATATTGTTGAATGAAAAATTAAACAAACTCAAATAAATGAAAATGAGTAGGTGTCTTAAAATTCGGAATGTTGAAATTCATGTATTTTTATACTTACTCAATTATTAAAACATACATATTATAAGATTTGGTACATTCAATTAGAGCTGGTATTTTGTGCATATCATTAAATGCTTATGTCCAAAAATGCAAACAAAAGTAAATGTCAAACTTAATATAAAAAAAAATGTTTTTTTAATGAGATTTTTGTGCTTAAATGTATGTTGGTCATATTTTTCTCAAAATATTCTTCTTAAACTCTCTACCAAATTTTATACATTTTCTTTACTTTGTCTTTCTTTTGCAGATAACTTTTAAATGCAAAAAATTCAAAATCAAATGATTTTACTGTAAAATTCTTATTGCTTTTTGTCAGATCCTTCTCTAATTTTTATGTTTATTATTATATTATATTATGCTATGGGCTCTTCTTACTTACAGTGCTATTTAAATTACTTAACTATAATTCTTTTTCAATAGTTAGTTATTGTCAGTTATGCAACATTTTCAATACTTACATTTTTATTCAACTAATTAATATTGCTATATCAGAAAATAGTAATTGTACTAGTCATTATAATTTAATAGATACTTATAGGAATAAATTATATATTTTTGAGCATAATATTATTTTAAAGTGATAATGTTTTATATTTAGTTTATTGAAGCACTAGAAAATAAGTATTGCTGGTACCTAATATTTTATTTTGGGGAATATTTTTTTGTTATTTTTACATTCAAACAAGGCAAATAAGGTAAATTACATACATGTGCAGCTGTCCTTGTCATTTTGGCAAACAGCAGACAAAGTCAAAGTACATCGAATCCCTATAATATTTTGTCTCATTACGAATTAAAGGGATGATATACGAATTTCTCTATGTGCTCTGGAATCTGTAAGTTAAAAGAGATTTTAAATTTGGAAAATTGACACAAAAGAAGGTTATACTTAGAAAATGAAAAATATTTTTACACATAAACATGTTTTAACTGTCGTCCTTGTTCGATAATTGTTTTAGTAGTAAAAAGATAAAGGTATATAGCGTGACAATGTTACGAAATAGTTATCTGCAACAAAACCATAAAGTTATAAAAAGAAATATCTTAATTTTTTTACATTGTTGCTGGTTTTATTGTATCTGTGTTCAAAAAGTCCATTTCAGAGGGAAGTACATGATACAGCCTGATCAAATTTAGAGGGTGTAACTAAACAAAGTGATAATTCATTAGGGTGTTTATGTGTTCTTAATACACTGTGAAAGTAGCAGCGATAAAAAAGCAAATTTTTTGTGATTTGTATTGGAAAGCGCCTGAGCGTTATGAATTTTCCGATATAAAAAATTTACCAAAAAGGTATTCTTTCAGCGCTGCCTCTGTTATGTTAGAGAATTGTAGGTAAAACAAACCGGTAGAAAAGATGATCATAGTTTTTGCCAACTCCATAAGCGAATTTCCTCAGCGCATACGGAAATTGCTGTTCTTGCTAACCTAACGGAAATCTGCAGCGCAGGGATAGCAAAAAAATGTTTTTGTCTTGCTATTGGTTTAAATACTTTATAGAGAGGAATGTATAAATCTTCTTTAAACGTGTTAAAGGTGAATTTTAAGATATTTTTTTTATAACTCGACATCGATGAGGCTACCGTCTTTGTATTTACCGTACCATGTTTATTAAAACTTAATTATGTAAAAAAATATTAATAGATAATAGATATTAATAATTATTATAAGAATTGCAACACTATAAATTATAATGAATAGAGCGTTGAACTTTTTAGAATGGGACAGCTGTATTTTACACGCACGAGACAAGGGCAGACGATAAGAGGTCAACGCCCTATTTCGTAGTTTCAAACGACGTGTCATATAATTATATTTTCTAACTAGTTAAACATATTATCGTCACAAACGTATGTTTTTACATATCATATTTTCTGTCTGAATTAAATTATTATTGTATAAAATTAATATTTTTCGATTAGAATCTCGTAGTTGTCAAATATCTTATTTAAGAGCCGCTGTCTTAACGCCCAAGCTAAGCCATTATTTGACGTTGCGATATTAAAAAAATAAAAATATTTAAGATATTAATAATTTTTTTTTTAATTTGTAACGATGTGTTCCTGGTATGTTCGCAACGTTTTAAGAATTTTGTAAATATTTAATTCTTAGGCTGGCCTCACACAGCCGGAATTTCATAATCGGAAATTCATATTCTTACAGATCGATCTATGAAATTCATAATCTGAAAAAAATCAGAATGTGTGTGGAGCGTACTGATATTGTATGGTATTCCGGTCTTTCTAAATTAATAATATGAATTTCCGATTATGAAATTCCGGCTGTGTGAGGCCAGCCTTAGCGATGTAATTGAAGATGGATAACTAGATTATTGTAAATAAGAGCTATTTACAAACTCGAATAAAATATGTTTATTTTGTCAAAATGAAATTAATAAAGCGTTAAAATTATTGTGCTTTTTATTTCTATATTATTTTGTTTCAAAGCTTTTTTTTTAAATTTGATTGATACAAAACTTTGAAGAATGCAGTCATGATTTTTTTGCTGTCGGTAGATAACTTGCAATAGCCGCCTGATTGTTATAGCTAGTGGTTGAGTGACATGCATATTTTCTCTGTTTATAGGTTTATACAGCTATTTGATTATTCTATGATCGTATAATATAAATTATTATGTTAGAACTGATTTATGAATTAAGACAGAAGACCAACAATATTGTGATTGTTTCAGCAATTTGAGCAGATTTGGGTTATTGACGTTTTTTTCTCTGTTGGGGAATGCGTTTACGCATATCCGGCAGTCTGGGGATGTGGGACTTCCCGGGGCGGTTGAGGCCGCGCCCGGGTGTACCCAGTATCCACCGCTTTGGCAGAGCCGCGGGATACGCGGAATACACAACCGCGACACGGTTGTATTTAATCACAGGGTTAACCTCAATTTAGATTCACGCATTAGCAAATTAATCCTTAAATTAATCTAATTGTTGAATACTTTATACCAGGTTTTCTCAAACTTTCGGATCCACGAACCCCTGTTACAATTACCAGGTAACAGCGAACCCTTTACTAACTAATGAAAATACATAAAGTGCCAAAAGAGTGCCGCGCGTGCCTGCTGGTTATCAAGCCAACACTACGTGAATCTTGTCGCGAACCCCTAGGGGTTCGCGGACCCCACTTTGAGAAACCTTGCTTTATACTAATGTGTCTAATGACTTTTCACACATTAGCTCAGTTAGGATCTCATATTGCCACCATATTTAAAAACATACTCCATAGTATATTTAAATACAGATAAGTTAAATAAAAATCTTCACATCGCGTTTGTTTTAATAACAAAGTGTAGAACTATAGCATAGGCTGTAGAATATAAAGGTATGGTTAAAAGTCGTAATACTCTTTATATAATGTGTTATATCTATGCATAATGCACAAGATGGGACCAGGACCCGATCTAGCCATTTAGCCGCTCCAGGCAAAGATCATTTTCGCCGCCCTTTACATATACAGGAAACATATTTGTTGGGGGAAAATAGGAGGAATATTTAAATAAAATACTCAAATAATTCCACTAGCAAACTTAAGGTAGGTTAGCTGGTAAAATTCTCAAACTTAAGTGGTGGATGGCTAGGTTGGAAGATAGGAATGTGTCAATTTCGCCGCCCCTCATTTTTGCCGCTCTGGGCAAATGCCCGGCTCGCCCCCCCCTTAGATCGAGCCCTGGATGGGACTCACTGGCTCATTGGTCAGCAACAACCACTTAAAAGCATGTGGTCGCAGGTTCAGGGTCCAGGGTCTTGGATACAACTTAACAAGCCAGCTACAGCTGTATCAATGTACTATATTATGTCTTATATGGCCTCTCCACGTTAACATAATATAATATGATGGACAAGCGATTACGAACGTCTATGCGTACCCATCAATCATGGACAATCATAGACGAATATGTTCATGACGCATGTGCATGCTAAAAATTATGTCAGTCAAGCAGTGAAGAGGGATCATTAGATAATAGATATGCGATAGTGCAAGTCTGCGAAAACTTATAATTTATAACGCTGCACAAAGGGCCAAGCTACCTTATTAAAAAATAATTGGATTCTCGTCCTCCGTAAGTCGGTTAATCAGTGTTATCATTAAAGAAGCGTCATGCAATGTCACGAGAACAATGATGATAAGCGTTACCTAACGTCGCGTGGGGTGGGGTGTTCACTTTCAGTTTCCACCGCCGGCGCGATCCGACAACACGTGTAACACGCCTGACACACTTTTTGAACGTTTTAATTATTTCCCGGCTTTAAGATTTACTCGTTTTTTTTTAAGATGAACGTAGTGTTTTTTTGTGAAAGAGTGTGATGTGTTACAAAGATAAAACCCCAAAGCAACATCTGTCGAAAAGTGAGTATTCGGCTGTGTGGATATTCCTTTGTCCTTTGTTTTTTAATTTAGAGTATAGTTTGTCATTAATGAGTCGTTCTAATTTTGAATTTGGTGCATTTGTATTTTGTGCACAGTGCAAGTGCTAAAGCCAAAGAGAATGTGCTAAAGCTTAGGAAAATCCTAAATCTGAAAACTGCCGTTTGTCGAGAAAAAATAATAAAAGCATTGTGTGACCGTTAAATTTGAATGTAGTTTAAGAATAAGTAGGTTTATTTATTTTATGGTCATATTTTATAGTTCAAAGCTTTATCCTCCTATCCCATATATTTTACAAAATGTAATAGTTGTACATTTTTTAACCGACTTCCAAAAAACGAGGAGGTTTTCGGCTGTGGATATATATATTTTTTTTTATAAAGTCGACTTGTTTTTGCTGTTTTATATTTTCTTAATTAGGACAATCGAATACAATTTTTGACTCCAAGGGCCTGTCCGCACTGCGAATTTTAGCCGCGCGGATTTTATTCACGTGAATTTATTTATAATATAATTCTTTCATCCACAGTGCGGATACTCTCATAAAATTCATTGCGAAAAAAAAATCCGCGCGGTAATTCGCAGTGCGGACAGCGCGGGCCACGAATTTGACAAGTAGTTAAACTACCGGCCTAACAAGCTGCATACTAAAATAATATTAACATGTATAGTCCACCTAATATAATATTATAATACCCACAGCTATAATTATATAGCCAATTTTAATAACTTCTCATTAACATAATATTTGAATAATTAATATCCTATATCTACAGGATGTAACAAATAAGAGATAATACTTTAGGGTGTGTACGTGTTCCTTGTAGACAGTTCACTGTGAAAGTAGCAGCGCTGAAAGACCAAATTTTTTTTCACTTTTGTATGGGGAAACTCATGACGCTCGGACCTTTGCCCATACAAAAGTGAAAAAAAAATCGTCTTGCAGCGCTGCTACTTTCACAGTGAACTCTCTACAAGGAACACGTACACACCCTAAAGTATTATCACTTATTTTTGTTACACCCCGTATAAGAATCTCTCGTAACTTAAATGTCAAAACTATTCGATTTAATCGTATTGCTTTAAATTGCAAGGAGATTTGCATAAGATTAATACAATTAATTACATAACGATATACGGCAGTTGTAAATTACGATGCACTAGGTAATAAAAGTCGGAAAATAATTATTCATGTTAAATACATTTATGTAAGTAGGTTGCGTGAAAAAACGCAAGTTTTTCATCGCTTACTAAGTTAGCGAACGTAAAATGGTTTAGAATTTAGATACATGATTATTGATTATGTATTTACTTACCTATAATATTATGCAGGCGCGGTCCGAAGGGGGGGTCACAGGGGACATGACCCCCCCCAAAATCTGGGACAAATGGATAAATCTCAAAATCTTGCCAAATAATAAAAGGAAATTTCTAGCTACCCCATAGCAGCGACAAATTTTTATTTTTTAGTGTAGCGACTAAACTGTACTCGGCGAAACGAGGCGGTAGCGGTCATTGAGTTCGAAGTGATATTATATGCTTCATATTCAGTTTACATCGAGTATGCATAATCGCCCTTAAATTAGGAACATCAACTGACACTTCATTGTCATATTTTGTCAATCGCAGTTTCTATCATAGACGACAGTATATATTATGTCTATGGTTTCTATCATAGACATACGACAGTATATATTATGTCTATGGTTTCTATAGAAAATGGCATGTTTTTGACAGAGAGACAATGACCGCTACTGTCCCCCCCCCCCCGCTACTGTCTGGCCCCCTCCAAAATTTTAGGCTGCGACCGCGCCTAATATTATGTTGGTTTTGCGCACTCTTTATGCTCTCTACGTGTGCCGAACTATGTTAAAATCAAAAGTTATTTATATGACTCTATACAGTATATTCACTGGCGCATTAGAATACATAAATTTAGAGTTTTGCATAACCTATTACCTACGCTAGCAAAGAAACTAAAATGAATTCATTTAAAATAATATAAAGATTTTATGAACCTTATCCTATTAACTAAAGCCGGTAAAAGTAGGTGCAACTTGCAGTGTATTTAAAAATGATTCAACTATAATTATTTTTCAAGTAAGTAATTTTTTTCAGTGCTATAAGTAACTGTTTTTTAAATGTTAGGTATTAGTACTAAAACTTTTTAAGTTTCTCAAAGGTTTCAAATTACTTTGCGGTTTATGGCATATTGTGGTGGCAGGATTTAGGATTAGTGTTATACCGGCTTTAAACCACAATAGAAGCCTGAAAAATGTGGTTTCTTAAAGTTTGTAGTTTTCATTTTTGGAAAGAAAATTTTCACTTTTGTACAAGGAAAACTTTTACAAATATGTTGCACGGTTGGGAAAAAGCTTTAGCTGCCAGTGTTTGTAGTGTTTTGACTCATTTAAATTTTAAGTAACTTATTTAGTAACTAAACTCAGAAAGTTTAGTACGAGTAAAAACAAAGAGTCGCCCAAGACTCTACATCCACATGCAACTAGATCCAAAAGAAACTTTTTTTCTTCCAAGACCTCATTGGCCATCGCACTTGGGAACCACCTAAGTGTTTGGCTGAGCCTCCTAGAGCTCGTGCACATTTGGCCAACGCATTGAGCCAGCGAATCGGGCCAAAGTGTTGAGACTATAGAGGCCTTTTTAGGGTTCCGTTGTCAACAAGGAACCCTTATAGTTTCGGTCTGTCCGTCCGTCTGTCCGTAGGTCTGTCCGCGGTTTTGCTCAAAGACAATAATATAGGGCCTACAAACTACAAAGCCGTAATTTGGCATGAGTGCACATAATATTAATAATGCCGACAAAATGGTAAAAAAAATCTTAAATATTATATTTTTTTATGGTACCTCCCCTACACATCAAGCGGGGATGATTATTTTTTTCGCGTCCACCCCATCGTGTCGGGTGTTTTTTTTTTTTTTTTGCGTCAAGAAAATGCTTTTAAATATCTCTCGGATGGAGGTCATATCCGCAACAATTCGGAGCTCTGCTGAGTCCGAAGATGGTGGTAGGCGCACCCCCTACCCACTAAAAACTCGGCGGTAAGTACGCGCGCGTACTATGCGCTTTAGGCCATAGATTATTCTATGCTTTAGGCGAGCCGCGGGATTCCGTGAGTCTTTATAATATACTTACGAGCTTTTGCCCGCGGCTTCGCTCGCGTTAAGAAGTATTATTATATACAAACTTTCATCCGTATTTTAGCCCCTTGGAGGTCGAATTGATCAAAATCCTTTCTTAGCGGATGCCTACGTCATAATATCTACCTGCATGCCAAATTTCAGCCCGATCCGTCCAGTGGTTTTGGCTGTGCTTGATAGATCACCATGTCAGTCAATCACCTTTGAGTTTTATATATATAGATAGTCCTCCTTATCGATTTCGATAACGGCGACCCCAGAAATTAGGGATTGTTTCTATTATGAGCCCTAATATGACTTGCTAGACCGAACTTGGTTTTGAATGTCCTATCACATGTGCTACGGTAGAGTTGGCCGACAGAGTTGTAAGTATAGATGTAGGAAGGCTTAGGTCTCTCTTTACGCAATTGGCGCTTTGCTTCAAGCGTCTGTAGACGGTCTTTCTCAAAATTTTTGATCTTGGTATTGGTCGTAGAGCGCCAAGATATCCGCTCAGTAGCAAGCTTTTCCCAACATGCAGGGCCAATAGCCACTCTGCCGTCGGAAGAATATAGAGGCCTGCAGCTGTACTACTTGGGACTTGGGAGTGACATTCCGTACTCTACTTGGCCCAATGCGCTGGCCCCATGTGACCAGCAGGTTTAGACAATGAATCTAGATACATCAATGGATCTAGTCTATCGTTGGAAAGCCTAAACCAACACGTCACGTATGATCGGGTCACAAAACACGATATGTGTGACACATCTAGGGTTGCGGTAACTTGAGACGGTGCGGTCAACCATCAATATTAGTACATGAACATTAATGTGCCTATGATAATCCATACTTATATTATTATAACGCGAAAGTGTGGCTGTCTGTCTGTTATCTCTTCAAGCCCATACCGCTGAACCAATTTTGCTGGGTATGGGGATACTTTGAGTCCCGGGGAAGGACATAATCCCCGCGTTCCATTTGATGTTAAAAACGATCAAAATAGGAGGATTTTTGAGCGTTTTGATCGTTTTTATCACTAAATAGAACGCGGGGATTATGATGCTTTTTATCCTGAAAAAATCTATAGTCGATAAACAAATTTTGGCCTAACGGAGTTGCAGGTGTTATCTAGTTAAATAATGTAGAGCTGAAGAATTTGTTCCGACGCGCTAATCTCAGGAACTACTGGTTCGAATTGAAAAAATCTTTTTGGGTTAGATAGTCCATTTATCGAAGACTTAAAGCTATATATCTTCTTCTATCGGTCGCTATATATAATAATATATAGCGACCGATAGAAGAAGATTAGAGAATCAGTGAAAAATGTGGAAAAAGCGGGGAAAATTATATTCTTTGTTACTATGTGTAGCGCGAACGAAATTGCGGGCAATCGGATTCATCAGAAATCAGAATATTATGAGTTATGAACTTATGACCCTTTTTTTTATAATAGAATATCATTTTTTAATAGAATATCATCTTTACTAGTTAGTTGTCGAAAAAAATATTTTAAGTGTTGTAGCATCCGTCGAAACGCAAGGTTTTTACTTATTACGTCACAGAAAGGAATTCTGTATTCACCGTTATGTTTAGTTCTTTGTAAATAAAAATTAAAAGCCTATTTAATCGACTTCTGAAAAAAGAGGAGGCTCTATTTTCGGCTGTGGGTTTTTTAAAATATAATAACGATAAAAGGAAATGTCTTTAAAACGCTTTAATTAAGATTCTGATTTATAATTTTAGTCATTAGCTGGTACTCATTACTCGTTACTATATGATACATGAATCAGAGAACGAGTAGACAGAACACCTGATGATAATAAAGTCATAGCACTGCATGTCGACACTTGCAACCAGAGGACCTGTAGGCTGTAACTCTGCCAGTAGTTCGAGTTAAGTTGTTATTTAAAATCACCTCTAAGGTTTTCGGTTACCTCAAACCAACATTGAAAGCGTTTGTTCTCATTGGTTTACTTTGAAACCTTGTTAATGATTTTTGAAATCCTAAAAAGAGTTTTTTTGCTTAGACTGGCGCAAGTGGGCCTGAGGGTGGTTTTTGTGGTGTTAAATCGCGGTCAGTCGGTCTCAATGTCGGTTGTATAACGCGAGATGTGTTACGTCACGGACGGTGTATGCGAGACGGCGATAAGGCCCTTCATCATCATCACGATCTACCTATAATAGTATAGCTTTTATTGCTTTGAGCGCGGCGACCGAATCGACAAATTCCGTAACGAAAATAAGCCTAACACGTCGTCGTCTAACGTCGTTTCAGCCGGCAGACTTCGGCACGGTGTTTGTGTGCGTGCGACTAGACGTATGCGTGTAGACTAGATGCTACGCAATAGCTTTACCGCGGCAGTCCCTGAGTGCCACACATATTTTTTATGGGAAATTGGTCCACCACACATTCCCACTGCAACTCCTGTAAGCCAGGATCGCAGAGGTAACCAACCACGAAAACCCCTTTGATATTATGATCTCAGATCAAAATCAACCATATTGGTACGGTGAAAATATAGCTCCCACACCGGTTTCGGTGACGGTGGCCGGTTTCATTGAAACCAGGCCAGCTACGCAGGAGTAATTTTATAGCGCCCAAGTTTGTGCGCAGTACAAAAGAGCACTCTCTATTCCTTTACTCTCATAACCCAGTGGGACGGAAGACCGACACGACCGGCGAGAGATCAGGCGCAGGACCGACTTTTTACATGTCCATCCGACGCATGGATCATCTTACTTGTCAGACAGTCAGGTGATCAGCCTGCATTGTCCTAACCAAACTTGGAAATAAAATTTTACCAACGCGGGAATCGAACCCACGACCTCCGAGTCAAGAGCCGCGCTCTATACCACTAGACCACGGAGGCGTTAAGGCGTTGGAAATATGTAAGTTGTGTATTGACTTGCTTGGAAGTTCTTTTTAATCATGTTATTTTAACTCTTTCTCTCTCTTAGATTAGGAATCACACACTTGCCAGATTAAGCATTAGGTTAGATTTAAAAGACCGTTAAAAGGTACAAATTTTTCATGCATTACTATACATAAATAACACAATATAATCGGCAAAAAAAATAATCAAGTTGCATGATCCATAGGTTCATTGGACGAAATATAAAAAGTTTTTGGTTGATTGATTCTCATTGCTTGTGCAGTGTGGTATAACACCGTCCTGCGCAGACGCATGTATGTTCACTAAGTACGCACTTTCTCCATATTGTTCTCGAGTCATAATAATTATGACATTTTGGCGCGACCCAAATTAATGGGCTAGCCGCAGCCTCCGGCTACACTTGTAAGTTGTAACAGATATAAAATTTTCAAACCAAAGTTTGATTTAAAATAGCACAACAAATATTTCAATGTCTACCAGCTGAGTTCCGACTATTAAAAAAAAAACATTATTTAGAACATTAGGCTGAAGTCTGAAGAGAAACAGCCGGACAGACAAGCAGGCAGTAAAGTCTGTTCTTTTTTAGGGTTCCGTAGCCAAATGGCAAAAAACGGAACCCTTATATATTCGTCATGTCTGTCTGTCTGTCCGTCCGTATGTCACAACCACTTTTCTCCGAAACTATAAGAGCTATAATACTATAGAAACTTGGTAAGTAGATGTAGTTTGTGAACTGCTTTAAGATTTTGATACAAAAATGGAAAAATTATTAAAAATTTTAGGGGTCCCTATAGGTACAACTGAAATAAAAAAAAAATCTTTCATCTAACCTATGCGTGTGGAGTATCTATGGATAGGTCTTCAAAAATCATATTGAGGTTTCTAATATTTTTTTTTCTAACCTGAATAGTTTGCGAGAGAGACTCTTCCAAAGTGGTAAAATGTGTGCCCCCCCCTCTAACTTCTAAAGTAGGGTAAGTCTAAAAAATATCTACGTGATGTACATTACTCCCAAAACTACCAACGAAAATTATTTCGAACGGGATCTAGCCAGTAGTTTTTTTATACGTCATAAATGGTAAACCTGAATTTAACTTTCAATAAATCAACTGAAATATTAAAATAAGTCAAAAACCTCTTAATTTCATAAAAATTATATACGTTACTGCTGCTGCGGAAGCCTTCATGGGCGAGTCCAACTCGCACTAGGCCGGTTTTTTTGGGTTGAAATTGGACATAACTTTCTTAACATTCTTCTTAATTAGATGATGATAGAAGCTAAGCTTAAGTAAGGAAACGAGGAAGAAAAGAAGTAAGTTATAATAGAGAACCGCAATTTAGATTATTTTACAACTTTAGAGACAGAACATAATATATGTATTTAGAGTTTAAATACATATCTATATATATACAGGGTGTAACAAAAATAAGTGATAATACTTTAGGGTGTGTACGTGTTCCTTGTAGAGAGTTCACTGTGAGAGTAGCAGCGCTGAAAGATCAAAAAAAAAATTCAGTTTTGTATGGGGAAACTCGTGACGCTCGGGCCCTTGCTCATACAAAAGTGAAAAAAAATGTTGGTCTTTCAGCGCTGCTACTTTCACAGTGAACTCTCTACAAGGAACATGTACACACCCTAAAGTATTATCACTTATTTTTGTTACACACTGTATGTATATATATATATATATATATATATATATATATATATATATATATATATATATATATATATATATATATATATATATATATAT
Source organism: Aricia agestis (assembly GCF_905147365.1). Classification (NCBI taxonomy): domain Eukaryota; kingdom Metazoa; phylum Arthropoda; class Insecta; order Lepidoptera; family Lycaenidae; genus Aricia; species Aricia agestis. The sequence continues at coordinate 12,973,460 of NC_056425.1, forward strand.
ATATATATATATATATATATATATATATATATATATATATATATATATGAATGGATTTTCAAATGTGTTAGTCGCGTTAAAACTCGGAAACGGCTGGACGGATTGGGCTGATTTTAGTCTTAAAATATTCGTAGAAGTCCAGGGAAGGTTTTACAGTGACACAAAGTTTACCGGGACAGCTAGTATTAACTATAACTAAATGTTGCCAGCATCTTCAGCACATATGTTGCCTGGACAAATATTGTCCTATATCCTTTTCCGGATCTCAAAGTCGGATACATAATATTATTATGGTGTCCTGGACACTTTGAGCTCCCGAGGTGCACTTACCTCAATTCGAAAATTGGTTAGCATTTTAACTTTTAACAGTGAAGAGGTTTAGAGGTAGACACTTTCGCATAATAATTTTATTCAATCAGACATCATGATTTATAGTTTATCACTAAAATTATTAACATAAGGTTGTTTATTTGACTACGAAACAGTATTTTGTGAACTGTGAAGGTCGTATGTAATATCGGGGTCGGTGTTTATATTATATAGTAATTTGATGATACCAGACTTCGAATACATCCTTTATTAACCGACTTCAAAAAGAAAAGAGGTTATTAATTCGACCCGCGTGTGTGTTATATTTCCAGAACTGCCCAGTTATCGTTTATTCTATATCAGCGTCTGAAACTCTGAACAAATGTACCGAATGTGTGTTTTTATGTTTGTGTTCGCATATATACGTGGGAGAGCCATGCTTCGGCACGAATGGGCCGGCTCGACCGGATAAATACCACGTTCTCACAGAAAACCGGCGTGAAACAGCGCTTGCGCTGTGTTTCGCCGAGTGAGTGAGTTTACCGGAGGCCCAATCCCCTAACCCCTACCCTATTCCCTTCCCTACCCTCAACTATTCCCTTCCCTTCCCTCCCCTATTACCCTATTCCCTCTTAAAAGGTCGGCAACGCACTTGCAGCTCTTCTGATGCTGCGAGTGTCCATGGGCGACGGAAGTTGCTTTTCATCAGGTGACCCGTTTGCTCGTTTGCCCCCTTATTTCATAAAAAAAAAAAAAAAATTTACTAGGCATTTCAACTTGGGTAATATCGCAAGTTTCATAAAAAAACATTAGAGTAGTTTTTGAGATAGGGGATTTTATTTTTTTATATTTTAAGCTATAACTTTTACGACTAACCAACGGTCCTGCAGCCTGCTACAACTTACAGAACCTAATCTGGACCTGAAAGCACACTAACGTGAAGTAGCGTAGTTTCATAATGTGTGTGTGTGTGTGTGTGTGTGTGTATGTGTGTGTGTGTTGGGTGTGTGTGTACGCGCAGCTCGAGTATGTAAAAACCTATAAAGATGGAGAGTAGAATTATTAGAGTATTTAGTAGAGTAAAGACTCTTTACTATCTTGGTTTATAGGGTTCTGTGGTGACTACTAGGATGTCGTTAGGTATCTGTCTGTTCTTTTGCTTTGGTCTCGCTGTGTAGCCGCCAAACCGCGCACTCGGGCGGATGCATCTCAATCAATTTAGATAATACTAGATTTTTTTTAAACGGGCTGTGGCCCACCACACATTCCCACCACAGTATCTCCTGTGTCGCCAGGATCGACAGCGGTATATCCAACCACGAAAACCCTTTAATATGATCTTAGGGAGCCCGAGGGTCATGTCACATGCTAAAGCTGTCTTGGGACCCGCAACGAAATTAATCTGAAGAAAATAGGAGGAGTAGGAAGAATTAAATTACTAGATGTCGCCTGCAACAACGTTGCGCCAAAAATCATATACATTTTTCGGGGATAAGCAGTATCCTATGTCCTTTCCCAGGACTCAAAGTATTCAAGCCTTTCAGAAAAATCGGTTCAGCGGTTCGGGCGTGAGGAGGTAACAGACAGATTGACACTATCGCATTCATAATATTAGTATGGATATTGGAAGGGGGTTTAAGTTTCGCAAACGAATTCAAGATGGCGCACGTGACCTAACACCTGACCTCACAACTGTTGCTTTAATCATCATCATCCCGACACCCACTTCACTCAATGCTAAGAGCTTTTGAGTCGAGTTTTGATGGTTGACAAACATACAGACAAGTGACACTCAAATAATAGAGCGTTACTAATATGACGAAAAAACTTAGGCGCGTGGGCTTCAAGTTTTAGAGTTTGATGAAGTACAATCTACTTAAAAGAACTTACGAAAATAAATTAATTATTCATAGCCAGCAAATATGCTCCATTAATTTTGGTTAAAATGCTTTAAACTTTTCATGATCTACTAGATGACGCCCGCAATTCCGTTGCGCCAAAATTAGTTTATCGCGCGGGAACCGTACATTCTTCCGGGTTAAAACGTATCCTATGTCCTTTCCCGGGACTCAAAGTATCTCCATACTCCATACCAAATTACAGCAAAATCGGTTCAGCGGTTTGGGCATGAAGAGGTAACAGACAGACAGACAGACACACGGACAGACAGACAGACACACTTTCGCATTTATTAGTATGGATTTTGACCTATTTGATGACCTATTGTAATGCAAGCACATATAAAATTAACGGAGGATAACAATAGTTTTTATCATAGTTCTCTTTGAATGACATTTCACATTAAGTAAGTACTATTATCTCATATAATTTAATCATAATTTCGTTCACGTAACTCTAAATATGTATGGTATTTAAATTATTTAAGAGGAAAGTTTTGCTCTTTCGTAAGCAATCGTTTTATAGTTTTTTTAAATTCTCAATTAAAGGTTAGGTTAGGTTAGGGGGGGGGGGCAGGGGGAGGCAGCCGCCCCCCCTGGATCATGTTGACATCCCTACTAAGTATCTTTATAAACACTAAACACCTAGCTTATACAAAATCTGATTTGCCACAGATTTTAATTTAATGTGCTTTTTGTGACTGCATAGTACATCCTCTTTACTAACTTCCGAATTCTCACATAATATTATTAGGATGGCTTCGCGGACCACTTAGAATGCCTCCAGGGCAGGCAGTTCTTAAGAACCACTGCCACAATTAATGATTGGTCTCGCGCGCGGTGCTACGAGATCAATCATTAATCTGAGAGACAGACTGACAGACACACTTTTGCATTTATGAGTAAGATATACTTTGGTTTGAATTTACTTAAGCTGAAAGTAAGAAATTAGGTGACATAATCATAAATCGCGCTATCAAAGTTTTGAACTGAGAAAAATATAGAGTTTCCTCTGGGAGTTAACTTTAAGACTTAGCTAGATTGTGGTCTCTTCATGCTTTATTAAAAATTGAAATACAGCTCTGTAGCTAAGAAACTATCCATCCATATCCATACTAAGCCCGGCCGCACATTGTCCGAAATTTCTGATCAGAAACAGTTGAACGTCCGCGCTGTCTCTTACATTTTGTACTGAGCCGAGTGAGCTCGAACTCGCCGGAAGGATATTTCGGATAGTGTGCGGGGTGGCGCGGGCGGTCCGGCGAAATTCAACTGTTTCTGATCAGAATTCGGACAATGTGCGGCCGGGCTAAAAGTGCGTCTGTTTGTTACCTCTTCAGTCTTCACGTCCAAACCGCAGGACAGGTTTTGCTGTTTGGTATGGGTCCTGTAAAAGGACATAATATAGGTTGAAGCCAAACGAGCGTAATTTTGTGAGTCACAGAATTTCTGCCGCGTCTTTTCATACAAATCATGACTCACAAAATTACGCTCGTGTGAATCAAACAGGACTTTTGTATGAAACTGAATGCAGCAGAATTTCTGCCAGCCGAAATTCTGCGACTCACAACTCACAAATTACGCTCGTTTGGCTTCACCCATTAGGATACTTTTTATCTCGAAAAAAATGTACGGTTCCCAGGCCACGAGATAAACGAATTTTCGTGGCATCATCTAGGATATTATATAAATATGGAAGATTGCTCCTTTATGGTTGGGTTGCACCAGAGGCGTGGTTGAAGTTAAAGTTATGGTCAAAGTTATGGTTATATTTAAGGCTAACTTTAACTTTAACCTTAACTTTGACCACAGAATTTGACAGATGACAGCTGGTCCGACAAGGCTTGAAGTAAACGTGGGCGGGGGCGCTGCTGGTAAAGGCGTACTGTCAAAAATGACGTTTTTGTATGTCGACAGCGTTAGTTCCTTTTTTCGCCACGTGCATCTAAAGCCTTGTCGAGCTCTATGGTTATGGTTAAATATGGCGTCTTGATGGAGTCCACTTTTAACTTTAACCAAAGATTTGACATTTTGCATTGTAGGTAAAGTTATAGTTAAAGTTACAGTTATAGTTAAAGTAAGTTGGTGCAACCCAATCTAAGAGATACATAAAGCAACTTGAATCATGAATGGCTAACAACATGACATTTGGCACGATCATAACTTCTTATGTATGTCATGAGGTGTATGACTTGTATGTATGAGTCAGTATGACATAACATAACAGACATACCCAAATACGAACATACGGACAATAGTGTTATTAAAATATCTTAGATGGCCTTTCCACCTCCATCGCTATGTTATAATATATCATCATTATTAATAATAACAGACGGATAGTTATTAATAATTGTCATTATTAATAAAAATATGTTATAATTGATATTTATTACTAAATAATGGATTAAGTGAGCGTAAATAGTGATGATTAAAATATGTAGTGTAAACGTCTTGTATTTCTTCGTAGTTCAGTCTAATATTATATAAAAATAAGTCGGGTTTTCCTTCCTGACGCTATAACTCCAGAACACACGAACCGATTTCCACGGTTTTGCATTCGTTGGAAAGGTTTCAGGCTCCGTGAGGTCTATAGAAAAAACTTCAAGAGAAAAGCAGGAAAACAGGGAAAATCATTCTATAGTATCGTATTCATCAAAACAATGTTTGCCGGGACAGCTAGTTGTAATATTATTTTGTACTAGAGGACCCGACGGACATCGTCCAGCCCATAGACTTATTTATATATTATATTGTCGTAGTCCCGTCATATCTATGAAGTTTAAATTATCAAAAGCAGTGAGGTCTTTGGAATTAAGTGATTTTTCTAATAATTATTATCTTCTCTCTCTTAGATATTTCTTTATATAATCTTGAATCGCCGATCACAAAATATAGAACATAGAAATGTCGACATCATATCATCGAACGCTCATGTCAACTGCATAATATAAATCTTTGATCTTATTTAAAGAAGCGAAAAATAAAAGGGCCGTAGCCAAAGTCCCTTTCTTAAGCTTTTGTCAAACTGCATACATTTTGTTAACGAATTTTGTCATCATTGTTAACGAAAGATACTTTGTCTAAGGGGGCAGTTTCAGTACCTATCGATAGCTATAGTTCGTTAGTTTAATTATTGAAACTGCAGTCAAAAAGTCTAATAACCGGGCATTAAATAAATTTACAAAACATTAAGATACTGACCCACCGCCGAGACAAAAACCTTTTAACGTTGTTTTGTAATTTCCGTTAGCAAAAGGCCATCGTTATCACTATCTTGTCGATCAGTGGATCATATCTTAACAACAACACATAGTTTAATCAGTTACCTGTATCCTACATGTGTTTTAATTAAATAATGTATTCTGCAATTTAAAATTTTTCAATTAGCACTAATACAAATAATTTTAGACATCAGTTGAAAATTATAAACTTACAGTCCATGCTAATACGAGTATTTTTTAACAAGACGTTCCGCGCGTCCGCATTCGTAGCGCGAACCGTACATTTTCCCTGAAAAGGTAACCTATGTATTTACTCTTTCCCCGTGGTCTACTGTATATCTCTGCTAAATTACATAAGAATCGGTCAAGTACTTCGTAAGATTAGCTCGTTAAAAAACAAACCCTTTAGCTTTATTAATATTAAGTTACATCTAAGACAAGATTATCAATAATTTTATTCGAATGAAATTAAATTCAATAGTTGCATTCCAATTTTAATTAAATTAAATTCTTCCCATCACACAAATTACAATGAACAGTAAATGATCATGATGTGATAAATGATGCTGACGATCAATGGGTTACCAGCGGTTTTGTAATTTGTATTGACTTTGTATGAACATGAATGAAATAATCGTGAATTAAAATAATTGAATAATGATTAATCATTAATTTATTGCCTAATCACCTGTCTATACAAGTTTTATTCGATTTCTAAGAGATAAAGGACAATCCTGTGTCATTGAATTATGTTTTAACTTATTACAACTAGAAGGAAGAAAATTATTTGGCAGACCATTTATGTATATTATTATTATATTGTTTCAAATGAATTGCATAAACTACGTAAAGTGGAGTTAACATAAAAGGTATTTTCGTCACTCGAGTGTGTATCACAGTCTCTATCTGTCCACAGAGTGGAGGGCGCCGCGAGAGTATGGCGGGGGGCGCCCCGCCGCCCGCGCCGCCCCCGCCGCCCCCGCCGCCGCCCTTCCCCCCACATCCTCTGCGAGCCCTCGGTGACATGCAGCCAGTGCTCAGGTGAGAGATAAACTACAGATTACTAAAAAATCCTACGTAACTTAATAACTGTAGACCAGGGGTCACCAAATGGCGGACCGCGGTCCGCATCCGGACCACCGACCCATTGTGTGCGGACCAAGCATGTACGAAGATGATCTTAGTTCATCTTAGGACTTCAACATCTCTAGGATTTAATGTCAATATCTATAGCTTGCAACAATATTTCATTCTACACTTCAGAGAGATTCATTCTTATCTCATCTCATTGATATCTAAATAAATAAGTTTGTAATTTCCGTAATTAACTTTGTTTAATAAAATTTTTTTCAAAAATGTGTGGACCGCGAAGGTCATTTCATGTCTTAAAACGGACCCCGAGCGAAACTAATTTGGTGACCCCTGCTATAGAAGACCTTCCAAGTTATCTCGGTCATCGGTGCTTAATGCTTATGGATTTCTTCCGTTGGGGTGGTAGCGGAATGAATTGGTTTCTTAGAAGGCAAATAATATAAGAAACCAGTTCATAGTAGTTCATTTGCGATAGATTCTTTATCTAGGTCACCATTACAGCAGACGAAATAGTTTGGCTATTGTACTATCGACAGCAGCTGCTCGACCAAGCAATTAGATGGAATTTGTACCCTATTATGGGTACGTTTGTTGACTGTTGTAGGCCTTTAGTCCAGTCATTACGTCGGAAAAATCGGGTTAGAAATGCAAATGAACCAAGAAAGCCAAATTTTGGATACTACGTGGGGGATGGCTAGAAAAGCTTAAGTTCAAATTGTTGGGATTTCTCGGTTCATTTGCTTTTCCAAATGTATATAATGACTGGAGTACTTATATTTTGAGTCATTCTAGAAGAAAAGCAAAGTTTTATTGCTTGCTGGTCTGGGAATAAGTTTCCTTTTATAGTGATTCCAAGTTCCAGTTTCTTCTTCCCCAGATCCAACCCCCTGTACCAGGAGGAGGAGCAGGAGGTGGTGATCACGGTGGAGCTGTCTGAGGGCGAGGAGCCCCCGGTGAACCCCCTCGCCCCGCGCCGGGCGCCCTCCACTTCCTCGGGTAAGATGTACCGTCATGATAGCTCATTGGCTGTCCACCAATTTTTGTCTCATCACACGGTTTGGTGTAAGAAGTGTATCCAGTGGCGGCTCTAGGGGGTGGCGAACAAGGCAATCGCCCGGCGGGGCCTCGCACTTGCAGCGGGGCTAAAATGGTCGTTTTGGAGAATCGTAATATGAATCATGACATGATTCATTTTCTTAAAATCGCAAAATGCAATTCTGCTTGCAATTCATGTCTAGTAGTTCGTACTAATTTGACATTTGTCAGTTTGACAGTTTTGACAATTCATTTGCTGAATTGATTGAGAGGAATTGCTAAATGTGGCCATTTTAGCCACGCTGGGGCCTCGCAAGTTGTTTTTTTAGAAGACAAAAGTGCCTTGCAAAGACCTTCCGTCCGGGGCATCACAATGGGTAAGGCCGCCACGGAGTGTATCAAGTCCAAGTAATATACGAACTTACTCTTTCTCTGCCCAGCCTAGTGGTACCGACGATCCAAAGCGATCGGCAAGAATCAGGCTTGTGCCTGTTACCACCATCATGCCTATCCGATGCACATCTATCTATTGGAACATCAGCACAGGCACTGTCACCGAATTCGGTGTCAGGTGCGGAAGGCATTATCACAATATTAATCGGACAGATCTTAACTCAAACACTACAGCTTTTAATTTCAATTTCTAATTATTCACGTCAATGTGAAGTTTTGTTTCTAGTCTAGTTGTTTCAGTAGGATATAAGAATTCCAGATTCGAATCTGGAATTCTTCCTGCCTCCTATGTGCTTTTGATTAATTTCGTTCCGGCTCCCAACACAGCTTTAGCATGTCCCTAGGGCTCCCTGAGATCAAAAGGTTTTCGTGGTTCGATACCGCTGTCGATCCTGGCGACACAGGAGATACAGTGGTGGGACAAAGCCCGATTAAAAAATAGTCTCCTTGTTTGGTGTACACCAGGATACGGCAGTGGCGGCGGCAGCCACGGGCGCGTGTCCCCCAGTTTACCAAAGAGCGAAGAACAGGGCAGCGACCCCGACAGCCCCTCCGCGACCATGACCAGAAGCCTGAAGGAGGACATCAGAGCGTGTTTAAAGAACTACCCCAGGTAGGCCAGCCCATAGCAGGCATAAAATGATGATAGATGACTCACTCACACTAGATGCCTCACTTACAAATTGATTTCCTGACGACGCGACGTTTAAACTCTCCATACTCTTTGAATTGACATATTTATGGCTGTAGCAACTTGAAAGTGTTGTTACAAGATTCTCAGGACTCAGGCTGCTAGATTGCATTCTATCTTTCATTTATCTGTGTTATATCTACAATGAGATAAGCTTATACAATATAAAATAGGGGAAAAAGCATAATAATGAGAACCATACACTTAAGAAGCCATTACAGAAACCACGAAGAGTGTGTTTAAAACGCTACAAGTCTTCTTAGTTTAGTCTGTTATCATAATCCAATTTCTAATTATTATCATTTAGGCAGTACACCGACAAACCACCAGTGCGATGGACGAGCGACGTCGGCCAGGTCGTCGAAGCGGCAGTCCTTGGTGCCGGGGGCATTAGCGCAGCTCGGGCGAGGCTGCACGCAGCCCTGCTGGCGCTGCACGAAGCCAGGGTCCCCAACCGCGGCCCCTCGCTGCCCTACTGCGGCCCTGGGGTCAGGCCGGGTGATGTCACCATGATGCCGAAGACCACGGAGATGTCATTATTGGTGAGTAGACACATACACACACAGCTAACATTGAATTGACATAAGCCGACCACATGACATAGGTCCGTCAATAATTGCCTGGGAATCAATTTCCTCGATGGTACAAATAGGCGGTCTTAGGGTGAAGCCAAACGTAATTTGTGAGTTGTGAGTCGCGTAAATATCTTTTCATACAAATCATGACTCACAAAATTACGCTCGCTTAGCTTCGCCCTTACAGCTGTAGGGACCATCATGTATGTGTGAATATGCGAGTGCCAGCAGTTTTGTGTCTGGAAGGCGATGCATGTTAGAGACGACGGGCAGTCACTGCGTGAGGCCTTGAGTCCCATTCTTAAGAGGATTCCACACCGCCGTTTTTCCATACAAACGCTGTCCCCTGTTTCCTCCCTGGATAATGCCGGTAGAGTTATGATTTTTTTCCTGAATATCTATGGCCACTATTAGCATGTCCGTATGTTTTCTTTTTTTTCATAATTTAATTATTAAAAAAGATAAGAACGTCCAAAAACCCAAAAAAATGGCCAGATTTTCCTCTGCGTTCAAACACCCAGAAAACAAAACTGGCTAGAATATACAAAAAAAAATTAAAAATAGGAACACAGCTCAAGCCTTGCTTTAATTCTTAATGAAAAAATTACTTAAATCGGTTAAGTTTTGGAGAAGGAATCAGCGGACAACGAATCGAAGATTTTCTGTTCTTTTATTAGAACTTTTGTCGTGTTGTCTCTATCGCGCTCTGCGGTGGGAGATTTGAGATTGGTGAGACAGCAATACATTTTCAAATACCTATTTTCAATTTCTCTCGCCCCTGGTGTATCCTCTTAACATAAAAGACCATAACTTTTCCTACAAGCCACAGGTTTTTTGCAGAAGATATAACTAGGTTAATATTATGAATATATTAAAAGATGATAATGAATATTACTTCACACTATGCCGGCATAAAAAGGAACGCAATTTTAATTAATGACTTTAATCTAAAACATCGTAACTTAATGGAGTCGTTAATTTAATAGAATTTGTCGAAATAACTGTAAAGACTACGACTTTTAACCCAACACTCATTTACTAAACAAAATTAATGTTTAAGATAACATTTCATTTTAGATTAATTATGTACAAGTTATTTAGTAACACATTAACATAAAGTTGTTAAAAGACATGTAAAATGTAGTTAGTAAAAGTAGTTTGCATACATTATACTATGATGCATAACACTGTTCACACATTGTTAAAACTATATCCTCCTTAATAATTAAACGCATGATATTTACACAACGAATTCGATATAAAACGTTCTGTCCTTGTTTGATACGTTGAAATATCAGTTATACATATTATTAAGTATTATTCATCCTTTTTTTATGAAATAAGGGGGCAAACGAGCAAACGAATCACCTAATGGAAAGCATTAAGCAACCGTCGTCGCCTATGGACACTCGCAACATCAGAAGAGCTGCAGGTGCGTTGCCGGCCTTTTAAGAGGGAATTCGCTCTCTTCTTGAAGGTTTGCAGATTGTTTAGGTCCTGAAATGTGACAGTTCATTCCAGAGTTTTGTAGTGAGCGGCAGAAAGTTACGCGAAATCCTTCATACAGAAAGATAATATTAATATGTAATAACATAAAAGAAACACGTGTGCAAAATTAAATAAAAACAACGAAACACACTTTATTCTTGCTTATAAAATTCAGAAAAATATCATGTCAAAATTGGATAAAAAAATGCATTTTCAATGTGGTTCACTTCACATCCAAATACCCAATTTTGAAAGGCTTATCTAACATGCATCGCATCTAACGTGACATGACCCTTATACTTCTTATACATTGTGTTCATAGCTTACATATAGAGGTAATTCATAAACCACCTCACCGATTATCGTTTTCCACGCTCTATGTCGCGTGCGCATCTCGTTATGGTCCCTCAGACATACAAGTAGGTCACTGGTGTTACGTGAATACGCCACTGAATATACGGTTTGAAGGTTTACGTAAATTCGTACTAATATTTTAATTGGTGTGTCTGTGTGTTCGTCTGCACTTTGGGTCTATAAAGGCACTTTATAGGCCCAAAGTGCAGACGACCAGAACCAGAACTTTGACGACCTCTGTGGCTCAGTGGTGAGCGGGTTGGTAGCTCAAGCCGGGGGTCGCGGATTCGAATCTCGCCGACGGAACAAAAAGTTTTCAATGTTCCCGGGTCTGGATGTGTATTAAATATGTGTATGATATAAAAGTATTAAATATATTTCCGTTGTCTGGTACCTGTAACACAAGCCCTTTAGGTACTTAGCACGGGGCCAGACTGACGTGGTGTGAAGCGTCCATAGATATTCCATAGATATTAGAAAGCTGTGGACGTTAAAACTTTGAACGCGCTAATCTCAGGCATAACCGTTCCAATTAAAAAAAATGTGTTAGTCGTTAGATAGCTCATTTATCGAGGAACACCAACCACTGGAAAAATAGACTCACTGCGAAATGCTATTTGTAGCGGGTTGTGTAGCGGGCGAAGCTGCGCGCAACAATAACATTTCAAATGCCAAAGTGTATTTCTGTCTTTTTTTATTAAATAAGGGGGCAAACGAGCAAACGGGTCACCTGATGGAAAGCAACTTCCGTCGCCCATGGACACCCGCAACATCAGAAGAGCTGCAGGTGCGTTGCTGGCCTTTCAAGGGGAGGGTAGGGAAGGGAATAGGGGAGGGTAGGGAAGGAAATAGGAGAGGGTAGGGAAGGGAAAAGGGTAGGGGATTGGGCCTCCGGTAAACTCACTCACTCGGCGAAACACAGCGCAAGCGCTGTGTTTCGCCGGGCACTCAGCCCGTGGTATTTCTCCCTTCGAGCCGGCACATTCGTGCAGAAGCATGGCTCTCCCACGTCTAAACTCTGTTGGTTTATGATCGATAACCATGATTGCTTAAAGTTGTCTGTAACATGCACCATTGTCGTTGATTATTGGCAAGTAGCAACCATAGACGAATAATATGCCCAATTATTATTATTATTATCAGCCTACAGTGTCCCACTGCTGGGCAAAGGCTTCCCCTCTCTCTTTCCAAAGTTCACGATCCTGTGAAGATGTTGGCCACTCTTTATCAAACGCATCTAGTTCGTCGCGCCACCTTTTCTTGGGTCGGCCTCTGTAACGTTAAAGCGTTACATTTCGGACGAATTAACGCTAGTTAACGTTAATCGTTAATCCGTTAATATGTGTAATATGGCCTTGTTGTAACTTATATCATTGCGTTAGTGTACATACAAAACCTGTTGGTTTTTTAAGTTAACAGGTTAGGGACAAAACAAAATACTTACTTCTATAATAATTATTGTATTCTACCTAACTAAATTATACTGCACTCTTCTTTATCAACATGCAAATGATTTATAATAACAATAAACAAATCACTCTCTCTATAAGTACCGGCGCTGATTTCATTAGAAATGATAAAACGAAACAAATCTCTTCTCACTCGCATGCGCCTGAAAATGTATCTAGTATTGTTTTTGTTTCGTCTGAACCTGTTTTCGCGCCGCGCCGCGCCGCGGTGCCGTGCGGTAAATAGTATGCATTGGATTAACGATTAACGGACTTCTGCATATTAACGGAAGTTAACGAGTCCGTTAATATTTCGAAAAGTTAACTTAAAAGTTAATCCGTTAATCAAAATGTTAACTTCGTTAATTAACGATTAACGGATAAACGAGTTAATGCCCAGCTATGATGGGATAGCAATTTTCTGCAAGCGACTTTCGACCTAAACGATCTATTATTTACGCACGATATGCAAAACGATTGCTAAACCGCTCTTGAACTACATACAGTTCACTGTGGAAACTTTGCGTTTTGTAACCATAGGGGGTTTTGACCCCTCCGGCCACTGCCCACTGGGTTAGAAATAATCCTGGGTTCTTGTGTTTTATTTTTTTACTAGATGACGCCCGCAACTTCGCTGCGCCAAAATTCGTTCATCGCGCGGGAACCGTACATGTTTCCGGGATAAAATCCTATGTCCTTTCCCGGGACTCAAAGTATCTCCATACCAAATTTCAGCAAAATCGGTTCAGCGGTTTGGGCGTGAAGAGGTAACAGACAGACAGACAGACAGACACACATTCGCATTTATTTTATTACTATGAATCATTATGGATATGGATGGCGAAGAATGAGAGAGGTAACGTAATTTTTAAAATAGGCTTTATTTTTATCCAGATGTGTACATTCGTAGTTTTTCCTTTTATTAAGTAATATTTTATTTGAATGAAATGTGCCAGGGAATGAGACAGATTACCAGATAATAGGCCCTTTTTTGCTGGTCAGGTAATCTGAAGCCTCTACAAGTAACATACTCGTAAAATTTTAAGCGTTGTTTTAAGGCGGTTTTCAATAAGGACGTTTTGAAACTCTTTTTTTTTTTTTTTTTTGAAATAAGGGGGCAAACGAGCAAACGGGTCACCTGATGGAAAGCAACTTCCGTCGCCCATAGACACTCGCGCATCAGAAGAGCTGCAAGTGCGTTGCCGGCCTTTTAAGAGGGAATAGGGTAATAGGGGAAGGTAGGGATGGAAAGGGAACGGAATAAGGGAGGGTAGGGAAGGGAATAGGGTAGGGGATTGGGCCTCCGGTAAACTCACTCACTCGGCGAAACACAGCGCAAGCGCTGTTTCACGCCGGTTTTCTGTGAGGACGTGGTATTTCTCCGGTCGAGCCGGCCCATTCGTGCCGAAGCATGGCTCTCCCACGTCTAAAACTCAAGTCTTTTATGTCCAGCCAGATTTATTTCTAACCGACAATCTTCATTTTAATATGAAAAAGCAAAGATATATTATACCACGATTAGCTTTAACCTAGATTAACTAAAGTGCTATTGAATGCTCAGATTTTTAGCTCTACATCTCATAAGTCATAGCGAACATGTAGGAAAAGTGCTCACAATTTTTAATGCATTTAGGTCGTTTCCATTAGTATTGAAAAAGGAAGATACACAAAATGGTAATTTTAAAATTCAATACGGGCAAAGAACTAGAATGTGGTAAAGTTACCATGCGTGACAACTAAACCAAACACTGTTCTGAGCATAATAATTTATCTAACAGGAAAATAAGGTTTTATATAACACAAATCATTCTAAACTACATTTTTTGTTGTAAATAATTTTATAAGTTTTCCAAATGTGTAACTGTGATGCAGTGGCCGTGCCACGAAACCGTTTTGAGACTCAAACAATCGTACGAGAAGCCGCGTCCTATTCTAACAAACGTGAAATTACTTTGTTAGAGCAGGACGCGGCTTTCTCAGCCGCTCGTTTGAGTCTCAAAACGGTTTCGTAGTAGGCCTAGGCCCTAGGCTCGTGATATTCACGAGCCGCGCCGCGCCGAGCCGATTTGTGCGAGCGAGCACGAGCCAAAAGGCGAGTCCGGTGACATGCTCGAGACTGTCGAGAGGCTTCCCACATGTGTCTTTAAAAGGTACGGTAAGCCTGTAGGAACATTTCAAAATGTAAAAAAATAAAGCCTCATTTTCATATATCTAAGCTTCCGACCGATTTTATGACACATCACACAACCAACGCGCGCTATAAACTGAAGTCCACGCGGACGGAGTCGCGGGCAACAGCTAGTAATTTATAATTAGGATGCCAAAATATGCTTCCTCATAGTATTATAACCAACACACACTAAACTCAACATTTCTGCAACGATCAAACTTGAAAACACAAATATGGGTTTTTAAAGCCCTAAAACTCTACCTCCAAAATCATTCTGCCCTTAATTTATTATATTATTTATAGTTATCCTTCACAATTTCACTTTTGTACACCCACGATACGCCATATTCGTAGAAAATGTGTTCACAATAAGGTCAGCAGTGGGCAATTGTCGATGTTATCTGTAAATTGTAATAAGCTAAATTCTGATTTCATTTTAGATGTCCTGTTAGCTTATGAGTGGAAGAACACAATAACTAACTGTAAAAAAATTACGGTAAATTACGGCATCTCCGTAGGCGAAGCGCCTTAAACCAATTTTCAAAAAATCAAAAACTTATTGCATGTGGCATGTGCTCATGTGCTCACATGTGCCATCTCAAAAAAACTATTTTTGAGAGAGCACAATTTACCGTCGTTATTCGACTGTTGTCGATTCACTTTAAAAATAAGTGAAGTGTCATCAGCAAAATGTACTTAGGTACTATCTTGTTATCATTATCAACCGTCCGAATGTTTCAAAATGTTAGTTTTTGATTTTTGAAAATTGGTGTAAGGCGCTCCCCCTACGGATATGCCGAAATTTACCGTATTTTTTACAGTTAGTTATCGTGTTCTTTTATTTTCTTATATTAACGTTCTGAGCGTTAATAGCAGCATTTCAAAGGGATCTTTTGCAATTTGCATACAGGCGCTTTGTATGAGACAGAAATTTAAACAGAAAAATTGTTCCCAAAAAAGTTTCTATATGCAATAAGTATGTATATTTATTCTGAGTTTTTAAACGAAATAAATAGTATAAACCTGCCTCTATATTTAGGCTTTATACAAACAGCTGATGATTAAAACTTGTAATACACGTCAAACCTGTACCAAAACCCTCGAACTTATCGATAAGTATCAATTATACACTGTAATTAGTATTTTGTAATTACCTCATTTAACAGACATAAATTATACAAAATTATTGTATATTTACAGTAGCTTTTAGCTGGATTCATAAAAGGAGATGGCAGATTTTGGGCTAAAAGGCTTGTAAAGCAGATAATATATAGAACCGGTGTTAGGCACCGTAGCTAATATTAACATTCTGAAAGTAAATTTCTTAAAATCTACTCAGAAATAATTTATTTTTATTTTTTTTATTTTTATACAGGTTGTAACAAAACTAAGTGATAATACTTTTAACATTTAGTTTATATTTTTTTATTTTATTTATATTTATAAGTTTTATAAAGGGTGTGTATGGGTCCCCTATATTATACAGAGTTCGCTGTTAAAGTAGCAGCGCTGAAAGAGTAACCTACTTTTCAGTTTTCTCCCTTTGTATAGACAAATTCAAGACGCTGCGTGCTGGGCTGGGGCGCTTGCCTATACAAATATTTTAAAAAAATTTGCTCTTTGAACGCTGCTAATTTCACAGTGGACTCTATATTAAGGGAAACATACACGCCCTAAAGTATTTTCACTTAATTTTGTGACACCTGTATATTACTGATTTAAATTATTAAGAGGATACACCAGGGGCTACAGAAATGAAAAAAAAGTACGTGTAATATCTATAGCTGTCTCCCTTACCTCAAGCCTATACCGCAAAACGCGATAGAGACAACTGCAGAAAATCCAGAAAATCAACGATTCGTTGTCCCCTGATTCCTTCTCCAAAACTTAACCGATTTAAGTAGTTTTTTCATTAAAGATTAAAAAAAGGATTGAGCTGTGTTCCTATGTTTTGCTTTTTTTATATAATCTAGCCAAATCTGTTTTCTGGACGTTTGAACACAGCGGAAAATCTGGCCATTTTTTTGGGTTTTTGAACGTTCATATCTTATTTAATAATTAAATTATGAAAAAAAAGAAAACATAGGGACATTGTATTAGTGACCGTAGATATTCAGGAAAAAAATTATAACTCTACTAGCATTATCCAGGGAGGAAACAGGGGACAACGTTTGTATGGAAAAAAGGGCGGTGTGGACTCCTCTTAAAGCTTAGACTTAGCTTGGCATCACGTTGCAACAAGACGCATAAAAACCGAGCCTAAAATCAAGAAACATTTCTGTGTCCCTTCACAAACACATTTGCCAATTTAGCATAGCTGTAGTATGTCGCAATGGAAGATTATCGTGACACGTATAATGCAACCGATATTGGCGCCAGCCGACTACAGCCGTTGATGTAAGATAAATAGATACAGCAGTGTTTTTCAACCCGTGGGACGCGACCCCCCAGGGGTGAGGGGTGGTGAGGGGTCGCGGATTTTTTTATGTCAAGGGGGTCGCGTCATAAAAAAGGTTGAAAAACAACTGAGATAGTTTACAGTATGTTGTCGAATATTTTTAAACAAAAAAGTAAAAACCCACAATCGAACACAAAACCTTCTCCTTTTTGGAAGTCGGTTGAAACATCGATAAAATATAACCGATAAATATAATCAAAAGTCAGGTCACAAGGGACGAAACACGATATTTTTTTTTAATTATAAAATTGGGGCCGTCTATGGACTGTTCGCCCATATCCTTTTTTTGTTATTTTATTATTTAGATTTTTCGCACCAAGGATAATTGAAATAATATTATTTTTAATTATAGTAATTCATTTTTAATCAATAAACCCATGTTTGCAATTACTAATATACGCTTTGTCTGTGTGTTACCTAGTCTTCATGCTTAAACCGCAACGGTTTTTTTAAGAAATTTTGTTTGTAGATACTTACTTTAAGTGTGGGGAAATGTTTTTCAACCTTTTTAATGATGACAGACAGACAGACAGACACACTTTCGCATTTATAATATTAGTATGGATTTATAATATATCAGTATGTACTATGTATATAAATTTTAGTATGTCAGTGTAGTATCAGTGACCGCGGCTGCCTTGCAGGCGGCGATGTCGATGTCGCAACCACAGATTCACACGTACCTACAATGTACACACACCTGCAGAGGTGCTTTATCTATTTTATATTAGCTCTTGGTATTTTATAAATGGACCAATTAATCAAAAATGACGTCCACAACTCATTTGTCACACGGAAAACTATCCTTTGTTCTTTCTCATCTCTCATCTATATGCCAATTTTCTCCTGAATCGATTCAGTGGTTTAACCGTGTAAAAGTCACAGGCAGACAGACAAAGTTTTGAATTTATATTGGTGTTTAAGGATACCTAAAGGCTGTCCATACTAATATTATAAATGCAAAAGTGTGTCTGTCTGTTTATCTTTCTGTTACCTCTTCACGCTCAAACCGCTGAACCCATTTTGCTGATATTTAATGGCATGAGATAAACAGACAGACACCCTTTCAAAATAATACATATAATAATAATAACTCCCACACCGGTTTCGGTGACGGTGGACGGATTCATTGAAACCAGGCCAGCTACGCAGGAGCAATTTTATAGTGCCCAAATGTGTGCGCAGTACACAAGAGCACTCTCTATTCCTTTACTCTCATAACCCAGTGGGACGGACGACTGACACGACTGGCGAGAGATCAGGCGTAGGACCGACTTTTTACATGCCCATCCGACGCATGGATCATCTTACTTGTCAGACAATCAGGTGATCAGCCTGCATTGTCCTAACCAAACTTGGAAATAACATGTTTCCAACGCGGGAATCGAAATCACGACCTCCGAGTCAAGAGCCGCGCTCCAAACCACTAAACCACGGAGGCGTTAAAAAAAATTAAAAAATAATACATAAGTATTTGTAAATGGATACTTCTGCAACATACTATCGTTAACAAATTAATCATAAAATTAAAAACACTTATCTTCATGACTGTCCAGTGAAATTACTTGCACCATTAATATAAAATAATTTATTTGTTTTGACCGAACCTTGCACCTCCATGTACGTAGTAAGAGGTAGATCAGTGTCACGATATGTGGAGCTTTCGTTTTTAACTTGGCTATTGGTAATCATGGGTTAAAATATGTTTTAGAATCTGAGAAAATAATATAAATTATTATTTTTATATTATTTAATTATTATTATTTTTCTCAGATTCCGTAAGTATAGTCCGTATGGTAAATTTTGATTACATTTTTATCTAGGACTCAAGTTACTCTGCCAGAAATCTTCATCTAGAGCTCAAATATTCTGACTTCTAAGTTCTGACTCTAGACTTATACAGTAAAGTGAACTTGGGCCTACTCGTAGCTGAGTTAGTGTGTTAGACTCACGGAGCTCATACAATTAGTTCCGTGGTTAGATTTCCCAAAGGTGTAGGTACCTACTTTATATCTATGCGATGTGCCCAATCAAAATAATATCCAGGTCCAGTAGTTAGTAAGATTAGCGCGAACAAACAAAAAAATTACCTCTACATTTCTTTAATATGACTTATGAAGTTATGAGTTAAATGTTGTAATCAATATACCTATTTTCCATCATCACTACACAATACACATCATTGTCTAACGTCTACCTGTTGCTACCACATCCAATCGCAGTCAATTAAGGATGAATTAGAGTCATTGTAATCTGCGGCTATAAATTGTGAAACAAATAATCGTTTACTCGATGTGCGTGAATGTGTGACTAAAGGAAGGTCGAAAGGCAATTGTAGTGAGATCTTGCTTGAACAAAACGTATCCCGCGGTAGCCATACGCTTATTAGGGCCTTAATAGCTTTGGCCTAGAAAAAGATGGCGCGATGAGCTATAGGTCAGGCTGGCCAGTGGTGGTGCAGGAGCGAGCACAATGGAAGATCTTGGGGAAGACCAAGACCCAGCAGTGGAGTGGGACAGTATAGTCGAAGAAAAAAAATAGCTATGAGCAATCTTTCTTACAAAATGAAAACCGGGTGAAGCCAAACGAGCGTAATTTTGTGAGTCGTCAGTCGCAGAATTTCTGCCGCATAAATATCTTTTCATACAAATCATGGTTCACAAAATTACGCTCTTGTGAATCAAGCAGGACTTTTGTATGAAACTGAATCATGAATGCAGCAGAATTTCTGCCAGCCGAAATTCTGCGACTCACAACTCACAAATTACGCTCGTTTGGCTTCAACCTAAAAAAGTCATTAATCATTTCCGCACTAGCCCGCGTCTTCCGAATAAAATGTTGCTTAGCTAAAACTGTGTTAATCGCCAGAAATTGTACATTTTTCCGGGATAAAACTACCTCCTATTAACTATGCTATGTCCTCTGATAAGACGTAGGTATATATAAAAAAAACCTGCAGGATTGTGCCGTGTGAGCCTACTCTTAAGCGGTAACAGACAGACAGACGACAGTCAAACCACTCTTTGAGCAGTCCAAAAATTTCATGTAAATTTTTTTCTAGATAGACAATCGGTACAGTTACCTATTGTTTTACTATCCATACTAATATTATAAATGCGAAAGTATCTCTGTCTGTCTGTCTGTCTGTCTGTCTGTCTGTCTGTCTGTCTTGCTTTCACGCCAAAACTACTGAACCGATTGCAATGAAATTTTGTATACAGTTATTCTAGAGTCTGAGAAAGGACATAGGCTACATTTTGATGTGGGAAAATATCTTATTTCCATGCAAATTTCGATGAAAATGAATTCGCATTGCGTGTGGCCAGCGCTCATCCCGGGGGTCCTGGGTTCGAGTCCCGCAGGCGGAACAAAAAGTTTTCAATGTTCCTGGGTCTTGGATGTGTATTAAAATAAAATTTCAAAAATCTTAAACATATTTTATGTATAATATTATAAAAAATCCAGAAATATATCGATGGAATGAACATTTTACGATTCAACAGATGGCATTTTATTTTTTACTTTATTGTAACATAGAACTAATCATACTTATTAGTTAGTATGTTTTTGTTTATAGTTTTTAATACGTTAGAATATTATGTTTAATAATATTATCACTTGGTATAATAATAATCAATCTATCTTATCTTATGTAGAACTCCTACTGCATTTCTAATCCATACTATCCATACTATCCATACTAATATTATAAATGCGAAAGTATCTCTGTCTGTCTGTCTGTCTGTCTGTCTATCTGTCTTGCTTTCACGCCAAAACTACTGAACCGATTGCAATGAAATTTTGTATACAGTTATTCTAGAGTCTGAGAAAGGACATAGGCTACATTTTGATGTGGGAAAATATCTTATTTCCATGAAAATATCGATGAAAATGAATTCACATTGCGCGTGGCCAGCGCTCATCCCGGGGGTCCTGGGTTCGAGTCCCGCAGGCGGAACAAAAAGTTTTCAATGTTCCTGGGTCTTGGATGTGTATTAAAATAAAATTTCAAAAATCTTAAACATATTTTATGTATAATACTAGCTGTTGCCCGCGACTTCGTCCGCGTGGACTTTAGTTTATAGCGCGCGGTGTCAACAAAATTTGTGTCAAATTTAAAAACTTTTTAAAACCCTGGTAAGTGCTTCCGGTGTAGCGCGGCCCTTAATTAATCAAAATACCCAAAAACAGCTATGCAGTGTGCACATAATCTATACTAATATTATAAATGCGAAAGTATCTCTGTCTGTCTGTCTGTCTGTCAGTCTCGCTTTCACGCCAAACGCCAAAAGTATCTCTGTCTGTCTGTCTGTCTGTCAGTCTCGCTTTCACGCCAAACGCCAAAACTTCCGAACCGATTGTAATGAAATTTTGTATACAGATAGTCTAAAGCCTGAGAAAGGACATAGGCTACTTTTTTACTGGAAAAAAGGGTTGTAAGGGGGTGAAAATGCGTAAATTTGTTCAAATTAAGTTAGTTCCAACAATTCATAATAGATGGCGCCGTGCGTCTTCTACATCGCGCTGACGCTTGCTCAAAAGTCTTTCTATAAGACGTGGTATCATCTTTTTAAGTTTCGATTTTTTTCGATTGTTATATCTATTCTACGGTATTAAATAACTCAGTACTTTATCTGTGCAGTGACGTAACCTTAAATCTATCAATGATAAATAGTTTATGGGTAAAGTTGTGTAATTGGAGGGCTAAATAAGCTTTAAAATTTGGCATAAAATATAAAGTTTAATATAAAAAAATGAAATACTTATTGTGTGCACACTGCACAGTTGTATTGATTTAAGGGGTACCAGGGTTTTTTTATAAAAGCTTTTGACACCAATTTTGTTGACATCGCGCGCTATAAACTGAAGTCCACGCGGACGAAGTCGCGGGCAACAGCTAGTAAACAATAACATAATAAAATCGGCGAAGTGCGAGTCGGACTCGCGCACGAAGGGTTCCGTACCATTATAGAGCAAAATTAGGCCAACATTTGTATTTTTTGTACGGCAGCCCCCCTTTTTATTTTATTTTAAAATTATTATTAAATATTACAGTATACATTAGCATCCTTACTAATAAACGTTGTATAAGCTTTGAATAGTTATACAGTGTTTTGTTCCTGTCACACAAGTGACATTTTTAATTGGATTGAAGAAGACAAAACACTGTATAACTATTCAAAGCTTATACAGCGTTTATTAGTAAGGAGGAATATAATTCAGGACTTTGAGAAAAATTCAAGTTGTCATTATTGATATAGAGCAAAAAATGAACAATGTACGGTTTCCGAAGTATTGGAACAACTAAATTGGAAAGGTAACAAACACAGACACTCTTTCGCATTTATAATATTGGTACCTATTGATAACATTTAGTAGGACCTTTTTAGTAATGCAATAAATAATGCTTTACCGTAGTACGTACTTAACTTTTTAATATTATACTGTGGCTCTGCCGGTATCACCAAATTATAGGTCTATATAGGATCTGATGGCAAAAATTGAGAAAAGAAATTGACTAGCAATACCGGGGTTATTGGAATAAAATATTTTGATCCTTTTTTTCCTTATAGCGGCTGATTCTGTGTGTGAAACATGCAAATTGCAAATATATAAATTTATCTAATGATCAAGGATATTTTTTGAAAATTTGCCATCCTTTGCCATCAGATTCTGGTAGACCTATCATATTGTTACTGGCTGGAGAATATTTCCTAAGTTGAAAACATTATGCTTCCTCTTTAACAATTTTAAAACAAACTCAAAAACACAACCCTTTTGGCGCAGTTAAGTAAAAAGATATTGCACATAAACATTTATGCAATACTGAACTTTAATCTAAAATATCTATCCTTAAAAGGAAAGTGCTTTACTTTTACCACTTTTTTCGCAACAAGGCCGAAGAAGAAGTCGACCTTAATAGTGTAAAGTAATGATAATTTACTTTATTAATTAATATTATTATGCTATATTATAAGGGCCGATACCTTTCACTCGAGCTCCGGCAAAAATTTTTACTTTTTTATTTCGTAATTCTCTAGGTCTAAACTCTAAAGTCTAGATACCGCACTCGAAGACTTCTATGATCGCTAAACTTTGATTTAAAGTGTTAAAGACAGAATGTATGTCAAAATGATAATTAATTTAAATATTTATTAAAAGTCTGTAAGTACTAAGTACCGTTAAAAACTGATTGTGTTTTGTTTTCTGTTTGTTTATTGTCTGTTCTTAACCGACTTCCAAAAAGGAGAAGGTTATATGTTCGGCTGTGGATTTTGAAAGTAATATAAATCGAGAATTAACATACTGGTAAAACACTTGTATGTTTTCTACTAAACATTGTATGCATGTTGTAAACTGCGGCAATATAACATGTAAGCACGTATGTTTAGGAAGTCATCACACACTTTCTATAGGAAACGATACTAATCAAATTAATGGCGAGACATTACCTACATCTATGAGTGTGATCGACTGAAATTTGCAGCGGCATGATTTATATTATGCACTTGGCCGGTTTTATTTGTATGGTAAACTGGCTTTTAAGGCCCAGTAGTCCCTAAAATTAGCAGCAGTCTGTCAGTACGAAGACATTAAAATAACATTCATATCAGCGCGCCTTGCACAGTAGCGGTTACGCGCTCGCCGCGTGCCTTGATAATAGATAATATTAGTAAAAACTAAAAACCTTTTGTTTTTAGTATTACAAAAATCAAATATATCAAATCGTTTACGTAAGGTTACGACACATATACTACATTTTTTGTTTTTTCTAGAAAGTGTGTAATTTAGTCATAAAATGATTTAATTATGAAAAACAGCGTTATAACAGTCATATTTGAGATTTTTTCTATCGAGCAGAATTTTTCAAATTGTGTACCTTTGCGTATAGGAAATTTTCTCAATTTTAAAACGGTACTTATTTTATACTTAAATAATGGCATTTCCTTAACTAAACAGATTATTTAAAAAAACCCATTTTACGTTATACGTAGTTGCAACAACCACAGCGCCTTAAGTTAAACAGGTTTTTAAGGAAGTTTTTAAAGATTCGCGATATACAGTATGTAACAAAAATAAGTGATAATACTTTAGGGTGTGTACATGTTCCTTGTAAAGAGTTCACTGTGAAAGTAGCAGCGCTGAAAAACGAAAAAATTTTTTCACTTTTGTATGGGCAACGGCCCGAGCGTCACAAGTTTCCCCATACAAAAGTGAAAAAAAAAAATTGGTCTTTTAGCGCTGCTACTTTCACAGTGAACTCACTACAAGGAACACGTACAGACCCTAAAGTATTATCACTTGTTTTTGTTACAACCTGTATGTTATATTATATCGCGAAAAAATGTTCCCCTAGGAACATTTTTCACGATATAATATATAATATATTATCGCGAATAAGTAAAATTTAATGGTTCTGGAAAACAAAACTAGCTGTATATCTGCGCTACGCCGCTGAACCGATTTGGCTGATTTTAGTCTTGAAATATTCATGGATGTCCAGGGGTTATATTAGGAAAGTAATACGAAGTTCACCCAAGCGCGGTCGCAGCCTGAAATTTGGGGGGGAAGGTGGGGTCACTCACTAGTCATTCATTTTTTTTTTATCTGCGCCCTCGGACGGTTCTGTCAAAGCTGTCTAAGGTCGGACGCAGTGGTGGTGAGGGGATAGCTAGAAATTTCCTTTTATTTGCAAGATTTTTCAATTTGACCTTAGATTTTGGGGGGGGGGGGGTCATATCCCCCGTGACCCCCCCCCCTTCGGACCGCGCCTGAGTTCACAGGAATCTAGTAAACAACAAGCAATAATCCAAACCACAGATTACGAAATGTAACAGCTTACACTGACCAATTGCACCACCACTTAGGTAACATCACTGACATGACTCCTGACCTGGTGCCAAGTGTGAAACCACAATACAAGCGATTAGGTGAGACGCCTATCAAAGGGTATGTGACTAGGCAGAAATATTTTTATCTAGTAGGCAACATCTATAGTTATGTATGTGCGTACTGCGTACATAACTATGCTGTCCGCATCTTCATTGCGCTGCAGCATCCATTCTAATTATATAAAAAAGTCTGTCTGTCTGTTACCTCTTTACATTCAAACCGCAGCATCGATTTTGCAGAAATTTGGTATGGAGATGCTTTGAATCCCGGGAAATGACATGGATCCTTTTCAACCCGGAAAAATGTATTCGTTTGCCGACGATAAACGAATAGAATAGAATACTGGCGCTTTGGAATTGCAGGCGTTACGTCACACATATAATTATATATAATATTTGTATGGATTTCGTCGTATTTAATAGCTTTCTACCTATTTCTTTTAATTTCGAAAAAATGGTGCAGTTCATTCATAACCTACGCAAAAATTTCGTGAAACATGAACAATAGAAGCTTATTAGTACTACGAAAACTACCTGGTATAAGGGATCCTTCTGGGCTCAAAGCATCCCCCTCTTTTTGCTCCTCAGGTACTAAATATAGAATAAAGCCACCCTTTGATTTGATGTCAGTTGGAGTTAAGTAACCGTGTCAGATAGAAACTGAGAATTCACTGTGAGATTCAGGTTGATTGAGTCCTAAAGTGTTCAAAATATGTATTACTAATTCTAAAAGAATACCTACAAGTGACAGTACCAGACAGTTTTTAAGACACATCACACAACCATGAATCGAAAGCCATGGAAGACCATTTTATAAACATAGAAAAGTATACTGGAATCGCTCTATACATTGTATACTTATTACTAATACAAGTAATCCTGAAAATAGTAGCATCAATAACTCAATGGATAAAGAAGAAAGAACTGCAATGGGAACAGCTGATAATCAAGACACATCAGCAGTATTTACGCTGGCTTTAAGCATTTATGTGAGCCAGAAGAAACTAGATACATTTTTAGAAGAATTTATATGTCTGCTCATAGCTATAATAATTATTAGAAGTATTTCGAAGAAGAACAATCGCCTGAGTTATGGAGCATGCATGGCCTACCATTTTATGGAGAGCTACTTAATTCCTAACCATAGAGTTAATATTACCTATTCCGATAGGCAATATTACCTTTATGTTCCTAACATGATTGGTGACGAACAGTTTGTCGGTTTCGAAAAGAACATAAGAAAGTACGAAGCGAGCCATTTCGTGGCGTTCCCAGTTAGAAAACTGTTTGTCATCGTCACCAAATCACTGTATTTCCCATCAGATTTGAGGAAGTTTAACAAGGATGAGGAGGATGTGACTTTCCTCTCGCATTTCCTCTTACCCATCAGTGAAGTCGAAACAGATGATGCTGGGGTGAAGAGAAAAGTTATAAGAAGCACTGTGTACAGATTGCACAGACAATCTGGTAAGAATCTATGCGTCGCTGCTAAAAGCGTCACATCTTTGGACGTAATGCATCATATGCTCTAAAACTCTGATGACAACCTGAAGAATCTCAACCCTGCTCAAGTAGGGGAGGAATTCTGCTCTACTCTCAAGATTCTTCTAGATAAGTCGTCCTTTAAGGATCTGTGCGAAGTTATCTACTTAAGATACAGAGCTATATGAAAATATACATTTATATTTTGATACATCTAAATACATCTCAATATATTTCTGTATATTACTATACATCTCTTCTCTTCATAGGATGTTCAAAAATTTCTGTGATTATATTATATTATGACGTGTATGATAGACAGATACACACAGTGTTGCTACTTGCCACCTTAGCACAGCACTTCACAGCAGGAACTGCAGGCAGTCTGTTCCCCAGAGCCTATATTTTCAATCAAATATCTTCAATCCACATCGTTCTGTTTTTGACACAAACAAACAAACAAACAAACTAACTAACAAACTCTGCAAAATTATAATTATTATAATATTAAGTATAGATAGCTATGTCCACACTGTGCACTTTCATCTTCAATTTTCGTCATCTTCTTTCATTCAACTGTCGTATTGGCGCATTCAATTATTTTCTTAAATATTTGAAAATGCCTAAGAGAATCAGGTCGGACGATCATGGCGCCATACTTAATATATTTTAGTCGCTTCAATAAAATAATATGGGCAAAACAACGTTTGCCGGGACAGCTAGTATAATGTAAAGCTATACATCCGGGGATGTAATGTACGTTAATATACATTACCTGCTCTATCTGTGACACCCTTCATATAAATCCAGCCTTAGTGACCTTTGAGGTACAAGAAATCTGGCAATTCTTACTTTGAAGATCAATACTGTCTTTGTTACTCAGGTTGTCTTTGCTCAAGAAGGCCTTATAAATTTTAATTCAATCGCCATTTATCTCCAGGCATCTAAATTAGACATTTAAGTAGAGGCCAAGCCAAGGACGTGTCTGAAATACGCTAATTACGACAATAGCTTAATCATCATCGATCAGCTTCTGTTATTGTCACGGCGAGGCCACGAGTAATTGGCGATTTAGATTTCGACAGATAATTCGTTAAACTTAACTGTAACTTAACAAGATATGGTGTAGCGTATAATCAGCATAACCATTATATTAAACACATTTCACCATTTTAATTTTTCAGTTTTGTCACAAATTTCGGCGTTTTAAAGCTCACTCAGCTAGCTGAGTGAGCGCTCTGTCACGATTGATATTATATGAGTTAACTACGATTTCTTTTCATCGAATTAGCTGCAATAGTAATAACGGATAGCCAATGCTTATTCTAAACTCGAACATATTAGGTACATAACACACTGAATTTGAATTTAGAATTCGTCTTTTTCGCTCGTACAGCGCTCTACAGATCTTTTTAAGTTTGTATCTCATTAATACCATCGAACTCAAAAATATACTGACACAGTGACACACTTTCGCATTTATAATATTTAGTAAACTGTATGGATAATACAAAAGCTTAGATATTTTACAAAGTATACGTGGAACCCTGAAGCCAGTCGTCGGCAGTCGGCAGTCAATTTGCGAGCGTTCTTGACCCAGTCGTGTCGCAAGTGAAGATAATCCTCCAATTACCAGCCACAATGTACAATGCGCAGATTATGTACACTTTATGTGGCATTGTAAATGTACATGATATTGTTAGGGCTAGTGCAGATTAAGATGCTACGCGATAAAAAGATGTTTCAGGCTATTTGTTAACGGGCAATATGGGCTATGGCCCACCACACATTCCCACCACTGCAACTCCTGTGTCGCCAGGATCAACAGTGGTACCAACCCTTTGATATGATCTCAGCGAGCCCGAAAGATTAAGCAAGAGCTGTTTCAGGACCCGCAACGAAATTAATCAGAAGAAAGTTAGGAGTAGGAGATATCCAATTTCCCTCCCCAAGCAAAAAGGGAGACAGCCAAATGGCAAATTGTAATTACATTAATGTTCGAACCAGAGGGGAAGCACCACGGGAAAAAATCTGCTAATAATAATAATAATAATTTATTTGCAGAAAGAAGTACAGAAGTTGTTAAATTAATAAACATAGTTCAGTCTTTATACCTAGTGCTTAGGCATGCAAAAATAAGTCAAATTAAATTAACATTACTTAAAACCCAAATCATGATTATTATTTAGTCAATATTTTAAATACATTATAATCATACAATAATATTATTTTAATATAATTAAGGAAGTCATAACATAAGTTTAAATGCTAGCTTGAAAGTAAACATAATATTATAAATTATGCTTACTTTCTGGCTAGCGCTTCGTGGGCGAGGCGATCAGTTAGATCAGCATTTCCCAAAGTGGGCGATAACGCCCCCTTGTGGGCGCTGAAGACCTAAAGGGTGTGGGACCCAGAAAAAAAAATGGGGACGTTGTGTAGAGGCTTTTATTTGAAAGTATAGTGAATCAATGGGGGCGCCAAAAATTTTTTTTCTCTGAGTGGGCGGTAGACAAAATAAGTTTGGGAACCTCTAAGTTAGATCGTAGGATTCGTGGCAGTTTAATCGCAGCGACCACGCGGCGAATTTTCGTTCATCCACCTTTTAACCGCCAGTTTGATAAAGCTCGGACGCAACAAGATGCGCTTTACTGTAGGTTTTAATTTATTATGATTGGCGTATTAGGCTGCGTTTCCACCAGAGCTGAGCGGAGCTGTGTCGCTGCGCTGAGCGATGTCATGGCAACGAAGCGATTCTATTGGTTCTCAAAAACACATTCCTCGTAACACAGCTCCGATCAGCTCTGGTGGAAAGTCAGCCTTATGGAGGCGTTTGGCACATATTTTGATATGGCCATCATTGAAAGGCATTTTAGGAAAGAATACACGACGAGACAAGCAAAGCCAATCTGTCACATAATCCCCACAATCTGTCATTATTTCTATGTTACTCTTTACTTCTAGTCTAGTTATTATGCAACACGTGGTTATAACTAGTAACCAAATGCCTAGAGTTGCTAGACCGCTTGTTATGTGTTGTCTTTCACTAAAAGTAATCTCTCTTCACACAAGTAGGTTAGAATCTCGATCTTGTTTTTAAATGTTAAACATTATGCCAAACTGGAAATATAAAATGTGGAGTATGGACTTGTATGCGAGTTGTCACTTGTCAGTGTTATGTAATACTAAGGTTCTCGAATGATATAACATCAAAAGTCATCAAAAAGTCTAAAAATTTCACCCCCGCGTCGCATACCTCGGTGTGCACGGACCCTAAATAAACCACAAAATTATATCCGTACTAATAGGATTTATGCTACATTTATAAAGCTTGATAATTTTATTTATAGTATTCTATTAATCCACATCACACTCACAAATATTACTAGTCTAGTCTATCTATGGTTTGAAATATTATGAAGTGATCTTCTAATCCCCCATCTTCTTTTAAACTATTAAAAATCTGTTCTAATCCCCCATCTTCTCAATTCCAGGCGACCAGCGCTCTTTTCACTCTGGACGGAGTGCACAGCGAAGCGCTGAGCAAACGCCTGGCCAGGAGCCAGCAGACCAGGCGGCGCTGCCGGGCGGTGCTGGCAGTTCTGGCGGTGCTGCTGCTGCTGCTGGCAGTGGGGGCGGTGGAGCTGTTGATGTCCAGGGGTCAGAGGGTGTATGGAGTGGTGATCAGCTGATGTGCTGGATGGTGCTAGCGGTGCTGCTGTTAGCGGTGGGGTGGATGTGTGCAGAGGCTACATAAAGGGTGACTCTAAGCCAGGGGTCACCAAATGGCGGACCGCGGTCCGCATCCGGACCGCCGACCCACGGTGTGCGGACCGTTCGAAGATGATCTTCGTTCATCTTAGGACTTCAACATCTCCAGGATTTAATGTCAATATCTATAGCTTGCACCAATATTTCACTCCAAACTTCAGCCCCCGTAGACAAGTGGCAAAACGCTAACGCGAACGCTAACACTAGCGCTACAAAATGTATGGATTTGACATTAGTATTCGCTAGTGAAGCGATGACCTATGTCAAATCGCATACATTTTGTAGCGCTAGCGTTAGCGTTAGCGTTAGCGTTAGCGTTAGCGCTTTGCCACTTGTCTACAGGCCCAGAGAGATAATTAGCTACAAAAAATGGTTACTTTTCTCATTGGTATCTAAAAATACCTTCGTAATTTCCGTAATTAACTTTGTTTAAATTTTTTTTATATACAGGCTGTAACAAAAATAAGTGATAATACTTTAGGGTGTGGACGTGTTCCTTGTAGAGAGTTCACTGTGAAAGTAGCAGCTGTGAAAGACGAAAAAATTTTTTCACTTTTGTATGGGCAAGGGCCCGAGCGTCACGAGTTTCCCCATACAAAAGTGAAAAAAAATTTTGGTCTTTCAGCGCTGCTACTTTCACAGTGAACTCTCTACAAGGAACACGTACACACCCTAAAGTATTATCACTTATTTTTGTTACACCCTGTATAAAATGTGTGGACCGCGAAGGTCATTTCATGTCTTAAAACGGACCCCGAGCGAAACTAATTGGTGACCCCTGCTCTAAGCTGATTAGGATCTGCCTGCTCCTCATCAGCTCAGAGTACGAGTTCGATGAGGCTGCCTGCTAACTGAAGTTGCTTCTTATGTAGACACTACATTAATCGTTGGCAGTTATCCTATGTATTATAGGCCTCGTGTTTTATTTTACGGAATTTCAATAGAAGGTATTTCTGTAGTATTACATTCATTTTGTATAATGTATTATACAAAATGAATGTAATACTACAGAAATATTTTAAATAAAAATAAAACGCGATTTAACTTTGAACAATAATGTATTGTTCAAAGTTAAATCGCGATTCAAAGTTACCCAAAATGAGCGTACTCAAAGTGCCAATAATAATTGGGTCATATTTAAAACTTTAAATTATTTTATGGCCAGTAGATCCAGATTCCAGTGCCTGAGTTTAAAAAGTTATTATTTTGAACTTATTCTACATTCAAATTACAATTTCGAATTAGTGATGTGCCTCATCTCCATATTATAAGTTTATCGATAATAATAATATATTGAAAACTTTTACTTTCACAATTAATATTTTAAAAATATTATTATGCTGCTAAATAAAAGTCAATGTGATCTCAAAATTACGATTTGACATGATTTGAAAATGTTTTTATATTTGTATTTTGTCTAGGAAAATTGTTTTTTTTTTTGTAATTGCAAAATGACATCATGAATTCATGAGTCATAAATATTCAGGTAAAATGTAATAGTTTGTATAGCTATACAAGGTGTAACAAAAATAAGTGATAATACTTTAGGGTGTGTATGTGTTCCTTATAGAGAGTTCACTGTGAAAGTAGCAGCGCTAAAAGACCAAATTTTTTTTTCACTTTTGTATGAGGAAACTCGTGACGTTGGGGCGCTTGCCCATACAAAAGTGAAAAAAATTTTTGGTCGTTCAGCGCTGCTACTTTCACAGTGAATTCTCTATAAGGAACACATACACACCCTAAAGTATTATCACTTGTTTTTGTTACACCCTGTATAGTATTGAGAGTTGGTTATCGGTTGTTTAAATAATAAAAAATGGGTAAAATATTATTCGCCATCAAATTTTTTTAAATAGTTGCCAGTAAAAATAGAGTGGGGCTGACTTACGCTGTGCGTCAAAAGTCTTTAAATATGCATAAAAAATTAAATATCTATGAAGAACCTACTAAGCATTACAATTTACAAAATGAGAATCTTCGATTATAAAATAACCATAACTTTTACATTCTCTCCATTTCAGCTACTACTAAATCTATATTATACTAAAAGGGAAGTTCTGAAGTAGTAAAACTTTATTCACCTGAAACACTCGCTTAAGGTTAAGTGCTCGAGTTTAGTGTGTTTTAGATTAAAGTACGTAAGTTCTTGTTTATTGTGTTTACACTTACAATGTTGCCTTTTTATCCTTTTGAACACCTACGGATAGTATATATTACTGCGATGTTTTCACGCTAGAGGCAACACCAGCATAGATAGTGAACAAAAAGTTTTGTTCGACGTTTGACAACGTTTCTGCCAATATTCTGGAATGACGTGTGTAACATGTCGGATTTTGGTCGGATTGTTTACTGTATGTGCCAGTAGTGCACTCTACTCCGACTTGCGTAATATTCTTTATTAAAAGTTACTTCGTTACATAGTGCCGTTTGTGTGATATTTATGTGATGTTTGGTTATCTAGTAATATTTTTTGGACCTGGTAGTCATATTATTATTTTAAAAATACTTGCCTGTAAGCTTTAGAATTTAGTAAATGCTTTAATTCTACTGTTTAGAAAATTATGTAATTTTTTTTCATGTAATGATAGTAAAATATCCGAATTCTTTTTTATTAGATATTTTAACTCTATAAGCATTTTGTGTTGTAAATAAAGTTTCGATATTTTGATAACGAAACGAAACTTGTCAGTGGAATAAAATATTATAGTACTAATAAATAATTGAGAATAATTGTTTTATTTTAAATTTAATTGAAACTTAGAATATTGTAATAATATTTTATTGACTCATAGAAGATAATGAGAATACCCATATATAACTGAAGGTATGTACTATGTATGTACTATCAGAGAAGTTGATTCTTAGGCAGAGGCCTACGTAGTTTAGTCGCGTCACGTCAAACTCAGCAGACAGATCACCAAAAACATAAAATTGACATGATTCGACCAAATGACGTTGGAGTGTCAACTGCCTAGGAATCAATTTCCTCGATGGTAAATAGTTATTAAATCATTGTTTTGTTCGTAGAAAATTATATTTTGAGTAAAAGATAGTGTCTTAATTTAACCATCAGCAAACACAACATCATCTATTCTCTGATCTAGCTCATTCATCGGAACTTTATCCAGAACTTGACAGTTGAATGCTATCGCCACGACCTGAAAAATGTTTTGGGCAAATTAAATTATAATAATTATTTTTTAGTACATTAATATTGTACAATTTGCAAAGATCAATATATTTTAGTTAAAATTTAAACTACTCTATGTTATACTTCTTCTATTATTTAGGCTTAAACTTATGCTATCTTCAACATTACAATAATTTCGATTTCGATCTATCATGTAATTTTGCTGACAATGGGGTGTCAGCAAAATTACATATTATTATAATTTACGAATGAAAGAGATAGCCATGAACCAATGGATGCTTTTCACGAGCTCCGCGACATGACTAGAGTAGTTGTACTTAATACTGATAATGCACTGAGTAAAAAATATGATTGTTACCTTAGGCGCAGTCTTAGGATCCTGGCGTAGTTTGGTGATGTATTTGTCGTAGTAACCTCCCCCGTGGCCGACACGGCCGCCGTCGCGGGAGAATGCCACCCCAGGCGCTATTATTAGATCTATGCCTGAAAATAATTTACAAAAGGTTCTTTACAGTTGACAACAAACTTTTATACAGCTAGGACGTTCCAGAACATATTTTCTTTCTTTGGAAGCATCACATGGTCATGTTATATTATGTGCTGGCTTTCTGTGATATCATGACCGAAGGATACCTATTAAGTAAACTTACAAACATATTTATTATAGTTTAGTTACAAAATATAGTTTACTTAAAATACCTAATTATGTGTATAATAATTTTAACATTTTTTTAGAAATTAACGGTCCCTCAAACTAGGCAAGGCAAAATTTACCTTCATCCAACGCATCTTCCCTCTGCTGATCTTTGCTATGCTGCTGTATCCCGTGCCTGGTGAGCGGCATATTGTCTTCGTCCCCTCGCTCCAGCTTCAGCATCCTCATGATGCCCCCAGCGTATTGGGGCACGAAGGCTGTTGCCCCCCGGGACTGGATGTGGGCGATAATGGGCGCAGTATCCACCTCGTCGCTTGTGCTCATAAAGATCGTGATGCGCTGCGCTGCCTTGTAGTGAGGGTGGTTGATGATCTGGAAAATGATATTATCATGGCATTTCATCAAATGCTCTATAAGGCCATCTCCATAAATAGGCTGTATAGGTAGCGTACTAGGGGGACAGCAGATTTCGTTCATGGGGCTGCGGAAATAAAATGGCATATACTATTAAAAAGAACCTGGCACATAACTACGGTAAAAGTACGCAGATGAGAGACGTAACTCTTAAATAAAGCTATGGGGCAACCCTAGATCTTTAAGGGTTAAGCATCTCTTGAGAAGAAAATCCCTTGAGCCAATAAGTCGAACCTTAAGCCCTGAGTCAAATGAAAATACTTATTCAAACAAACTTTTGAAATAAATCTTCAGGTACTTTCGACTTTCATAAAAACCTTAACAGATGATTTCGTCAGATAAAAAAGTCATTGAGGAAAATCTTGGAAAATTATTGTTTTGACGAGCTCCCTATGTAAACCGATAACCTTTTTGTTTATTGTCTTTATATCTCTAGCATCAATAATAAGCTTATCATAATGGTCTACGCCTATAAAATTTGCTGATCATCCAAACAATTAACAACCTTGAATTTACACGTTTATTAATTGTTATTTTTTATTATTAATTTCTATTACAACATTTGAATATCGGGTTAACCAACTTGAACAGGAAATCTTTTTCTAGAACGGGAAAACTGCACACTCCTTCGTAGAAAGAACGAAAACTAAAAGTGTAATTTCAAATGTTTCCAGAATAAAAAACACTATCCAATGCCCTTTCGCAGGATTTGAAATATAATATTCGAGCAAAAATTTCATCAAAACCAGTTTAGCAGTGAATCCGTCATAGACGAAGAGACACATTTGCGATTTATAATATTAATATGTAAAGTATACAGTCAGGATATTAAGTTATTACTTAAAACAGTAATTATAGTTAACTTTATATTCGTACATGAAAAAAATTACACTTACTTTATTATATACGATGTCAGATTGCCGCTTCTTTTCTTCTTTGGATAATTCCGAAATTTTCTTGGCGATCTGCTCTCTTATAAGAACTTTGGCGGGATCAGGTGTTCGGCTCATTTTTGATGATGTGCTAAAAGATAGAAACAATTACTTAACACAAAATCAGGTATAATACCTACTGTTTTATTTTATTTAAATTTAGTAAAAATGTTCATTGAAATTAACATTATTGTTCTGTATACAAAAAAAAAAAAACAATCGCTGTTGTCAAAACAATGTGCCATTGAAAACTTGCAATATCGATAATTTACACTATGCAATGCCCAACACTAGCAAAATTTACCTACCTAAAAAATGCCTGAACGAATGCTCTAGCCAGCATGGACTACGCGACTGATAAACGCGGCATATAAATATTTTTAAATACTCTTTTCCCTAGACGTTAATGATGTTATCGTTATGATAACAAACTCATGCGTCGTCATTCCTAACCAAGATGTTTTCAGAGCATGGGTCATTCACATGTTGTGTTTTATACGAAGTGCCATCTAGCGACGTCAGTGTGAACTACAATGTGAAGGACTAAATCACTTAGTTTTGTGTTGGTTAATAGATGTCGCTAGTTGTTTTATAAATTAAGTTTCGTCCTGCACAGTTTTAATAATATTTAAAAAAAACGCAGTTTTTCTTTTGCATTATCTGATAAGTCTAAATCAAGGAGATACTGGAGGAAGTCAACACTAATTTTATCTACATTACGTAGAAGACGTATTCTACAAATGAATATCAGACAACGATGAGTTTAAAATGCTTCCGAATATAAAAGTTAGTGATAAGTGATAACTAACAGACAACAAGAATAAAAAGTTAAGTTTGTTAGAAGTTCCATTCCGTATCCTCTTGGACAGCGAAACTTTAAACAACTAAAATTAAAAAAATATGAAAAGAAATAAATACTCGTATGCTGGAAGATGGGATTTCGGCGTGTTATATTCATGAAGCTAAAGCGCTTATTCCACTTATCCTAGCTAGGACGTCCTAGCTAGGATAAGAATAAGCGCTTTATATAGAGGTTAAATTATATTCACTAACACTAAGCACCCCACTCATAGATAAAGTATTCTAGTATAGATGTAGTCTTAGCCCGTCATCGCGTGGCCATTTTGTGCTTTTTTTCATACAAGTAGTGTGCGTTTATTTTCTTGAATATTCATATTTGTCGATTATTTCGAAGCACATTATGATACAGGAAAGAAAGTCAATTAGTTAATGATATCGATTACGTGTGTTTACGGATTCTCATCACTTGATTAGTTCAAGTGATGAGAATCCGTAAACACACGTAAAAAGCTATGCAATTTTTATAGCCAAATTATTAATTGATTTGACATTTTAAGCACTAATGCCTTATATAGCACGAATAAGGGATTGATAAACTTATTAATTATCTTTTTAGCTTACAAAAATACCGATTAGAAAGCCCAAAAAACGTTGTTCAAAACTTACGTATTTAATGTTAAATCCACGTGTTTGAGGCATTCTTTGACCATTCTTATGGTTTATTATTTAGCGGAACCACAGAACTCAACAATATCTAGCATTAAATGTTCACTAAAAACCTTTATTAACACTTTTATTACATGAAATATGCAGACCGACTCCTTTGTTATGTCCTACTAAGTAGGACATAACATTACACGCTTTTGACGCCTATACACCGATATAAGGCTCTCTCCAGTCTATAGTACCTCAATATTTTAATGATGATAAACTTCACTTTAATGAACAGTTTCACAGATAAATTATGTGTAGGCCTTATGACAAATTCTTTACAGAATAACTAAGAATTTATTAAGAAAGTAACTATGTAGTTACTAGCTAGTATCAAGTATGTACATACTATGTAGTTGCAAAGCTGCTTTCATAAAATATTCTTAATATTATTTACTTACTTTATAATAAATTATAACATTAAGTTAAAGTTAGAAGACAAATTGCCTTGTTATCAAGCAATTAACAATGAATAATCAGGAGTACGCATCCGGAACGGAAGACTCGGTCCCCAAAATCAGATACGATCCCGGAATTGGTAATGTTCCTTCCTGAACCCGGAACTACCTGTTACAAGTACCGACATACATTACATGATAGTACCATCGAGGAAATTGATTCTTAAGCAGTTGACAGACCAACGACATTTGGTCGGATCATGTCAATTAATTAAATTAGTGTTAATAGCTATGTTCACACTTC
This sequence comes from Aricia agestis, assembly GCF_905147365.1. NCBI lineage: Eukaryota > Metazoa > Arthropoda > Insecta > Lepidoptera > Lycaenidae > Aricia > Aricia agestis. Next base: position 13,011,166 of record NC_056425.1, read on the forward strand.
ACACTATGCAATTTCATCTTCAATTTTTGTCATCATCTTTTTATTCAACTTTCGTTTGGCATATTCAATAATTGAATGCATCAAAATCCACCCGCGTTGGAAAAAAAAGTGTCATAGCGTCGCGGGCATGCCTCACGTGCGATGTTGACTGCGCTATAACGCATGCCCTTGATGAACAAAAAAAGGCACAGTGTGGGCAAAGCTAATTGGGTACTAGGTCCCCCATCTACCTAGGAATCAACTTCTTTGATACTTAGTACAATATAAATTTCCGGTAAAATAAAATAATTTATATAATTTATTTCACCAAACAATTTAAACGAGATACTCGAAAGTCGAGATGGTGTCAAACAAGCTTACTTGATAACATTTACCAGACAAAACTTTTCAGCTAAGTACTTATATGCAGGGAATAAAATATTATGCCTATGAAAAGGTTTGTCTGCAAAATGTGGAGAGAGTGTTTTTTATTAGCAATCAATAGAATAAGAGAAATGCCTCTTTATAGTAGGCGCCCAAAAAGACACGTCTTATCAACCGGACTGTGGCTACCGGCTGGAACCACACCATTTTCCTTGCTAAAAATGAGCATCTTGAATCTTAAATTTTTGAAAATGTACTCAGTTGATAAACATTTAAAATGACTAGTTTAAAGAATTAGACTCAATGGTCAATAATATTACTTAATTAATAATTATTAATAAAGAAAATTAAAGGTCAATAATATTAATCCATAGTAATATTATAAATGCGAAAGTGTGTCTGTCTGTCTGTCTATCTGTCTATCTGTCTGTCTGTCTGTTACCTCTTCACGCTCAAACCGCTGAACCGATTTTGCTGAAATTTGGTATGGAGATACTTTGAGTTTCGAGAAAGGACATAGGATACTTTTTATCCCGAAAAAATGTACGGTTCCCGCGCGATGAACGAGTTTTGGCGCAACGGAGTTGCGGGCGTCATCTAGTTATTAATAAGTAAAAAAAATATAAACCCTGACGGATTTTCTACACTGCACCGAAACTTTATCTATTTTCCTGTACTTACTTGCTTACATAATATTATAAAATAATTAATTTCGGTTCACTCTTATTCATTGTAAAGGATCCTTTTCATTGTCAATTCGTCAAACATTACAAAAGCAGTGAGATTGATATTTCAGCGATTTCCGGTCTTTCATTCCATTCGGTCAAAATAAATGAAATTGCTGCTTTGTAAAGTTTTAACAATGACAGTCAATCTACTGTTGTGGATACAACTCCCAAGGACATGGGCCTGTATTACAACTTACAGCTTGTAATTTCGGAGCAATTTACGAGTTATGTAATATCGGTGACACAAAAAGAGGTCTCGTGGGGTAATTTATGTAAATAGTTTAGGAAAGAGCAGATGTTTCAGAAAATGTTCTTTGTTGTGTGGCGCTGCCGTCGCTGCGGGCGCCGGCCGCGGGCCGCCGGGCGCGGGGTCAGTCGAGCTCACACCGCTGGGGATTGCACGCGCGCCGTCACGCTGCGCGCACACAAAACTTTCTTACGTCAAATCCATGGATATAACCTAACAAAACGCGAGTCGGACGCGAGTAAAATGTGAATGTGTGTTATCCGATATGTAATAAGTGTTAGTGACGTGCAGTGGCCGTAAGTTTTAGCGATGAGTATTCAAAAGTGTCTGTTGGATAACTCTAGCAGGATGATCAAGGCGATGTCCACCGCCAAGTCTTCCAACGAAGTCAAAACGGTGAGTTACAATCCACACAGTAAAGTTATAGGTTATCTTTAAGGTTAAAATTAACTTCGCAGTTTGCACACTGAGTCGACGTCAAATACGGTTTTGTTATTCATTCACACAGCACACTTTTATTATTTACTGGTTTCACGCCTGTAGCATGTCCTTTAATCCTGTACTAAACTTAGCAATAAAGGAACATAAAACTCAAGTTTTGCGCCAGTAGAGCTCAGCTGATGAATATTTCATAATCTAGTTGTCATGAGTGTAATGTGAATGGTTCAGACTTCAGATTCGAGAATATAATTATTTTATGATAACTTAGTTTTGTATCCTCGAATTAAGTCATGATTCAAGAATTAATTAACATTTTACTACAGACAGTTTTTGTCTCGACGACTGTAGAATGTTAAATGTCATTTATGAACGAGCTGTCATTAGTGAATGAACGATTAAATGATACTGAATGAATGTTTAAGACTTAAGTTTAAGTTAATTTTGAACATAATTTATGTTTTGAGTTTATCATACATAAGTAAGTACCTATATAATATTTTTTTGAAATTCAACCCATTTTTACATGTTTTATGAAAAGGACCCTAGTTAATTTACCGAAATAATTTGTTTTAAATATAATAGGTATTATACTTATTCAGAAACAGCAGACAGTAACGAATCTGGCCATGTTTTTATTATTAAGTAAGTATAGGATTGCGTTTGTAGTATAGAAAATATGTGTTCAACTAACTTACTAACACAATACTGTAACATAAAATATTATGTCAATTTTATTATTCAAATGCGGCGAAAATTGCTATAATTATTATTATGCTGTGTTTTGTTAGCTTTTATGAATAATGCCCTTTATTTCAATTGTTACAAGGCTTGGTTTAAATAATTAGTGTAAGTCACTTAGGTACTTAAAATAACTTTTTCTTTCAAGAAATGGTCGCCCTTGAGAAATAGTCATAAGTAGTATTTATCATTAATTTGACTATTTTTTAGTTAAAATAATGATTTAAATACTTTTACTAAATTTCATGTACTTACTTACATAATTATATGTAAGCCTTAAACAAGAATACATTTTATTATTATTGATTTCTAATAATAATTCATAGAGGATTATCAGTAGCTTGTAAGAATAAACGAATGATTTATATTTGTTAGTGCAATAGCGTTTTCCTGTTCTAGGTACACGTACAGTCGTAGAAATTAATGATTAGCACATTTTCGCACTTATGGTCAAACTGATAAACTTGATATCAAACGGTTCTTTTTGTGCTCATTTTACATAATTACTCCAAGTATCTTGTCACTCTTGTACAGAATGTGTGCTGATCAAAATAAAGCAATTAAGTACATTAATTGCTCATTTGAGTGAACTACAAAGTGAATGTTCTTCATTAGTTCATTACTACTTAGTAAGCCTTTATGGTTGAAGTAACTAGTTCTCCTGCTTTGTAGACTATTCTCTGTCCAAGGTCTTAAACAACTAGTTATCCACCACTTCTGATCCTTATTACCAAGAAATAAAGTCGAAAAGTGATAATCAAGTTCCGTGTTCGACTGTACAGTCACGTGACGAGCTCCTGACCTCGTTTCCATATAAAAGGGTGTACTTTTGTTGGTGGTATCATAATTACTCACCTTTTGATTTGTTGTTACAAATTGTTTAGCGCATTGATGCGTATGAAAATATACAATTAAAATATATTGTACTAGACGACGCCCGCAATTCCGTTGCGCCAACATTCGGGACTCAAAGTATCTCCATAGTCCATACCAAATTTCAGCAAAATCGGTTCAGCGGTTTGGGCGTGGCGAGGTAACAGACAGACAAACGGACACACTTTCGTATTTATAATATTAGTATGGATAATAGCCTAATAGCCAATAGGTAGACTGAAGTCTTGAAGCGTTATATTGCACAATAAAATTGCTCGTCTAGGGGTCCGCTATTTATAGCAAGCAATTATAGACGTGTATATTATCTCAGAATCTTAACCACCTGATCTTAGGCCAACCTTTAAAGACCACGATTGGCAAAATTGGCAAATCTCTACACATGTAAGTAATCGCCAATATTTGCTCATCATTAGCTAACATGCAAGTCACGACTTACAAGGACTAATTACCATGTTAAATGTTAATCCATGTCATTTTGGTGAATAAGTAGTAGGGTTGTTGAGGAAGTGATTATGAGGAAGAGGAGGAGGAAGAGGAATTGTCACGCGCAAATTTAGAGGATGCGGATGAGGAAGAGGATATTTTTTTGAGGAAGAGGATGCGGATGAGGAAGTGGAAGAGGAAGTACGTCCATATAGTACAGCGTTTCCCAATGTGGGTGATTACGCCCCCTTGTGGGCGCTGAAGATCTAAAGGGGGGCAGTGTGGGACTCGGAAAAAAGGCGGCGTTTTGTAGAGGCTGTGGGGGCTAATATTACCGACAAATTAAGGGGCAAAAGCCCCTTAATTTAAATTAGGAAAAGAAAGTAGGTGAAACAATGGGGGCACTAAAACATATTTTGTTCTCAAAGTGGGCAGTGGACAAAAAAGTCTGGGTTCCCAGACTTTTTTGTCCACTGCCCACTTTGAGCCTGATATAGCACTACACTTCGGTATCATTTCGGTTTTCGATAGAAATCAAATTATTAGATTATTCGCACTGCGTACGTAGCTGCGTAGTGCGCACACGCGTAAACAAAACAACGCTTGCTATATTATGTCAATAAAATTAAAACAAACAAGCAAGGAACAGCGCGGGTGGCGAGAGAGACGAGGAACAAGGAACAGCAGCGCCGAACCGAACGGGCGCGCTCTGGCGTGTGCGTTGCCATGATTGGATACGCGACGCGTATGCGCACTGAAATTCCTCATAAATTCCTCCTAAATTTTGAGGAAGCGATAGCGGAAGAGGATTTTTGTATTTTTATTTATGAGGATGCGGTAACGGTTGAGGAACCCAAATTATTGCGGAACTTCCTCATTATGAGGAAGAGGAAGAGGAATCCTCAGCAACCCTAATAAGTAGCAAAAATAGCAACACCGTGCAACCTTGATAGCTGATAACAAAATTACCGTGTAAGGCTAGCGTAGTTTAGCATGAACATATTATAGGTAACTAGCTGTCCCGGCAAACGTTTCTTTGCCATGTAAAGTATTTCGCCCGTATTATTTTATTGAAGTGACTAAATAAGTATGTCACCATGGCAACGTCCATCGCTATCCCGTCGCACAAACAATGGTCGCCGTCAGTCTCGAGATGTAATAATTTACTATTATTATTCAACAAATGCACTTATCAATATAATAAGTACCCAGTAGCCGATTCTCAGACCTATCACCCACTGAATATGCATATAAAATTTGGTTAAAATCAGTAAAGCCGTTTCGGAGGAGTACGCGGCCTAACATTGTGACACGAGAATTTTATAAAAGAAGATATAGAACTTGGTAGCCCGATAGTGAGAAAATGTTATTTAAAGAGATTTAAAGAGTATTCAGCTTAAATTAATGAAGGTTTTCGCATTTTCGTACATTTTCTGTCAAATTCTACGTTAAATAGCTATCCCATGTTATAATTCTAACTATAGACGTAACTCCTGTCTAGTGCGAGCTAGCATTGAATTTAATAATGTCTGTAAAAAATTCTCTTTCGATCCTTATACATAGCGGACCAAGAATGCAAGAGACAAACTGAACCTTAACTTCTTCGATTAATATTTTCTATTGATTTATAATTACTGTTCTATTCTATATTCTATTCTCTTAAACATCATTGTACTTTGTAACCTTAGTATATAATTATAGTTACACAAAATTTTGTTTGTTGTGTTAAAAAATCATGTTTGTTTGCTAGATTATCTTTGTTAATGGTGAAAACCTGTCATTGGCTTCTTGTTTTATCTATAATTTAACTATTTAAGTAAAATTGTAAGCTGTTGGTTTTCCAATATTAAATAAATAAATAAATCAAAGTGAAGTACATATATAATTATTTAATTTCCTATGCAATGCAGTATAAACGGGGCAAAAAAATACTCTTTACAAACGTTTTGGGAGTATTCGCCGGCAACTATACATATAAGGGAGATCGCAGACGACAGACTTTTTGTGCGATCGAGTCTGCGGCGCCCATACAGTCGGCATGGAGCGGCCATGCCGTCTGCGATCTCCCTTATAGTTGCGCTCTGCTTCGCCCGGGTAAAACCATATCCCGCGGTAATGTAACATTTTTCCTTGATAAAAAGTATACCTACTATGGTATAGGTCCTTCTCCGTATATAGCTGGTACTCTAGATGCCTAATCTATGACCTTGAAAGATGGCGCAGTAGTTTAGGAGGCTTATCGAAGCACACATGTTTTTCTCTTTGTAATCTATATTCTAAATCTATACTAATAGTTATTATAAACTTATAATTATAAAGCTTGCTGGAACGAACTGTCACCAGTAGTATTTCCGGACCTATATAATATTATAGTACGACCTACAAACCTTCAAGAAGAGAGCGTATTCTTCTGATGTTGCCAGTGTCCATGGGCGACGGTAGTTTCTGTCTATCAGGTGACCCGTTTGCTCGTTTGTCCCCTTATTTTATAAAAAAGGCTGAAGAGTCTTTCTTTGATTAAACGCGCTAATCTTAGGACCTACTAGTAAGAATGGAATTGGAATCCCTTGATAAGCCGTGTGAGTTATAACCTGACTTCACCAGCTGCCCTTCGCCCCGAAGGGTCACCAATCACCATCAAATATTCAGCATCAATTTCAGCTGGAACAATATGCATAATGAAATCGTTTGTCCTGTCTGACTTATCAATGAAACTTATACCTACAATCTACATAATATACCTACCCCCTTACTAATAAACGCTGTATAAGCTTTGAATAGTTATACAGTGTTTTGTCTTCTACAATCCAATTGAAAATGTCACTTCTGTGACAGGAACAAAACACTGTATAACTATTCAAAGCTTATACAACGTTTATTATTATTAGTAAGAAGGCTTATGTAGTGGGTGAACATTCTCTGACGCTAATAAAATGAAAAATCCAAAAAATCATTGCGCTTGTTATGACTCCATACAATATTTTATGGCAAATGAATAAAAATTTAAAAAAGAAAATCGCAAAGTCAGAACCGTGAGAAAAGACAGGGCCTGTCCACATTGGGCCAAAAGCGCTATTTAGATAGAGCGACGATTGCCCATCATGGACGAAGAGCTTAGCTTCCCAGCTTCGGTGGCACAACATGGAGGACTCAATATGTCGGTCAGACGCACATCAATTAGCTGATAAACTGCCGAATGTCAATTGAACACAATTAACGACCAACATGTACCCGTTCATCACCATCAAGACGTATCAACAAAACTCTAAGCTTAAGTTAAAAAAAATATTGATGTTTCAATAGTTTTACATGTCTCTGTAGTCTGTACTTTTTAGGGAAAACATCTAGAGGCGTTTCACACTTTTCGGATTGATAAAAAAAATTTAATTTGTATTGGGACTTGGGAATTAAAAATTGGGATTCAGGAGTCAGAATGAACCGATTGAAAATTCGCAGAGAGTAGAACACCTGGCCTGTCTGGCCCCAGGCCCTGTCAAAGTAATGTCCTCCTCTCTTTCTACTGCGTGGTGAACTTCAGTCATTCAGCATCATCAGATTCACCAAAAACTTGTAATAAGTAATATTCAAGCAGTTAAGAAATTCTTAAGAAGAATATTATTTTCCATACAATTTCTACAGGAAAACGTAGATTGTCAAAGCTCTCAAAATCATAAATAATTCATGAATATCGAAAGAGTTTTAAATAATGAAGCCATTTAATCACCATCATAACAATATTAAAACACTTTATTTGCTTTTAATTATGACTCTGCAGCGCAGTAGAAAATTCAACACAGTGCGGTTGTCTATGCCGATGAATATTTAACTCTATGTGTATAGAAATAGAATCGCAAATGCCCCGGCGGGATGCAAGAGTAAATTATGCACGCTATTCTCATCTTGTTCATATTTTATAATGTTAAATTTGGGATTCTTCGAGATTACAATGCTGGGACTTGGGAGTTCTGTTATTTGGTAAAGTCACAGAATACATAGTTTTTTATTTATTTATTATGGCCCCTATCTGGGACCTCTTGTTTCCCCTATACATTATACAGGACATTTATCTGCGTTATTTTTCCTTATTACATTGTTTCATGGTTATAATTAAATACACTTTCATATTTAACAGACTTCTATACTTTTACATTCAAACTACTACATTCCGTTACATTATTTTGTTATAGATTATTTATGTAAGTATATTACTTAAATAATCTATAACAAAATAAATAATAATGTTACAGGTACAGAATACATAGTGCAAGTAAAGTGTCGCGGGTCTTATTCTGGAGCCTAATAGTCCTGAAACTAATACGATTGACGTTGGATTTATATGCGTTCGCGCGAATGAGCGGTTTGGCCGCTACATCGCGACATCTCAATTTTACGAACCGTAATCATAGCGGCCAAACCGCTCGTTCGCGCGGACGCATAATACATAAATCCAGTTGAGTTGATAAATAAATAAATAAAATCGGCATTGGACTGACTAGACGTCAAGCTTGCAAGCTTAGCATGGCCTGCTGGATCGAGAAGTTAGGATTTTGGTCAACGCGATGTCGATTTAGATTTGAAATTATTTGGGTTTCGGGAATACGGTTTACGATCGAAGCCTAATCAAAACTGACATCGAATCAAAGTTGTTTTAATCGAAATCAAATTAATTTCAGGACTAAAGGTACAAGTTGGAAGTCCGCTACATGTAGCTGCAGCAGACGACGTGTGTTGACGTGGTTTCTATGTATTTCTATGAAAAGTGTCGCTAGCTTCATGTCGCTAGCTGAGGAGGGTATTTCATAGAAATACATACAAACCAGTAATGTCGCGACGACACGTCGTCTGCAACTTGTACCTTAATTAAGACTCGGTATACATCATCCTGAATCTTAGACCTTGATTACACCTACCAAGAAGAGTGTCAAGGCACTGCAAACCATGACTTCGTGGTGCAAACAGACAATTTGATTGGCCGGGAGCACTGTCCCTCTACTCGGTAGATGTAACAAGGCCCTTAGGGATTTTGGGAATTTCGGAGCAGTTAAAACAGCTCTGAAAACAGAGATACCAGATGATCTTACAGCTTTTGCAGTACGTGTCCCATTATCGTTAACTCAAACGTGCGCTATCTTATTTTAGCCGAGACATAAATCAAGAAAAAGTTGGTCATTTACATAAAATTAAAGGTAAAATGAAGTAAGATTTAAAGAGTCATGACCGTTCCCTCCAGCAGCCTCCTGAAACTAAGTGGTGGCCACTTAGCTTCAGAGGGTTTTTTGACTCATGTATCTCTTATGAAGTTATGATTAATAAATATAACGTTCTTAACGAAACTTACCGTGTCTCCGTTAAGTTTTTATTAGACTCTATATTTAAATTATGCTCTAGTAATATTAGATTAATCATAATATTTTTTTATGCTTTAAATATAGTCTAATCTAATTTAGTGGCGAAACCCTTTTGAGAAGTGCCATTTTGATGAATCCCTAAAATATGAATGTCTTTCATTTGGGCGCAACACATTCGATATTAAGGGTTTACACAGACAGACCGCATTTCAACTGCAATCCAACAGCAAATTGCAGCTCAAGTGCAGTTTGAATATAGTTGGCACGACTGCAATACGACTGCAATAGAACTGCAAACCAAACAGTTCACACGACTTCACGCCGACTGCAACTGAACTGCAATCCGACTGCGCGTTTGGTTTGCAGTTCTATTGCAGTCGTGTCAACTGCATTCAAACTGCACTTGAACTGCAATTTGCAGTTGGATTGCAGTTGAAATGCGGTCCATCTGTGTAGACCCTAACATCGTATCTTCATTTACCGTTATCCATGACCGAGCAACAACTTGGGACCTAGGTAAGCTATGTCTAGATTGGACCTAGGTCTTGTCAGTAACGCGATTAGTTCGAGCTCGGTGCTCAATCAACAGGTAAATTGGACTTTCATTCGATTATGTACAGTTTTTAAACATATTGCTTTAGTTAAAGTGGTTTTAAGAATTATAAAAAAAACCTAAATATGTATTACTTAATTAGAATTTTCAAAAACCTTTTTACGAGTAGGAATAATTTTATGAGTTTTAAAGATATTACACGTATTTCTAATATGATATCTATTACTTCTATACTAATATTATAAATGCGAAAGAAAAAAACGTCTGTCTGTCTGTCTGTATGTCTGTCTCGCTTTCACGCCAAAACTACCGAACCGATTGTAATGAAATTTTGTATACAGATAGTCTAAAACCTGAGAAAGGACATAGGCTACTTTTTTACAGGAAAAAAGGGGGTGAAAATACGAAAATTTGTTCAAATTAAGTTAGTTCCAAAAATTCATACTAGATGGCGCCGTGCGTCTCTTACATCGCGCTAACGCTTGCCCAACATCTTTTTATAAGATGTGGTATCATCACTCATTTGGCAACTTTTTTTCGATTGTTATTTCTTTTTTACGTTATTTAATAAGTCTGTACTTTATATTATATACAGTGACGTAACCTTAAACCTATCAATGATAAATATTAAATAGTTTATGGGTAAAGTTGTGTAATTGGGGGGGTAAATAAGCTTTAAAATTTGGCATAATATATAAAGTTTAATATTAAAAAATGAAATATTATGTGCACACTGCACAGCTGTTTTGATTTAAGGGGCACCAGGGTTTTTTTTATAAAAGCTTTTGACACCAATTTTGTTGACATCGCGCGCTATAAACTGAAGTCCACGCGGACGAAGTCGCGGGCAACAGCTAGTAATATATATTATTGCTGCAATGTTTTCAAGAGACAGCACCAGCACAGACAGTAAACAAAAAGTTTTGTTCGACGTTTGACAACGTTTCTTCAAAACCCTGTAAATTATTATATAAGTTACTAGATGATCCGCGCGGCTTCGCCCGCGTAATTTAGGAATTTCACGAGAACCGTACATTTTTCAGCAAAAATAGCTTATGTCCCTTCACGTGGTCTATTCTTCATGTGTGCCAAATAACATAAAAATTGCTCCGGTAGTTCTTAAGATAATAAGCAATTTCAAATATTTTCCCCCGTTTTTACCACATTTTCCTCTAATAATATAAATATAATCTATAAAATATAAAAATATAGCCTATAGCCTTCCTCGACAAATGGGCTATCTAACACTGAAAGAATTTTTCAAATCGGATCAATAGTTCCTGAGATTAGCGCGTTCAAACAAACAAAGTCTTCCGCTTTATAATATTAAGGGCCCGGTTCTCCACTTTCTGATAAAGTGCCTAATAGGCTATTCACAACTTTTTTGACAGATTCTCCATACTTGATCCACGATCTGTCAAGTTAATTTGTGGATAGCCTTATCAGGAAGTGGTGACTGCCCTAAGTATAATAGATAACGTGTGCAGCATGTCGGATTTCGGTCGTATTAATATCTATAGACGCTTCACACCACGTCAGTCTGGCCCCGTGCTAAGTACCTAAAGGACTTGTGTTACAGGTACCAGACAACGGAAATATATTTAATACTTTTATACTATACATATATTTAAGATTTTTATTATATCATACACATATTTAATACACATCCAGACCCGGGAACTTTTGAAAAACGTTCCGTCGGCGGGATTCGAACCCACGACCTCCGGCTTGAGCTACCGACGCGCTCACCACTGAGCCACAGAGGTCGTCATTATTCAGTATTATTTGCCGTATGTGCTAGTAGAGAGCCCTGTGTTCCGAAATCCGACCTTTGTGTAATATTCCCTTTTTTTCTGTGGTAGACTTTTTTTGCGATAAGGCGTGCTAAATCTTCAATGATGTTATTTCGGTCATGGTGCGGAATTTTGTGCGTCGTTATGTGACTCGTGTTTCAACAGATTTATCTTAATTTGAAGATAAGCGCTGATAATGCAATTAGGATTACAAACCGAGAGGTTAAACAATAGCACCTCTAAGGGCATGTGGCACCATTTACTGATAAGTGTCAGATGGAACATACACTTCAAAGAAGTTCAGACTCAGTTCACTTCAGTTCGGACAGACACTCTTTCGTATTAATATTAGTATGGATACACGTTGTCTATTTAAACAGAATTCCGTCACGTAAATTTCACCTTCTTTCACTAAATATGAAACAATTTGAGGATCCAAAATAGTTTGTACAAAGGGTTTGTGAGTTCTGCCCAAGGGCGCTATGTAATGATAGTTTTCTCCTTTTGTCTCTATCACACATTTAAATGTAGGTTAAAACACTTAAAACCCCATCTTCTATTTAAAAAAATACATACTTTTTTAAACAAGTATAAATTAAACATTCATAATAAAAATAAAACATTTTAAAAATTCACCCTGTGATACAATAAAAAATATTGGGTGATTTTTTTATATGGCCACAGTCGGCGACATCTGTAAGTTTAGGACTTAGGTGATAAATGGTAATGGTAAAATGCTAATAATTATAATAAAGGTTGTTACTTTGTGACATTTTTATAAAAACTGAAGTCAAAATCTATATCAGCTACAAGATGACCTTCTGACTTCGTATTGCACTAACCTTCTCCTTCCTAATTCAATGAAGATACCCAGACTAAAGTAAGAGCGCTTACAGACGAACGGCACGTGCCGGCGGCACGCGTCGGCGGCAGTTGACGGCAGACGACGGCAGTCGGCGGCACGTGTCGGCGGCAGTCGGCGGCAGTCGACGGCAGTCGACGGCAGCCGTCGACCTTGCAGTTGTGACATAACGCGTAAAGGTAAAGGTCCACAGGTCGGTATCGTACGCAACGGACGTCTCGCATCAAACGGATATTTTTTTTACAGTACGTCCACTGTATCGGCAGCGTACGGATTACCGACTAGACAGTATGGTTATCTTCAAATTAGTCCAAACAAAGTTTCTAAGTCATAATTTCTGCTTTCGACTATTCCATCCACACCCCCTTTTGAGCATTTATTTACTAGGCTATTCGATAATCCGTACGCTGCCGATTCAGCGGAAGTACTGTGAAAAAACTATCCGTTTGATGCGAGACGTCCGTTGCGTATGATACCGACCTGTGGCCGCTTACCTTTAGGAGGCACGTCACAACTGGGGGCCTACCACCACCTCTATTAACGACACCGTTTGACAGATAAGCAATAATTACTTTAACGTCAAGCTAGCGATCTTAAAAAAACTTGATATTTAACAGCGGATTTAACAATATTTTGCAATTTTTACTGTTTTTTAGTAAAATTATATTTGAAAAGTGAGTACGGTGATGTTATTGTAATCTTACAACAAAGCTTTCTGGAAACATGATCGTTTTAGGAAAGGTCGTGGTAGGTCCCCTGCAAGCGTCATAAATTGTCAACGGCTGCCGTCGACTGCCGTCAACTGCCGTCAACTGCCGTCAACTGCCGCCGACACGTGCCGCCGACTGCCGTCGACTGCCGCCGACACATGCCGCCGACACGTGCCGTTCGTCTGTAAGAGCGCTTAGCCACATCGGCTCATTCGTTTTCGAGTATTAGCGAAACTACTAAAATTTTGGATTAATTTTTGTTTTAAATATGTAATATAAAATATTATATTAGATTTTTTTTTACGTAGGAGAGCCATGCTTCGGCACGAATGGGCCGGCTCGACCGGAGAAAAACCACGGGGTCACAGAAAACCGTGTAACAGCGCTTGCGCTGTGTTTCGCCGAATGAGAGAGTTTACCGGAGGCCCAATCCCCTACCCTATTCCCTCTTAAAAGGCCGGCAATGCACCTTCAGCTCTTCCATGCAGTGTCCATGGGCGACGGAAGTTGCTTTCTATCATATCCGTTTGCTCGTTTGCATTATTTCATGAAAAAATATAGTTTTTTTAAATAAGAGTTAAGATATTTCTCTCCGAATTACGGTAAATCCATCATAAACCAACACAGAGATCCCTTTAAAGCGAATAATTTAAAACTATATTTTTCCTTTACTTACATAACGCGCCAGCAACACGACAGCACGACAGCGTTATCACCTGTGTTCTAATTGTCCATGCATAACCATTATCATAGTGTCGCGCTATGGCGTACCAAGGCTAGTAGTATCAGCACTTGAATATAGTCATGAAAATTAAAAGGTTGATGGTCGATACGAGTCCGGGTTATATTACTAATACTAGACGTTCCGCGCGGTTTCGCCCGCGTAATTAGATATTTCACAGACAAATTAGTCCACAAAAAATAGTATATGATGCTTCACGTGGTCTACTCTATATCTGTGCCAAATAACATAAAAATTACTCCAGTAGTTCGTGTGATAAGCTCTTTCGAATAATTCTCCCGTTGTTTCCACATTTTCCTCTATTTCTTCGCTCCTTTTAGTCTTAGCGTGATAAAATATAGCCTTCCTCGATCGAAAAATTCTTTCAGTGTTAGATATCACACTGAAAGAATTTTTCAAATCGGATCAGTAAGTTCCTGAGAATAGCGCGTTCAAACAAACAAACAAACAAACTCTTCCGCTTTATAATATTAGTACTTACCTATAGATATATATGTACATATACTTAATATATTATATGTATTACACATGCGAGAAGAATTCTGCGTGTCTCTCTATTGCTTCATCACGATTAAACTGCTAAACCCATTTTAATGAAATATTATGTTGAGATACTTTGAAAGACGGGAAAGGACTATTATTAGGATAGTTTTTGTTATGAATTTCAGCGTGACGGAGTCACCAGTGTTTTGTAGTAATTTATAATAAAATAGAGTAATATTCCAACCAACCTAACCCCTCACACATTTTACGATCAGGTCACGTGCCCATTTTTAATTGTAAACATTTTTCTTTCCAAAAACTAAAAAAAAGTTGTAGCTCCAAATTGTATTAACCAGAGTAGATTCTTAGAACTTGCCATCTAGTAAGTTCGAAAACTTATGTAGGTACATCAGAAATCACAATCGAACGCAAAATTCTAAAAATGCATTGTAAACAATATATAATATTTTATATTATGTTTATTATGCAATATACAGTATACTACGTCATAATATTATTATGTATGTTACCTAACTCTGCTATGTTAATAATAATAGGTATGTTTTATTTAAGTAAGGGTGGCTTTCCGATCCACGCGGCAAGCGACAGACAAAAATTTAAATAAAATACCGCTTTATGACCTAGATTTAAGAGGAGTCCACACCGCCCTTTTTTCCATACAAACGTTGTCCCCTGTTTCCTCCCTAGATAATGATAGTAGAGTTATAATTTTTTTCCTGAATATCTACGGCCACTAATACAATGTCCCTATGTTTTCTCTTTTTATTTCCTAATTTAATTATTAAATAAGATATGAACGTTCAAAAACCCAGACTGGCCAGATTTTCCGCTGTGTTCAAACATCCAGAAAACAGATATGGCTAGATTATAAAAAAAAAAACATACGAACACAGCTCAAGCCATTATTTAATCTTTAATGAAAAAAGTACTTAAATCGGTTAAGTTTTGGAGAATGAATCAGGGGACAACGAATCGTTGATTTTCTGCAGTTGTCTCTATCGCGTTCTGCGGTATAGGCTTGAGGTAAGGGAGACAGCTATAGATATTACACGTACTTTTTTTTCATTTCTCTAGCCCCTGGTGTATCCTCTTAAGCTTTCGTCGTTACTCGTTCGGGTCATTTTGTTCAACTCCACTACAAAAGGTTGCGGCATGGGTCGCTAGATCAATGTCCGTTTTACGCATGTAGAAAATGTAACCTATTGCCTAGCCTTGGTCCTTGGCTATATGTTACATTTTCTACCGGCCAGGGCCGCCTTGGTCTAGGTCATAAATGATAAAGTGGCATTTTATTTGAATTTTTGTCAGTCGCGGTCGCGTGCCGCGAGGATCGGAGAGCGACCTTAATCTCTGTTTGCGTAGGACCGTTAGGGCGCCCTGGCTAACATCCCTTTTATATGTTTTGTGTAATTAGTAACAAGTAATAACATTATCATGTTTTACTTTAATTAACTACTTTTCATTTCACTTGAATGACTAAACAAAGCTAAACAAAACTTAATGCATATAATATAAGAGTATATTAAAACTGAAGTACATTAAAATAAATGCTTAAAAATTATAATATTTCATTAAATTCCGATATGAATAATGCATAATATTATTATTACCAAATATACAGGGTGTAACGAAACAAATTGGTAATACTTTAGGATGTGTCCCCTGTTAACTCTGAAAGTAGCAGCGGTGAAAGAGCAACTTTATTTGTAATTTGTAAGTACAAGCGCCCCAGCGTCATGTATTTGCCCATACAAAAGTAAGAAAAGGTTACTCTTTCAGCGCTGCTACTGTCACAGTGAACTTGAACACCCTGAAGTATTATCACTTGTTTTGTTACATTCTGTACTATCTATTCTTACTAATATTATAAATTCGAAAGTGTGTCTGTCTGTTACCTCTTCACGCTCAAACCGCTGAACCGATTTTGCTGAAATTTAGCATGGAGATACTTTGAGTACCGGACAAGGACATAGGATACTTTTTATCCCGGAAAAATGTACGGTTCCCGCGCGATAAACGAGTTTTGGCGCAACGGAGTTGCGGGCATCATCTAGTATTCTATCTAATCCTAAAACCATAAAATGCTATATCGGATGCCATCATAACCATGTTACATACTAGCAACAGTATATTCTGTACTACCGCGTTGAATAAATAAACATATCGGCCATATTTCAGTTATGATATGGAGTTGAATTCTGCGCTCAAATAGTTCCATTTCCCATCTAAATTCTAAATAGATATCGCCTCGATCTTATTGGCTTTCGCGAATCATTATTCTTACTAATATTATAAATGCGAAAGTCTGACAGTATATGTAACCTTTTCACGCCCAAACCGTTGAACTGATTTGCTGAAATTTGGTATATTTTTGGCCCAATTATTATATTACCCTATTCCCTACCCTACCCTCCCCTATTATACTATTCCCTCTTAAAAGGCCGGCAACGCACCTGCAGCTCTTCTGATGCTGCGAGTGTCCATGGGCGACGGAAGTTGCTTTCCATCAGGTGACCCGTTTGCTCGTTTGCCCCCTTATATCATAAAAAAAATACTTACTTTGAATCCCGGTAAAGGGCATATTGTGATACTTTTCATCCCCGAAAAATGTACGGTTCCCGTGCGATAAACGAAATTTGGCTCAACGGAGTTAGGGTCGTCATCTAGTCGTTTCATACTGCTAGTGTTTTTAGTTCTTTACTCTTTTCTACTGAAAAATAAAGAGTTTTCATAGAAAGAGGTGAGACTGTGAGGTTTGGTCTCTGGTTACTGCGAGGATTTTTAAAATAATAAGGGATATTATGTAAAGGAGCAGAGAGCGCTTCTAGCATATTATGCAATAAATAATCCGTCCGACTTGCTGCACAAGTCATATCAGAATATTAACAGAAAAGTTGTTAAACGTCGAACAAAACTTTTTGCGTGCTGTTTATTGGTGAGGTTAGCATAATAATTATCCTTTTTTTATTTCTGAGTGGGCATGTTTTCTTTCTCACTATTTACTTATATAAATGTTTTTTTGTTCTCTTTTTAAATTTTAAAACATTTTCTTTCTCATAATTCTTTTTTTGAATTTTTAAATGAAGCGTTCGTAAGTATATTGGTATGTTGTATTTCGTTCTCTATCCTATTTAACTTGGTAGCAATTAAGCGAGTAACTGGATCCAGCGATGTGCCGCTATCAAAACATCCTCTGTGTACTGTAAGCTGATAGGTCACTGCACGCGCCTAGTGTAAACTCACTTGGGTGGGCCTGGGACCTCAGAGCAGAGTAATAAATACTAGTAAGAACTAAGAATAGAATGGCCGACAATCGTACAACTAAATTGCGTGGTTTCACAATTTCATTGGACAACTTTTTAGGGTAATCGGATGGGAATCGCGGTTCAGGCCTTGTACCATGAAACTGTTTTGAGACTCAATCGGACGAGAATGCCGCGTCTTGCTCTAACAAACGTGAAATGATATTACGATTACGATTGTTTGAGTCTCAGAACGGTTTCGTAGTAGACCTACTGATCCGATTGGTGTCCAAATATTTAGTTGTACAATTTAGTAAATGTGCGAGCTCTCATAAGCCGCTATAGCTATTGGTTTTAGTTGGAGTCTGCGGTCGCTCTAAGGGCCTGTTTCACAACTTACTGATAAGTACCGGATAGGCTATCACAACTGATCTGACAGATAGAGTATCTCTATACTCTATCTGTCAGATCAGTTGTGATAGCCTATCCGGTACACCTGACTGAAACTCTTATCAGTCAGATAAATTGTGAAACAGGCCGTTACTCAGTAAAAAAAATAGTTTCACCAAGTTAACACCTAGAGGGCATTTTGTGAAACTTTCGTACCTTCGGTAATAATAATTATAAAGTTACTAGCTACAGCTGTTTAGTGCATGCAATTGCAGTTTAGTGCATTTTAGTTAATTCCAGTGCTTTCCAGTAGCTCTACCATGACTTTAAAGCTATAGTATTTATAGATACTCGATACCGACTCCGTATATATTTAGTATGGCGATTTTAGTTCCGCAAGTAACCGCTGTAAAATTTGCCATACTAAAAATTTACGTAGTCGGTATCGAGTATCGATAAATACTATAGCATTAAACTCATGGTAGAGCTACGGTGCCGGTTTACATTATTTTCTCGCGTAACTTTCTGCCGCACACTGTAAAACTCTGGAATGAACTGTCACCAGCAGTATTTTCGGACCTATACGACCTGCAAACCTTTAAGAAGAGAGCGTATTCTGTCTTAAAAGGCCCGCAACGCACCTGCAGCTCTTCTGATATTGTGAGTGTCCATGGGCGACGGTAGTTACTTTCCATCAGGTGACCCGTTTGCTCGTTTGCCCCCTTATTTCATTTATAAAAAATCCATTCCAGTGATCCGATTCAGCGCTGGATTTCTACTGGAATAATCTTGTAGAATGTAGAGTAATGATTACTGGATTGGAATATTGTATTTAATTGCACAGTGCCATATGACAACCAACTGAGAGTGAGAAAGTTTCACAAAATATCCTACGTGTGTGTGAAGGAACTATTTTTTCTACTGAGTACTATAGTATTTTATTTAGGTATTCGTAGCTCTACGGTACCCCTATAAGAATCATCAGTCTTCGTACCATTTCATTTGCTATAACCCCGACTCTACAATTCTATCACAAATAGAATAAACTCATGGTTTTTCTGTAAGACTTTTTAGTTTTTATGTAACCCAAGCAATGTTTTGGCATCTCTCTATTCTCTAGTCTTTACGTACTTACAATCTAAAAATAAACTTCTAAAATAACTTTTCGCTAAAACTCTTGCCAATATCTTCCGTGGGAGATAGCTGATAGGCTACATTTTATCAACATAGGCTGTATCGTTATCGAATTCTGTAAATTGGCAGAGCGCCAAGTCGACGGCTTCCCAGTTCCCTTTGAGTTTTTCGCATGGGTTTCCAATTTTATGCATGTTCTGATATATTTTATAGGTTGAACCTACACGGTTGAACGTACAACCTACGGGTTGAACGTACTGGGCAGTTAGGAAACTTTCGGACATTTAATTTTTATTTGACTGTAATGTTATAGTGTTCAACTGCAATATACATTGTAAGTTGTATGGAGTTCAAATCTTCATTAAATTGATGAGTTATCAATAATTATTTATGTATTTGTGAACTGATTGCGTAGTTTCAAAATTATATAATTTTATATGAATTAGAATAAAGATATATTAATTATAATAATAAGTAATAATTGCTATAAATAATGCTAAAATATAAAACAAAGACTATAAATAAAAAACTAAATGTAAGTCAGAGGCTGCGGGCAATGTACCCAAGAGGCTGGCAGCATTACTTCGCTGTATCGCAAGACTAATACGTTGGCCGAGGTATGCGCCAGCTCTGGGATCGTTAGTTTTCTCAACCAGTCTTTGGGATAACTCTCTGAACATTTGTTTGGCACCAGGGCCCCACGGACCCAGGGTTTCATCAATGAAACCCCTTTAAATGCGACTGCTTTTAAGATGTTAACCATTCCTACATGCAGATTTGTCGCGCGTGTGCAGTACATTTTTACCAACAAGTACCCAACAAAAACCATCGACTATAATATTATCCTATTCTGGGATTTAAAGATAATGAGACACAAAGATATGAAGGCGCCATGTAAAATTCACCAAAAACGGTTCAGTATTTCATATAATAAATCAATATTTAACCAACTTACTATTAGATACGGCGAACTGTCACAACATCCGATAGATATCGGATAGATAAGTTACCGTTATCTACAATATTAACTGAAGATGCCGCTTCCGGCTCTTATCTATTGGATAACTACTTACTATCTTAACTTTAAGTTAACTGATCGTGTTAATATTAACAAGCTAACATAGTTGCTAAAAATAGTAACTGTAGAAATGAATGGAGTTTTTTATTGTCAAAATGAAACAATTTATCAGATGATAATATTATTAAGGGCCTGTTTCACCACTTCCTGATAAGGCTATCTACCACTTAACTTGATAGATAGAGTATGGAGAATCTGTCAAATAATTCTATCCAGCACCTTATCAGGAAGTGGTGAAACAGGCCCTTAATATTTTATTTATTTCCATGTTGTATTCAATTATATTTATTTTTATTTTTTGATAAAATTAATCGTTTCTATAATCTATTTAAATGTTATTATTTACTAACCTTTTTCCGAGTTATTATAATAAACGTACTTATACCTTTTTTTTTTTTTTTTTTTTTACGCCAAGAAATGCATTTACGCATTCCGCGGGGTATGGGAGATCCTGACGCGGATATGTGGGACTCACTCGAAAGCCTTACCCACTAAAACTTGGCGGTGCGCCCTCTCTCCGACGACGGAGCCACGGGTACGACACCGCGACCGCAACTCCACCAGCGGTCGTCTGCCTGGTGGTCGGCAGACCCCTTTTCGGAGGGGCGACTACTCGCCCCCCAGGCTGAACAGAGGCCTCAGTGCGGGCTTGTCTAGGCCATTCCTCTCCTTTTGTCGCGATGCGCGGGAGCACGTTGCGCATCACGACTCTCGCGAGGGCTCGGTGCAATGGGTGACGGCTTCCCCTTGCCGTCACCCTGAGCTCCCCATCTATGGCGGGAGGTTGTCGCCGTTGTGGGCGCGACGTATCCGCCTGGGCCGTCTTCTAGAGTCGAGCGCCTCCCTTTCTCTCGTGCGCTCGGCCTCTTCCTTGGCAGTCATCACCTCCTCTGCGAAGTGTTCGACCGCCCTCCACTCCTCCTCACCGCACAGCATCGAGCGGATCAGTGCTGGCAGTGAGATGTCATTGCCAATGACAGCCCTGAGGGCCGTCCGTTGTCCACTCCAGGAGGGACAGGCCGTCAAGGTATGCTCAGCCGTATCCCTATCCGCGTCGCAGTGATGGCAGCTTGGTGTTTCCTCTCTTCCAACGATCTCGCAAAGGTACCGACCGAAGCATCCGTGCCCGGTCAGTACCTGTGTCAGTCGGAAGGAGAGGGCGCCGGTCTCTCTGCTGATCCAGTCCCTTAGCACTGGGCGGATGGCCAGTACTAGGTTGACACTCACTTGCGGCTCTTGCAGCCGTTCCTCCCATAAGTCTATGACACGCTCTCGTGCATTGTCCCTCCACCGACGTACGGCGTCCGGTAAGGGGTTGCTGCCCCCCGCGCGAACCGCTGCGCAACTCCAGTATACGTCGGCGAGGGCTTTGGCGTCTAAGTCCCATGGGGTGGCACCCGCGAGCAGGCATGCCGCATCCTTGGATATCGTGCGGTATCCGCGCACTGCCCGCGTCGCCATCACCCTTTGGATCCTTCCTAGTACGAGACGATTTTTTGGCAACAGATTGTCGCCCCAGATCGGCGCCCCGTACATCGTCATTGAGCGAACGACTCCCATGTAAAGTTTCCGGCAGCTCAGGCTCGGACCCCCGAGGTTCGGGAGCAGCGAAGCCAGAGCGCCGGCCGACTTGGTAACCTTAGTTTGAAGCCGCTTAAAATGCTCTTTGAAGGTCCATCTACTGTCTAAGACGAGACCCAGATACGTCATAGTTGGAGTGACATTTATCCGGGTCCCGCCGACCTCCACAGCCAGTCCAGGTGGCGGGCGATTCCTAGGCCCGTGAAAACACAGGGCCTCGGACTTTTCCAATGCCACTGTCAATCCTAGCGCTCGGATCCGTCGTACGACCTGGGCGACAGCAGCTGTCGCGCGGATGACCGCTTCTCTGTAGGTTTTCCCTCGACTGATGGAGCACGTGTCATCCGCGTAACATAAGTTCTCGGAACCATCCAGGGTGTCGCCGGAGAGCACCGTGTCATATCCAATGTTCCACAGGCCCGGCCCCAGTGCCGATCCCTGTGGAACTCCGCAATCAACATCCTGCTCCTCCCAACCGTCTTGGGTTGGGAACTGCACTGAGCGTTCCGAGAGGTAACTGCCTATGGTTTTGCGCAAATATCTCGGAACGCCGTGCCGCCTAAGTCCCTCCTTGATGACTTCCCAGGGCAGGGAATTAAAGGCATTGGAAATATCCAACGACACTGCCACTACTACCCCGCCCCGGGACACCTCCTCCTCCACTATATCGCGCAATCGCGCTACCGCGCCTATAGTAGATCGGCCTGAGCGGAAACCAAACTGATTTTCGCTCAGGTTGGGCCCGACGTTCTCCAGGTGCTTAGTGAGGCGCGCCGCAATAATCCTCTCAAGCAACTTGCTTATTTCGTCGAGCAGTACTATAGGGCGGTACGCGGACGGCTGGTCTTCCGGTCTATTGGCCTTCCGCAGTAGGACCAGCTTTCCTGTCTTCCAGCGCCGCGGTACCCTACCCTGGACCAAGCAGTTGGTCAAAACGGTGAGTACGCGCGGCTCTAGCTCCTTCATAGCAAGAGCCCATGCGCGGCCCGGGATTCCATCTAGACCGGGTGCCGTGTTTTTGCTGCTCATCTTTTTGACCGCTACCGCCAGCTCTGCCGAGGTGACGTGCGGTATTTCCTCCTCACTATCAGGAGAGTCTTCTTCCCGTTGAGCCATCGTTGGTAGCGTCCACTCAGCCCCAGATGGAAAGAGGGCTGCGATGACTCTATTGCGAAGATCCGGGTCGATTGTCTGTGTCAGTGGTGGGGCAGCCGGGCGCAGTTTTTCTCTTACCCACTTATACGGCTTGCCCCACGGGTCGTCTTCAAGTGTATGTATCCACTCCTTCCACGCGTCGGCCTTCGCCTGTATTATGGCCTCGCGTAGAGTGGCACAAGCTGACAGGTACTCGTCGTACAAGCGATCCTCTTCTGGCTGGTGCCTTATGCGTCGCCTGCGGTATCGCTTGTAACGGCGCCGTGCCGCAGTACATTCCCGCTTCAGTTGGTGTAGCTCGGGACGCCACCAATACGTTTGTCGCCGAGGTCTCCACGGGCCTGCTCGAGGCATCGAAGCGTCGCACACGTTGCGCATCACTTCATTGAGCCATTCCGCGCCAGCCTCGACGTCATCCGACGGCAGTGACACCCAAGATGCCACCGCAGCAGCCTCCTTGAGAAGCTCACAGTCCATTCGTTTCAAGGCCCATCTGGGGCCGCCACTAGATGGAATTGTGCGGCCAAGCTCTGACGCGCGAGCTGAGACGTCGAAACGAATGTACTTGTGATCAGAAAGAGTCTCCGTGTCCTCCTCGACCCGCCAGTTGGTGATGTGGCGGGCTGCCCACGAACTGATCAGGGTCAAGTCCACGATGGACTCGCCCTGTCGGCGGACGCAAGTGCTTACTGCGCCTTGGTTTGCCAGCACAAGGTCAGTGGACGCCATCCATACCTGGACTGCTCGGCCTCTTGCACTTGTCGCCGGGGAGCCCCATAGCGTTGACTTCGCATTGAAGTCCCCGGCAACGATCACAGGGCCGGCCACTCCGCTAATGAAGCTGGTCAACCGTAGCAGGAAGGCTTCAAACTCTGCCAGCGGCCTGTTTGGGGAAAAATATACCCCAACCACTGTCAGGGACCCCAGTTTGACTACCGCGAAACCTTGACCTTTAGTCGTGTCTCTGGCGTTCGGTGGCACGATTTTAGGCCCTAATATCAACGCGACCAGCGAGTCGGTGTCCCCAATCCAGTCGTTTCTAGGGAGGACCCGATACGGCTCCGACACTAGCGCGATGTCTATCGACCACTGCGCCATGCACTGAACCAGTAAATCCTGCGCCCGGGCGCAGTGGTTCAGGTTACACTGTATTATTCGATGGGAAGCCGTTGTTGAGCTTGTATCGGGGCCTCTCCAGATCCAGGGTCCGCCGAAGGTGTGCTGGCGGGCTTCTGGTACGCTTTACTCTTTCTAGAGCCTTTCTTCTTCGGTGCCGGTTTTCCGCAGGACCTGCTGCCGACACTGTGGTCCGCCGGTTTGCCTCTCGCTTCACAGAGTGCGCAGTGTGGTGCATTTTTGCACTGCGCAGCTGCGTGGTCCGGCAGACCACAGCGGAAGCAGAGTCTGCTGCGGTCGTTCTCGCTGGTACAGGTCGCGCGGGTGTGCCCGGTCTCTTGGCACTGGTAACAACGCATGGGACGCGTGTCAAGGAGCACCACGCGCACCACCGTCCAACCCACGTACATTCGCGTGTTAGGCGACGTCACCTTTTTGGCGGCCTCAACCGGGCACTTCACCCAGGCCGAGCCGCATCCGTTTCTTTCACAACGGATTTCTCCAACCTTAATGTCTGTCGCGGAGCAGCCACCATGTCTAGCGATGGCTTCGGCAATTTCCTGGGCTGTCGCCGTATCATCCAGCCCCTTGATGCGCAGTTCTGCGCATTTCTGGGGCCTGGAGATCCGTACGTCCTGGACTCCGAGGACCTCCCTCAGTTTGATGGCGAGGGCATCCGCCTTTTCTTTGCAGGCTGCGCCGGATATCTCGTACATACGAGCACCGGTCACGGCTTGCTTGAATTTACAGGACGGGATGTCCATAGCCACCAAATCAACCTGTCCTTTCGCCTTATCTATCACGTCCTTATAGGACAGGCCGCGTTCCGCTGCGCTTTGCTGTAACGTCAGGACGACTGCTGCCGTTTTGGGAGTTTGCAGCCTTTCCCTCTTCTTTCTCTTTTTCTTCTTTTTGGTGGGCGCAGACTTTACCGGTTGTTCGGGCTTCTTCTGCGCCTTCCCCTTCCGCTTTACCACTTCCGTCCACTCTTGTGGAGGAGCGGGTCTCAACGCTGTGGATGTTGTTGCAGCGTCGCGTCTCACAGCCGCGGCCTCAACGGCGGCAGCGGTCTTCTTGACCTTCTTTTTCTTCCCTTGTGCCGGGCCGGGATTCAACGGTGGCATTAGCGTTGTCACCACTGGTTCCGGTTCCGGCATGTCTATCTGGTGTGACGGTGCTGCGGATGGCGATGCTGGCACCTCCCGTCTCTTTTGTTTTAGGTCCGCTGCAAGTGGAGGGCGCAGACGCGGCGCCGGAAGCAGCCGAGCCTCCAGGCCTTCCAAACGCGCGTCCAGCCGGGCACTTGATAGGGCCACTGCCTCTCGGACTGCTCGCTCCAGCATTTCCTCCATGGTGTGCGAGGGGGCCGTGGTGGCGGTCTGTGGTCTCAAGTTATTGAGCTCCTGCTTGACAGCGGCGAGCTCTGACCGCATTTCTGCGAGCTCTCTGGTAAGGCGTTTATTCACCGCTTCCAGGGCCCGAGTTTCCGTGGAGGCTGACCTGTCTATGAGCGCTGCGCACGCGCTGTTGATAGCGGCGACAGCATCCTTTAATGACTTCAAGTTTCCTCCTTTGAGGTTCTTCGCCGCAGTGGAGATGATGTTCAAGCTCGAAGAGATGGTCGCTCCGAGTGCGGCTGAAGTCAACTCATTGTCGTCTGCCATTGTCACGTCCGAGGAATGGTAGGATGCTTCCGACAGCCGGTGGGACCGTTGCTGTGGTAGCCTCCTTGTGATCGCCTGGATTTGTTGCTTTGCATCTTCCTCCTGGGCCTTCCGCTCAGTGGCGGCAAGATCCTTTCTGGTTTGATGCAGGCCCACGTATTGAACGGTGGTGGGCGGCCGTCCCCTTCCGCGCTTGTTGCACTTCGGTTTGGCGGCACCCTTTTCTTTGTCCGAGTCGTCGTTGTCGACTTCGCTCCCACGTCTCTTGCGGAAGCGACGACGCATTGCCTCTCTCTCGTTCACGTGACGTTGGGAGACGTTGGTCTCATTTCCGCTCTCAAAGTCATCCGAAGTTCCTTCCAAGCTGAAGAACTTGCTGTGCTCTCTTTCTACGGATACGGGTGTTTCACCCCATAATCCGTTTTCCACATTCGTCATCCTTTCCAGTTGCACAATCGGCGTCTGAGTCGTGTGCCTAGGGTCGTCGTTTTTAGGGGCAGGGGTGCCCCCGGTGATCGTCACTACAATGTCCGCCACCGGCGCGGTTAGGTGCGCTGGTTCCGAACATTCGCGCGAAGTCGCGCCACCATTTCCACTCGCCGCCACTGCGGCCTCCTTACCCTCCAACGCATTTTGTGCCGGCCCCGTATACAACCGGCAGACCTCCTCTTTCGAGGAGGTGTGGGATTCTCCAGTGTCCACCGGACAACCAGAACCCACCCGGGGAGTACTTTTCAGAATGCGCTCTTCCATCATGTTGGTCCCCATTTAAGGCTGGGTCGACCCCGTGCCCTAACGGTCTGGACTCACCGAGTGACCATGCAGCCTATCGCCGGGCACAAAACTTAGGCTTCGGGGCCCACGGGCCCATCCATCATCAAACACACACAGACTTATAAGATACAGACATACAAATGTGTAGAGAAGGTATAAATACAAGGAAAGACAGAGAAGAAAAGATGGCGAAAGACAGAATATATAACTAAAATATGATGTGCAAAACAAGAAAGCTAATATACAGAAAGTAAAATAGAAGAAAGACCGGCGTTCAGCCAACCTGAGTACCTCACCCCGTGTAGAGGGCGGAGTGGCGTACCCAGGCGCCCAGGGACACGAACGTGGACGGACCGGTATCGCCCCCAAACGTACTTATACCTACTTATTACAAAATATTATATTTTATTAAGTACTTATTATATCTATTGTGGCATTATGGTATTAAACTATTATTGTAGAATTGTGCATACGTGTACTAAATTTATTAATTTTATTTATTGTGATATCTAATTTTATTTTTATTTTTACCAGGGAGTGAACACTAGTCTGAAAAGGGTCGGAGTGGCGATGCTCTTCTTGTCCATGATCCCGGTCGATGACAAAAAAAAAGTCAGTAGCTCGTTTGGATTGTCAGCTGTCAATGTCAGTGGCCGTCACTATCATCGGTTTGAATTGTGTCTAATGCGCGCCAAAATTGTACAAAGTTCACTAAACAATAACACAGCTTTTTCCAGCCTTTGAACCATGTTTTAAGGCATCATTTACTGTACATATATCTAGATTCTAGATGAATGACGCCCGTAACTCTTTTTTTAATTCAAAATTCGTTTATCTCGCGGGAACCGTACTTTTTCCGGGATAAATAGTACCTATCCTATGTCCTTTCCCCAGAGTCAAAATACCTCCATTTGATCTCCATACAAAATTTAAGTATCTCAATAAAAAATCGGTTTAACGGTTAGCGTCAAAAGAGAAGCTCAAATGTTTTAAATAATTTCCAAATACCTTGAAGATACAGAAAATTAACTGGGCGCACCTAGAGACGACTAAAAAATACTAGATCTCTTCCAGTATATTAAAGTTTAATCTTATATCTTTAAACGAGCAATTCTTGTATATATATAAATATATATTTAGAATCTCGGAATCGGCTCCAACGATTTTCATGAAATTTAGTATATAGAGGGTTTCGGGGGCGATAAATCGATCTAGCTAGGAATCATTTTTAGAAAATGTCATTTTATTCGTTTTATCGAATACCGAGCAAAGCTCGGTCAAATAGCTAGTCATTATTAAATGTAGCTCAGTGTCTGAATGCAGCCGTAAGTTTACAAAATTCAAGATTAATGTTCGTTTTGTTTGCAATTTAAATACATCTAAGGCACTCGGAACACTTTTAAATTTCGAACACTATAGTAGTAAGTAGGTATGTACTCGATAACATAATATTAGGCACATTAGGTATATTTTTAAATGGTAAGCTTAGACAATACCTTGAAGGTTTCATGTAAATGATGCTTTAAATTATTGTTAATAATACATTGTACTGTACATAATACACACTTGAATTGGCAAAACGCGTGCTGTTACATCATTATTTGTATAAGTTTTTTTATGAAATAAAACTAACAAGGTTTACAGCTCTATGTAAATAAACACTATATAACTCGCAACATACGGTCTAGTTTCGTTTGACATGAGTTTGTTAGTTCTACATTTAAACAAGTTTTTCCCGCTGCCAAGGTGTTTTGGGAACCCCTACTGTATAATTCATGGGATAACTGTCATTTATCTGTTGAATATCCAGAAAACTGACAGGATACTTTTTACTAAATATTTGAGCAAAGATGTACATTGTACACCTTTTTAGGGTTCCGTAACCAAAGGGTAAAAACGCGACCATATTACTGAGACTTCGTAGTCTGTCCGTCTTTCCGTCTGTCCGTCTGTCTCCTGTAACTAAAGAACCGTTATAGCTAGACTTCTGAAATTTTCACAGGTTGTGTTGCTGTTGCCGCTATAACAACAAATACTAAAACAAAATAAAATAAATATTTAAGGGGGGCTCCCATACAAAAAACACAATTTTTTGCTAACTTTCGCTCAATAGCGGTACGGATAACGGAACCCTTCGTGTGCGAGTTGCCGATTTTTTTTTGAAGTTCAAAGCCAAATATTTCTAAAGACGAACAAATAGTTTAAGAATTCTATCTACTTAGGGTCAATTTAGACCCACAAAAGATAGTTAACGGACTGGATCGAATGAGAAACGAAGCAGCTTTTAAATAGCAGAATACAGATCAACTTGACACTTGGTCTTGACTCACAAGTCTCAGTTTTCAGTGGCCCGGTTTTGTATGCGGTCGGTCCATGTATATGCATGACGCATGCAATGAGGTTTGCATGGATTTGTGTGAATGAATATTTGTATTTTCAGGTATTACAACTTTTCTGTGTTACATGTACATATTTCTATTTATGCACGTATGTGAGCTGGATATATCAATATTTATTATTTTGTATGAAAGAGACAAGCAGATAATACTTTGATAATTATTGATGGCGATTCACGGCGACTGGAATTTAGTAGTTCATTAATTTCTTCATTCATTAAATAATTATTTCATTCATTCATTCATTTGTTCACTCAATAATCATTTCTGTGTTACATGTACATTGTTTCTATTTTTCCACGTCGTATGTGAGCTGGATTACAATATTTTGTGTGAAAGAGACAAGCAGATAATACTTTGATAATTGATAAACTTTCACGGCGACCGGAATTTAGTAGTTCATTAATTTCTTCATTCATTAAATAATTCTTTCATTCATTCATTCATTTGTTCACTCAATAATCATTTCTGTGTTACATGTACCTACCTTGTTTCTATTTTTCCACGTATGTGAGCTGGATTACAATATTTTGTGTGAAAGAGACAAGCAGATAATACTTGATAATAATTGATGGACTTTCACGGCGAGCGCAGGAATTTAGTAGTTTCATTAATTTATTCATTCATTAAATAATTCTTTCATTCATTCATTCATTTGTTCACTCAATAATCATTTCTGTGTTACATGTACCTTGTTTCTATTTTTCCACGTATGTGAGCTGGATTACAATATTTTGTGTGAAAGAGACAAGCAGATAATACTTGATAATAATTGATGGACTTTCATGGCGAACGCGGAATTTAGTAGTTTCATTAATTTCTTCATTCATTAAATAATTCTTTCATTCATTCATTCATTCATTCATTCATTTGTTCACTCATTATTTATTACGCACCGTTTTTTGACCAATCCAACATGAAAAGAGTCTTTAATAATATGAAGAATATGAGCAGAAACAATAGATAAAATATCAAAATGCAAGACAACAGACGAATAAGCACCTCGGAGTTCGGATATCGCCGTAATTATAAAAAAAAATATCTTTACAATCAATTTTCTAATAATAGTCTTTTAGTACTTACATGACACCTGTAAATTACACTTTGAGATTACAGTATGGCCACCAAATTAGCGGAGCATTCACAAACTACTTTCGAATTTAACTCTTGCAAATTGGTTCTTTAAATTCACGGCCACGTTCGCCTTTCGTTATGCAAATATTTCCTGATTACTTTGTGGATTTTTTATTTTTTTTAGCACAGAAAAATATTTTTACATTATTTGTTCGCTTTATGTATTATTATGGTGGATTCTTCCAAAGCATTAAACTATTTTGGCGTGTTAAATACATGTATTATAAATTTAGGTATAATATGATAGTAGTACCAATTTAAACATTAGTAATAGAAATATAAGTAGCATTAAAGCAGAAGACATTAATAACATTAAATTGGATTTGAACAAAGAAATACAAACTAAAATTGGATAATAAAAGCGAATAGACATTAGAATTTAGAATTTAAGAGCGCCGCGAAAATTTGGGGAAGCGTAAATGTTCAGTTTATGACTTGCTAATATAAAATGTATGGAGGCCGCGGCACTTGATACTAACCTTACATTTGTAATAACTCGACATCTCCTGGGGTATTCACCTGTTTAATGTATCTACAGTAGAGTATTATAATTTCAATTTAATTAGAATGGAAATGTAGACGCATAAATATTGTGATATTTTCTTTGTCTACAAGAATCTGCAATACGATTTACGAAGACAGCGGACCTTGAAAAGTTATACGCTGCGAAAATTAATAGTACCTAATCTTTAGTAGTAAGTGGAATTTTATCAAAACAGCGAAACGTGCAGTTTAAAAGGATCTTATAATATAGGCAAGGGGCGCAAAGTAATTTTACTTAACATTTTGCTATTCATGCTTATGACGAAAACAATACGACCGTATTATGTATTCGTACCTGTTGTTACTTTTTACGTTAGTATGTTATTCATCCACCACAGTTTATGTGAATTTTTAATAATCATAAAAATTTGACTGACGTGCCCTTTGAAATGTGTTTAGAGCCTACGTTTTTGCTTTCGTGTTTTATTAAAATACTCCGGTAAATATTTATTACATCACTAAAATTATTATTGCATAATAAACTTTTTGACGTGGGGTCAGCTGTGATCATCACATGACGGATCTAAAATGTTCCATACATTTTAATTTGTCAAAAACTTTTTAGACGTGTGTGAGGTGTGACGGTCGCACCTGACCATCACTCCTCTGAATATTGTTTACTGGACAAATCGCTTCAGCTTATCGTATCGTGTCGCGGTTTTTGTGGCCACACCAACTTCATATAGTAACAGTAGGTATCGTGGTCATGAGAACGGTGTCGCTTTCCACTGACACTGGAGTGACAGTGGGAGCCTACTGTTGCTGGGGCCCTATTGAGATAGTGGTTGGCAACGTACCTGCAGCTCTTCTAATGTTGCGAGTGTCCGGTGGCGACGGTAGTTGCTTTCCATCGGGTGACTCGTTTGCTCGTTTTTTTTTATAAAAAAGTGAGTCCTCAGTAGGTACAAGTACCAATGAAGTCTCTATAATATTATTATTATTATTTATTGTGTCTTAGTTTCTGTACAACACTGTAAAATATATTAGTTATGTCGACATTATGCGCTTTCGCCTTCAATTTTCGTCATTTTCATTCATTCAACGTGAATGCGTCAACGAACGCAACGCCAACATTGTCATTTTTGAAGTTTTGGATACGGTCAGAGGGCATGCGTCTCGGGGATGCCTCACGTTCGCAGTTGACTGCGCTATAACGCATGCCCTCGATGAACAGAAAAAGGCACAGTGTGGACAAAGCTAATGGCTAGTAAACTTTTAAAAATTTCAAAGCCTACTTCACGATGGATGATCATTGCCATCAAGATTGCGAAGCTATCAACATACACTATATGCGTGGAGGTCGCAAAGGAAGATCTTCCGACCGAGCGAGGTGGTATGCTCGGTCAGGCCGGAGCCAACGTGATACATTTCAGCTGTCGTATACAGGTGTTAGGTTTAACACCGTTATCCTTAAAACCTTCAAATGAGCCCGTAAAAATGAACAACTTTTTCTATGAGAACAATGCTGGGAACTAAAAAAAAATGCCGTCTTCATACCCATACGGATGCCCGGATCGGCAATTTGTATGAAGACGGGCTCATTTGATGGATTTAAGGATAACGGTATAAAATCTAAGAACTTGTACTCGTATAAAATATACCGAATATCCGACGCACTTAGAAAATTCCGATAGCGCGATGCAGGAATGTGGCGCTAAGTGGGTACCGCCAAATCACATCCATTC
The DNA here is from genome assembly GCF_905147365.1 of Aricia agestis. Lineage (NCBI taxonomy): Eukaryota > Metazoa > Arthropoda > Insecta > Lepidoptera > Lycaenidae > Aricia > Aricia agestis. Next base: position 13,043,404 of record NC_056425.1, read on the forward strand.
GATTATAATTATAGGCAATCGATGTTTTTTTTTATGAAATAAGGAGGCAAACGAGCAAACGGGTCACCTGATGGAAAGCGACTTCCGTCGCCCATGGACACTCGCAACATCAGAAGGGCTGCAGGTGCATTGCCGGCCTTTTAAGAGGGAATAGGGGAGGGTAAGGAAGGGAATAGGGAAGGGTAGGGAAGGGAGATTAGGGGATTGGGCCTCCGGTATACTCACTCACTCGGCGAAACACTGCGCAAGCGCTGTTTCACGCCGGTTTTCTGTGAGCCTATGGTATTTCTCGGGTCGAGCCGGCCCATTCGTGCCGAAGCATGGCTCTACCACGTTAATGTGTATAAATGTCAAATATATCTACACGTTCGCAGTTATTTGTCCATCATGGATCATATTACAGAGGCCACATTGATTTCTGGTACCGGGAAATATCTGAAAATATAACTTTCGGAATGAATCGAATTATTATTTACCGCCATTATTGATATTATTTCAGTGTATCATGTTATTAACAATATTAGGCGGCGTTTGCGAGGAAAATGGGATCGTGTTCCAAGGAAAAGTGGCTTTATATTATTTATTATTATTTACGTGGCCGTGTCCTATCGTATATATGTATATCATCATCATCTTTAATATCGCCTCCGTGGTCTAGTGGTTTAGAGCGTGGCTCTCGACTCGGAGGTCTTGGGTTCGATTCCCGCGTTAGAAACTTTATTTCCCATTTTGGTTAGGACAATGCAGGCTGATTACCTGACTAGATTGTCTGACAAGTAAGATGATCCATGCGTCGGATGGGTATGTAAGAAGTCGGTTCTGCGCCTGATCTCCCACTAGTCGTGTCGGAATACAGAGTGCTCTTATGTACTCCGCAAACACTTGGGCACTGTGAAATAAATCCTGCGTAAATGGCCGGGTGAAACCGGCGACCATCACCGAAACCGGTGTGGGGCTATTAATATTACCTCTTTTTGTCGGTATGTAGAGCGTCCGTGGCCTATTGGTTCTTTGGTTCGCACTCGCACAGGGTGCAGGTTCAGCCCCGGGTGGAGGCAATACCAATAAGACATTTTCTGATTTTAGGTACACACAAATCACAATATGGACGCTCCTACGGTGAAGGAAAACGTCGTGAAGAGCACATGGTTGATCCCAGACGTATTGATCTGCGGGGCTAAAATGGTAGCTTTGGAGAATCATAATATGATTCATTTTTTAAAAATCGCAAAATGGTCATTCTGCTTGCAATTCGTGTCTAGTAATTTGTACTAATTTGACATTCGTCAGTTTGACAGTTGTTACAATTCATTTGCGGAATTGATTGAGAGGAATTGCTAAATGTGACCATTATTGTCAATTTGACGACCTCTGTGGCTCAGTTGGTGGGCTATTGGTAGCTCAAGCCGGGGGTCGCGGGTTCGAAACCCGCCGACGCGTGACGGAACAAAAAGTTTTCTAAGTTCCTGGGTCATGGATGTGTATTAAATATGTGTATCATATAATAAAAATCTTAAATATATGTATAGTATAAAAGTATTAAATATATTTCCGTTGTCTGGTACCCGTAACACAAGTCCTTCAGGTACTTACCACGGGGCCAGACTGACGTGGTGCGAAGCGTCCATAGATATTATTATAGCCCCGCTGTTCTTTCCTCTAGAGTCTAGACTAGACCGACTGTGTTGCGAGAACGCCGTATGCGCTTAGGACATTTAAAATCTTGTCCCAGGCACTACAGTATTTGAAGAGGGTTACTTCGCTCTCAAAATATTGTATATAAATCATCCACAATGGATGCCAAGGCCTAGTTCTTAGTCGGAGGCTAAAATGGTAGTAGTTTATGCTGTAATGTAAATAAACTGCTATAATTAATTAAGACCAAATACAAGTACTAGATCTAGGTCATGAGACTGTCCCGCGTTCCCGGGCATAAGGGTTACCCTGTTTGTTTACTCGTCGCGCTTAAATATTTAGCTTAATTTTCATTTTTATTGTACTTTACTATAGCTTTTCAGCTTAAGCTACAAAATGCAGTTTCCTTTATTTATTCTTTAAAAGGGGATTTATTTAGATGAAAGCCGAATTAATAGAGATACATTAAGAAATAGTAGAATTATGTTTTCGTGATAGAAAGTGCAGCACGATAAGTAAAATAAAGTAGGTACCTAGTATGAGTGTAAAAGTAGAAATAAAAAAAAAAGAATTTGGGAATATATTTTAAACTTCGTCACAGAATATATAATAGTACGTGCATTTCTGTAGGTATATATTCTGTAATCTGTTGTACTTTACGCTGCGTGGTGAAGGTTTTGTCACGAAATAGCCGTTTTTTCCAGAAAATGTTATACTTACTTTCATAATATTAAAAATGTTATCCGAACATCCTCCTCCTAGTCAGGGTTCCCTAGAACAATTTTTTTTATTACTATCAAGCAAATTTTTTGTGAGTAGCTTCATTTTGACAAAACGAACAACATTTTTATTTGCGAAAAATCTTGAAAGTGGTAGCTAATAAAGATAGAAAGGATTTCATAATTTGATTGGATGGTCCTAAAATATGAATTGTTCTATTGTTCTATTTATAGGACATTGTTACTGACGACCTCTGTGGCTCAGTGGTGAGCGCGTTGGTAGCTCAAGCCGGGGGTCGCGGGTTCGAATCCCGCCGACTGAACAAAAAAATTTTTCAAAAGTTCCTGGGTCATGGATGTGTATTAAATATGTGTATCATATAATAAAAATCTTAAATATATGTATAGTATAAAAAGTATTAAATATATATCCGTTGTCTGGTACCTGTAACACAAGTCCTTCAGGTACTTACCACGGGGCCAGACCGACGTGGTGTAAAGCGTCCATAAATATTATTATTATTACTCTTAAATTATAAAACTATTAACCTATCAATGTAAAAAAGGGTTCCGTTTTAGGGTTTCGTAGTCAACCAAGTTTTGTTGTTTACAGGGCCCTAAAACGGTCCCTACTGTCCCGTTTGTCCCGTAACACACGGTCACCCTAGCTGTCAACAGTCTTGATTAAACAATTTGTTTGATTGTCGCAGTATTTGCACAGGAGTTAACTTATCAAGTCGCCCGACGTAACTTTGTAACAACGTATTAATTATTATATTCCGAATTTGAATTGCAGATTTTAGCACAAACATAGCTAAACTGAGGTAAAATATTTGGCAGACAAAATGTAAAAAAATATAGTAAAAGCATAGAAATAAATCAAGATAGAACGGCTAAGCGGGTGGAGTACGCGTTTCAATCTTGCACAAGTGTGCAAGATTCGTTGAATGTTCATTCAGTCAGCGCGCACGTCTCGACTTGATTACACCGGAGCGGTTGCGCAAAAATGCCTCATTGTGCAGTGTCTAATTGTAAAAACAGAAGTACGAAAGTGAATCGGTCAAAAGAAGGTATTTCTTTCCACGGGTAAGTTATTTGTTCTAACTAAAAGCAAAGCAAAAATTGATACGAGCGATTCCTTAGCAACGCACGCGCGTCGCCGTTCTATCTTGATTTATTTCTGTGAGTAGAAGCCATCTTTGAAAACCTAAAAAATATGTTTCGTAAAAAATAGTGGTGGCCTTTCTACGATGGCACATGATGGAAAAACACAATAATATTTTGTAGAGCTATGATTGCCCATTATCGACGGCGATTGTGCATGTCACTATGCAAATTCTCAATCATGGCTATCCATCGTGGTATAGGCAATTTAAGCTTGTCCCTTGGACTCGAGATAATATCTCGAATAAAATCATAATGAATTATGATTTTATATAATAATTAATTGAGTATTTTGGTGGTTGGCTACTGCTGTAAGATGTCGATCCTGCCGACACAGAAGATGTAGTGGTGGGAATGTGTGGGCCAATGACCAAAAATTATGTGCCATTGCCCATTAGTAATATTATTTCTTTGTTCCAAGTAATGTTATTTCTTTGTTCTTTCTTTTTTCTGTCTATTATTTTTACTGTTGTAGCTGTTGTAGTCATAATTATTTATTGTTTATCCCTGCATGTTATGTTGTGAAGTCACTCTTTGGCCCCTGCAGAATACCAGTGCAGCAAGCTTGCTTGCTGCGTATAGCTGAGCTGGGGCCAATTTTTGACATCACATAACATATACCTATAATTATAATTGTACATAGCTTAAGTCCTTTTTACTTTTTATTTTCTATTCTGTATATGTTGTGTGTTGGAAAAAATAAACGTATTCTATTCTATTCTATTCTATTCTATTCCATTATACTCTATTTCTGCCCCAAGTACTTGACATTTAAAACCTTTTGGCGGAGAATGTAAATTAATTAAAAATGCAATAATTTTACACATAAACTTCCGAGATAAGGAGGTTTATGAATTGAAATGAAATATTGCATTTATTTGGAGTCTTTATTGCTTTTCCGTTGAAGGCCGCCATACATTTTATTTTTATACCTACTAGTTATGTTTTAAACTTGGTGGCGTCGAAATTTATTTACACGCGAAGTCTTTCACCCATAAAACTATCCTTCGTCCTTTCTCGAGACGCAATCGTAAAGTAAGCGTCATGGACGTACGTCCATGGTAAGCGTATACATACAAGCCCCTTTTTATTGGAATTCACCGTGAAAGTAGCATCCATGGACGTACAAATTGTACGTCCATGGTAGCATCGCTGTTAAAGTTTTTTAAAAATTCATTGCGTTGGGGTATTATATTCTCATTGAAACATTGCAAAGTCAAAAGAATCCGATCGGTAGGTTCATACAAATAATATTATTATCTGTACTTCTGTACAAGGTTACACGGTGTAGGTGTTTATTAAGAAGTCTTCTTTACATTACGCTATCAGTAGTGATAGTATCGTGGTGTGGTGTAGTGTTATTGAGACTCCATTTTCATTAATTTTAATTTAAATGTAAACAAAAAATCTACCAAAATAATATGAAATTGTTTTCTAATGCCGCTTCTCCACGTTGGCATAATATGATGGACAAACACTGGCGATTATGAACGTGTAACGTTCGCCTTTGATTGCTCACCATTGACGTCAATGTGCATTATATAGACAGCTGCATAATCGTGATTATCCATAATGGCATAACGTGAAGAGCGACAAACGTGTAACATGACATTTAATTAAGTAACTTAATAGTTAATAGGCTACTAAGCTTTGTTTACATTTAAATTCAAATTAATTGAACAGTGTATAGTGTGAAGTTAGTGACGTCAGAGACGAAGTTTTAGTGTTGTTTGTAGAAATCTTTACGTTATTACTTATTAGCTTCTGAACGTCTTTAGGTGTGCTAAAGCGAATAAGAGTTAAATTGGTAGTCTACCTACTAGTCTACTAAAAAACTTGTGCTGAAAAGCTTTGTTGCATTAAATCAATTAGTAATTTTTCTAAAGAGACTTACAAATTAACGCGAATTATTTTATTTTGTTGTGTTACCTTAATATTATAGTAAAAATGCAGTAACAGGTTTTAAAAACTATTTTCGCATTTAAAAATTACATTATAAATATTTCGGTATCAAATTCAGTAATAAATAAAAAAAATGTCTTAAATAGAAATCGGCCTCTACGTTTTCCCATCATGGATAACAAACGGTTACGTGTAGAGTGCCTTATATTTTGTCTATGCCAATAATAGCTTCGCAAACATGGTGACAATCATCGGCCAACGTATATTTAGAAAGATATTTTCTTAAACAAATATTGTTTTTTGCTTATTCATAGATTTATAATGTGCTAGTCTAATGTAAGTTGATCATAAAATATATAGTAGTTTTTTAGCCATTATATCATTTTTTCAAGTTTTTATGTGGGGTAAAATTTTACCCCGCGATGTTAGTTATGTAACAAAAAATCACGATGTTACTTGAGGGTTAAAAATGTAAATGCTACCAAATATTCCAATCCTTTTGTTTGTCGTTCAGAATTCAGTTATTGGAAAATGATCCTTGTGTCGTGGGTAGAAAGTCGTGGTAGAGGCAAAATAAGTCTGAAAGGACTGTACTACTCTACGGCCGAAAGTCGATTTGACGCCGAAGCCGAAAGTTCTAACTGTTAAAGAGATTATATTCAAAGTTGCCTACATTGATTTTAGTCTACTAGGTCTTCTAGCCGATGTTATCTGTCACGAAGGAGACGTCCATTTATTACATATTGTTATTATTGGCACAGGAAATGCCCTCTCCCTTTTATTATTAAAATATGTTTTGACTCTTCATCATCATCATCATATCAGCCTATAGTCGTCCACTGCTGGAGTCTGGACATAGGCCTTTCTCAATGAACGCCATATTTTGACTATGAAACATAAATTTCAAACTATAATAGTGGGCTTACAATATTCCAAATTCCAATCCAGTAATCCAATTCAGCGCTGGATTGCTACAGACTCTCCGCACTGGAATGGACTGAATTGCATTTCAGTGCCCGCTTGCATAATGCATTATTTCAGTAGCAATCTATTTTCTGAATTTCTGGATTGGAGTAATGTAAACCGGCCATTATCGAAACACCAGTTTGTAGCTGTAGATATTTTGGCTCTAGCTCGAAACTGTGGCTTACTCCTTTTAGCCGAACTAGCCGAAGTCGGCTTCGGCTTGTGTCTTTCACTAAACTAGAATGTGCCTACATTCGGAGCTGTTGTCTAAATTAATGAAGCGGCCGCAGCCCTCGACAATCATCGGGGTGCTTCGACAACGTTCATGACAATTCACATTAATTGGATTACATCATACAGTCGAAGTCAAAACTCAAAAGTTAAAAGTGAAGTCAAAGTCAAAAGTCAACTTTCGGAAATCAAACTTTTCTTTAGTTTGAAACTAACCCGGTAGCAAACTTGTAATGCCCGTCCCACACTCTCGCGAGATATTCGTGAGAATCTCGTGAGATTCTCATTTCTCATATTCTCCCGAAATTCTCCCGAGAGCGTGGAGCTCTTGAAGGATTTCTGAAGATTCTCACGAATATCTCGCGAGAGTGTGGAGCGGCCTTAAGAGGGAACTCAATATAATATAACAGTTTGCACTTAGATAAATGATTGGTCTCGCGCGCGCGCTCGACTAGATACCGCGCTGTATAGAAAATTAGATTTCTGAATGCGGCAACTCAATAGTGTAGTGTGTGTAAAACAATGCACAAATATTGTTGTGTGCGTAGATAATCGGGTTGCCAGATACGTGACTGGTGCCCAATCAATGGGGATTGGGGAGAAATTAGTTGCTGTGGTCTTGTAATTTATTATTATTGTATAGTAAGTGCTGATTTTTCAATCACCAGATAAACTTTACCATTGGAATAAAGTCCATTCGAAAAGATTGCGATAATATAACAACGTTGTTTAGGTCAACGAAATATAATGGGTACAATATTGATGAGAAAACAATACAAAAACAATGGTAGGAAGTTTAACGAAAGTTAAGAATGAGTCATAAAAAAGCAAATGTTAAATTTGTTTTCTCATTTGTTACTGTATTGTGTACATAAAATATAAACTGTATTTAAGATTTTTATTTTAATATGATACGCCTATTTCATATTTATTAATACACATTCATGATCTAGGAACCATGAAAACTTTTTGTTCCGTTGGCGGGATTCGAACCAGCTACGCTAGCTAGAGATTTTAATGCGCTCATCCACTCAGCCACTAATCACTACGTATATATAAAAAAAAATAAGATATAATAAATAAATAAATAAAAATCACAATCTCAGAAAAATTTGGGAATTTTTAGTTTATGGCAACTGGCAACACTGAACATCAAGCGGTACTCCGATCTGAATTTTTAGGTTTATATTATTTTTCTGTGTTTATGACGATTTATATAATATTTACTGATGGTATGTGATGCCAGTACCTTTCTTGTTTCTTGTAGTGTTATTATTGCATAGTCTCACTACGCAAACTGGCATTTTGCTACGGACGTAACTTAAAATTTCGAAAATTATCGACACATCTACCTCACCCGAAGCTTGCGGCGCGACTGGCGCGGTTACGCCGCATCAAGCGTATGATTTGTTGCCGCATTTTTCAAGTACTCCGACGACCGACGGTATCTAGATTCTAGTCGTAGCGCACGCGCGAGACCAATCATTCATCTAAGAGTTTGCAATATTTGAACCCAAACCCAACAAACATACAAACACAACAAATTGACAAGTAATTGCAGTAATTGGATTACTTTCCCTGATGATTATAAATGGAAGCGTCAATACACCTAAAATCTACTAAGTCAAGGAGTTATTTTTAACACAGACTACTAAGGGCGGATTCGACCAAACGAGAGTAAAATTTTACTCGAGTATAATTGTTTCAAAATGTACAGTGTTGCCGTGCGAGAATTTACTCGAGAACGGCTTCTGTACTGGGTGGTCGAAAGAAAACACTTCGTCACTATTGTACTATTAGCGGGGGTCGAGGTAGACGCGATTTCCGGCCAGCCTTTCTTCTATTTCCGATGTAGCGATGACGCAATAATTCCCCAATATTTTCCCCAATTCTTCTTGTCTTGCTGTTTCTTCTAGGTAGGCTGGCTCTCTAAGAGTAAGCTGGTTTTGCGTTTTTTCATCTTGTAATCCAAGAATAAGGTTATTACACGGGAGTAAATATTTACACGGGCTATTTTGGTGGGGTAAATATTAAACTGAGAATAGTTGCACAACAGGGTTCAACTGTCACGGTCGGTGTCATTGTGAACTATAATTGACATTTTATTTCATACTCTTTGAGTAACTTGGTAAAACGCAAACGAAGATATTTTAGAGTAAATTGAAGGAGTAAAATTATTCTCAGTATAGTCACACTCGTGTAACTTCAAGTTTGGTCGAATCGGGCCTAAATAGTTTTTTTATTCCCTGGTGCGTGGCGTTCAGAAGTTACCTATATAATATAATACTTATAAAATCATTTTTTTACCAACGAAACAAAAACAAACGCATCTATTTTACCTATGTTAGTGGTGAAAACCAAAAATCACTTGTTCATAAATTTTAAAATGACAAGCGGTGTCAAGTTATAGTGGTTTTAATACGAGTTCTGTGAGGCTACCAGCGAACATGACCTCTCTTGGGATACCCACGGAGGCGCCTGTCCACACTATACTGTTCACGTCGGCGTACACGCAGAAAACGGTGAAAAATCCACCCAAAAAGGTATGTGTCGTTTGGAACTTGCTTCGAAATTCGAACATGGTTTGGAATGAGTAATGACAAAAACTTAGGCTAGACGTTCAAAACTTACGAATAGGATATGTTTTCACGCTAGAGGCAACACCAGCAGAGACGGTAAGGAAAAAGCTAAGCCCTATTTCTTATGTCAATGGGAAAAAGTTAGGCTGCCTTCATATTAAGTCGCAAGTACTGCGGCAGCCGCGCGACCTAAGGGGCCGGGTGCCATCGAAATTCTCATACATACGTAATACCAAAATCATTACCAAAATCATAAGTCAATGTATACGCCTTTACAATAAAATCCCGGAAAACGTTCAAAATCTATCAATTAATAAATTTTAAAAAGTAATTAAAGAACGTTTGTGTGCCAAAGCCTACTATACGGTCAAAGATTTCCTAAACGATAGCACATCTTGGGAGTAGGATGGCTGCTTGCAAGGCTGCTTCTACATTTATTATATGTGACTTACAATTGTGTATTCATATTGTATAGATTAAGTTATTTACATTGTAAATTTTATTTTTTTAAAAGACAAATTTTCCACTTTTTCACTAAAAAGTGGCCCCGTGCGAGTTTCTTACGCCGGTTCTTCTCGCCGGGTTAGTTCCCGAACCGGTGGTAGGCAACATGTAGTTCAACATTCTGAAAATATTTGATTCAAATTTATTCAGAAATAAAACAATTTTTATTTATTTTTATTTTTATTATTTATTTATTTTATTTTCTCATACGAAAATATTTAACATGTTTGAGTTATTTTTAAGCTTAAAATAGTAATTAGGTACCTAGGTTCCTGCGTAAAAATTTACTACAAAATATTTAAACACTAAAAAATATAGTAATACACTATATTACTAGCGCCTTTGCGTAATGTTCCCTACTAATTTAGCCCACAATAGAATAGACATAGGATTACTCCAGTACCTAACCGCCCTACAATGCCTAACAATACACATTGTTTCAGCCCTTATTGATATAACAATAGGATCTGGATCTTAGATTGTCAGTAAATTAATTACTCAGAGATCAGACTATAGACAAGTTCTTATTAATAACACTTTGTTCTGTTGTGATAAAAATGTACAATATAAACTTTTATTAACATACTAGATGTAAGATAACTTTCCCTGGACTTCCACGAACATTTCAAGACTAGAATTATCCAAATCGGGTCAGCCGTTCATGAATTTTGAAGAGACCAACAAAATCCTCCACTACACATGCTCACCGCATACGAAATTTTCAATAAACTCATTTGATTTACGACTATGACGTCATGTGATATCCTGTCAATCAATTTTAAACTCTGCACATACAACAATAAAGTGTATTTACACGTGGTCCAAATTTTCATGTTAGTAGGTACTAGGTAGTGTTTGCACTGTTATCAAGAACGGCTTTATTTGGCAAACGTCTACTTACAAATGTAAATGTGTACTCGTACTACGTTTCACGTGAATCCATGCTTCGGCGTTGGGTTGGTATGAAACTGTTGTGTTTCTCTCATGATCCAAGAGCCAGGGCAGCCAGACCTTTGCCCTTTATGAAGAGATGAACTTTTTCTGAACATGTCCCTAAAGGTAAGAACGATCAGCGACTAAGGAGTTTGGGTTGCGGTAACTTTATAAGGTATCAAATGATAAATGTAAATAACTAACTTTCGTTAAAGTATACAGCTCAATTTTTCTTGGGGATAACGCTAAGAATCTTTCTTCCATTGCTGGACACTTACAAAAGTTGCTTCCCGCTGCCAGGTATCCCCAAAGTAATTACACTTTGAGCAGGCGAGTACGACTAGCTATACCCGAGAAGTGCGTTCCTTATAAACAGTCCCTTAACCTAATTTTTACTCGAAGGCTGACGCTTTCAACATACGCCTTGAAACATTTATTCCACTTGTTGAGATTTCATGGCGTTTTTACGGCGGCTCGAGATGAATTTAAAGATTTTAAGGAATCAAGGTTGCGGGGCTGTTGTAGAGAATCTCTACTAGAGATGATAAAATAATAATGTATACATAATATTTTAGGAAAATAAGTGGATGCCCCAAAGCTGGAGATGCGAACGGGCGTCGGGCGATGTGGCGATGTGGTATGCTTGATAGCCAAGACTAGTCTTAATTGTCCGCTGAGGGATACAGTTCCGGATCTTAAAAAACTTTTATAGCGCGTTTCAGCATGTACAATCGCCAAGACCAGTAAACGTCCAGTAAACTCGCAAGCAATGGATAAGAAAAAAAAATATAATGCAATGCTACTATACTACATGTTTGTTTAAATACTCAGGTGCCCGATTTTCATACCTGGAAAGGCGCTTTGATTTCAGGCCTTGCAGCAAATCATTCCATGATTCGAGATACTATATGCGATGAGAATTATTTAGTATATAATATTATACATAATATTAAGAAGCTTTATTCGGTACTCGTACGTGATGACATAAACCTAAACACTGCTCTGTAAACTGTGGACGGGTGTGATTACAAACACGTTATGGTTGTGTTTCAACGCGCTTGGAAATGGCTGCTGTGGCGTCAAGTGACCATATTGCGTATTATTTACGAACGGTGCTACTGTATCGTCAAAACATACCCAGGGGAATCTTACAGATTGCAGTAAAACGTAGCATCTGTTCTACGAACTTACGAAGTTCTACGAACGATTTAGGAATTCGGATAGTTTTGATCACGAAATAATGTACACAATTCATGTGTGATAAACGGATCTCTGGACTAAGTTGCGAGAGAACTTAATTTATTATTTAAGAGTCCGGGTGCCATCGCAATTCTCATACAAACGTAATACCAAGATCATTTCCCATACAAGAATATATTTACCATATTTAAGTTATTATTCAGCTTAAGATAGTAATTACCTAGGTTCCTGTACAATGATTTACTATTTTATATATTTTTGATATTTACATGCCAAAAATATGAACGATTACAATATTTACATAATAAATTGTAATCGTTCATATTTTTTGGTATGTAAATATTTTGCAGTGAATCTTGTTACAGGAACCTAGGTAATTACTATCTTAAGCTGAATAATAACTCAAATATGGTAAATATTCTCGTATGGGAAATGATCTTGGTATTACGTTTGTATGAGAATATTGCGATGGCACCCGGACTTTTAACACAAAATTTTTGACATTTTAAAAATATAAAGTTATATTATGTGGTTTGATTCGCTGTTTGGATTATAAAATTATATTTTAATCTATTTCTCTGTCCACTATCCCTCGTCCCCGCTGTTCACGACGATCAGTCCAATCAATAATGGTCTAATACACTCGACACCTCGCTGGCTCGCGACTCGTCACGTGTTACGCTGAATTAACTTTATTATTATTACCTGACATAGCTTTTCAGCCGCTGAAGTTCAGCGATACAGTAAAACATACAGAGGAATAATTTGTTAGTATTAGTGGGGTGGTTTTGCATTACTACAAGGATGTATGAAAAATGTATGCTTGTAGTAGTGAAGTAAAAGATCTTACTACAGTAGCTTTTCGTCTGTTTCTCGTTACTAGTCTGTGATGCTACAGTAAGGTAATAAAGTTCATTTTTTAATTGACTTCCAAAAAGGAGATTCTATGTTCGGTTGTTCAATCTTATTTTATTTTAAACACCTTACTTATCAAACCGAGAAGTTCTTATTGCAGAAGTAGTATAGTATAGTATAGTATAGTATAGTATAGTAGAGAGTCAGTCAATTTATATTTGGCTATGCATAATGCAAATGTCAGAAGTGGAGTTACGACCTACATAACATTTGACCACTGACCGGTCCTTTGGGGTTATGTTGTATGTACCTACTAAATTAAGGTATATTCACACAGTTAAGTAATGTCAAAAATACGGGACGATAGGTTATTCAGGGCAGATAAGACCATGTAGTGGACTGCACCAATAAAATTATATATTATTAAGGGCGAGCGGTTTATACGTGTTCGATACTTGTGGTACAAGTCACAGACTTTTATAGTCTGTTTAATAATGAACTTAAAAAAAATTAAGGCTTACGTGTACAGAAGCCTAAATAAGTTGTACACCTTGCATTCTGGAGGTTGATTTGTAAACGTGTTCGGATAGGTTAAAAGTTAAAACTGCAAAAAACAGTTTTTGATATCAAGGAAATGTCGAAGGATTGGAATAATAAAAAAATACGTGTGGCACTCAGGTACTGCCGTAGTAAATCTATTACATTGCATTTTTATCACTTATGCAATTATAATTTGCATACGTCTAGTCGCACGCACACAAACACCGTGCCAAAGTCGGTACGGCAACGCCGCATTGCTGTGCCGGTCGGAGAGTAGGGGGTGTAAGGTTTATATAGGTATTATAGGAAAAGCTATATTGCAAACGCTTAAAAGTAAAATGGAATACTTCCTCAAGAATATTTTAATATATAATTAAGTTTAAAGTTTTTAGGGTTAAGGACCCAAAGAGTAAAAACGGGACCCTATTACTGAGACTTCGATGTCTGCCCGCCTGTCTATCTGTCTGTCTCCAGGCTGCATCTCAAGAACCGCTATAGCTAGAATTCTGAAATTTTTATAGATTGTGTATTTCTATTGCCGCTATAACCACAAACACTAAAAACAAAATACAATTAATATTTAAGGGGGGCTCCCATACAACAAACGTGACTTTTTCGGCCTGTTTTTGCTCTATATCAATAATGGCAACAGGTAGGCACTTGAATTTTTTACGAGGTCCTTTATTATATGTGTAAGTACTTTAATATTTAATTATAATATTAAAATAAAATAAAAATTCAAGGGGGGCTCCTATACAAAAAAATAATTTTTGGCCTATTTTTGCTCTATAACGGTACGGAACCCTTCGTGCGCGAGTCTGACTCGCACTTGGCCGATTTTATTTCTTCTAGCGATAGTAACACCGTGAACGTGGTTCTTCTGTTCTGTTATTGTAGAAAAATACAAACTAGCCAGCCGCTTCTGACTTGACCCACCGAATGCGCAACGAAAAATACAAGGCTACTTATTTTAAGATACGGAGAGTAAATATTTATTTGATATGTGTATCTTATAAAAATATACTCCGACTGTGTAATATAAACTGGGCCGAGTATCGAGTACATAGACAACCTTATTATATTTTAAGTCCCGAAGTGCAATCTGTTAGAAAGATTTGGTCGGAAGATCTTCCATTGGTCATATTTCAACAACGTTTGTCGGGTCAGCTAGGTACAATATTCAGTCTCATTATGTTTTATATATTGGGTTTCCAGGTATTTCACATATCACATATTTACATATAACATACAAGCAGTGGCGGCGCGCTGGGCGAGGTTTCTTCGGCGCCCAGGGTGCTGGTAGTGTTAAGACAGGGTTTCGCAAACTTTCGGCTCCACGAACCTCTTTTAAAATTTGCAGGTGACAACTGACAATGAATCCCTTACGATAAATAATGAAATCCTACACCTCCCCCCCAGAAAATCATAAAATAGACTGTTAAAGAAAATAAGGTTTTTATTTGAATAAAAGGTAACACATAAAGTGGCAAAATAAATGCCTTTCTAATATTAATGTGATGGGTGTGCTTGTTTCTTGTCGCAAATGCATTCAATGTTAAGAGTAGTTTTGGTCAATTTTAACCTTAATTCTGACTAGGTATCAAGTCGATTTCTGTATTTAGTTTTTATGATGAGTAGGTGTGAAAACCCACTCTCATATAAGTATGTTGTAGCAAAGGTAATTTAAGGCAATTCACCGCTTTGCGTGAGAGTTCGAAGTACTCTGCCTGTCTAGCTGCCCAAAAATCTATCAATCAGATTGAAGAGTTTTATCTACGGACATTTCTTATAATGACTCCTGTTGCCACCATTACGTACATTTTGTCGCGAACCACCTGCCGTCAAATGGCGAACCTCTAGGGGTTCGCGTACCCCACTTTGAGAAACCCAGTGTTAAGACAGCGAAATCTTAGTAATAGGGCCCCGTTTTTACCCTTTGGGTGCACCCTAAAAAGCGCCCCTTTTTAGGGTATTCCGTACCCAAAGGGTAAAAACGACACCTATTACTAAGACTTCGTTGTCTGTCCGTCTGTCTGTCTCCAGGCTGTATCTCAAGAACCGCTATAGCTAGACTTCTGAAATTTTCATAGATTGTGTATATCTGTTGCCGCTATAACAACAAATACTGAAAACAAAATAAAATTAATATTTAAGGGGAATCCCATACAATAAACGTGATTTTTTCGGCCTCTTTTGCTCTATATCAATAATGGCAAAAGATAGGCACTTGAATTTTTCACAAAGTCCTTTGTCATATTATGTACTTTAATATTAAAGTATAATATTAAAATAAAATAAAAATTTTAGGGGGGCTCCCATACCAAAAACACAATTTTTGGCCTATTTTTGTTTTGGCCGATTTTATTGTTGTCCTTCGGCGCCCCTTTTCATCCGGCGCCCAAATATTGCCCCCTAACGCCGCTTCTACAAGCGTGCTTCAAGTTTCAACAATAAAGGCCATTTATAAAAGCTAATGTATTGTACAATATTTCCCTAGGGTCAGTTGATATGATGTTTAAATTTTCCTTTTGTTATAAAACAATTTCTTCCATTTTCCGGATTTTCCTGAGGGAATATTGCGTCGGCACTTCAATATTCAGTTCTATCATAAGATTTCTTTGGTAATAAGTTTAAGTTTACTTTTAGGCCGGTATAAATAGTCAGTACTTAAGATGCGACCCGGTCTCAAGACGCGGTTCGGCTCTGTGATTGGTCCAAATTTTGACAGCCAAGCCAACCAATCACAGAGCCTGAACCGTGTCTTGAGACTGAGATGCATCTTCAGTACTGACTATTTATACGGGCCTTAGAAAGCTTGTAATGTCTTCTGTGAGTTGTTTGGCCTCCAATAACTCCATACACTGCGTTCAGAATAATACAGACTGTTACAAAATAAAGTGATAAAATTTTAGGGTTTGTTTCTCTTATAATATTATACAGCATGACTGGTGAGTGGTGAGACATGTTCAATACTTAAGAGGCCGGGTGCCATCGAAATTCTCATACATACGTTGCGTGCTCCAAATTTCATGTCAATTGCCACTGGTGGCACGCGTGCCATTGGTTCACCCCTGCTCCATACCTAGCTAATTAGCTATCGGCTTCTCTTACCTCTTACCTTTTGAAGATCAAAATTCCTACCTAAACATCCTAGGACGTCTCTCTGTCATCAATTTTTTTTACTTCTGTGGTTTTCCTTTCTTCGTTTACCATTTGCACCAGTCGGCACTCTGTAACCACTCTTCTCTACTCTGTACTTGTGTAATGAAGGTCAGTGGTGACCACAGATTACTAAATAGTTAGGTAACTGTAACAAACTTTTCAGACAAATAGTCCGGTCACGGAATGACTCAAAGGAGAGTATAGAGTGCGTGAGCGGGAAATTCGGGTGAAGAAATCGCTCACGCATTCTATAACTACGTTGTTGTCTGAACTAAAATATTTCTTTTGTGAATAATTTGTCTGAAACAATAATTGCTGCTATTTCTCGTGCGAACTGATAAAAATGCTAATAAACAATTACTGATTCACAGACATGTAAATAATAACCTGAGAATTGGCACAACTGAAGTTACTGAACAGATTATATTGTAAAATGTAAATCTTCATAATATGTACAATTATATTGAGACTAGTTGATGCCTGCAACTGCGGAGCACAGAAATTCTCGCAGGAACCGGTACATGGATAAAATACACAGGGATAAAATGTATCTTATGTCCTTTTCCGGGACTCAAAGTGTCTCCATCCTTTCAGCAAAATCGGTTTAGCGGTTTTGACGCGAAGAGGTAACAGACAGACAGACACACCGGACATACAGACACACTTTCGCATTTAAAATATTAGTATGGATATAATATAATGCCTTAGATCGTAATCGCTCTTATTTGTCCATCATGGACCACCAGCCGCATTATACCGGGGTCCGCTTACTAAGTGGTTATAAAATATAGCTGCTACAGCTTACAAGCTGCTGCAGGCCAGCCATAAATAACAGCCATTCAGCCACAATTCGGCGATCTCTATTAACCGCCTGATGACGTAATTTCTCTGTACGTCACATACTAACAGGGCATTTAGGGTACTAATATTATAATGTAGGGTTCACAGTGTTAAAATTATCAGCCATCTTACTGCCTGCTACTTTCACAGCGACTTTTGACGTGGGAGAGCCATGCTTCGGCACGAATGGGCCGGCTCGACCGGATAAATACCACGTCCTCACAGAAAACCGGTGTGAAACAGCGCTTCCGCTGTGTTTCGCTGAGTGAGTGAGTTTA
This sequence comes from Aricia agestis, assembly GCF_905147365.1. Lineage (NCBI taxonomy): Eukaryota > Metazoa > Arthropoda > Insecta > Lepidoptera > Lycaenidae > Aricia > Aricia agestis. Next base: position 13,060,912 of record NC_056425.1, read on the forward strand.
CCGGAGGCCCAATCCCCTACCCTTTTCCTTTCCCTACCCTCCCCTATTTCTTTCCGTACCCTCCCCTAGGCCCTTCCGTACCCTCCCCTATTCCCTTCCCTACCCTCCCCTATTACCCCTTAAAAGGCCGGCAACGCACCTGCAGCTCTTCTGATGCTGCGAGTGAAAAAATAAAGCGAACACTCAATAGAGGACTCATACACACCCTAAAGCTGTGCCTAACGGCCATTTCCAATATTTGATCTATCTCTGGTTTTGCCCTACTAGAGATAGGAATAGCTCACATTAGACATTAGAGACATAATATATTTTATGTCAATTGTGAGCTATTCCTATCTCTAGTAGGGCAAAACCAGAGATAGATCAAATATTGGGAACGGCCGGTGAAGTATTATCAATTAGTTTTGTTATATATTTCATATCACCTTTATATAAATATACTTATTACTTAAATTAATTTCCATTTTGTTAGTCTCGCTATAACTCTAGAACGGCTGGTAAAAGGGGTATGAAGATTTTGGCCGACCTACTTTCGCTAAATTGTGTATTTCGCGTTCACGAATATTTTTTTTCAAAAATGGATAGCTAACATCAATACAAACAAAAAATAATGATATTAGCTACCCATTTTTGAAAAAAATATTCGTGAACGCGAAAAAACACATTTAGCGGACAGGTAGGTCGGCCAGGCTCCAAACAAAAATCTTCATACCCCTTTAGGAATTCACTGGTCATGTAGTGTGATATAAATTGAAAACGCTCCATTGATCGGTACATCACAAATGTTTAACGGCTTGCGAAATGTTCACTCACTTATGTTCGCTTTGATCTGGGTGTCTGGAGAACTGGAATGTGGTATTAAGATTGCCACTTCCATACTAATATGAAAGCAAAGATTGTTACTTCGCTGATGCCATAATCTGTTAAAGGTTTGGAGATTCTACAAGATTTTTCTACACCAATATACTGTCTGAGAAATTGATCAATAGGCAGATGGCGGATCTAAAGTGCTCCCTAGACGGTAATTCAGCATGACATGCATCTACGTGACGGCATTAATTATTGTTGCATGACATGCCGATCGCGAAACGATCATGCGCGAATATAATGCACATATTTCAGGACGAAAAATTGAAGAACTTGTCAATCAATGTACAGCACGTAGTTTACATGTCATTCGCATCAGTCACTACAATAAACAATTATGCGTGCATGGCCGCATGTAACGCATGTAATGCTGAATAGGGATGACGACAAGGTCAAAGATTAGCTGATTTTTTAAATAAAATAAAGACATAGCGATAAAATATAAGTATTTCCAATATTTCAGCTTCATAACTTATGCATTTTTTTTTGTTATGACTTATGAGCCTTGAAAATTGGATAGTCAAGTCGATTTTTTTTATAAAATGCCTTAATTTTTGTATACCATTCGACAAGTTATACAATTTATAAAAAAATCTTATGAAACCACTTTCATAAACGCAATATTTAACATAGCTATCGAATAAACTACCTAAGCGTGACGTCACAGTTAGGTAACATTTTGTATGGATATTTTGGAGACTTTTTAAGCTATCAAAGTCATTTTTTCACCGATATTCCTATTTTTGAATGGTCCTTCACTTACCAACAAGAAAAAAAATCGTCATGCCTGTTTTGTGATTTAGTAATTTCGAAAGATTATCTCAAATTAATGTTAGTCGTGAGCTGTCGGCTGGGTTTGACATAACGCGACCAAATTACGTAGGTCCCCCATCTGCCTATTTGTCAATTACTCTATAGTACACCTGTAAAAACTTATTATGTACTACGAATTGTGCTACGACGTTCAAAAAGTGTATGCATTTATTATTATATTTTATTTAAAACATTATAGTACGGGTTCCGTAAATCTTTTTTTTTTACTATGATTAAGATAATTTTTTGTGAGTAGCTTCATTTTGATACAACTAACAACATTTTTATCTGCGAAGAATCTTGAAAGTGGTAGCTGACAGAGAGTTAGCTGTTGCCCGCAACTTCTTCCGCGTCCACGTCAACATTATTTTTTCGTAATTTTTTTTAATAAAAGTATCCTATGTTACTTCTGTGAGTTCTGATACCTCCAAGAGTATGTGTACAAAGTTACACAGTGAGGTTGGTGTACTGTATTTATACTGTGGCTTAAGGTATTCCCATATAATGTACATTATTATGTACGGTATTATCATAATGTTAGTGGTATTTACTTTGGCCGGCGTTTCATTGTATTTCTGGAATAAGGTGTGGGTAGATCAATGCATTTGTGATGCAAATCGGTTGTTATCCGCAACACTGCAGCGCTCCAAGGATATTTTGACGTGTGGATGACATTGTCAAGGGATCGTGGATGCCAAACAGCTGTCTTTTTTTTTCCATTAATGGGGAATATTACGCAAAAGTCGGAGCAGAGAGCGCTACTAGCACGGTAGATAGTAATCTGACCAAAATCCGACATGTTGCACACGTCATATCAGAATATTGACAGTAACGTTGTCAAACTTCGAGCAAAACTTTTTATTTACTGCCTGTGCTGGTGCTGCCTCTAGCGTGAAAACATTACAGCAATATATCCTACTTATAACTCGGACGCGAAATGATTTGGGATGAAATTTTTTAATCACTTAATTTTTTGTTTCAGGTAAGTGTCTGCCATCATTTTAGGTAGGCAAGGGTGGGGTGAGTGCATTGCAATCATAATTCATGACTCTATGCAAGGCTTATTTGGCGCGTGACCATTTTTTAAACTTGGGAGACAAATCTTCGATTTCGACGCTTGACAATGTTATCTAAGTTATAAATTTCATCTAGATTGTAGCCATAATGATAACTACCGTTACCAGTTTAATTTTAGTGACAGCAGCATTCCAAGCCTCCATGACAATGTCATCAAATTACATGACATTGCCAAAATGAAAAACAAACGCTGCTATTATAATTTTGACAATGTCATTAAAGTGTCAGAAGATTCCATGTGAAGATAATTTTTTGTTCTTGTTATAGAATCAACAAAAATACAGCTCTCATTTTTTTATATTCTTTATTATAAACACACAACCTAAAACAAAATCACATTATTGAAAAAATTCTTAACTACGTATCATATTTTGTGATTTTGTCGCGTCGATTGATTGATACGATTGCGTTGGTCGAAATAAAAAACATCTTAAACCCACGACAAAAGTGATTAGTGACACGAAAACGCTAAATACACTTAGCGTTTTCGGCATCTGGAACTGCCTTGGGGCAGGGCATACAGGCCGAATGGTTACGGAAATAGCCGAACAAGACCGGTGATCCACGAAGCACTTAGACTTTGTACTATTTTTTTAAACTTCGGCTATTTTCGTATTCATTCAGCCTACCCTACCCCGGGGAAGTTCTAGTCTATGCCGAAAACGCTATACCTAAGCGACAATTTTGACGTTTCAGATATGACACTGTCGTTAATGGTGTAAAAATACGCCATTAATTTTTTTTCATGCCATAACTTGAATTTAGAATCTATAGTCAAAACCGTCAAAATGGCCGCTTCGTTAAAGTTAAAGTTAACAGCCTGAAATCTTAGATACGGTATGCCTTAAATCTGGCTGCACACAAAAGAAAGTAAATGAATGCTTAACAAAATTGCAGTGAAAATATGGCAAATCCATTCAAGTCAATTATAATTTCCAAATGGTAACTTAGATATAAACCGTCAGTCGTGAGTCGTGACTCGTGACTCGTGACAATACAATATGTACTTACTATTTCATATTTTACCACATTAAGGGTGGGTTACTTTTTACCAACTTACTTTAACTATAACTGTAACTTTGACTATAACTTTAACTACAATGCAAAATGTCAAATCTTTTGTTAAAGTCAAAAATGGACGCCATATTTAACCATAACCATAGAGCTCAACAAGGCTTTAAATGCACCGCGAAAAAAGGAACTAACGCCGTCATCATACAAAAACGCTATTTTTGACAGTTCTCCTTTACCAGCAGCGCCCCCGCCCACGTTCATTTAAAGCCTTGTCGGACCAGCTGTCATCTGTCAAATTCTGTGGTCAAAGTTAAAGTTAGCTTTAACTATAATAATTAATAAGTAACCATAACTTTGACAATAACTTTAATCTTAACCACGCCTCTGGTGCAACCCACCCTAAGTTATAACAATTTTACATATTTTATTATGTACTTAATTAACATTATGTTAAAACGTGACAGAAATTAGTTGCACATTGTTGTATCTACGAGTAAGGTCAATGTGTCGAAGTCCGGCATACTTTTCTAAAATTAAAGTTTAACATAATTTATTGACTTTTTAAAGTAACTTGTGTCATCGGAAATTATAGGCTATATATTCATTAGACCTATAATGACCTAAAAATAATCTTAGTTGCCGTATTTTTTTACTTACGTGGTATTTTTTAAAAACTCGGTGTGTAGACGGACTTCCCTTACAGTTCGAGGTAAGTCCGTCTAGCAGCAGTATAGCCATAACTTGTGAAGTAAAATGCATGGCAACAGTTTCTAGCAAAGCCGCAATACGGCCATTCAAATATGTGTTTAAGGTGTCGGTAATAAGGTTCGCATTCCAGAGAAAATTAATTTTATATCACTTTAAGGCAAGTCGTAAATCTAAGTGATTGCAAACATTTTCATTAAAATTATAGTGCATTTTTTGAAAAATTAAACACTAAGTATAAACATAAATGTTACAACAAAATTATATTAATTAGTGCCGGTAAAATCTACAACTTTGCTTCATCATCATTTATGGGATGAGACATTTTTCAACATACTCCCCTACTTAATTTTGATTTGATTATTGTTATTGATACGTCTACTTAGTACCAATTTTTGTATTCCTTCATATTAATATTTAGTTACTTAAAATAACTTTTTAGTTTACGTGGCAGTTTGGGGCCATGCACGCGAAAGTTACGCGTTTTTACCATTATTTTCGCCGCTCAATTAAAATTATAAGGGTTGTTGGTCCGGGAGGTAGGATTTTTTAAGAAAAGCTCTTTAAGGACCTTTTTTCAAATTTTGATTATCTCAAATAATTTTTGGTTTTTGGAATATTAAAAAACCAAACCCTTCTTTTTTGACTTAGTAGTTTACAACTTTTGCAATTTTTATCAGCCCCTCTTGTATGCTCTTTTCGTGCAGTAAAATTTGGGCAATGCTATAATTTAGTAGTCCATAGTTTAAATGCAAATTAACAATAAAGACATGTATATTTGAAAAGATTGACAATATCTGATTCGAGGCAAGACCGGCATATGACGGCCTTTCCTTATGAAAACTAGACTGACTTCCCAATTATTGCAATTTTAGGTTAGACACATGTTGCAGATGATAATAACGAAATTAAAGCGATATTAACGAATCGAACACCAGTAATAAGTAAAAGGATCACTAAATTACTTATGTAATCCAAGAAACTACAAAAACTCCTTCGTATTCCCACCTTTTTTAATTTTTTTGGCAGAGACTTACACTCCGATTGCGAGTACAAAATGGAAAAAAAATTGAGATCGTTTTTTTTTGTAACAGGTAGTTAGTAGCGACATGTTTGTTTCTTAGGTCAAACTAACTTTGCAATATTGTTTTACCCACTGAGCCATATGAAACTAGTCGTTCAAATATGGAAGTTATTGCCGCTAGACGGACTTACCTCTCAGACGGACTTCGACACATTGACCTTAATAATATTTTACAAAGAGGACGGATTTTTTATAATAATTATGATAAAGTAAGCTCATGATATTTGTTTTAAGTTTTAACAACAAACACTACGTAAATGCATACTAATATTATAAATGCGATAGTGTATCAGCTGTCTGTCACGTTGTCTGTCTGTTTGAGGCATCTTCACGCTAAAATCGCTTAACGAACATTTCTAAAATTTGGCATGTAGAATACTTTGAGTTCCGGGGAAAGACAAACGATAGTTTTGTCGCGGAACAATTCCTTATTTTACATTTAAAATAAAAACGTATGTCGAATTTACATCGCAGTTTTACAAATACATTTAGAGCAAGGTGCAGCAAGTGATTGGACAGTACTTAGTCATTGGACAGAGCACAAAAACACAACATTTATTAAGGTTGCTTTAAAACTTTTAAAGCAACCTTAATAAATTAAAAACTACTGTCCAAGTCATTTTAACCTATGTCGAATTTACAACAAAGCTACGAAAAAATCAATATGGCGCCGCACTGGGTTGAAGTAATTAATATTTTTAACTAAGTACTTAACAACATGTTGGGTTGAACTTTTAACTATAAAATACTTTGAAAACAATAATACTTTTTATTTCAACTAGAAAAAGTACTAACGGTTAATGCAGGCACTTGTAAAAAAAATGTACGGTACTTAAACATTTCTATGGAATTCTGCCCTTGATTTTTTCGATCTTATGTATATAGTACAACAAAAAGAAAACAAGTGAATTACCAGAATTAGTACTTATTAATTAATTTTTACTTAATTAGTAAGTACTTACAAAATAAAAGTTATAACAAGTAACTTATAAGTTTAATAAGGCTCTTAAACAAAAATTCTTAATGCGCTATTTTTATTTATAAACATTTTGGACTTTATCTATGGTTTGGACGTCATGCGTTAGGAACATTCGAAATTTAAAAGTAAAAATAAAAACATAAGCATAAATAATTTTAATTTAAATTATTTTTTTAACAATCTTGGTAATTTCCACTTGTCATAATATCATAGCTTTTGCTTTCAAATAATATTAGGCTCACGTATTTTAAAAACTTCTAATCTATTTAAAAAATCTTTTTTGAAAATGTTCGCAGTTTCAAAAAATGCTTGTTTATGACACAATTCTATCAGTGAAACTTTGGGTTATGTGGTCGCTGGTGAAACTGATTTTTATGTAGATGGCTGACCTACGTGTTTGTTAAGTCTATTTTGGCTAGATCTGTCGGCTTGGTATAGCCCGTCCAATTTACGTATGTCCTCCATGTCTAATCTGTGAATGAATCAATTGCACTGACCATCCATCTACTAATAGTTATAGTAATAACCACAATCATTTCTTATAAAAATCTAATTCAAAAGCAAGCGCAGTGCAATAAATATTGGTACGAGACTAAACGCTAAACGAGCACTCGTAGCACCTGATATAGGTGTAGGTGCCCTGTAGTGGGCATTGTAGATGCTATTCCAGAAGTTGGTCGTCTCCTCTCTTATGTTCCCTCTCGCCTCCTCCTTTCCAATGGTCACGTTGGTGGACACCTCCCCGCCACTGATGTACAGCAGGTGGAAGACGCCTGATGATGATATAGGATCCCACATCGTGAAGTTCGGGTAACCGCCTTGGGACCTGGAATCGATAAATGGGTTATGATTACACGTGGCAGTTGGTAAGGTATGGAAGTAGCATTGGAAGAATTTAATATTGATGTCTTTATGCTTATAACTGTAATAATCTCGAGGTTGAGGTGGTAGATGTTTACTTTGCTTGGAAACTTGATGGTTTCTCCAGCAAAAGATTAACTCTAGAACTCACCCAGTACGCGCGAACATCGCGATACGGGATGTCAGCAAGTTCCGTAGAGAGATTTCAAGGGTGGAAAGGTTGTAGTCGAACACGTAACTGAGGAGGCCCCCGTGCCTCACCCCTGTCAACTGGATCTGCGGGTATGCCCACTCCGGATCGACTGTCCTCTTGTACGCGAACTCGAAGATCCTGACGTCGGCCCTGGACGTCGCAGCCCTCTCGCGAGCTCCCCTAATCACGGCCATGGTTATAAGCGAGTCACCCTGGTAGTCCAAGAAGTCTTCTATCGTCGCCAAGCCCACATAGCTCTGGGCGAAGTAGAACTCGCGAATGGTACGAGCTACCGCAGTCTTGTTGGTTTCGGACTCAAATTTCAGGTCCGCTTGCAAAAAGTCTGAGAAATTGCTCTCCATTTTGGTGAGCCAATTCGAGAATAGCGCCTGCTGCGCCCGAATTGTCCCCTCCCGGTCCACGTAGCCGATTATGTAAGGAACGTGGCTGTAGTTCCCGGATCTCAAGATATTGATTGGGGAGTCCGTTAAGAATGTGTCGTTGTTCAGTTGAGGGTTCTCAACGCACGGAGCGAATAAGGGCGTGTTGTTGTAGAACTCGAAATCATTAATCGCATTCACCAGCAGGTCAGTAGCGGTCGAGGAGAGTAATTCGGCTAGTTCACTGTTAGTTTTACCCGTGTAACCCATTTTGTCTCCAACTGCATGGGCGTAAGCTACAGGCTCGTATGCTACAGCGCTTGGGGACAGAGCGGATCCACTCAAAACCATCGCCTTATGAACTAATTCATCGGCCTTTCCAGACAGCGTGATGAGATCCACCATAGCAGCTCCCGATCCATGACCAAAAAGCATAACATTTCCCGGATTTCCGCCGAAGCCAGCGATGTTCTGTTGTATCCACGTCAGGGCTTGGACTACATCCTTCAAGCCGACGTTTCCTGGCGCCTCGGGTACGCCGAGGCAGAGGAATCCGAAGATCGACAGCCTATAGTTTACTGACACGAATACGATATCCTGTTGCACCAGGTTGTCGTACGAGTAAGGAATGTTGCTGATCGTGTCGTAGTCCTCCCCTTCCAGCCAAACCATGACCGGATTGGAAGCGGCGAGGTTGTTCGTATGGATGCTCAGCACCAGACAGTCTTCGACTCCCACTAGGCCTCTCGGGGTGGGGTGAGCGCAGATGATGTTGTTGTCGACAGCGTGGTACTCTCCCGGGTAAACCGGTGCAGGCGTTGGGTTCTGAAATTGATAAAGTTACGCAGCCTTAGATCATTTGTGTATTTAGAATTGAGATTTAAGTAATTGTACAGTAAAGGAAACTGTCTATGCGAGCGTTAAGTTATCTTCTATATGTTGATACGTGGGAGAGACATGCTTCGGCACGAATGGGCCGGCTCGACCGGAGAAATACCACGTTCTCACAGAAAACCGGCGTGAAACAGCGCTTGCGCTGTGTTTCGCCGAGTGAGTGAGTTTACCGGAGGCCCAATCCCCTACCCTATTCCCTTCCCTACCCTCCCCTATTACTATATTCCCTCTCAAAAGGCCGGCAACGCACCTGCAGCTCTTCTGATGCTGCGAGTGTCCATGGGCGACGGAAGTTGCTTTCCATCTGGTGACCCGTTTGCCCCCTTATTTTTATTAAAAAAAAAAAATATCTATTGTATGTTATTTTCGGACTTTTATCATATTCTCTCAAAGATCTGCTATCAACCATATTCTGAAAAAATATCAAGCAAAATCAGTTCAACGAAAGTGTTGCAATATCTATATCTTATCTGGTTATGTGTACACGTTGACTTATATCAACTGTTTACCTTCGAAGAAATTCACGACGTCTATGATATATTTTACACTATTATCACAATCCGTGATACTGACTTATGTAAACTTTCTTAAATTGGTGTCCAGACTCCAGTATTATAACTGACAGCCCATGACCATGTTAGATACTTTAATAAAAAGTTTAGATGTTTAGAACTTCTAACTCTTCTAACAATTTAATATTCTAGGGCCTGTTTCACCTCTTTCTAATAAAGTGCCGAATAGGCTATTCACAGCTTTTTTGACAGATTCTCCATACTTCATCTGTCAAGTTAAGTGGTGGATAGCCTATTCGGCACTTATCAGGAAGTGGTGAAGTAGGCTCTAATTATTGTAATAACAACTATATAACAATAAGTGTATGTATTTCTAGAAAAGTTATCTGCTAATTAATAATACCTGAGTATAATAATAAAATGCCATTTTCTGACCTAAGCTATAGGATTTTCTACCGACAATAGTCTTAGAGCGATGCCGCCGCTGCTTTGTAGAAACGTACGGCAAAATGAAACCTATAGCCTAGGACCTAGGTTATAAAGTAGCATTTTATTTGAATTTTCGTCGGTCGCGATCGCTTGCGGCAAATGATAATAATAATCTTTTAATTCAGGTAATAGCAATAGACCCATAAAATAACATAATTTAAGGTTTTTTTTTTATGAAATAAGGGGGCAAACGAGCCGTTTGGTCACCTGATGGAAAGCAACTTCCGTCGCCCATGGACACTCGCAGCATCAGAAGAGCTGCAAGTGCGTTGCCATCATTTTAAGAGGGAATAGGGTAATAGGGGAGGGTAGGGAAGGGAATAGTTGAGGGTAGGGAAGGGAATAGGGTAGGGGTTAGGGGATTGGGCCTGCGGTAAACTCACTCACTCGGCGAAACACAGCGCAAGCGCTGTTTCACGCCGGTTTTCTGTGAGAACGTGGTATTTATCCGGTCGAGCCGGCCCATTCATGCCGAAGCATGGCTCTCCCACGTATAAAAAAAAACAGGTAAAAATAAAATAAATAAAATAAAACTTAAAAAGTGTTAAAATTAGAAATAATTCTTCAAGCCCCATAAGAGCACCGGTGATCGCGACAACAATAGAATAACAATAGCATTTCCTGGAAACTGCGATCGAAGTATTAAAAGATGGGAAAGCCCTGTCAAGAATAACAATGGCACAACTCGGTTTAATTTTTTGTTTATATCCAGATCAAAATGAATCTAAACGAACAATGTATTTGAAGGTCATGTTATGTTTGTATATATTATGTTGTTTCTTTATGTTAGTCTCGCCGTGCGGTGTGCAAACTGGTTTACCGACATTAGGTTAATCAATAACCATACAGTACAGCTTCCGATTCTCAAGTATCCATGATAGGCCAAAGTAAACTTTATGAAACTTTTGCATATTTTGTCAATTTCAAATAAGTGTAATTTTTATTATAATAACTGAATGTTTTTTTGCAATACAAATATTTCTATTTTACCTACATATTGGTTTATATTTGATACAGTTATGCTAACCAGTTTTGGTGCATATACAGTATAAGTGACGTCATAAGTAAATATTTTGAGAACGTAATATGCTAAGGGTGGGTTGCACCAGAGGCGTGGCTAAAGTTAAAGTTATGGTTAAAGTTAAAGCTAACTTTAACTTTACCCTAAACTTTGACCACAGAATTTGACAGATGACAGCTGATCCGACAAGGCTTTTAAATGAACGTGGCGAGGGCGCTGCATGTAAAGGAGAACTGTCAAAAATAACGATTTTTATGATGACAGCGTTAGTTAGTTTTTTCGCCGCGTGCTTTTAAAGCCTTGTCGAGCTCTATGGTTATGGTTAAATATGGCGTCCGTTTTTGACTTTAACCAGAGATTTGACATTTTGCATTGTAGTTAAAGTTAAAGTTACAGTTATAAGTAGTTAAATTAAGTTGGTGCAACCCACCCTTACTAGTCACTCCTGAGTCCTCACTCCTGAGATTATAAATTAACTTTTGCTATTGTTAAAATTGTTGAAGAGTTCATAACCTAGATTACAAACTAGATTCTAATGCAGTAAATTGTTGTTCAAAATTGTTTTTTTTTTAGGTTTTCTTGCGCACCTCCAAAGAAAATAGGTTTCTAATGTAGTTTCTAATGAATTTCTTAAATTTTTTGACCGAGGATATAATAAGTAATTAATAGCGAATTATAAAATTAGCGAACTATAAAATTCTCGTGTCGTGATGTTTGTTGCCAAACTTCTCCGAAACTGATGGATCGATTTTGATGATGTGTCTATCCTGTAGCCTGTAGGTCTGAGGATCGACTGGGTCAACACTTTTTCATACCCGAAATAACGTAGGTATAAGGCAACACAACGTTGCCGGGCCAGCTATTACAAATTTTGTAATCGTTATCTTGTGTTATGACTTATGAATGACTTACAATGAACACATGAAACAAAAGAGTATACAAATTAACGGAAATGTTTGGTCAAACTGTTACGGTTATAAGACGCTTTCTGGGAATTCAATAAACTACCTGCTAGTTGACAGAGGTTAACCCTAGATGGCGTTACCTATTCGTATGAAACAAAATAGACGTCTAGTCTAAACATTTTGTGAATAAATAAATCTGTATAAAATATGTATGTACTTACCACAGATTTAAAAACATATTAAAATTCGTTCATCTGATATTTTTATTTTTTACGGTAGTCTATCTTTAGTGTCACCGTGTACCGTGGATTTTGTAAAACATTTTGAATGTTCGACAATATTGTAGTAAAAAGAATAAACATTATGTAATTGTCTGTTTACGCCGGACAACCTTCGTTTACCGGTGTACTTAGACACATACATATTTGCAGAAACAGTCATACAAAACACTCAAGAATTATCGCAAAAAATACCTTAAATCTATTGCTTCCCGACGCGGGGCCGGCGTAGTGAATCCCATAGAAGTTCGCGATGCCATTATTGTAGGCACCGATAATAACACCTTGCGTGGTATTAACTGTGGGCACCACGGGCACTGTCTGCGCGTGCGCAGCGGCGAATAACACAAACAAAATGGCGACGTACATGGCGTCTGGCGCGGCCGGCGTCTCGCGGCGGAATGAGGCGACCAATGAATGAGGTCACACGAGTTACATTCTTGTCGATATCGTCTAGATATCAAGTACTGATTAGCAATAGGTGCCAAAAAAGGGGAAATGTTCGATATTTAAAGTATTTTCATCGATGTTATCGAAAATTTCATGTGCGAATCAACTAGATTCGTGAATTATGTGATAAGATTAGTAGTGCGCTGGGGGCTGGGGTGCAGGCTAAAGATTCATGCACACTTTGTCGGGACGTGCCGGGGCGTGCCGAGGCGGGTCGGGGTGAAGCGCAGCGCAAAATGCGCTATAGCACACTATTGCCGGGTCGGGTCGCATCGCATTGACGGATATTAACGCTCACTGTGCCGGGGCGTGCCGGGGCGGTTTGGCGCGCAGTGCATTGACGGATTTTGAGCCGAGGCTTGCCGGGCCGCTTGCTATAGCACACTGTTGCCGGGGCGCAGCGGGTCTTGTTGGGCCGTGTCGCATTGACGGAAATCCGCCGAGCAAAAATCCGCGCCGGCACAGTGTGCGATACGCGCAACCGCTTCCATACGAATTGTATGGAGGCGGATTTTTGCGATGCGCCCCGGCATTCTGAGCCCCGGCAGGGCCCGTCTCAGTGTGCTCACTCCTTAATTCCTTGGAGAGACGGGCGGGCCGCGAGTTTCTACCGACGACGGACGCGATGTTCTGTTTTTGCAAATAAGACGTTTTTTCCTCAGAGATCCTCAGGGATGATTCCCGAAAGAGGTTTGGCTGTTTAATGTTTTGGCCTAGAAAGGTCAGAAAAATCATATATTATCTGTGTGTTTGTGTTACGAGTAACGTAATATTAGAAAGTAAACTGATTTTTTCGACGAGTTTAGAAATTCCTGGAGTTAAGCTTCGAATTCTTTAATTTTTTGTAAATTGAAACTCTTTCAGTGTCAGCACGTATACTAACTACATTATGTAGATCTACTTAATGAAATTACACTGTCATCTTGAGTCTTGACTATAATTTGCTTTATCAATATTACTTTACAACCATTACTATTATACTTAATAATTAATATTAATTATTATGATTACTTATCTACAAATGCAAAAATGTGTCTGTCTGTTACCTCTTCACGCCTAAATCGCTAAACCGATTTAGCTGAAATTTGGTATGGATATCAAAGTATATTTTCAGGATAAAAAGTATAATATGTCCTTTCCCATGGTCTACTACTATAATCTGCGCCACATGATAGAATCGCTGTTAAGCATTAGTGTCCAAGCAACAAAAGTTGTTAAATTTTGAATGCAGTCTTGTTCTAAATCATCTAAAGAACATTATAACTACATTCGTTCATAACTCAACACGAAATTTTTTGTGGGCTTTGACTATACACTACACGTAGGTTAGGACACTAAATAATGCTTAACAGCGTCTAGATAATAGTTGGCCAAAGTGCATTAAAATCAGTCAAGCAGTTCGTTTTTTTTTGTGCGTTTAAACAAACATTTCAGTTTTTTAACACTAGTTAACACAGTCTATAAATTCTAGTTCCTCGATCGATCCTGTACGAAGTCTATACGTAAAAAAAGTACTTTTATTTCAGAAGTTGCCCTTTGCCCTTTGGCATTTAGTGCCAACTTGTAACTAAATCAATTGACCCCGAGTTCTGTGTCACACTTTTAACTGGCATAGAAGTCCTGATTGATGACGTGTTCTAATTTGGTCACATTGTACCAACTGGAAAAAGTACATCGCCATGGTGATATTTATATTTTTTTTTATATAAGTACAAGATGTTAGTATAAACACCGTTATTCTTGAAACCATCAAATGAGCCCGTCAAAATGAACAACTTTTTCTACGAGAACAATGCTGGGAACTCAAAAAAATCCGTCTTCATAGCCATACAAATTGCCGATCCGGGCATACTTATGGGTATGAAGACGGCTTTTTTTTTGAGTTCCCAGCATTGTTCTCATAGAAAAAGTTGTTCATTTTGACGGTATCATTTGATGGTTTCAAAGATAACGGTGTTTACACTAACACACTGTATATTTTATAAAAAATAATGTATGGTGCCTACAACGCAATATTGCGTATTAGCAATATTGCGTAGATTGGCACCACAGATGCAACTTTGGAACGGAGTGCCGGAGTACGTAGTACCACGTATCCCATTTCATCTTAAATATCCCTTTCTCACCTATATTGTAGATTTTTTTACGTACAAAACGCGCATAGGTTGCTACGTTTGAAAGACCGGACATCCAAAATACGGCTCTTGAAGTTTCGGGAAGATTTTGTGAAATATCTACTGGGACTGAACTGTGGCGATACTTCTCCACAGTTCAGCGTTCAGTTCACACAGCTGCAGAAGCACCTGGACCACAAATACTGCTTGGTCAATTATTTTTTATGACTTTCGGGTTTATGTCCGTAGGGCCAGCAAAAAAGTTGTAGATTTTAATAAAAAACAAATTAATTTCTTTGTATGAAAATATTTATTGAGATTGGTCAAAGCTCAAGACAAATTAAAACTTCAAACAATAAAAAAAGAATAAGGTAATAAATAAATCAATATCGAGCCTATAAAAATATAAAGTATGTATTATAAAAACTAATAACATAAGATTCTTAGTACTTCTTTTGTTTGAAAACATTTAAATAAAACTAAGGTAAGTATTTTTTTTCTATCAACTAAAATCACAGGTTTTATTATGAAACATCTTAGGTGTATCTTGTAATGTAAATTTTATGTTTATTATTATTATTATAATTGTGAACTTATTGTTAATTATACATATATAAGATTATATCTTTTTGGGTTATAATAAATTGAATGTGTTGCTTCTGAAAGAGAGTTTTTTATTTTGTTAAATTCTTGACAAACACTTTATATATAATATAAAATATAATAATATCTATGGACGCTTCACACCACGTCAGTCTGGCTCCGTGCTAAGTACCTAAAGGACTTGTGTTACAGGTACCAGACAACGGAAATATATTTAATACTTTTATACTATACATATATTTAAGATTTTTATTATATCATACACATATTTTAACTTTTTTTTGTTCCGTCGGCGGGATTCGAACCCGCGACCCCCGGCTTGAGCTACCAACGCGCTCACCACAGAGCCACAGAGGTCGTCAAAAAATATTACACAAAATACACATTATTGAAAAAATCTTACCTGAAAGAGAAACGACATTCAATGTTTATAATCTCTAACACAAAAAAAGTATTACCAATTTCCCAACAATAATTATTTTCGGTTTTTTACTGAACTTAAATCTAAAATCATAATGCCAGTCATTCTTTTCGGCCAAAGTCCATCTTCCTCTTCTTCTTCATTAAGCTGACTAAAACCTTTGACATTTGCCATGAATTGTGATGAGAAGCGATGAATAAAAAACTCACTCAAAGTCACTCAAATAATATTATTGCTTATGTTGTACTTTTGTAATAATATAATTATAGAAGTATGAGTAATAATTTTCATACTGTATTATTTTTTCTAATTTTCAATAAGATTACAATTTTTTAACAAAAATAATGCTACGTTACATTAAGTAATTTTGTGGTTATAAATATAAAAAATATAATATACTTAGCTTTACTGTTTTTAATTTTTATATACCTAATGATAATAATAAATCAAGTATTAAAATGCCTGAAATCAGTCTTTAGATTTAGGTTATAATAATTATAATATAAGATAAGTGAGATTCTAAGTTTTAAATGTTAAAGTTGAGAAAAATGTTTTAAAGGATATTGATTCCTACGCAGCAGTTGACAGACCAAAGTCATTTGGTTGGATATTGTCAATTCAATGTTAATTATTGTGATCTGTCCGCTGGGTTTGAACTTTGACGTAACGCGACCAAACTACGTAGGTCCCCCATCTGCCTAGGAATCAACTTCCTGAATAGTACAAAACAATATGGTTATTTATAACTGATTATTTTTGTGCCAAACTTCAAAATTTCTTGCCAGAAAAAAAACTAGGCCTTTACATCCGTTGTGGATGATTTATACAGTATTTTTCAGAGCGAAGTAACCACTCCTCAAATACTGTAGTGCCTGGGACAAGATTTTTAAATGTCCGTACGGTTGCCCAAGCGCCTACGGCATTCTCGCATCATAGTCGGCCTAGTCCAGAGGAAAGATTGCCAGAAAACAATGGACCATAAAAGTGGGACCAATCTCTAGATGAAAAGATGAAAAAAAAAAAATAATTTAGAGTAAAAAGTTATCGAAACATTTTTGTAGGCAAAATAATTTGCAACAAATTATGTTCTTACAAATTTTTGTAAGACGCAAACTTACAAAAATTTGTATTTTGTGTTTCCGAGATATCATGAAAATATTGTTGTCACCACTTTTTTCAAGATAGCGGCCGGGGGACAAGGGTGGCGACCCCACAAACTTGAGGTTAAGCTTCTATTAGAAGGATAAGGATATGTTGGGGGGGTTAAAAAGAAAATTGAGTCCTCTAATAAATATACAGTATTTTGGTCATGATCTGTCGGCTTGACATAGCCCGTCCAATTTACGTACGGTAGGTTCTCCATCTGTAAGTAAATCCTTTGCGATGACCGTCCATCTACTAATAGTTGTAGTAATACCCACAATAATTTCTTATAAAAATCTAATTCAAAGGCAAACGCAGTGCAATAAACATTGGTACGAGAATAAACGCTAAACGAGCACTCGTAGCACCTGATATAGATGTAGGTGCTCTATAGTGGGCGCTGTAGATGCTGTTCCAGAAGTTGGTCTTCTCCTCCCTTATGTTCCCTCTCGCCTCCTCCTTTACCAGGCTCACGTTGGTGGAAACCTCCTGCCCACTAATGTACAACAGCTGGAAGATGCCTGATGATGATATGGGGTTCCACATCGTGATGTTTGGGTCCTGGCCCCTGGAATTGATAAATGGGTAATAAATAAACGGTAGGGAGATATGGAAAAGTATAGAATTGGAAGAATTTAACATAGGTATCTTTGTGCCTGTACTGATATTATAATCTTGATCACCTAAAATAGATGTTTTCATTGCTTAGAAACTTAAAGATTACTCCAGAAAAAGATACCTTTTCAAATTTGCATCTAAAACAAAAGAAAAAGAAATAAAATGAACTCACCCAGTACGCGCGAACACCGCGATGCGCGATGTCAGCAAGTTCCTGGCTGACACCGCGATACGCGAAGTCAGCATGTTACTTGAAGAGATTTCAAGGGTGGAAAGGTTGTAGTCGAACACGTAGCTGAGGAGGCCGCCGTGCCTCACCCCCGTCAACTGGATCTGCTGGTACGTCCACTCCGGATCCACTGGTCTCTTGTACGCAAACTCGAAGATCCTGACGTCGGCCCTGGACGTCGCAGCCCTCTCGCTAGCACCTCTGATCGCGGCCATGGTTATGAGCGAGTCTCCCTGGTAGTCCAAAAAGTCCTCAATCGTCGCCATGCCCACAGAGCTCTGGGCGAAGTAGAACTCGCGAATGGTTCGAGCTACCGCAGTCTTATTGGCTTCGGACTCAAATTTTAGGTCCGCTTGCAAGAAGTCTGAGAAATTGCTCTCCATTTTCTTGAGCCAATTCGAGAACAACGCCTGCTGCGCCCGAATTGATCCCTCCCTGTCCACGTAGCCGATGATGTAAGGAACGTGGCTGTAGTTCCCGGATCTCAAGATATTTATTGGGGAGTCCGTTAAGAATGTGTCGTTGTTCAGTTGAGGGTTCTCGACGCACGGAGCGAATAAGGGCGTGTTATTGTAGAACTCGAAATCATTAATCGCATTCACCAGCAGGTCAATAGCGGTATAGGAGAGTAATTCGGCTAGTTCACCGTTAGTTTTACCCGTGTAACCAATTTTGTTTCCAACTGCATGGGCGTAAGCTACAGGCTCGTATGCTACAGCGCTAGGGGACAGAGCGGATCCACTCAAAACCATCGCCTTATGAACTAATCCATCGGCCTTTCCAGACAGCGTGATGAGATCCACCATAGCAGCTCCCGATCCGTGACCAAACAGAATTACGTTTCCTGGATTTCCGCCGAAGCCAGCGATGTTCTGTTGGATCCACGTCAGAGCTTGGACTACATCCTTCAAGCCGACGTTTCCTGGCGCCTCGGGTACGCCGAGGCAGAGGAATCCGAAGATCGACAGCCTGTAGTTTACTGACACGAAGACGATATCCTGTTGCACGAGGTTGTCGTACGAGTAAGGAATGTTGCTGATCGTGTCGTAGTCCTCCCCTTCCAGCCAGACCATGACCGGATTGGATGCGGTGAGGTTGTTCGTGTGGATGCTCAGCACCAGACAGTCTTCGACTCCCACTAGACCTCTCGGTGTGGGATGAGCGCAGATGATATCGTTGTCGACCGCGTGGTACTCTCCGGGGAAAACAGGTGCAGGCGTCGGGTTCTGAAATTGATTAAGTTACGCTTAGTCTTAGAAGCTTTGTGTAAATTAAGAGTTTCTCGGAAACCGTATATTTTTCCATAAAAATAACAGTATGTGGTCCTCTCTATATCTGTACCAAATATCATAAAAATTTCTCCAGTAGTTCGTGAGAAAACCTTTCAAATAATTGTTCCTGTTCTTTTCCACATTTTCCTCTGTTTCTTTGGTCCTATTAGTCTTATCGTGATAAAATATAGCCTATAGCCTTCTGAAGAAAATACCAGTTACACTTCCATAAACCTTTATTAACATCCAATCGTACAATATCTATCACTTCCAAATCACATCTGCCTTGATGACAGCATATGTCACCATCTTGTCTATAACTAGATTCTACATGCCGCCCACCATGAATGTATGTAATAAATACATTCGTAATCCATAAGCCGCCCACCGTGAAATATAATAATAATAAGTGCTTTGGACTGGCGACATTACAGAGTTTTGCCTGAACCGACCCTCATTAATAACTAATAACAATTATTGTTATCACATTAAGTATACAAATTATCAGTTAAGGTCCTCTAAATACAAACTCAAAGAAATTCTTAATTTCGTATTATATAAGTTAACAAAAAACACAAACAAAACTGTATAAAAAATGTTGCTATGCCCTAAGCCTTAACCAAAAATAATACAACTAAACTTATACCTTTTATGTTCTTCTCAAATATTAAACCAATAATTACTACCTTATCCTACCTTAAATTATTTTGATCTCACTGGAATCCTACCAGATATTATCCAACCAAGGTGAGAGTTTTGCGCCGTTAAATGGCCAGATGTATCTCGAATAATACCATTTTTCAGAATACGCCCATAAATCCCCGCACCTAATAACACGTCTATTCTACCAGGTTTGTCAAAATGAGGATCCGCTAACTTTAAGGATGACAACTGTGACCAATTAGCCTGAATGTCTATATCTTGTATCGCTGGGGTTGACGGAAGATCATTCAGAACGTAGGCTTGTACATTACACTTGAAATTACTAGCAGTGGACTGTATACTGAATTCTACAATATTTGTGATAGCCACGCTCTGATTCTCTCCCCCCACGCTGGTTACGAATCCTTCTACCGGTAGCTTTTGAAGGCCTAACATTTTTGCGGTTCTTTCGGTGACAAACGAAGCTTGAGATCCCTGATCGAGTAATGTCTTTAGGGTAAAACTGGTATTCTCAGCGTTGACTTTAACTAAGGCTGTGGGCAACATTACTTGAGGCATTTGTCTATTTTTGCTATCGTCATTGCAATAACTACCTTCTTCATAACTCTCATTTATAGGCCTTACGTCCCGTTTTGGTAAATCACGGCAGGTAGTCATCTCTCGGTGTAATAACGTATGGTGTCGACCACTACACCGCTGACAAGCTCTAAACCGCCTGCATGCTGATGCCCTATGATATGTTCTAAAGCAATTAAAGCATAAATGATTACTTTTTATAAATTCCGATCTAGCGTCATAGCTTTCTTCTTGAAACAAATTACAATGGTCTAATGTATGGTTTCTGTTACAGTATGAACAAATCACAACAGTGGTGGCAAAGGCATGTGTCCTTTGTCTCTGATCTGTAATCTTCCGTTCTATTCCATTTTGTTCCTTCTTCTGCTCTCTTAGCTCTAAAAATTCTAGGGCTCTAAATCTGTTTTCCAAAAATGTATAAAATTCTTCTAAAGTAGGTAAACTCTCTAAACTATTACTAATCTTATATTCCCACTGTCTTCTAGTTTCTTGATCCAACTTCTCTGTTATCAAGTAAATAATCACTAAATCCCATGTCGAAACATCCACATCTAAATTAGATAGAGCACTCAAACATTCATTTGTTGTATCGTGTATTCTTTTTATTCCGCAACTCTCCTCTGAAACTAAATTCTTTTGCCTTAACAAGCGATTCAATGTATGATTTGCAATGTATCTTTTGTTACTATACCTCCTCCTTATTAATTTCCAACAATCTTCATAGCTGGTTTCTGTGATGGGTACATGACGTAACAATTGCTCTGCTTCACCGGTGATATGACTCTTTAAATAGTAAAGTTTCTCAATGCTTTGCAAGTTTGGATTTTTGTGAATTAATGTTTCAAATAAATTATAAAAGGTTGCCCATTCCGTGTACCTTCCCGAGAATGTTGGTAATTCAATCTTAGGCAGATTAATAGAAAATATGTCTTTCACCTTAGATGAATAAATTGTAGGGTCAATGATTTCCTTTAAAATAATATCCTCTAACTCTCCCTTGTATTCATAGTACACCTCTTTAACTTGATCAAATACCTTGTCTGTTAGATACTCAGAATCGTGTGGCAATTTCCCCATTTTTATCAACTCGTAATGATTGTCTTGGAAACGAGACCATTCCTTCTCTAAGCTTTCGAGCCTCACTTTAAGATGCGATCGTGTTATTTTATTTTTAATAGACCTTTGAAAAGTTTCGTAATCATTCAAAATTTGAATTTGAATATGGTTTTGTACTCTAACAATTCCTTCCATTGCTTACAATTAATATTGTTATGTACTTATTCAAATAATCTTTGCAGTCTTATTTACTTGTTGCCAAGGTTACCAGACAAAATTTTCTTAGGTATTTAAATACAATAATTCTTACATAATCAAATTACTTGTTCGACTCTGCGTACAATGTTTCCATAACATAGGCCAGCTCTTCTGTTATCCGGCTGCTGATGGACCATGAAGAAAATACCAGTTACACTTCCATAAACCTTTATTAACATCCAATCGTACAATATCTATCACTTCCAAATCACATCTGCCTTGATGACAGCATATGTCACCATCTTGTCTATAACTAGATTCTACACCTTCCTCGACAAATGCTCTGATCATCTGATCATCTCGCGGTGTAGGCGCCAAGCCGCGTGTTCGGGTAGACGAGTAAATCCAGTCTTAGTATGGGCGGCTAACGGCTATAATGATACCATTACCATACCACCAAACTTTAAAAATTGCAATGGCATCACTCAGTGGAATTAACTTTTTTGTTTATATCCAGATCAAAATGAATCTAAAGTCTAAACGAACAATGTATTGGAACTTCGAAGGTCATGTTATGTTTGTATAGTTGCTTCTTTATTTATGTTAGTCTCGCCGCGTGGTTTGCAAACTGGTTTACCGACATTAGCTGTATGTTCGCTTATCGCTATACGCGCAGGCGCACCGTGCGAAATCATAAAATTAGGTTAACCATACAGGCTTCCGATTCTCAAATCTCAAGTCAACTTTATGAAAATCTTGCATATTTTTTAATGATTATCAAATTACTGAAATTTATTGATTATAATAACTGGTTTTTTTTTTCAATTTGTGTATTTCTATTTCAATGTTTATTACCTACAGACTGGTTTATAATATTTGATACAGTTATGCTAACCAGTTTTGGTGTATAAGTGACGTTATATTTTGAGGACGTAGGACGTATGACTTAATGTTTATGAATGTGTTTACTATTTTTGCTATTGTTAAAATTCTTGGCGTTATCGATTCGTATGAAACAAAATAGACGTTTTGGAAATTAAATAAAGTTTCATATAACATTATTGTCTACCACAGATCAAGTGAATAATATTATTTTCTTCATACTTAAGTCTGTCTATAGTACCATCTTGTACGTTAGTCAAAGGTAGAAATGCTTGAAATTTTGTATTTTTGATGAGGTCTTAGTCAAAAGAATAAACATTCCTATAATAATTTTAAAATAATTATAGGTATAAGTAAATAAACATTATGTAATTATTGTAGTCTGTTTACATCAGACAACTTTCATATTTTACTGATGTACCTGCTTACCTTTGATTATATACTACACTACTTACATATAATTTGCGGACACAATCATATACTTAACACACTCAAGAAATATCGCAAAAAATACCTTAAATCTATTGCTTCCCGACGCGGTGCCGGCGTAGTGAATCCCATAGAAGTTCGCGATGCCATTATTGTAGGCACCGATAATAACACCTTGCGTGGTATTAACTGTGGGCACCACGGGCACTGTCTGCGCGTGCGCAGTGGCGAATAACACAAACAAAATGGCGGCGTACATGGCGTGCGGCGCGGCCGGCGTCTCGCGGCGGAATGAGGCGACCAATCAGTAATCACCAATGAGGTCATACAACTTACAAGTAACAAGTCACACCTTGTGACCTTTCACCTTGCCGATATCGTCTGGATATCAAGTACCGTACTGATTACTTAATAGGTGCCAAAAGGAGGTAATGTTAGCTACAGATTTTATCGAAAACTTGATGTGCGAATCAACTAGGTTCATGAATTATTGATAAGATTAGTGGTGCGCGGGTGGAAAGAATGAGCCAAATTTTTGGAGTGAGGGGCGGGCTGAGTGTTTTTTTGGCGATGTTCTGTTTTTGCAAATAGGTAAGACTTTTTTTCTCAGAGATGCTCAGGGATGATTCCCGCTAGAAAAAAAGAGTTTTGGCTGTTAATGTTTTGGCTTAGATTAATGATTGGTCTCGCGCGCGGCGCTACGACCGCCAACAATCATTTATCTATGGATTTGGCCAAGGAAGGTCTTCAAAGAAGAGTCATCAAAATCGCCAAAGACATCGATTGTTTTCACATAAATGATCGACTTTTTGCTTTGCGTATATTCTCTGTTAGTGTTTATGTTAACTTAAGAAAGTAACAGATTCTTAACTTCAGGAATTCATTACCTTGTTTTTTAGGGTTCCGTACCCAAAGGGTAAAAACGGGACCCTATTACTAAGACTTCGAAGTCTGTCTGTCTGTCTGTCTGTCTCCAGGCTGTATCTTAAGAACGACTATAGCTAGATTTCTGAAATTTTCACAGATTGTGAATGTCTGTTGCCGCTATAACAACAAATAGCTACTAAAAACTATTATTATTATTATTATTAAAAACAAAATACTTAAATTAAATATTTAAGGGGGGCTCCCATACAACAAACGTAACTTTTTTGCTATTTTTTGCTCGATATCAATAATGGCAATAGGTAGGCACTTGAAATGTTCACAACATACTCAGTTGTATTTATAATTTAACAATTAATAATAATAATAATAATTGAATAAAATAAACAATTAAGTGGGGCTCCCATACAAAAATAACACATTTTTAAAAGCTTTTATTTAACTTGCTCTGTATGTATGTAAGTATGTATGTTCGGGTGAAATCTTGGAACTCAATTTTGGAGTAGATATAATTAACCGATCGAGCTGAAATTTAGCAGGCACGTTTAGTTTAGATGACAATACATGATATTGTATGTGACATCACTCTAAATCCAATATGGCCGACCATCCAAGATGGCGAAATAGTTATTTTCTATGCAGTTCTACAATATGGATATTAAATGAAAGGGATTTTTGAGTGTAACTCGAAAACTAATGTAATGTCATACTACATCCAATATGGCGGCTCATCCAAGATAGACGAATAGTTATTTTTAATGCACTTCTGCAATATGGGTATCAAATGAAAGGGCTCATTGAGAGTAACTCCGAAACAAATGTAATGTCATTCTACATCCAATATGGCGGCTCATCTAATATGGGGGAATATAGTTATTTTTAAAGCACTTCTGATTAAAAAAAGATTTTATTGGTCTGAGGAATAAAGATAATTCTTTCGTGGACAAAAAGAATCCGTCCAACTTACCTAAATATCGGAATGAACATTCAGGAGTTCGAAATCGTAAAAAGTTAGGAGGCACTTTGGAAATCCGTTAAAAACTCAATAAACAGTCTGAAATTGCGCGTGTGGAATTTTTAACTAAACTGGTATCGCATACGGACCGTATGACGGTTCGTTTGTTGCTAAAAGTTTTAGAATCTATTTTTATTTTGTGTTTGTTAGTTTTAGCGTGAACAATGTAGGATTATGTAATAATGTAGATACCATATTTTGAATGAAAACATAAACCCTTGAATCAAATTATAAAAACGCGACATTTTTTTTCCCAAAATTGGTTCCGTTTTGTACGGAGTTCTTTCGCCCAAGTCTTGCAAGACTTGCAGTTGGCCGGTTTTAGAATATCTTTTTAAAACTGTCTTTTCCTACCTACTAGTACTACCTATATCTATAGATACTAATATTATAAAGCGGAAGAGTTTGTTAGATTGTTTGTTTGAAAGCGCTAATCTCAGGAACTACTGGTCCGATTTGAAAAATTATTTCAGTGTTAGATAGCCCATTTATCGAGTAAGGCTATAGGCTATATTTTATCACGCTACGATTTATAGGAGCGAAGAAATAGAGGAAAGTGTGGAAAAAACGGGGGGAAATTATTTGAAAGGGCTTATTTGAACGCGCTAATCTCAGGAAGTACTGGTCCGATTTCAAAAATTCTTTCAATCTTAGATAGCCCATAGATCGAGGAAGGCTATAGGTTATATTTTATCACGCTTAGACTAATAAGAGCGAAGAAATAGAGGAAAGTGTAGAAAAAATGGGGAAAATTATTTGAAACGGCTTATTTGAACGCGCTAATCTCAGGAACTACTGGTCCGATTTGAAAAATTCTTTTAGTGTTAGATAGCCCATTTATCGAGAAAGGCTATATTTTGTCACGCTTAGACTAATAAGAGCGAAGAAATAGAGGAAAGTGTGGAAAAAACGGGGGAAGTATTTGAAAGGGTTATCTCACGAACTACTGGATCAATGTTTCTGTTATTTGGCACAGATAAGAAGTAGACCACGTGAAGGATCATTTTGTGGACTAATTTGTCCGTGAAATATCTTATTTACGCGGGCGAAGCGCGGAACGTTATATTTTGCGTGGTCACGACATCACGCGTAAACGGCTGGACCCATTTTGCTGAAATTTGGTATAATGATACTTTGAGTCCCGAAAAAGAACATAGAATACATTTTGTCCCGGAAAAATGTATGGTTACTGCACAATACACTTTTATGATTTGCGCGTAAACTATTCAATCTATTTTGATGGAATTTGGTATGGAGATACTTTGAGTCTCGGGAAAGGACAAGGTATACTTAAACTTTTATGTTTATCGCCTAAGCCCTAAACTATTTAATCTATTTTGATGAAACTTGACATGAAGATTGAAGATACTAATTTGAATCTGTGACAAGGAATGTTTTTGTCCCGGAAAAAATGTGCGGTTCCCACACAATATACTTTCTAATTTGCGCGTAAACTATTCAATCGATGTACGGGAACAACTATAAACTAAATTCCATGCGGACGAAGTCGCGGGCAACAGCTAGTGTACTTATATAACCTATATAAATTTTCAATATCGCATTTGAAACTTGTCCAAGACATATTATTTCCACTTGCTACCAAGATGATCACCATTTTGGTTTTTTTTTTATGAAATAAGGTGGCAAACGAGCAAACGGGTCACCTGCTGGCCGATTCTGTATCGTACATTTGTGAGTTAATCACTGAGTTAGTAACGAAACGGAGGAGTGAGCAACGGAAAGTCTTACTTTTGTATGCAAGTGAATACAAAAAGTGGCACTTTCCGTTACTCACTCCTCCGTTTCGTTACTAACTCAGTTATTAACTCACAAAATATGTACGATACAGAATCGGCCAGCTGATCGAAAGCAACTTCCGTCGCCCATGGACACTCGCAGCATCAGAAGAGCTGCAGGTGCGTTGCCGTCCTTTTAAGAGGGAATAGGGTAATAGGGGAGGGTAGAGATGGGAAGGGAAGGGAAGGGAATAGGGGAGGGTAGGGAAGGGAATAGGGTAGGGGATTGGGCCTCCGGTAAACTCACTCACTCCGCGAAACACAGCGCAAGCGCTGTTTCACGCCGTTTTTCTGTGAGAACGTGGTATTTCTCCGGTTGAGCCGGCCCATTCGTGCCGAAGCATGGCTCTCCCACGTATATACGGCTTGGTAGCTAATACTTAGCTGGTAAGTAATATCTCTCTATGTAGTCATAAATCTTTATTTACCTATACTGCCCATCGCGGCTTCAGTGTATTCCAGAGAAGATTTATTCAACAACAAGTAGGCCAGCAGTTGGTTGGTTGGTTGAAGTTAGAAACTTTAACTAGGACCATAGGATAAAATTAACCTGAGTTATCCTACTTCCATACGAGTATTATGAATGCCAAAGTGTCTGTTTGTCTGTCTGTCACCTCTTCACATCAAAACCGCTGAATCAATTTTGCTGGAATTTGTATGGATATACAATATACATACTTTGAATACTGAAAAAGGATACTTTTCGTCCCGGAAAAATGTACGGTTCAAGCGCGATACACGGATTATGGCGCAACTTATATATTTATTTATATTTTATCTCCTCCCATTTTATTACTTTTTATGAAAATTGTAAACTTGTTCCCATATTGGTAACATGAGAATATAGAAATATGTTCCGAAAACAACGTCATTAATTTTAATTGGATGGACAAATGGACAGTATTGCCTGAGGCACCCAGTTCCTTGTCTTGAGGCTGGTCCATATATTTTACGCTGGTTTTATATCTCCATATGTATGTAGTCATGGTATCTCCAAGTTTCAATAAGTTCCGCAGAGCGATTTCTTATCCGGCGACATAAGGGCCAATAATCCCTAAACAATCCGACGAGAATCCGATATGTTGCACACGTCATGTCAGAATATTGATAAAGAACTTTTTGTTGTATAATTACTTCTAAAATCTGTGTTGTATAACCTCTAGCGTGAAAACATTGCATTCATATATCCTACCATTTAACCCTTTCGTGCTCCCACGGAAACCCTCTAAAACATCACAAAATCTCCGACAAAGACATTGTCATAAAATATTTCATTTACGTTCACTCTCGCCGCGCGCCGTCACAATCTTGCGAATTCACCAAAAGAAAATATCCCAAGGAGTGCTCGTAAATGAAATTCTTCGAGATTTTTTGTTGTTGGCTTTCTGCCAAATGGTTCTGGGTCAAAGAGGAACTCTTCGAGCTCTAATGGCCTAGGATAGGATCAGTTTTGAAATTGTAAAGCGAAAATTGAGGAGGAATTTTCACAAATTGTGTAGGTGAATATCAAAACCCGGCAAGTCACACCCATACTCGAAACTGAACTCTTGTCGATTTTATTGAATTTTGTGAGAAAAATGGAACAACGCAGTATATACAAATTAGTGTGGTGAATCCTGAAAGAGCAAAGAAGATGTCTGTGTCAAAAATTTTGACGTGGGAGAGCCATGCTTCGGCACGAATGGGCCGGCTCAACCGGAGAAATACCACGTCCTCACAGAAAACCGGCGTGAAACAGCGCTTCCGCTGTGTTTCGCCGAGTGAGTTTACCGGAGGCTCAATCCCCTACCCTTTTCCTTTCCCTACCCTCCCCTATTTCCTTCCGTACCCTCCCCTATTCCCTTCCGTACCCTCCCCTATTCCCTTCCCTACCCTCCCCTATTACCCCTTAAAAGGCCGGCAACGCACCTGCAGCTCTTCTGATGCTGCGAGTGTCCATGGGCGACGGAAGTTGCTTTCCATCAGGTGACCCGTTTGCTCGTTTGCCCCCTTATTTCATTAAAAAAAAAAAAACATTTCTCTCATTTGCCAAGTTTCGCTTATGGTGGACATACCGGGGTTTGATATTTGCCTACACAATTATGGCAAGAAAATGTATGATTCGTGTTTGTGAAATGCTTTTCTGCTACTGCTAGGTGACGCTCGCAAGTTCGTTGCGCCAAAATAGTGTATCGCGTGGGAACCGTACATTTTTTTTCGGTATATAAATCCTATGTCCTTTTTCGGGACTTGGTTCAGTGGTTTAAGTGTGAACAGGTAACAGACGGACAGACACACTTTCGGATCTATAATATTAGTATGGCTATTGATCAATCAATCAAAATCAGCCTATATTCGTCCACTGCTGGACATAGGCATCTCTCAATAGCTTTGTCCACACTGTGCCTTTTTTGTTCGTCAAGGGCATGCGTTATATCACTTATAGCGCAGTCATCAGCGCACGTGAGGCATGCCCGCGACGCATGCCCTCTGACCGTATCCAAAACTTCAAAAATGACAATATTGGCGTTGCGTTCCTTTTATTGAATGCGCCAATATGAAAGTTGATGACGAAAATTGAAGATAAAAGTACACAGTGTGGACTGTGGACATAGCTATTGAACACTAAGATGACCGATCTCCTGCTACTCGCATCCAACATGGGCCCGCAACTAAATTGCTATGGATACAAAACCATTAATAGCAAGTAGTGCTATTTAAATTAAGGCTAACATAGACCAAGGTTGATTTACGTTTCCTAAGAACATTGTGGGCTTTATGCCAACTACATAAGGGGTAAATTAACTTTGAACTATCCATAGCCACCGACTGGCATGCATGCCTTCAGGGAGCGGATCTTGAATTTGTGGGGCCCTGGGCTAATAATGCTTAGAGGCCCTACTCAACTAATTGCCATTTTGACAAGAAACTGTTTTCTGTAGTGATGTAGGTATATCTATATTCTATACTAATATTATAAAGCGGAAGAGTGTGTTAGTTTGTTTGCTTGTTTGTTTGAACGCGCTAATCTCAGGAACTACTGGTGCGATTTGAAAAATTCTTTCAGTCTTAGATAGCCCATTTATCAAGGGCTATAGGCTATATTTTATTACGCTAAGACTAATAGGAGCGAAGAAATAGACGAAAATGTAGAAAAAACGGGGAGAAATTATTTGACAGGGCTTATTTGAACGCGCTAATCTCAGGAACTACTGGTCCGATTTAAAAAATTATTTCAGTGTTTGATAGCTCATTTATCGAGAAAGGCTATAGGCTATATTCTATCACGCTACGACTAATAGTAGCAAAGAAATAGAGGAAAATGTTGAAAAAACGGGAGGAAATTATTTGAAAGGGCTTATTTGAACGCGCTAATCTCAGGAGCTACTGGTCCGATTTGAAAAATTCTTTCAGTAGTAGATAGTTCAGCGCATTCAAACTAACAAACAAACTGCAAATTATTTTATTTGGTCATCGCAGTGTAGGTCCTTTGTTAAATAGAAATTTATCGAAAGAACTGAAAATTGATGATGACATTGTTGTCCTGTATTTGTTTTCTATATACGACATCCTGGAGAAAGAACGCTCTGCTCCCCGTGTATTATATTTCTCTATGGCTCTGCTTCACAGCTAGTGATCGGCATCGTTAAAAAATCTTTAAGAAAGAAAAGAAGAAACGTGTTGATGTTTTCCCAAACTGCTATACCAGTTTGAGAAAACATCAACACGTTTCTTTGCATAAATTAGCCAAAAAAATTCACTGCAAGAGGTGTAAGACTCTGTCTTTGACTGCAGTCAGTAAGATTTTAACTGAATGCACTCATTCACTAAATGTTCGTCTACGGCATTCGGATAATGCGCCAACCTTATGATCGGATTTTTTAAAATTCTAGATTGATATGACAATATCGTCTATTGGTTTCAGTTCGGTTGGGGGCCCTCTGTATCCGCGGGGCCCTGGGCTGCAGCCCAAAAAGCCATATAGTAGATCCGCCCCTGCATGCCTTGACCTTTCATGCGAATTTTCATGAACCCGTGTGCACGCAATAAAATGCAAAGTGGTGGAAATTTTTTGCTTTTTTTGCTCAGCTCTGCAATTTTAGATAAAGGGTAAATGACTAGTAGATTGGACAGTAACAGTCATTGGAAAAAGCACAAATACGCAATATTTATTAATGTTGCTTTAAAAATTGTCTGTTTTTAAAGTAAAAGAACGCCTGATTTTAAAGAAAAGCAGGTAGTTTTTAAAACAACCTTAATAAATTTAGTATTTTTGTGCTCTATCCAATGACTAGAACTGTCCAATCACTAGTCATGTTCAACCTAACTTGTTTATATCTGACTGGGGGCCTATTATGAGCTCTTAAATCCATTCACTTTACGTCCTTATACTGACTGTATAAGGACGTAAAGTGAATGGATTTAAGAGCTCATAATAGGCCCCCTGAGCTAGAAGGCGGGTTATTTCTTTCGATTGTATAATGTATGCGACATGATTGCGTGGCGTGGTTATTGTTCGCATGTTGTATTCTAGAATTGGTGTATGGTGTTGCTGTCGCAACTAAGATTTGTCGTCGTTGCAATAGTTATAGTGGTAACTTCAAATGTACGCGGGCTCTTTGCATAACTGTTTAGGGTTAAAAACGGAACCCTATTACTAAGTGTCTAAACATACTAGGCCGAAGTTACGCGGCGTAAATTCCGCATGATTACGGCCGCAATGTATTTTAAATTGCCGATGAGACACTATTCCGTCGCGTTCCGTCCGTATTTTGTACGCGTTTGACATTGCGGACGTAATCATGCGGAATTAACGCCGCGTAACTTCGGCCTTACCGTGTGTGTTTAGACACTTTCGGATCGTTGCCGCGAGCGACCGCGACCGGTGAAAATTCAAATAAAATGCTACTTTATGACATAGAATACAAGTGTCATTTTCTACTGACATTTTGGTGGCGACCCACGCTGCCGCCGGCGGCGGCGTAAAAGCTAGTTGGTAGAGTAAAATGAAACCTATCGCCTATATCATAAAGTGGCATTTCGTTTGAATTTTCGTCGGTCGCGGTCGCTCTCGGCAAAGATCCGAAAGCCACCTTTAGACTTCGATGTCCGTCCGTCCGTCCGTCCGTCTAGATAGACCTCTGCCTGTCTGTCTGGTCTTTTTTGCTCCATATCAAAAATGGTTACAGGTAGGCACTTGAAATATTTAGAAAATGTTATATTTGTGCTATTATTTTTTGAATATTTCAAGTGCCCACCTGTTACCATTAGAATTAAAGTAAATATTTAAGGGAACAAAATTTTTTAGTCTATTTTCGCTCTATCGTACGGAACCCGTACGTTATCTAATCATTCTTAGATATTACCTATCTAAGATCTAAAAATCCACTCTAAACTCCGTGTAAACCTTTTACCCTGCTCCGTATATCACAAAGGTATTTGAATGAGAATGAGATACCGGGTCGGAACGTCGTTCCTCGTTAGGCTGAGTGATTCTGATGCGTGATTCTAATCCACTTACTGGCTCCAGTTATATGCTAGCAGCGTACATACATACTTTACATAGAGCTGCTCTATGCTTATATTCATTCTGAAATACAGGGTGCAATTAAACCTTCCTGCCAAATTTTTTCCAGGGCTTAGGTATCATTAGGCGAGTCCATTTAACAAAAAAAAAAATTGGGTGTTATATTTTTTTATGACATATTTTATCCCAATTTAAATCGTTGCAGAACGGTCACTCGCGGCGCGGGGGAATGAGAAAGGGTGACGCGGGGGAAACGCGCGCGCGGGGGCACGTCACGCGCAGGCGACGCGTCGTGTCCATTAATTGTAGTGTTTTTTAGGATAACTTTCGGTAGTTATTTCTCAACATTTTAGTACTGAGTGTTTATAAAAGAAAAAGTACGTGTATTTTTATTTTTAACAAGGATCAATATATCAAAATTTGGCAGGAAAGTTTAATTGCACCCTGTATAGGTATTAGGTACTATTAGAGAAATTGATTCCTATGCAAATCGGGGACCTAAGTAGTGTGGTTGCGTTACGTCAAACCCAGCTGACAGATCACAATTAACATTGAATTGACATATTCGACAAATAACGTTGGTCTGTCAATTGCATAGGAATCAACTTCCTCGATGGTACATATACAAAAAAAAAATACAAAATACAAAAGTCTTTATTCACCATGATAATTTTAAACATTTTAACGAATAACGGTCCCCCAAACTATGGGGATGTATGAGTCCATATGTGTCGCAGCCAACTGTAAACCAGGCGACGCCTTGATAATTTGGCTGTAGCGATATCGATTTTTCTCAGCAATGACTAAAGCTAAGAAATTAAAGTTCATTGTCAGTATTCATCATGTTTTTGTCTTTGAATTACCCATAGCATAACACGATTGGTCAACTTTTGTAACACAGAATAATCACTCAAAAAGACCTCTGTAAAAAAAGGGATTCCTATTTTGCCAACAGAGGAGAGTGATTTAAGCTTCCAAAATTTGTACATATTTAAATTTATTAGTTAAAGCATACACTTTAATTTGTCCATAGCTTATATGAAATGTATTGATGGTTTTTAAATTACGCGACAAAAACCGTTTTGTCGCTTACGACCTTTCCATTTTTTGCTGTTCCATTGCTTGTTAGGGTTCCGTACCCAAAGGTTAAAAACGGGACCCTATTACTGAGACTTCGATGTCTGTCCGTCTGTCTGTCTGTCTCCAGGCTGTAAGTCAAGAACCGCTATAGCTAGACTTCTGAAATTTTCACAGATTATGTATTTCTGATGCCGCTATAACAACAAATACTAAAAACAAAATAAAGTTAATATTTAAGGGGCTCCCATACAACAAACATGTACGGTTAAAATATGTACAGAAATACTGATGTACAGGTAAATTGAAACTTTCATGGTTATAATAGAGATATTTTTAATCTGTAAAAGGTTTAATTATTATTATTATTTAGTAATAATGTTTTTTTCAGCCAAAAAAAAATTTGCAGGCAATAATATAAAATAGATTTTCATATATTTTTTATTTTTTTATGAAATAAGGGGGCAAACGAGCAAACGGGTCACCTGATGGAAAGCAACTTCCGTCGCCCATGGACACTCGCAGCATCAGAAGAGATGCAAGTGCGTTGCCGGCCTTTTAAGAGGGAATAGGTTAATATAGTAAGGAAGGGAAGGGAATAGGGGAGGGAAGAGAGGGGAATAGGGTAGGGGATTGGGCCTCCGGTAAACTCACTCACTCGACGAAACACAGCGCAAGTGCTGTTTCACGCCGGTTTTCTGTGAGAACGTGGTATTTCTCCGGTCGAGCTGCCCATTCGTGCCGAAGCATGGCTCTCCCATATATTATAGCGCAGTGCAGTATCATAAAACTTCTTAAGCATTAACGACTTAATAACTTTACAGAATTACACTCGGGGAATCCAAAATGGCGTCCGACATTAGTTTTCAATATTCCGTCGGAGTTAGGAAGTCGTGAGTTGTGTTAGCGATAGCTGGATTTTATAATACTTACTTATAGAAAATTCATGTCGAGGTAAAACATGTCCACACCAAAACTGCCCTACTTTTAAGTTCTGGGGTAGTTTAGTTTTGACAGTAGATTTTTCAGTTCAATCTGCATTTTATTACCTGAAGAGTTAGGGTAAATTCACCGCAACGCGACGCGTAAATGCATTTATACCAGCCCTACTAGGCAAGTGGAAAGCGATTATCGTAAACGCCAACAAAATGTATGCGATTTGACATAAGTCATCGCTTCGCTAGCGAATACTAATGTCAAATCACATACATATTATTGGCGTTTACGAATAATGGCTTGCCACTTGTCTAGGCCAGCAGATAGGAACAAGTCCAAACTGTACCGAATGCAACTTATCTAAGTACCCTGATCTTGAAAGTAGATGTCTAATGATTAACATACTACTTTACTTATCAGCGTTTCTTGAAAACAATACAACTAACGGTACGATATGAGCAGTTCTGAGCCATGAATAACACATACAATTTAGTTAAGAGCATCCTTTGTCTATAGTTAAACTATATGTCACGATCATTGGCTTAACCGACTACGGGGAAAGAGGGTAATGATTTTTGCAAATGTATGTGTTTGTTTTTTGCGCCTAAACTACTGTTTGCATGCGGCTAATATTTAATGTTTTTATAAAATTAGGGGGCAAACGAGCGAACGGTCGGTCACCTGATGGAAAGCAACTACTGTCGCCCATGGACTCTCGCAACATCAGATTTGCGAGTGTGTTGCCGGCCTTTTAAGAGGGAATTTACACTTCATAAAAAACTGCGTTTTAAAAAACGTTTCATGGCGCAGTTTTTTTCCTAGCTTTCCATGACTTAAAAGTCTTCATTTAATACACATCAAATACACTTATTTTCTCCAGTAAATACTCCAGGCAACATAATTTCCCCCATTTTTGGGGAGATGCCGATGTGACGCTCGAGTCGGAGTTTCAAAGCATCTGAATTACAAATTAATTAGCGAAGCTCTCAAATGTACAAGTGTACAGATGTATAATTAAGGAATTTTAAACGTTAATTTGTGTCTGTTTGTGAAAGGTATACGCTTGAGTAATTTTCACCCCCAACGCAAAAAGAGGGTGAAATATTTTTCACCCCAAGTCCCAACGCAAAAAGTGGAAGTACTTTATTTCTTCCTACGTTTCTTCGTAGCTTGGAACCGAATGGTTAGATATTAAAGACGTATATATAGTGGCACTTGGAAGACGCTGCCAAGATATTATGGCAGCAATAGCAATTTTTTTTTAATTATTTTGACTATTTATTGGCTCGAAGTGCAAAAGTTTCACTATAATGTTACATGTAACAGGAAAGCTCGTGGCTGTATATACTTATTGTTCTGCTGATGCGCAAAATAGGATAAATCAGCTACCAGTTACCACCAACGTTTGTAATTCATGGTGGTCACATGCAAAATAATACATATGAATGGTATTGAAAGAAGAGATTTTGTGTACCAACCACTGGAGTGCAATTCACTGCACTATTGCCCGTTTACTTTAGTCCAGTAGCAATCCAGCGCTGGATTGGATCACTTGATTGTAAAGTATTCACTCACTCTGACCATTTTTACCGACGGAAATCTATTTTTTTTTTGGAACGAAGTTCCTTATCGCGAGTTTTGAAAGGAGACTAGACGGAAAAAGTTGTAACGACACTTTTTTAGTAAGAATAGGGTGCGCAGTACCAGGGCGTTGATGTGGCGATGACATCAACTGGCGGGAAAATATGTAAAATTCCTCTATGGCGAGGGTTATTTTAGCTGGGTGGGGTGGCAGTTCTCTTCATTATTTTTTGTATTTTTTTATATCTATGTTCCATCCAGGTGTCCCTTGACACCTCTCAAACCTCTAGGTTAGGTTAAATAAGGTCTCGATTATATCTTTGCTTTTGAGATTATTTTTTGGCAATTTCTTGAATCCTTATTTACTGCCATGAGTAGCAAAAAGTTATTAAAACTTATCGTAATAAAAATGATTCTGTCAAACTGTCCAACTTCCAGCCGAGTGCTATTGCCCGAAGCTTACAGGACTTGAGAAAATTAAGAACGTATTTTTTAAACGGATATAAAAATAAATAAAAATGTAATTTTTGAGAAATTCTTTCTCAATTACAGATTGTGTATTGACGCTTTGCGACTGCAATGTGTACGGTTCGTCGCCGCAACATTTTTAAATAGCAAAAAACTTACAGCAACACCAGGTAGCAATATGAAATCGCGAGAAATGATTTAAGTTATCTATAATAAGTTAATAACCGACAACGAGTCGCGTCCAATCAGAAGTCGCTGGGCCGAAAAGTTTAATTTGGATGATAGATGGGAATTTCAAGCGGAATGGTTTTTATATTGAGGTACTGATCTACAAAAAAGTGTGAGTCGGGACAGCTCCTGAGTAGGGTTCTGTTAATTATTATAAATAACTGAAATCATTTTTCATTTTGTCTATAAATATAAATTCTTTTTTGTCACATGGACAAACTGGCAAATTATTTTGTAGACGCCTTTTTATCGGGTATTTCGTCTTTTAGTGATTGCGTTTTAAAAACTTTAGGGGTTTTTTATATATATTTATATAATTTTACCAAGTGACAAAATCTTAAGACCCTTTATTAATAAAAATGTTGTCTTTAAGTTTAAGTAAACATTCCTGTCTGTTGAATGGCTTTTAGAACGTTTCAGACAAATTCACGGACATAAGAGTAAGCTTTAGGAATAGTTTTAGTTATAGGTAATATCAGAGATCTTGATTCATCTAGGCGGTGGCGGACCTACGTAATTTGGTCGCGTTATGTCAAACTTAGCCGACAGATCACGACCAACATTGAATTGACATAATTCGACCAAATAACGTTGGTCCGTCAACTGCCTATGAATAAATTTCTTCGTTACATTATGTGATATTTGCACTCTTCATGCACATAGTAGGAAGATTGGTAGGTCGCCCTGCAGCACGATCAGTGCCGTAAATAGGGCTGTGCCACCAGTGCCCAGGCACAGGGCGTAGACTCTGGGGGGGCGCAAGAATGGCCAGACCAGGCAGTCTCTTATTCTTTCGAATTGCTCCCGATAAGTACTTCCCGCTGCGCCCCAGAGATGTTTTTCAATGTAGTAAAAAAATCTACAGGCAAACATATAACCTCCTTTTTGGAAGCAAGTTGAAAAACAAGGGTGCAGTTATAAGCTCGCACAGGGCGCAAAAAGGGCTATTTACGGCACTGAGCACGATGAGCCGACGATTTGGAGAATGTGGCATCTGATGGATGACGGCTGCCTAAGATGAGGATGCTTGGACGTCCACCAGTGCAATTGTCATGATGATGAATAAGATTATTATTTGTTACAGTTCCAGAACTATGTTTGTTTTTGGAATTGACCTATCGCCTTTTTCAACCTTTGTCTTAAAATAACCGGGTCGCAACGGCAGAGCCTGGTCTGTCACCTGCCGAACTGACGAGGGTAGGAACTTACACACTTAACTTGTCTCGAGTTTATAAATTGTCCCCAGAGAGTTTATTTTTCGAGTAAATCGAATGTTTAGTTCTCCAGAGAAATATGTATTAACCCCAAAAAACGGAGGTGTAACTTTGACGGGTCTGTCTCTCTGTGTTTTGGCGTATGTTTGTCCGTGGGATCGTAGAATCTAAACTCCGTCCAGTGCTAGAAATTGCTACTTCGTCTAACTTTCCGCGCCGGAAGTTCGGCTTGATTCCGCCTGCAATATTAAATCACCGATGACACACCATGCCGAAATTTCGTCGCGTTATATTGTACGCGTTTGACATTGCGCAATTTCCGGCGCGGAAATTCGGCATAGTGTGCTTAGACACTAAGAGGTAAAAAACAAGCTCAAGAAGAGGTTACTAGAAGACGCCACAACTCTTTTTTTACACGATTTGTATATTACGCGGTAACCGTACATTTTTCCAGGATAAAAGTATCCTTTACCATTTCCTGGGACTCAAAGTATGTCCATATCAAACATCAATTTCGGTTTGGGCGTAAAGAGGTAACAGGCATACTTGCGCATTATAATAATAATTAGTACCTTACTTACTCGCATTCCTCGCTCTAAAGACGTGTTCTTCTCTATAAATCCAGCTGTTCTACAAATTAATTATTAATATCGTAAGCTACAATGTGACATTTCTGTTTCATCTTGTCCCATCAGTTATGCGCAAAGGAATGGAATTAGTTAGGGCAGATCCGCCATTTCATTTATCCAATGTAAATGGGTAAACGAAATGTGTGAAAAAAAAAATTACCATGTTTTGTGATGCGACGCGGCGCTGTATTTGAAAGGGTCAGTGCAGCAACGTGACGCAGCTATGCAAAGAAATTATAAAGATAAGTTTATTTACTACACTAGAAAAAGTGTTCTGGGGGCTTAGCCAACACGCCGATCAAAATGCTCTAAATTTGACTCAAATCATGTCAACTTGATAACAATACATTTTGATCGACGAATCTATAAAGAAGAGATGAAGAATATTTATTTATTTATTTTTTTGTTAGGAAGACCAACAGCTATGAATAAAAACAGTAAATAACTTATACTAGAAAATAAGAAGCCAATTACAGGTCCTCACAAATAGATATACAGGTGAGTAATAAGTTCAAACATAACAGGCGCCACATACTACTAAGTAAATTACAATGTGTTAAGTGAGACTAATCACTAAAGAGTCACAAATACTAAAATTTAAGGCTATACGTAAACATATTCTATCGTAAGTAACAAACACAGGATAAAGCCTTAAATATAAGTGACAGTTGTATGAACAAACATTACTGGAGCAAGTATTCATAAAGCAGTCGCTTGGCTTTCACAATGTTAGTTGAAAACAGGTCCAAGTCTAAAGATTTAGAAATATTATTAAAGTTATTACCTGCGCGCAAGATAAATTAGTTTTTACGGTAGTTAGTCGAAACTACTGGTACAAATATAGGGGGGTTAAATCTAAAAATTCTGAAGTGAAGCGCACGCGCCCGTTCCCTTATCTCGCCCGGAATCCCGTCAAGCTGCCGCCTGCCGCCTTTGTCTAGCCGACACGGTGGCCTCTCACGTTATACTAAGCTGCAGTTGCTTTCAGTAGCCCCGAGACTGGACATTTCAATTACTACATGTTTTTAGTATGCTATTTTATTTTATCCATATTATTTATATATTAATATGTAATTACACTTCCACTACCGCACATATTTAATAGGTTATTATTATTATTATTTTTTTTTTTTTTTACATTCTAAGAATATGAATTATTTATTACTGTAAATTTGTTATATATTATGCTGTGTGTTGTGTGTCTGTCAAACGCCTGGCAGTCACAAGGATCCACATAATACCAGGGATCGTGGTACAGTTATCCTGTACCAAGATCATTACCTGAGTGGAGTCCTATTCAACAACTTTTCGCACTGCACTGCCTTATACCGAAGCACTCAATCCGTGCCGCACCACAAAAATATTATGTACTTGTGTAAATTATTTGTAAAATTTTGTTTGTGTTAAAATTCGAATTAAGTGTTCTAATTTTTTTTTTTTTTTTTACTGATAAGTATACCTATTATGTGGTTAGGCTTATAGTATGCATGTCTTTTTTTTTTTTTTCTTTCTCTGTCATTATTGTTGTGTGCTTTGTTCTATTGTAGTGTACTGTGAACTTTGTTGAATAAATGTTTATTATTATTATTATTATTATTAAAAATTCTAGAGGGTACATTTAAATTAAGTTTTTCTAAAATTACATTTACAATTAGGCAATCTTTAAAAGAAAAATTAAATCGGCAACATCGCGTCTGATCTTGAGCGGAACCAGATGATGCCGTTTACAGATTTCAAAATAATTATCGGAATCGTAGTGGATTATATAAAGCCAATGTATCAGGCAGCTCAATATTATTAATAATTTTACAACTATAAGTTATAATAATTATTATTATAACTTATAGTTGTAAAATTGGTTGTCTTTGTTCAATGTTCACCCGTCAAGTCACTTTTCTAACGTATCCTGAGTCCTGACCACTTTGTATAACTATAACCAGGGCCGGTTTTAGCACTATCAGTGCACTGGGCGAAATTTCTTCGGCGCCCGGGGTGCTGAGAGTGCTGAAAAAATTTGGCCCCCGTTTTGTTTGCCTTCAGCGCCCCTTTTTATCCGGCGCCCTAACTCGCAGACACAATAGATTTTCAATTGTTGCGGCAGCCGGCTGTCGCTTGGGGATTGATGGGTTAAAACTAAGGAGGTTAATATAACTTAGGGTCTGTTTCACGTTGCATAAGTGCCGAATAGGCTATCCACCACTTAAGTTGACAGATCAAGTATGGAGAATCAGTCAAAAAAACTGTGAATAGCCTATTCGGCACTTTATCAGAAAGTGGTGAAACAGGCCCTTAGTTTTATATTTTATTCCCAAAATATAATATCCAGCAGCTACAAACTGCACAAGCCAGAAGCTCCTAATGTTCAAACTGATTTATTAT
The DNA here is from genome assembly GCF_905147365.1 of Aricia agestis. Taxonomy (NCBI): domain Eukaryota; kingdom Metazoa; phylum Arthropoda; class Insecta; order Lepidoptera; family Lycaenidae; genus Aricia; species Aricia agestis. The sequence continues at coordinate 13,101,351 of NC_056425.1, forward strand.
TCTCTACTCTTGACATCTGTCATTAAAGTGTAAACACTCTGTCCCGTAAATAATTAATTTTTTCTGGATAAAACTAATAAAAAGTGATCAAAGTTATGATAAAGATATACCTAGTAACCTAAACCATAACCACAAGTGTTTTCTTCATTGTGTGACCTAAATTGAGGAAATAATTAGTGGTGAGTGCTCGATAACACTACTTACTCTCAGAAATCCAAAAACTCCTGAAGATTACCTCTAAAATACAGGAAATTATTCACAACATCCTCGTGAACAATACAAGCTGAGTTTTATCTGAAATTTAAAAGTAATATTGTGACCCCTATGATTCATATTTAATAACCATCACAAACTAGGCGGTCAGTCAAACAAATTAGAAGCCGTTTGTAATCCGTTATTTAAATTAGGACGGATTAATAGCTTATTTTTCACAAAATAAGAAGTCGGTCACAAAAATTTGGCGACAATTTTGAAGTTTGGTCACTTTGACACATTGAAAGCTGATGACATCAACATCTGACAGCCATAGACAAGAACTTTTTTTTTTTTCCTTAATGATAACAGCCTTTGAACAATACTTAGAAAGTGTCTTAATAAAAAATACTACAAAATATACCTATTTTAACAATGGCTGGGAACCAGTGCAGTGGCTGTAACAATATTATTAAAGATAAAACCTACATTCAATGTAAATACTGTCATGGTGCTTACGATCATTTGTGTGCAAATATGTCATTTAAGGAATTTAACTCCATGACGAAGGATCAGAAAAAGGAATGGAGATGTCCTGCATGCACCAGCAAAATGCCCAAACAGGATAATCAAAATACGCCTATCCGTCCACAAAGTTAGGTGCAAGACAATTTCTCCCAAATAGTTGACAATGTTACGACAAGAAGAAAAGTTACCTTGACGCAAAAGAGCAAAGAAAGTGATAGACCTGCTTCTGCTAAACTCATTGATGAAGCCAGCGTTCCTAGTCTTGTTCGGTACGAAGTTGTGACTGCCTTGCAAACTGAACTTCCTAAAATATTGAAACAAATACTTGACAAAGAGTTACAACCACTGAAAGAACAAGTCTCAGATTTACTTACATCAATGGATTTCATTAACCAAAAATATGAAGACATTAATAATTTACTAAAATCACGGGAAGAAGAAATCTTACAGCTCAAAACTGAGAACAGTAATCTTAAAAAAGATGTATCAGAACTCTCCGGTCGAGTATCAGCACTGGAACAATACAATCGTGAATCCAACGTAGAAATTCACGGACTTCCTGAATTTAAAAATGAAAATCTAACTCAGGTGGTTACTCAGATTAGCAGGGTAGTGTCTTCGCAAACTATGGAGGACAATATCCAATCTTGCTTCCGAGTGGCAAAACTGCATGTGAACAACAACCGCCCACGAACTGTTGTTGTGAAACTTCAGAGCGCCAGACATCGTGATAATCTTCTCGCTGCCGTGTCTAAATATAATAAAAACAACAAAGATAGACTTAACACTAGCTTGATTGGTATTGGCGGAGAAAAAAGAAACATCTACGTAAGTGAACATCTAGCACCTGAGAAAAAGTCTCTTCACGCCGCAACGAGAATAAAAGCCAAGGAGTTGTCATACAAATATGTGTGGGTACGCAACGGAAGAATTTTTGTAAGGAAGTCGGACCAATCTCCTGCAAAAGTCATAAACAGCGTGGCCCAGTTGAGCAACCTGCAGTAACAATAATATGTGTCTCTTAACAACTTGAGTCCTAGACACCTCGGTAATGGCATAATGTTCCGTTTCTATTACCAAAACCTGCGCGGAATGCGAACAAAAACCCAAGATCTTTACAAAAATATTCTTCTGAATGATTATGATGTAATAGTATTCACTGAGACTTGGTTGAATAACAGTATACATGACGCTGAATTTATAGACAAAAGATATACTGTATACAGACGAGATCGTACTATATCACATTTTCATGACAAAGCGGATGGTGGTGGAGTACTTATAGCTGTCAAAAAGTCAATTTCTAGTATAAGATTAAGAGAAAAGGAAAGTGCATGTGAGGATTTATGGGTTTTGGTTAAGATTAAACATGGTAATGAGACTAAAAGTATAGGTGTATGTGCTGTTTATACTCTTTGTTCATCTTCCACGCAAAAATATAATGAACTAATAACGTTTTTTGACAACTCTGTAAATAATGTAGTAACTGAATTTGATGACATTATAATTGTAGGTGATTTTAATTTGAGCTCTGTAACATGGCACTTGGCAGAGGGAGTTGGATGGTACATCAATTGTGTCCCAATGTAATCAAAATAAATTGGCATGTGCCCTTAGTGACTTTATTGCAGTAACTGGATTGAATCAACAAAATCTTGTAACTAATAAAGATGGTAAAGTTTTAGATTTGGTCCTCAGTAACCTGTATTGCAATGTAAATGAAGCAGACTGTTTAAGCAAAGTAGATCCATACCATCCACCCCTCGATATAGATGTTTGTATAAGTTGTGATAATTCAGTATTAGAAAATATCCCTCGTTCTGACTACAACTTTTACAAAGCAAATTATAATGATGTCTCCTCCTGTTTAATCGACGTGAATTGGTCTGATTTGTTTGGTAGTTGTGTTGACGTAGATGAAATGGTAGTCAAATTTTATGACGTACTTAACGAAGTTATTGACAAATATATACCGAAGCGTAAACCACGTACAGCTTCGTACCCAGTTTGGTTCACCTCTGACCTAATAAAACTCCTAAAAGAAAAAGAAAAGCTAAGATGTAACTATCGGAAATTTAATAATCCTCGTGACAGATATGAATATGAATTACTAAGAAGTCGATGTAAAAAGCTCGTTAAAGTCTGTCATAGGAATTATATTGAAACCGTTGAGAATAGCATCAAGCATAATCCACGAGTTTTTTGGAGTTACATTAAACAAAAAAAATCCTCTTCGAATAACATTCCTTCCGTAATGATTGAAGATAATGTTAAGGTGTCTGGAGGTGTCGACATCGCTAATTTATTCGCGTCCCATTTTAGCTCAATCTATGGGCAATCAATGAGCGATTCCGAAATGCCAACTCAACATACACCCATAATTATCTCCCAACAATACACTAGTTTATTAAATGACGTACATGTTACTAAATCTGCCGTACTGAACAAACTAAAGAAACTCAATACACAAAAAGGTTCCGGCCCGGACAATATTCCCCCCATATTTATAAGAAATTGTGCGCAAGCTTTAGCATACCCCTTAAAAATAATATTTAATAAATCAATAAAATCTGGTACTTTTCCAACTCAGTGGAAAAGAGCTCGTATAGTACCTGTGTTTAAAAAAGGTGATAACAGTAATGTGAAGAACTATCGTCCTATATCTATCCTTTCCACCTTTGCAAAGGTATTTGAGTCTATTGTATGTCCAATTATAGTTGAACATACTAAAACACTAATTTGTAGTCAACAACATGGTTTTCAAAATAAAAAATCAGTAATTACAAACCTACTTACATTCTTAACTCCTGTATTCGAAGATGTAGATAATGGCAAGCAGGTGGACGCGGTCTACACTGACTTCGCGAGTGCATTTGACCTTGTAGACCACAATATCTTGATTAAAAAATTAAGAGACCAATATGGTATTGATGGTAGCATGCTCATGTGGTTCAAATCGTACCTATACCATAGAGAACAATCTGTTGTGGTCAGTGGGCATGAATCAGTAAAATATTTGGCGACGTCAGGTGTACCGCAGGGTTCTCACTTGGGTCCAATTTTGTTTCTGCTGTTCATAAATGACATTGTACATAGTATCCATCATTGCCATAGCTCGTTGTTTGCTGACGATATGAAAATATCTTTACAGATAAATAGTGCCTCCGATTCTCGACTTTTGCAGTCCGATTTAGATCGCATCTACCTGTGGTGCCGCGATAATCGAATGAAATTGAATGCCTCTAAATGCCAGCACATCGTGTTTAGTAGAAAAAGAAAGGTTGTTCCTACACGCTACAACATAAATGGGGTTGATATCGTTTTTTCTCTAACTGTAAGGGACTTGGGCATAATACTTGACACCAAACTGAGTTTTATTCCTCATTTTGACTACATTATTAACAAAGCTGCTAAAACTCTTGGATTTGTGAAGCGCAGTTCAAAAGAATTTAAAAGCCCTCTGACTAAAATTGTGTTATTTAAGAATTTTGTTCGTAGTATCCTTGAATTCGGAAGCATAATATGGAACCCCCTGTACAATGTTCATTCGCAACGCATTGAGTCTCTTCAACGCTCGTTCACTAGACACCTGGCATATGTGACTCCGAACATTAACAAAAGAAGCTCATATGATGACAGGCTGACTGCATTCAATATGAATACTCTCGCACAACGCCGACGTATGATGGATTTAGTTTTTCTTCAAGAAGTAATTAAAGGCCAAACGCCATGCCAAGAATTTCTCGAAAGAATAACTTTCACAGTCCCCAAACTATCATCCCGTCGTAATCCTACTGGTATGTTCCATATACCGAGATACAAAACTAACCTAGGCAAAAACAGCCCATTAGTAAGACTGCCTCAAACTTACAATGATTGGCATAAGCTATTAGACTTAGATATTTTTTATGACCAACGCACGTCGCTTAAGAAAAAACTATTGACAAGAAATGTAAACAATGACAATAAACTTTAATAAACTTTAATCAATGCAATTCATTTTATGACAACTTTGACATTATTTTCAATTTATTTTACAATAATTTTAAATCAATATTTTGACTATTATTTTATTTTTGGAATTATTTTTATTTTATTAATGTTATTGGTAACTTATTCAATTTTTTACATCAATTTTACTTTTTTTACAATTATATTTTATTAAATTTTTTTAATCATTTTTACATTTTTCTAATGAAATTATAATAATAATTAGATCACTCTTAAAATAATTGCATGTCCTTTTGAATTTTTAATTTTATGTAGACTTACTAAATTATTGTTTATTACTTATTAACTTAATCTTGATTGTTTAATTGAATTTATCTAAAATGTTGTGCATATCTATAAGTGATGTAAACACTAGCTCTTATTTATTTAATGTTGGCTAAAATGTAAGTGTTTATATTGTTGATGTGCCTAAATAAATAAATAAATAAATAAATACTCTGCAGTCTGTTTCCTTATATTGAGAGCACTCGTAGACTGCAAATATACCAAAAATCTAGACTTTGCTAGGATTTTAGTTTAAAAAACTAGCTAAAACTAGCTTTGCTAGCTCTATACGTATATCGTACGTGAATCCGGAACTTAAAAGATATTTCAATAAAAAAATAAACTAAATGCTTATCAAGAGCCTTAGGGCTTAGAAACTAGTACTACCAGGCCTTCGATCTAAAATTCAACATCCGTTTAGTAGGTATAGCATTTTTTTTAATGAAATAAGGGGGCAAACGAGCAAATGGGTCACCTGATGGAAAGCAACTTCCGTCGCCCATGGACATTCGCAGCATTAGAGGAGCTGCAGGTGCGTTGCCGGCCTTTTAAGAGGGAATAGGGTAATAGGGTAGGGTAGGGAAGGAAAGGGAATAGGGGAGGGTAGGGATGGAAAGGGAAGGGAATAGGGGAAGGTAGGCCCTTCTCTACCCTCCCCTATTCCCTTGAATAGGGGAGGGTAGGGAAGGGAATAGGGTAAGGGATTGGGCCTCCGGTAAACTCACTCACTCGGCGAAACACAGCGCAAGCCCGTGGTATTTCTCCGGTCGAGCCGGCCCATTCGTGCCGAAGCACGGCTCTCCCACGTTTGAAAGCATGAAGAAGTAACAGTTAAACACTCACAGACTATTATAATTTTAGTGTGATTTCATTTTTAAGCTATATATCACGGGTATTGAGCGCGGCGACCGAATCAAGAAACTCCGTAGGTAACGAAAAAACCTAACTCACCCCCAGATGTACAAACCCCACTAGTCGGTGCAGCGCGGCGTTGCCAGACTTCAGCACGGTGTTTGTGTGCGTGACTAGACGTACCCGAATTATAAATGCAATAGCTTTACCGCGGCACTTTTTTTATTTCTGCATATTATGTCGCAATACGTATTTGAAATTACATCAATTGAAGTTTGGTTCAACTTTAACCGAAACACTTTACGAAATTGCTTTCTACTTATCCAGTTTTGTAGTTCTGTCGATGCGTCCCATTGGATATTGGTTAACTTAAAAATGTTACTAGTTTTACTGTTAGCTTACTTTAAGTTTACACTGACTTTATATTTTATTATTTCATTATTTTGTAGCACCGTTTATGATACCGAACCATAGAGAATTAAGCCATAGATCTCTTATTGAACTTATGATCTTCATTCGATTGACAAACTGTCACGCTTACAAGGGTAACCTTAAGGCCAGGTAGACGGTAGACCCAAGTTTACATGACTTTGAATCAATAATAAACGAACAAATAGTGAATTTTAAAAGCAAAAAAAAATACACATGTGTTTACTTAAGGACGCTATCACATTTTTTCACAAATATCAGCGATTTTCAGGTACCATTTTAAAGAATTAGGAGTCACACTGCCAGGGTATTTTGGTTTCAAATGAAAGATAATATATTCGTCTCCACGTCTACACCATAAAAATTTATAGCCGCATACAATGTTTTCACTTAAATACGTTTTAACCATCACAATAATCGCAAAAGAATAAAAAAATGGGGTTTGATTAGGTACCATTATAGCTAATTATACACTGAACTAAGGAAAATAATGTACACAAAATTGTTGCTTATTTAGTCCCCTGTACGAATAGCTAAATATTTTATATAAAATTAAATAACATTTCCATTTATATTAAGAAACGCTCTCAAATTTCTTCATACATTTTCGCCCTATCAAGAACACGGCGGGCGTCGTAACCGCCACTGTACAAGGCGCGCTGATATTGAATGTTATTTTAATGTCCTTAAAGTCGATATTCGTACTGACCTGCTAATTTTTGTAATAATTTTTGTGATAGCGTCCTTAATGTACTTTGACAATTTGTGGTTCGAAACCAAATATAGAAAACTTCACTTTCTTCGATTTAACTCCGAAAAGGAGGCTTATATCGAATATTTTGTGATATTTTTTTTATTTTTCATGAAGCTTATGATAGTTTTACTTTCAAAAATCATATCTACGAATAGCTCATAACTTAAAGAAGAATAATTTGTGGTTACATTTTGCATTTTAGTTTAATTATCTAAGTAAAAAGGTTTTTTTCTTCTATTTCGCCCTATCAAGGACGCGGCGAGCGTCGTAACCGCCTCTGCACAAAGCGCGCTGACATAAGAAAAAAAAATCTTTATTCAAACAAACAAAACAAATCAATTTACACAAGTTACGAAAACAGAAATAGTTTGAATTGGCGGCCTTACTGCTGGAATAATGTTATTTTAATGTCCTTTACGTCGATATTCGTACTGCCAGACAGCGACCTGCGAATTTTGGGGTCTACCTGGCCTTAAAGGGTTTTCGTACTACAGTCTACATCGTATGATGGTCGCTGTTAAGCACTTGTGTTATATTGTGCACCCACAATTTTTTTTGTTGAGTTATGAATGCAAGAATGAGTGTTGTTCATAATCTAAAGAACAAGACTGCATTCATATCTCAATACGTAATTTGTTTGTGGGATGATATACACAAACAGCGAGTAGCGACCATATTATATCCGAACCGAAACCGTGAAAACACAGTCCGTAGTTTGTTAAACTAATAATATGTATCATACGTGGGAGAGCCATGCTTCGGCACGAATGGGCCGGCTCGACCGGAGAAATACCACGTTATCACAGAAAACCGGCGTGAAACAGCGCTTGCGCTGTTTCACGCCGAGTGAGTGAGTTTACCGGAGGCCCAATCCCCTACCCTATTCCCTTTCCTAACCTCCCCTTTTCCCTTCCCTTCCCATCCCTACCCTCCCCTATTACCCTATTCCCTCTTCAAAGGCCGGCAACGCACCACGCAGCTCTTCTGATGCTGCGAGTGTCCATGGGCGACGGAAGTAGCTTTCCATCAGGTGACCCGTTTGCTCGTTTGCCCCCTTATTTCATTAAAAAAAATGTATTCTGTGCCGCAGTAGAAATATTTCTATGATAGGCTTAGGGCCTGTTTCACCACTTCCTGATAAAGTGCCGTATAGGCTATCCACAACTTTTTTGACAGATTCTCCATACTTTATCTGTCAATTCAGGAAGTGGTTAAACAGGCGCTTATACTCTTAAGTCCAGCTCACTTCTCTTCGTCACCCGTGATTCTCGAATTCGATTAGTGCTGAAGTTCTCTTAGGCTGGTATAAATAGTCAGTACTTAAGATGCCACCCGGTCTCAAGACCTGACACCTGACTTCGGCTCTGTGATTGGTTCAAATTTTGACAGCCAACCAATCACAGAGCCTGAACCGTGTCTTGAGACTGAGATGCATCTTGAGTACTGACTATTTATACCAGCCCTAGTCTGAGATTCATGGTATGAGAATTAGGTCCGTCGAATCACAATCAAACGAAGCAATCGAATTGGAGCGAGAAAATTCACCACATATCCTGAAAGCATTTTGTCAGGCAAACCTCAGCAGTGCCACAGTATAAAATATATACAGTAGATTAACTCTGTCGTATTCTTAAAATCGAATTCGCTCAATACAGTGAAAAGTTTTACGCGCTATATCAGGTTATTGTATATCACGCTTAAGGCGAGGATTAACCCCAATTTGTTATTCCGTGACTCCCGGTTTACCTAGTTCCAATATAATAACAAAAATGTAAAAAATATGAGATATAAAGCACAATATTTAAAATACCTTAAACCATAAACATTTTAATAAAACGTAATACTTTGGCTGTAATTAATTTACAAACTCACCTCCGACAAAAATCTATTTCATCGAAATATAAGTATTATCTAGGACAATTATACATTTTATCTGGATAAATTGTTAGTAAATCTATATTAAAATCTTCTGAACCGAACAATTTTGTTTCTTAATATTTATTTTCAAAGATATTTAAAAAAAACAAGAAAAATAGAGAAGATCCGCCCCCTAGTAACTACAGTTTTATGCTAAGCGAAAATGAATCTTATTGCGATGCGTATACGCTTGGTCTTTGGTTGTGTGCAAGGTTATCGTTTTGGATTGAGATTAATCCCCGCCTTAAGGCTTCACTCTCGAAACAAGCGGGCAACGGGGCGAAAGCGGCGGCGCCGGCGGCGCGCGACATTATAGATTTCGCCGCCGCTCCCGCCCCGCTATCCGCTGATTTCGAGACTGAAGCCTAAATGTGATTCCGGCAGTTAAAAATAAAGATGTTTATCTGTATATCAATTATATTAAGATTATGTCAAAGAAGTTTTTCTGTATAATATCATTTATATTGTGTCAAAATATATGGTTTAAAGCGACAAGGCTTTAAATGAACGTGGGCGGGGGCGCTGCTAGTAAAGGAGAACTGTCAAAAATGACGTTTTTGTATAATGTTAATGACATCATTAGTTCCTTTTTTCGCCACGTTCATTTAAAGCCTTGTCGAGCTGTACTGTACATAGTTTATATTGTGTCAATACAGCCATATTAAGTGTGGTAAATTGAAGGTAACGGATGGGCGGGCAAATCTGCCCATTACTCTCTTACCTCAGATGCAAAATGATGCCTATGACGTAGACATTAAGGTTCAATTCCGTTAAAGGCAGGTAAAGTACTATCACGTAGGGATTTAGCGTAGTCATATGATTTAAAACCACTCACGCCAGCTTACGTCTATGCTTGTTAGCTTGAAATTGACGGATGAGATCTACGATATACAAAATAAAAACTAAGCTAACTAGTAAAGAATTAACGCTAAAAAAATCTGCTCAGTGTTTTTGTATGTTTCATACGTACAGGCACGTATACTCGACTGCCTTATATTCAGGAGCATGGGCGTACCGAGGGGGGGCAGCTGCCGTCCCTACTAAGTATATTATTTAGTAGGTACTTTTATCTGTAAAAATCAAAAATTAAGAAAACGATTTTTTGCCGTTTGTTTGCAATACAATATTTTTACAACTAAAAATTGTAAACTTTTTATTCTTTATAAACACCTAGCTTATAAAAAAAATCTGATTTGCCCCCCCTGGCCCAGAACCTGGGGTTATTTGCCTCTGGCCCAGAACTAGGGTTATTTGCCCCCCCTCTGGCCCAGAACCTGGGTTTTTTGCCCCCCCCCCCCCCCCTGGCCCAGAACCTGGGTACGCCCACGTTCAGGAGTGTACTATTATTCTGGAAGGTCCCGAAGCGGAAGATCGCACAAAGTGCAACTAGACTGCAGCGGCGATACGTGACTCGTAATTAAAAAAAAACACCTTTTTGGTAACTTAGGGTGGCCCGTGGGAGTTTCTTACGCCGGTTTTTCTCGCCGGGTTCGTTCCCGACCGGTGGTAGGCCTCATGTTTGTTCTAAAGGTGTTAACTTTATTAACTTATTCAGAAAAATAAATATAATTTTCATACAATTCCAATATAAAGACAATTTAGCAGTGTCCCGTCCCGCTGCAGTGTTGTTCCTCCTAGACGTGTTGTTTAACAAATTATATTATCAAATCTTTCTGATGATTTCTTCAAGAAAATAACTAAACAGGTTTCCACCATGTAGTGTATTGATAAATGAAGATGGACGCCTATAGCTAGGTAGTGGGGGGTGCTTGGAGTGGTCGCTCGACTTCGGTCTGATGATCACTTCTTCACCAGCCGTCGCCAGAGCAGTAGTGTTCAGTTATAAAGTAATCTGTGTTTAATTCACTCGCCCAGCCATTGTACATACTGTACACACCATTTTCAAGAACACAAACAATCTTTTTCAGGCTTCTCGAGTCTCCGCAATTATAGGTTCAATCTCGGGGTTCTCAGAGCAATCGCAGTGTATATTTAAAATTCATTTAGCCACTTCTTCCCCTTTCAGAGCCAATTCCAAATCTTTGATTGAATCGTGATGGTAGCTTTCGTATTGTGTTGCGCTTACGTAACTAAAAGTTGTTATAACTGTAAAGTGTTAACGATTCTGGTAGATCAACTCCTTTTTACGTCTCTGTAGGTTATTAATGATCTATCTAAGATAGCTAACGTCAATAGGGATGATGACAAGGTCAAAGATTAGCGAATTTTGTTAATAAAATAAAAAAATCACGGTGAAAAATAAGTGTACCCAAAATTTCAGCCCGATAGCATTTTTATTTTTTTTTCTTATGCGCCTTCAAAGTTGGATAATCAAGTCGATTTTTTTTTCACTTAAATTTGTATACCATTCGTTAACTTATGCAATTAAAAGCAACTTTTGTTATGTAACCACTTTCATAAACGCAATATTTAATATACCTATCGAACAAAGTTCTCTTCCGATGCGTACAAACTACGAAAGAGTGACGTCAGTCTTTCGTAGCACTTCGTATGGAGCGTTATGGGCAAGTCTATTTTATGAGATGTTTGAATTGTCATATCTTGGTGAATTTTTAAGCTATCAGAGTCATTCTTTCAGCGATGTTTCTATTTTTAAGGGTCTTTCAATTATCAATAAGAAAAAAAATTAGTCATCAAGCCTATTCTTTCAATTCAGCAAAAGTACTAGATCAAAATCACCATTATACTGTATTCGGCGAAACATGGCGGTAGCGGTCATTGACTCCCTGTCAAAAACTTGTCATTTTCTATATAAACCGCGATTGACAATGGAATATCAGATGTTGTCAATCGTGGCTTTGTATAGAAAATGACAAGTTTTTTGACAGGGAGTCAATGACCGCTACCGCCATGTTTCGCCGAGTACAGTATAGATAGAATTTCAGAAAGTCGAGACAGAAGGGAAAACTAAACGATCATCCTTTTCGAGTCTTTTTCTTCTGTAAGTATGTTCTAAGTTTATTGTTTTTCACTTGGATAAGTTACTAGTAAGTTTATGTTTCTATTTGTAAAGTTAGCTCAAACTAATAAAGCTTTATAAATAATAATATGTCCATGCCATGTTTATTCGGGATTTCCCCACAGCTGTCGTGTCACCGAAGTATATTTTTACTACATAGTGTATTATGTTCGCGCGACAGAACACTGGCTTACCATATTGTAGATTGTACCACACGCGATGTCACGTGACTAGGCTGTTCTGACTTCTGACACTTGCAATGCCCAATGTATTGTAGTGGTTTTACCCATGGAAGGATAAAAATATAGAAGCAGGACTAATCTTATATCTTTAAACGAGCAATTGTTGTATATATATGTAAGAGATAATAAATAATTTTAAAATTAATTGTACCGGAAGTACTGTACAGACTTCAACTGTCAGCTGTCAACTTGACAACTTGTTATTTGTCAACGTCATTATAGCTGTCAGTGGTGCGTTTGTACTTTGTTCATAAGTCGAGATTTCACTTGCTCTGAGAACATCGCCTGCGCCGGCTGTGCGCACTGACTGTTAAAACTTCAATATGTCGGACACCGAAGGCGACCGTGCGGATGTTCATTCATTTGAATCTGCGACATATTTAATAGATAATTGGAATCTCGGAATCGGCTTCAACGATTTTCATGAGTATATAGGGGGTTTCGGGGGCGATAAATCGATCTAGCTAGGAATCATTTTTAGAAAAAGACATTTTATTCGTGTTTTATCGAATACCGAGCGAAGCTCGGTCAAATAGCTAGTTAGTTATAACGTGAGCAGCAGTTGTTTAACAAGATGAAAGTTCCCAATGCTATTGAGCCCAAAGGCTATGTATTGAAAAAAGAATCCATACTAATATTATTAATGCGAAAGTGTGTCTGTCTGTCTGTCTGTCTGTTACCTCTTCACGCCTAAACGGCTGAACCGATTGGGCTGAAATTTGGTACAGAGATACTTTGAGTCCCGGGAAAGGACATAGGATACTTTTTATCCCGAAAAATGTACGGTCCCGCGCGATAAACGAGTTTTGGCGCAACGGAGTTGCGGGCGTCATCTAGTAACATAATAAAGTCGAAATTTCAGCTTTGTTAAGATGGGACTTCAATGACACAACAGCCTGTAAGTGCTGTGTTTTCCGTGCAACTGCAAATTCTCTTTCAATACTACGAGTCCTTACTCTGAGACCTGAGTGTTTGACTTATGCACCGAGGGTAAGCCCGGGCGCGCACTGGCGGCCGGGTCGCAGCGGCCAGGTCGCGGCGGCCAGGTCGCGGCGGCCAGGTCGCGGCGGCCAGGTCGCGGCGGCCAGGTCGCGGCGGCCAGGTCGCGGCGGCCAGGTCGCAGCGGCTAGGTCGCGGCGGCCATCGAGATAGATACCTTAGTATGAAACCGCCATAGACCACGCGCACCTGGCCGCAACGCGACCAGCGGCCACACCATACTTTCGATGGCCGCCGCGACCTGGCCGCTAGTGCGCGCCCGGGCTTAGGTTAAATTTAGTCAAAATTATCTTGATTCTTGCTACATGGTATTTACTCCTATCGATAGTAAATAATTTACAGTAAAAGCGTTATCTGTGGTGTTAGGTTATACGTATCCACGGTAAAAACATTGCAACGCCGCGTCGCGTCTTGCTATGTCTTGGTGTGATCCAACCCGTAGCCATTTGAGAAGTAAGTATACATTTTCGAGAGTATTAAATATTGTCGTTTCACATTAAAAAAAATTCATTTGTAAAACTACTTATTGTTCACCAATGATATATTATATAAAAAACTCAAAGCAGATATGTTACTACCGCACGCGTTGTGAAGCTTCAAATACGACCCGATTGGTTCGTCTTTTATTTAGTCTGTCTCTTTTTTGTAAATGGCATTTCGTATCTTTTGTTTCACTTATCTATCAAATTTGTCAATGTTGTTCGGAAGAGATTTAAACCGGAAAATAGTATGAACGTAACAGATCTGTATAAGTAGAATATCATTGTTGTTCACGGCTAAACTACTTAAAAAACCTTTTACAAGTTAAGAAAATTGTAATGTTTTCCATCCCAGTTGAATAAAATTCAAAACTTTAGCTTGCACGCAGTAGTGTTAAAAGTTTGCAAGCTGTTAAGTTCGCGCTTCCGTATTATGAAGATTTAAAGTAAAACTTTATTTAAAAAAATAACTGGCTAACCCGGCAAATGTTGTTTAGCTATTATATCGGGTATGAACAACATTTTCTGGCCGAATCTAAGACCACAATATAAAATATCAAGGTTGAGTTTGGTGACAAATACCGCGACACGAGAATTTTATATAGTTATTTGATACTAGATGATCCGGCGAACTTGGTATCACTTTCCTCCAACCTTCCCTGGACCTCCACAAATATTTCAAGTAAGTATTGTTAGCCAAATCGGTTTAGCCGTTCTCGAGTTTTAGCGATATACCCTCATGTATCTATCTCCGTTAAAATTAATTTTGGATCCTTGTTTTCTCTCAAGAAATTTATGAAGCAGAAATTTTGGTTGCTCCATTTCTTGTGTAAAGCAAAAACAAACTTTAATACAACGTAATACGGTGTACTTTACATTGTTAGATGAAAATCTTAAGCTAGTGCTTAGCTCGTAAGCTCTTCGAGTACCTAGACTTTCGCAAATCCTATGTTCCGTAGTTTGGCTGAAGTAGATAATTACTGAGGCTTCAGGAAACGTTGAGAATACTTTACTTTATATCAGGGGTTCCCAAACTTATTTTGTCTACCGCCTACTTTGAGAAAAAAAAAATTGTCGCCCCCTTTGTTTCACCTACTTTTAAATTGAATCATCATCTAGTGCCCTCTTCATGTCGAAGTTCGGCGGTCAGCAGGTCGAATATATTCCGGTCTTGGGCTAATTTCTTTAGTTGTGGGTAGCTACATCTGGTCCATTCCTTTATGTCATCGATCCATTTTCTTCTTGGTCTACCAGGTGGTCTCTTTTACAGAAATCTACCCTCTATGATCAACCGTATAAATTCGTATTGGGATCCTCTTTGTAGGTGACCGAAAAAAGAGACCTTTCTTTGGATGATGATATTCATATTATGTTGGCGTTCACAATCTGCTCTTTTTAAAACTTCTTTATTCGATATGAATTGTGACCAAGAAATTTTTAAAATTTTTCGTAGTGTCCACATTTCAAACGCCTGTATCCGTCGACTACTATCCTTGTTTAAAACCCATCCTTCACAGGCATACAGAAGGATGGACCAGACATAACATTTAAGAACCCGATATCTTGTTGGGAATGCTAGTTTTGGGTCACACGATACTTTAGTCATTTTATAGAAAACAGTTTTCGCCTGTCCTATTCTACATCTAATTTCCTCTAGGTTATTTAGGTTGGAAGTAAATATTCTCCCCAGGTATTTAAAACTATTTACCACTGAAATTATGTTACCTTTACATTTTATTTGCGGGTGAGGGATAGGCGTCTTTGATATTGTCATTATTTTAGTTTTATTTATATTAATGTTAAGTACCATACTAACACCAGCAGCTTCAACATCATCCAGTAGACTTTGCAGTCCACTTTCAGAGTCAGCCACAAGAACTGTGTCATCTGCGTATTTTATATTATTCACTTTGTGGCCATTAACAAAAACTCCAGCTTTATGGTTTTTTAGTAGCTCAGTCAAGATGGCCTCCGAGTAAATGTTGAACAGTAAGGGAGACTGAACACAACCTTGTAGAACCCCTCTTTTAATTGGTTTCCAGGCTGATAATTTTCCTTCAATTTTAATAGCCGCTTCCTGGGTCCAGTACAGATTAACAATTATTCTCTGGTCTTTTTCATCTATACCTATGCCTTTTAAGATTTCCATCAGCTTGGCATGCTGGACACGACCAATGCCTTTTCATAATCTATGAAGCACAGATACAGGTTATGTTGGTGTTCTATAGCGCGTTCAGCCAAGGTGTTTAAGGTGAAAATAGCTTCTCTTGTTCCATATCCAGATCTAAAACCGAACTGCTGTGCACATAAGTTTTCGGAGCACTTACGTTTGATGTGGTTGTGGATAACTTTTAGAAAAACTTTCATGGTATGACTCATCAAACTTATGGTTCGGTATTCATCGCACCTAATTGCCTTTGACTTTTTTGGCAATGTTATGAAGGTTTTAAATTGAAGCCACAACACAACGCCCTCATTTTTTTCTGAGTCTCACACCTTTAGGCCATCAAGATCGCCCACTTTGGGAAAGTCTGCTTTATATTATAGATGTTACTTCTATGACAGCAACCCATACAAACACTGTTCTTTTCAAAATAAAATGTTGTTACATAGTACAAGCCTAAACTACTAGAGTAACTTTCGCAATTTCGCATTAAATTATAATTAGGCTCAGTATAGGAAAACCTTATAGCCTATTTAGATTCGCGTACGAGTCGCGAGGCGAGGGACGAGGCGAGGGGCTAGGTGCGAGTGTGAACAGACGCTCGTGGCTCGCCTCGTCCCTCGTCTCGTCCCTCGCGGCGCTCGCGTCCGGAGCGGTTTTTGGGGCACGAGTCAAAGGACCTCGCGTCGCACGCGAGTGGGTGTTTACATTCGCCCTCCTGCTACATTCTGGCTTCTACGATCGTGCCGCGCAGGTTGTGTTTAGTTTTAAATACGCAAAAACAAAAATGCATCGTATTATAATAATAATAATATCTATGGACGCTTCACACCTTGTACGTGGGAGAGCCATGCTTCGGCACGAATGGGCCGGCTCGACCGGAGAAATTCCACGTCCTCACAGAAAACCGTCGTGAAACAGCGCTTGCGCTGTGTTTCGCCGAGTGAGTGAGTTTACCGGAGGCCCAATCCCCTACCCTGTTCCCTTCCATACTCTCCCCTATTCCCTTCCCTTCCCTACCCTCTCATATTTCCCTATTCCCTATTAAAAGGGCGGCAACGCACCTGCAGCTCTTCTGATGCTGCGAGTGTCTATGGGCGACGGAAGTTGCTGTCCATCAGGTGACCCGTTTGCTCGTTTGCCCCCTTATATCATAAAAAAAAACCACGTCAGTCTGGTCCCGTGCTAAGTACCTGAAGGACTTGTGTTACGGGTACCAGACAACGTAAATATATTTAATACTTTTATACTATACATATATTTAAGATTTTTATTATATGATACACATATTTAATACACAACCATGACCCAGGAACTTTAAAACTTTTTGTTCCGTCGGCGGGATGCGAACCCGCGGCCCCCGGCTTGAACTACCGACAGCCCACCCACTGAGCCACAGAGGTCGTCAAATAATGGATTGGTCGCAAGTCGAAACATTTAAGTTCATAGAAATATTTCAAAAACAACGATTTGGGACCCTAAACATAAATGCCACAAGAACAGCCAAAAAGTTAGCTTCCTTTTATTTCAATTTGTGACGTAGCAGTATAAGCCCAGTACGCACAAACTTGTTGCTGCTAAAACTTCGACGTCCTTCATTGTTGCTAGCTCAAAGACGACTGAACTCGGCACGCGAGTGTAAACAGGCAACTTATTAACCATCGATCAACGCGTACCTCGCACGAGGGACGAGGCGAGCCACGAGGCGAGGGACGAAGCGCGAGTGTAAAGGCCGTCTTTGGTGGGCTGTAAGTTTAAAAGGCTGCTTTAACCTAACATGACTATATTTTAGTCTTACGTAACTAAAATTAAAAGTAGCTGTAGCCTGTAGGCGACGCACTACAGTCTACACCATAGGCCATAAGTTATAATAAGTTATTAGAATTAGTTCTTTGTAAGAATACAATGCATGGTCTATTGTAAGTTTAAATAATAAGCTCTTTGTATCAAAGTGACACTCATCTTATTGAACACTCCGATGCACCATAGTTTTTTTAAAATAGCTTATAGTTTTTTATAGTTTTTTTTCCCTATAGTAGCTGTTACAAAAAGTTGCTTATGTTCAGTAGTGTATCAATGCTACAAACTCTCAAAAAGGGGGGTAAATATTCGTCCTATAATAAATCTTCTCTTTTAAGAAGCAATACTTGTGACTGCCCCAAAGGAATAGTACATTACGCACCTAGGGCAGGAAAATACGAAATGTCTCAGATCACATGTAAACAAACATGTAATGTGAGTCCTTCTTATTTACTGCCCATGGTGCGTATACTATTTTTCTCCTCGACGGAGGCGGGAAACGGCAACATCGGTAAGCGCAGCGGGACGAAAGTTGACGTTTTCCGCCCGGAGGTGAGAAAAATCTTTTGACCCAGCGAGGTGCCTGCTCGTCATTTCTAAACGTTGCATATTTCACAGCAATCTCAGAAACTTCGTTAGCGTGATTTAGGATTGCGCGTTTATTAGTCCGTTTCTAATCCGTAATTAGTACCTTTCTCTACTTGCCATGAGACTTGGTGTACAGATTAAATTATTTGTATAATATTTCACCCGTATAATGTTGAACAGAAACGCGGCTAAGGAGGTCGCACGAACAATAGGACGCTTTACATTTTTAATTGCGCTAAATTAATAATGGAACCTTCTAGACGACCTCGTGCCAGAGAATTGCTTGCTATCATGAAATACCTTCGCTTATTACTTACTTGTAATAGAAAAATTTAGAAATAAGGTACCTTGCTTGTATCAGAAGTGGTTATGTTGTCATACTTACTATGTAATGAACACTTTTGTCTATCCCTCGTCTTTGACTCATTCTCCTTCCCATATAAACATTAGCTGTGCTGAATTTTACACTTCCTTCCGCACAATTCTCATAAAATAAAGGCTAAATTTCTGTCAAACTCTTCGATTTAGTAACTTTAAGTTGAGTAATTATTTATTAAATCGGTCTGGGTGCGGCCGCGATGAGTTTATTAGCCGACTTCAAAAAAAGGAGGTTATCAATCAATTCGACGCGTATGTATGTAATATTTCCAGAACTGTCCAGTTTTTGTATATGTTAATCTATAGCAGCTTCTGAACAAATGTGCCAAATTTCAAGTGTATGTATGTTTTTATGTTTGTGCACGCATGTCTCCGGAACTGCAAGTCCGATTTAAGTGATTCTTGTTTTGTACCTACAATTTTTTTAATTGTAGGTACCAAGTATTGTTTAACTTAGGGAATACTGCAAGTTTCATCAAAATCGGTTCAGTAGTTTTTAAGATAGAGAATTTTAATTCTTAATTAAGTACGTACAATTTGAAGTCGGTTTTATCTTTTTAAAATACTATTTATTATTTACAACTGCCAACTGGTAACCAGGTAGCCTAGCTCAAATGTTTTTGCTTCACCTACTTGTTCAACGTTCAGCATTTATTATACGGTTTTATATCAAGTAACTATCCCTTAAAAGTAATAAAAGCGATCCGTCAGAATTACGTTGTCCATCATCAGCAATCTTTTTGCCCCATCCCCGCAACGACTGTGTATGACGGAACACGAGAGGGCATAAAATATAACGGCCCCATTTTTCTTCAGCGTAATGTTTGGGAATTATTATTTAATTAATTTGAAGGGTAGCCCCCAAGTTATTAAACATTTCATTAAAACTTCGCAATTAAGGGATATGAAGAGCTAATTAAGGGTTAAGATATTAAACCATGCTTAATATTTTAAAAACGAAAGAATGTCGGTTAACTCTTTGCGCCTAAACCATTGAATCGATTTTCATGAAATTTGAGCCCTGAAAAATGGCACACTTATATTACTTTAAAATGTTGGAAAAATGTACCATTCTCGCAAAATGAGGTTTACGATTATTGGCGCAAAGAAGTGACGATATTTACGAAAGTTCTGTCGAATAAAAAATGAGTTGAATTCATGCATTTTTATTATATGGCAACAAAATTAACAATAACCTAAATATTATAGCTAGTTATTAAATATCACAAAGCAAACAACCATCGGTAGACACACAAATTAAATAGTTTCTAGAAAAGTGGCCTTATTCAAAATTTTATAAGTAAGAAAATAGCCAGAACTATTCTGTTCCATTGGCATTTTAAACTAAGAGTTAAAAGTTAGTACTTAACTAACCCAAAGATATTCTTTTATAGTAGGTAGTACCCTAGTAGGCATCTACAACTTACTATCAAAGGAGATACTATTGGTTTTTGTTCCTTTTTTATCAGGAGATTAACATGTTAAAATATTGAATAAGACCACTTTTTTGGGCCAAGATCATTGCTATCATTGTCCGTTATACGTAGCCAGTTGTCATTTGTAATGCGGTAAAGAAAAGTTGATAAAGAAGATCATCCCAATTTGTACCCATATAACATCCTGCTTTTTGGAAAGTCGGCTAAAATATCTAGGTTCGTAGACAGTTTGTATTCGATAATTTTTACAAGTAAAAATCAAAAATATTTTTTAGATAACTCAATGAATGTGTCATGGTGCTTGCCTCATTTAAATTTTCATACATTTTATAACTTCCGTCGAAATTATCGAATGCAAGTTGCCAAAGTACTTTTCTAGAATATGAAGGATACAAATGGATTATCTTACAATTTATTTTCTATAACTGCCTTAGCTCATTTTCATACTTGCTGGCGTAGATCCCCTGAGGGTCGTATTTCTTGACCAGCTCCTTCCACCAGGCTGATTCTTTGTTCATGAGATGGGCGATCACCTTCTTGATAGTAATCTTCTGTTCTTCTGTGCACTTCACGCAGCCGTTCTGCAGAGCTTCGCTGATGTGAGCTGAAAGATTATAGCTTTTAATATAGCCTTAAAGCTATAGCAAGAACAGAAGTGTTATTATCAAATGAAACTTAAAAAAAAAGTTCTCATAATTTCCTCATAAAGTCTACCACTGGTTAAACGCTTGCCAAAAAATGCTCTTTTTAATTCGCATCTAAGGCTGGCCATGGACCGCATCTCGCAGTCGAAACCGACTGCCAAATTCGGTCGCCGTACGGCAATCTGCAGTTTTAGGATCAATTTATACTAGCGCAGAGTCGAAACGAAGCGAATTCCCAAATACTGAACACAGAAAATTCAACCACTTCAGAGCGTAACGCATACATTACTTCTGCGAGGCCAATCAGCGTTGATCGGGCGCATCGACGTGAATTCGCGCGGATGCGCGCGCCTTTTTAAATTCTCAGAAGTAATAAAGTGCGTTAACGCTTTGGAGTTAAGGTTGAATTTGTTATATTCAGTTTTAAGAATTCGCTTCGATGCGCTTCGACTCTGAGCTAGTTATAAATTGATTAATTGACCCTTAGGATGCGGATATTAATATATAATATTTTCATAATAAATTAATATCCGCAAAACACGGACCGCTCGAGCAGTTCTTGAGCGGTCGGTGCTTTCAACACGATCGCTCTAGAGTCTAGAGCAGTTGTACCCTTGCGGTCCGTCTATGACCAGTCTAAACCTTACTCTTTACGAATTCACTGCAGTTTTCCCTGAGACCAGCCATTACTAATTACTCGAGGCTTGCTCAAGTCGGAAGGTGATGATGTATTTTGTGGCAAATTGACAAGCTATTTATCAAGTTAGCTTGAAATTGGCAAGGTAGCTGAAATAGTTCACAGTTATTTAGTCGAGCTTCGCAGGTTTAGCTTCAAAAGGAAAATTGTAAAGTATTTGAGCTGGGTTTCCTTGTAAGATATTTCTTAAGAAACTGTAAAGCAATTTCATTACATAATATTACACTTTAAACGAGCCAATCTTGTTTGTGTAATCGGTTTCTTGATAAGCGCTGAATTCTTGAAGATTTTTCATTAAATTTTGTACGTAGGGGGTTTAGAGAGAGAAATATTATGGCAAATATTATTTATATGACCAGCAGATATACCATACCGACACGTCATGAAGAATCACTAGAGAATTCTCCAATTTTGATATACTTAAATACACCGAAGACAAATGACTCCCTTGCCCATACTGGCCCATACCATCACTGGAGGCTACCCAAGTGCCAGTCACCCATTTACCAACTACACCTAATGGATACTCCATCCATCAACAAGGTGTTACAAAACTATATGATAATAATTTAAGGTATGTGTTCCTTATACAGTAGAGTTCACTGTAGAAGTAGCAGCGCTGAAAGAGTAACTTTTTTTACTTTTGTATGAGAAAATTCATGACGCTAGGGCGCTTGCCCATACCTACAAACACCAAACAAATCCACTTTCAGCGCTTTCCCAGTGAACTCTATAATATAAGAGACACATGACATACACACCCTAAAGTATTATCACTTAATTTTGATACACCCTGTATAAGGGACACATACACACGGTACACCCTAAGGTACTATCAGTTAGTTTTACTACATATTGTATATGTGTCGCAGCCGACTGGTTTAAATAGCCGTTCAATCAAACAGCTAGCCCTTTCACTGAACAACGCCATTCAATCACACGGCTTTACGTCGTTTAGTCGACTTGTTGACTACAACGTTCAACACTACAGCTAGACGACGCTTAGCCAACTGGTTTAATGGCAAATTAACTAGGGTGACTATTAGTTTAATGTGTAATTTGGGAGATCGGAAAACTTTTTGTATTTTTAAATTGAAAGATTATTCTCGGATTAAGTTTAAGGGGTGACCAAAAGTTTATTGCAATAAGTAAAAATAAAAAATGCTGAGGCGTGTTTTGTGACGGTTGTCGGGGTTCGCCGGCTGCTGCCGCAGGACTGTCACAGTTCTAACCTAACCTACTTTTGGACTTTCTGGATTGTGTTTGTTTTTGTTTTGGCGGGGGGCTGCGCCCCCCGAGCCCCCCTTTTCTTTGGCGACGGTCGCCGGCTGCTGCCGCAGCACGCTCGCTGCGCTCGCTCGGTTCCCTCTGTGTTGTGGTCCAAGTTCTAACCTAACCTAACCAACTTTTGGTCTTTCTGGATTGTGTTTGTTTTTGTTTTGGCGGGGGGCTGTGCCCCCCGAACCCCCCTTTCGGGGGGGCTGAAAAAATTGTATTCTAACTAATTTTGAACATATTTAGCACATACGATAATTATAGCTGATTTATTATTTATGGAATTGCAATAAATATCTTGGTGATGTATTTCATAATCCCGTAATTTCTACTCAAATATTTGTTGAAATTTTGATTCACTCGTATGGTCCTCCATAATTTTTGTCTCTTTAATAACACTTGTAACTTTTATTAACTACTTTCTTTCCGAAAAACAACCACAACCACCAACACACACCTGCTAGATGACGCCATATTGTAAATAAAACGCACATAGCGCCGTAGCGGTGCGCGCTGAACTACTTCAATTAGACGGCGGCTTTTGAATCAGTTGTAGTGTTGAACGTTTTGAGCGACTAAAATATTCAATCAAA